>NC_035444.2:53195524-53848569 GCF_002127325.2 Helianthus annuus | reverse complement strand
TAGAAAGATTGTTTTTTAAGACTAAGTGTAAAATCTATCTGTGATTGTATTGCGGTTGATTCACGATGTATCTTAAGTTACACTTTTTTTTATATGGATTTTCTTGTAAATATGATGTTTTTATAGATCTATACATAGGGTAATTTGCCTCGAGGCTGATGATTTGATTTGCATAAATGAATACCCACCATATACATACGAAGAACAATGATTAATGATGATATGCACATTCACTCGGAGATGGACTACTACTAAAGATTCCAATATTCAGTTTGAAAACTAATTTCAATAAAAGTTATATGATTTACTTTTTCTAATTTATATTAAGCATAAGAGTTAGTGTTATTCCGATGTGTTTGAATTTGCAATGCTAATGGATTGATTGGTTATTACTTTTCATAAAATGTTATAATCTACCGATCTCTTTGTGATGTAAAAAAATATTTTATATATACTTTCCATTATTTAAATAAAAATTCATAAAAGTATTTTCCATGTTTATCTCGTAATATTGACATTATTTAATCATCTAAAGCCTCCACGTTTAAGCAATCATTTTCATTATTTAAATAAAAAATTCATACAATGTGTTCCCTGTTTAATGTTTATCTCATAATATCGACAATATTTAATCATTTAAAAGCACATTAAAAAACCAACACCACCAATACGAATTATGTGTTTTTACCTTTTGTAGTTCCAAGTTCAATATCGCTACCAACATCGGCTATTAGTACTTAATTAACTACAAATCTTTGATTCCTTTTACTTGATTGAATGTCACATTGTTGTTCATGAACAAATACAATCAAATTGAAAAAAAAAGCCTATGGATTCAAATTAAATTGCATTGATTTTAGCCGTTAGTTTCCTCCTAACACTAGCCAAACTGTTATGTAATCTAATACAATTATATTATATCATATCATATCATGATAATATTAAATATTAGTTTTTCCTTGCAAACTGATGTACCATCAATTATACATAATTTATAAGCATATTTACCCTATTTATGGTACTTTTTAGGACTTTATCAATAGAAACATTACCTAAATCGTTCTTATTTGATAATTGTAGGTTTTTATGGGCTCTAGATGAAAAGAAGTGCAAAACGACAAAAAACGAGGCAAAAATCCAGAATTATGATGAAATCAGCAAAAAACGCAGATACTCACGCTCGTGCCAGGCTGTGGGTACAACTGTGCATGATCAAGCCATTATCAGAAGTCAAGAAGTTAGCCCAAATGGTCAATAAAAGTCAAATGTTGTGCCAAAGCATGCTCGTGGAATAACAAGACAATCCTCCGAAGCTTCAAGATCCAACAAAGCCGACACACACAACCTTGCGCACCAACCGGACAATTGTCCACGCACGACTGATCACCAGTACATGGGCACTGTGTGTAGCGTCCTCAGGACAAATTGGTACCAAAAAGTACAGGAGTAGAGATTATGTTGGGACAACTGGGTTCATCCGTATAGGTAGTCAAGCACGCCCATTCCCATACAAAAAGGACATGATTCTGTAGAAATAAAGTACTACGCACGACTATGCCTACTAACTCACAACCTTGCGCACCAACCGGACATCAACCTATAGATAACAACCCATTTTCACAATCCCATTCCACACTATTCTCTCCTACTTTCACACACACATACACTCTGATCCAAAGAGTCCACCGTATCCACCTTGAAGTTTGAGATTGTCACACCCCGACCCGCAGCGGAATAGGTGACCGGGGCATGATTTGGTTGATTCAAAGCTTATGACTTGCTATTACGCGTTTTAAATAATCATTAATCTAAACTGAATGTTACACATAGCAAAGAATCGAAAAAAACAATTATACATGAGACATTGTTCATAACAATTAAATTCCACTAGTCTATTTCTTGTTAACTAAGGCCCATCCTATGTCAAATCTTCTCTTCAAGCTTGTTCACATGTATCATGTGTAAAAATAGTTTTTGGGTTAAGAAAGGTTGGTGAGTGAACCTTATTGTTATTAGGAAAATATGTTTATATTTGGTTTATTGAGAAAACGTGCGTTAACCAATGTAAGTAAATATGTTGTATGTCGTATGTCAAACCTCATAACACAACCTCAAAAAAAAAAAAAACCAACTGAAGTGATTCAAATGAATGTATTCATGTTGCACGGTATTATGGTGTGCTAATGAATGTATGCATGTTGCACGGTATTATGGTGTGCTGCAAGGTCTAAGCTCAATCAAACGGAGCTGACCTCGTATGGTTGGCAACGTCAAGTTCCGCTCATAGGTAATAGGGAACCGACGAGCCTATGATGATGTAACATCTGAAATGAATGTAATGCACCAAGTAAACAACAACCAATAACACTTAACACATACTTCACATGATGGTAATTGCATGTAAAAAAAATAACAATACAAAGCGACTGATGCGGATTGGTTTGTATATGGAATTAAGTATATTTTAAGCCCTTTTTACACGTAAGTCAAGTTTTAAATTTATAAAACACGATATTTTACTAACACCAAACACACATATGGGCAAGTGTACCCATCGTGAGCGTAGTATAGTGTTGGCAAGATACCGAGGTCGTCCAAGGACACAAGAGCTTTTAGTACCGGTTTATCCTCAACGTCTAATCAAATCAAAAGTTAGAAAAGGGTTTTAAACTAGAAAAATAAAAACTAACTAAAATGCTGAAAAAATAAAAAAAAAACAGATACACAAGATGAATCACTTGGCTCCGACTCGTGTATAGTGTAACCTTTGATTATTTCCGCACTTTTGCACTTTTTAAGAGATTATCTTAGTTATTGTAGTAGGCCCCTCTTTTGAAGGTGACGTTACCCTCAACCCAGTAGTTTGAGTCAGCAAGGATACAATCCTAAACGGTCGGATTATTGAAAGATTATTAATTAAGTTATTAATGCATATAGTGGTAGGCCCCTCTTTTGAGGGTGACGTTACCCTCGGCTAAGTAGTCCGAGTCAGCAAGGATACAGTCCTAAGTAGCCGGGTTAAAATATTAATAGTAGTTTAACTTATGAGGGGATTAAAGAGTTTGGACCCCCACCATCCAATACCGGTGGGTATTGAAGGAGGTCCTACTAAATTTGACCCAGGTCCTTTGCAGGATCTATACACTGAACAATGGCAAGACTCTTACCAAACCGTTCCCTTAACCCCCGACCAGGTAGCCAACATACCTCCATATAGACCGTGGAGATATGAATGGTGAAAATCTTTTATTTTATATAGACAGTAAAATAATACCAAGACACCACGGACAAACGATAAGGAAGAATCACCTTCAACATAAGAAACTAGTTATTAAAGTCATTAATACATAACCAAGTAAAAAGTGCGAAAAGATTAAAAATAAAAAGCATTACCCTAGACACTTGTCTTCACCAAGTGATGTAAGAGACTTAGGCAAACATGACATTTGATTGTCAAGAACTCTTACAATCAATCTTGGATCCCGAGACGACTCACACACTCTATGATGGACAATGGATGATGGTGGTGGATGATGGTGTTGTGATGGTGGTGGGTGGTGGGTGAAGTGTGAGAGAGGTGGTGTGCCAAGGGATGAGTTGCAAGTGATCCAAGCACTCCTATGTATAGGCTGAACAGAAGCTCGGGCACGGCCCCGTGTCCATTGGGCACGGCCCCATGTCCATCCTCCTCTCTTTCTTCATTAATTGCAGTTTGTCTGCATTAGTTGACCACGCCCCCGTGTCCGCTGAGCACGACCCCGTGTGCAGAAGCATATCTGTACTACCAAGATTTGCCTGGATTCTGTGAATCTTATAGTTGACCACGGCCCCGTGTCCGCTGAGCACGGCCCCGTGGTGGGCGATGGAAGCTTCTACAACTTTGTCTTTTCTGCTGACACTTGTGCACGCCCCCGTGCTCACCGAGCATGGGGCATGTTCAGTCTTCTGTCTTCCTAATTTTGCTTGGGAAGATGCTGTCGGGGGGTCGGTCATGCCACGTTTGATCCTTTTCTTGTATTTATGTTAGATTTAGCTGCCTTTTTGCTTCTTTTGTTCATTTGAGCTCATTTAATCCTGAAAATACAAAAGGAAGACAAAAACACATTTTTTCCAACATTAGTACTAAAAAAGGGTTAGTTTATTCCACAATTGATGTAATTTATATGTTGTATTTTGTGCACATCAAATACCCCCACACTTGAATCTTTGCTTGTCCTTAAGCAAAACTCTTTTTAATGTGGCTTTACACTCCCAAATGGAATGGGTAGAAGATAAGATTTTTAGGCTTGTCATAGAGTGTCGGGATTTCCAAGATTCGTTATTAAGTTTTATTTTTATTTCGTTATTTACAATCCTATTCGTCATGATTTATTAAAAACGTTTCATAAGATAAATTACTTATTAGGGCATAACATGCCTTTTCTAAAATTCCATTTATATACGAGTTCACATACCTCACGGGGGATCACTCAACACTCGGCCGAATGTGTATTTTTAGTGAATCACTCGAGAGCGGCATGGAACTTACTCCTACCATAAGCTTGCCAAGCAATCAATCCTCCTCCTTTTTAACTATATGCCTTTGTAAATATCAAGAGGACTTTTGGGTGAAGGGTTAGGCTTGGGCTAAAGGTGGGTGGTTGGGTTAGTAGTTAGTAAAAGGGCGAAAAGCGTCGGTTTTCATAAGACTTGATATTTTTCATAACTTTTTATTTTGATGAAGCATTTCAAACAAAGTTATTTTTTGATAAACTTGTTTGTTTATTTCTTTGGCTTCATCCTCATATTTTTTTTTCAAGTCATAAGAAAAAACGAGCTTTGTTACTAAAATAAAGGGTTTAAAAGGAAAAAGGTTTAGGTGGGTAAAGGGTGTTTGGTTTGGGTTATGAAATGAAAAGGTTTAGGCTCAAAGGGGTTAACTAGGGGGATTTTGGGTAGGTGGCAAAAAAAAAAAAAAAAAATAATGGTGTAGAAATAAAAAGGGTTAGTCCTAATGCCTCCATCATTTATTTACTCGGGTTTAAGTTGGTAAGGACCGGGAATGTATCGTCGTGGCAAGTTCTAGAGTCGTAAGAACCAAGCGGCTATTCACACAAGAAACGAAAAATGAGCATTTAGTTTAAGGATATGTATTTGTATGCTCAATAAAGGCTCAAAACTCACTTTTGTGGGAATGGGTTTTTATGTGATCAAGTATATATAATCAAATTTTAACTAAGTTTGTCATGCCGTTTCATAATTTTCTTATGTTGGTTCTTTTTATCACGACGCTATCGGTTGTAAATTTGTAAAAATATAACCTTTTCGAATTTTGAAATTCCCAACTTAAACTTAGACAAGTAAAAAAATGAAAATTTTTGAAACAATTGCGCTCATATTCATCACTATAGGAATTGGGTAGAGTTTTGTGTAAGGATTGTTAATTAGGACTTGCAAGATTCAAAGTTTTAGCATCCCCTCTCCCACACTTAAATTACACATTGTTCGCAATGTGTCCCAAAAATAAGTTTTTAGGTTGATTGAATGTGTAAAAAGGTGTGAAAAAACAAAATTTGTGTTACTAGTCATCTAGACACGGCCCCGTGTTGGATAGACACGACCACGTGTTCAGGTGCCAATAAGGAAAACTTACAGAAGGTGGACACGGGGGCGTGTTGGCTGGGCACGACCCCGTGTCTGGCAAAAATCTGCAGAATTTAAACAAACAGCAGGTCTGGGTAAGTGGGCACGGGGGCGTGTCGGCCGGACACGACCCCGTGTATACAATCTGCAAAGCTGAAAAACAGGTTTCTGGCTCCGGTTTTCCTATCCCGGCTTTAGTAGTACTAATGTTTAGTACTCTAAGCCTCGTATGTACTTGTTCTATCAATAAACACCACACCAAACCATAGCAAACATCCTAGATTACCAAGTTCAACATCCAAACCACAAAGTTAAAAATAAAAACAAAAGCAGAAAATAAAAAGAGTAAAAAGGAAAGTAAATTGTTCAACACTCGGCACGCAGGCCGGAAATTGTTCGATAGAAAAAGGGGGGTTAACCTGTGGGATTACTAACCACCCGCCTAGTCCATGTCCTCATCCTCATCATCACCTCCTCCTCCATGCCCCGCCATGTACTCCCGGATGCTTCCGATGTCATCTTGGATATCGGAGATGTTTCTCTCAATGGCTCCGACCCGGTTGTATGTATTGTTGGCGAGGTTATAGGTGTTCCTAGTGCACATAAGGTTTTCCTGCAACAGATCATGTAAACTTTGAAAGTTAGGAAAACCACCTCCTTGTCAGGAGGATTGGCCCGGATCACCGTGAAGCTGGTATTGGTAATGGGGAGGTTGTTGAAACTGTGGAGCGTGAAGGACTAGTGCCTCTTGCGGGTTCCATGCATGCCCTTGCATCCTCTGGAAGCTAACTAACCCGTCTTCAGTCTCATAGATTAGGTTCATGGATCGGCAGATGTGTACATCCACTCTTCCCGACCATGGGCTCCTTTCGAAAGACCTAGGTATGTTCATGAAGTGCTTGAAGAGACGGTATATCCACCCCCCGAAGAAGATAGGGGTTGGTGGAGTAGCAAGCCGGTTCCAATGCATGTTTCTGAGCAGGAGATACGGAACATCGAGGGGTCTTCGGGTATGAATGCAGTGAAGGACTATCAAATCTCTCAACCTAACAACGCCACTGCTATCATGCCTTTGGCTAAGAGAGTAACCGAGGACCCTATGGATGTATCGGTAGAATGGTACCCTCAACTTAGTACTCTTAGTGCTGCTTGGGTTGTAGTGCCCTTCACCAATCTGAGCCCACGCGGCTTGGCGTTCGTTCTTATCCAATTCTCGCACCCCTCCGGTGTTCTCTTCATTACCCGCATCTTCCTCCGTATACAGTCCAACTATCGACCCAAATTGTGCCATCGAAATCAAGTACTTAGTTCCACCACATCGGAATGCCACCCATTCTTTGTCGAAAGGGTCGCACCTTGAGTTGAACGTGAAGGTGCTATAGAATTCCATAGTGAACTCGTGGACTGAGCGAAGTCTAGTGGTTAGGGCGATTCTTAGTGGGCTGGTAACAAGGTTGTTAAACCGGTCAAGTTGGTTCACCATGGCTAAAAGATCCGTGCACACTTGTCTAGGGTATTCTTCCGGTCTTGTTTGAAGTACGTCGTATCTTGCCCTAGCATCGAGCTCATTAGCGTTGAACCTTGTGAACTTCTTCGACATCTGAAAGAATACACCAAAAGTTAGCACAAATAATGAATTTTTTGGAGAAAACTGAAAACAGTGGGCTGGACACGGCCCCGTGTTCAGCGGGCACGACCCCGTGTCCAGGCGTCTGTTACTCAAAATTTTCATTTTTCGACCCGGTCCTGAAAACTTGAAAATTTTTGGTCAAGTAGGTGCGGTTTCCCCCGAAAATGAAACCCGAAGTGCCGTTTTTCCCAAAACAAACCGTTTACCCATTCAATTTTATCTTTTTCGGTTCAAAAACAAGGGTTTGGGGTTTTTGTGAGAAATCGGGCAAATCTATGAACAGTACAAGTGGGTTTACTTCCCATAACACTAATCTAAACTAATGCTAACAGATTTATGCAAAAATTTGAGGTTCGATCCGGATGAACTTTAAGAGCCCTAGATATTTTCCCAAATTTTTGATGTTTTAACTACATGCAAGTAACTAATCTAACTACTAATGGTGATAAAATCATACCTTGATGTTGTTAGAACGAGGGGAGACGTCGAATTTCTGTGAAAAATCGCCTGGTCCAGAGCGTTTTGTGGGGAAACGGGGCGTGTTGAAATGAAGAAACTGTTTTGAAAAGGGTTATATCCCGACAGTTGCACGGACACGGCCCCGTGCCGAGCAAAGTTTTTTTTTAGTGCTCGTGTGAGTGCCCTGTTTTCCCAAAACTTGGTTAGAAGACTTACCGGTTTCGATGTTTATCCGCTTGTTCGTAACTTACCAGGTATGGTGTTGATGCTTTTACTCTTCGACCGTTTGAAGCGAGATATCTTCTTCCTCATCCTCAATGAATCCTTGGTAGAGTTTCAGCCGTTGGCCATTGACTTTGAATGGAATTCCATTCCGAGATTTAATTTCTACTTCACCGTGTGGGAAAATATGGGTGATAGAAAAAGGTCCTGACCACCTAGACTTTAATTTTCCAGGAAATAATCGAAGTCGTGAATTAAACAAAAGAACTTGATCCCCTACTCGAAATTCATTAGGTTTAATATGTTTATCATGCAAGTTTTTCATTCTTTCCTTATAAATTTCAGAGTTAGAGTATGCATAATTCCTTAATTCGTCTATTCATTTAATTGACAAAATCGATTTTTACCTGCAAATTCTAAATCTAAGTTTACGTTTTTAATTGCCCAGTAGGCCTTGTGAGCTATTTCTACCGGCAAGTGACAGCTTTTTCCATAGACAAGCTTATATGGGGCTGTACCTATTGTTGTTTTATAAGCAGTTCGAAAAGTCCATAAAGCGTCATCTAATTTATCAGCCCATTCCTTTTTATTTAACCCTACGGTTTTTTCAAGTATTTGTTTTAAACCTCTATTAGTCACTTCGGCTTGTCCGTTTGTTTGAGGGTGATATGCTGTTGAGACCTGGTGATAGACCCCATATATTGTTAAGATTTTTTCAAGTTGATGATTACAAAAATGGGTACCTTTATCACTTATTAATGCTTTAGGTGTTCCAAAACGAGAGAATAATTTTTTCAGAAATCTTACCACGACTCTTCCATCATTTGTTGGAAGTGCCTCGGCCTCGGCCCATTTAGACAAGTAGTCGACTGCCACCAGTATATATTTGTTTCCTTTTGACGGTGGGAAGGGTCCCATAAAGTCGAGTCCCCATACATCAAAAATTTCACAAACAAGAATGCCATTTTGTGGCATTTCGTTTTTGGAAGAAATATTACCTGTTCTTTGGCAAGCATCACATGTCTTGACAAGACTTTGGGCGTCTTTGTAAATGGTTGGCCAATAAAATCCTGAATCAAATACCTTTCGTGCGGTACTGGCGGCACCATGATGTCCTCCGTATGGACCTTCATGACAATGGCGGAGAATTTTCGAGCTTCGCTACCATGTACGCACCGTCGGATGAGTTGGTCGGCACACATTTTGAAAAGATAAGAATCTTCCCAAAAATAATGTTTTACATTAGCAAAGAATTTTTTTCTTTGATGATCTCGCCAACCTTTTGCGACTATACCGCTAGCTAAGTAGTTAGCATAGTCGGCATACCATGGTTCTTGTCTATATTCCACCATCTCCAGGGACTCCGTTGGAAATTTTTCATTGATTTGCTCGTCCCTGGTTGCCTCCAAAGCTGGGTCTTCTAGGCGTGAAAGATGATCTGCTGCGGTGTTTTCTGCTCCTCTTTTGTCTTTGATTTCAATATCAAATTCTTGGAGGAGTAGAATCCACCTAATCAAACGTGGTTTTGCGTCCTGCTTTTTGAAGAGATATCGAATGGCTGCATGATCTGTATAGACTATAGTTTTAGAAAGAACAAGATAAGAACGAAATTTATCAAAAGCAAATACCACAGCTAGTAATTCTTTTTTAGTTGTTGTGTAATTTTCTTGTGCATCATTAAGTGTTTTACTAGCATAATAAATTGGGTGAAAATGCTTTTCTTTTCTTTGTCCCAAGACTGCTCCAACTGCAAAGTCACTTGCATCACACATGATTTCGAAAAGTAGTTTCCAATCAGGTGCTATCATGATAGGTGCATTGACTAGCATTTCCTTAAGGGTTAGAAATGCTTGATTGCAATCCTTGTCAAAGATGAAAGGCACATCTTTTTCAAGTAATTTTGTTATAGGTCTTGAAATTTTTGAAAAGTCCTTGATAAACCGTCTATAGAATCCGGCATGCCCTAAGAAACTTCTGATTGCTCTAACGGAGGATGGTGGAGGTAATCGAGAAATAGTGTCTATTTTGGCTCGATCAACTTCCATTCCCTTGCTTGAGATTTTGTGACCGAGTACTATTCCCTCCGTTACCATGAAATGACATTTTTCCCAATTAAGGGCAAGGTTAGTTTCCTCACATTGGGATAGCATTCGTTCAAGGTTATCGAGGCATTGGTCGTATGAATCCCCAAAGATAGAAAAGTCGTCCATGAAGACTTCCATTGTCTTTTCTATCATATCATGGAAGATGGCCACCATGCAACGTCGGAATGTTGCGGGGGCATTACATAGACCAAATGGCATGCGTCGATAAGCAAAAGTTCCATAGGGACATTTGAAAGTTGTCTTTTCTTGGTCTTCGGGTGCTATCGGGATTTGAAAGTAACCTGAAAAACCATCCAAGAAACAGTAAAATTTATGACCGGATAATCTTTCTAACATTTGGTCAATGAAGGGCAAAGGAAAGTGATCTTTCCTCGTTGCTTCGTTTAACCGTCTATAATCTATACATACTCTCCATCCTGTGACGGTTCTCATTGGTATTAATTCATTCTTTTCATTAGTTATTACCGTCATACCTCCTTTCTTTGGAACTACTTGAACGGGACTTACCCAAGGACTATCGGAGATAGGATAAATAAGTCCGGCGTCAAGTAATTTGATGACTTCGTTTTTAACCACTTCTTGAACATTTGGATTTACTCTACGTTATGGTTGTATTACCGATTTGTAGTCATCATTCATTAAAATTTTGTGCGTGCACATGGAATGACTTATTCCTTTAATATCTACAAGCTTCCAAGCGATCGCATTTTTGTGTTTTTTCAAAAGTTTAATTAATTTTTCTTTTTCTATACTACTTAATTTAGACGAAATAATTACAGGAGATTTACCATCCTTGTCTAGAAAAGCATATTCCAAACCTTTTGGAAGTTCTTTGAGCTCAAGAGGTGGGTCTTTAGGAGACTCCTTATTTGGTTGCTCATTTTGATCAAGAATTTTAAAAGTTTGTTCTATGGCGACCTCTTCTTCAACAAAGTGGTCCATCTTTTCACTTGTATCGGGTGGTTCATCTTCATCTTCAATTAGGGGGTCATTATTGTCAAAAGGATATTTCATTGAGCGCTCAAGATCTATGCTCCTTTTGAATGCCCCTAATTGAAGAGGTAGATTGTTGTACTTCCGGTTTTTCAAAGCTTCGTGAGTTTTTACAAATGGTCATCCCAACACTAGAGGAGCGTCATCAAGGATGACAAAGTCGGTTGGGATTACCAATTGATTTGTTTGAACCAAGACATCCTCAACTATACCGATTGATTGTATTACCTTCCGATTAGATAGAAAAATGGATATTTGAAGTGTAGAAAAATCACTAATACTTAATTTTTAGAAAATGTAATTAGGCATTATGTTAACACAAGGATCTTTATCAATTGTGACATTACTAATAAATGAATTTTGAAAAAAACATGGAACCGGTGTAATGTTGATTTCATAAGGGTCTTCTTTTATTAGCGAAGTTTGATCGTTAGTTAACTTAACGCTTACCGTTTCGTCAATTTTAGTGTTAGCATTTAACTCTTTTAAAAACTTAGCATGAGTAGGTACTAAACAATGATTTTCAAAATCAGGTGACAATAGATTTAAAAACTTAGCATGAGTGGGTACTAAACAATGATTTTCAAAAGAAGGTGACAAGAGATTAATTTCTTCAAAATTAGACTCTTCTTGGATTTTAACGTTGTCGGACTCACCTTTTTCATTGTTTAACTCATGTGTCGGTTTTTCACTTATTTGTTCTTCCATTTTTACCTCTTCGACTATTTCTTCGTTATTATTACAAGTTAATTCTTCTCTTGCGCGGGATTCCTCTTCCCTTGCGCGAGACTCTTTTATATAGCATTCAATAGTTTTAAGGTGTCCTAGTATCTTTTCGGTTACTTCGGTGATAGAGAAAGGATCGGGATCCTCAAAGCTTGAATCCGGTTGTTCGATCCTTGGTTCCTCATAGTACTCATATGAAGTAGATGGTTCACACCATCATTCTTCATTGTAAGTATATGATGGATAAGGGTCATAATTTTGTTCTTCATAGTACTCATATGAGGTGGGTTGTTCACGCCATGGTTCCTCATAATAAGCATATGAAGGTGGTGGCTCATATCTTGGTTCCTCAAAGTATGAGTATGAAGGCTCATACCTTGGTTCATCAAAATATGAGTATGAGGGAGAAGGTTCATACCTTTGGTCTTCATAGGATGTGTATGAAGTCGATGGCTCGTACCTGGGCTCCTCATAATGGGTGTATGAAGTGGATGGTTGAGATGAGTTGTAATATTGAACCGAGTGCCAGTTACCACAATTAGTGCAATAGTCTCTCCTATAATCATTCTCCTCATAGGTGTAGTTGTAGCCTCCTGAGTATTGATCCATAAGAATCATTCAGCAGACCACAACAGAGTCTCGGGACCAGAAAACAAAAATAAAAATGGAAACAGAGGCTGGACACGGCCCCGTGTTCAGTGGACACGGCCCCGTGTTCAGGGTCTGTATCTGGGCGTTTGAGTAAAAGTTACTGGTCTTGTTGAGCACGGGGGTGTGTTCAGTGAGCACGACCCCGTGTTCAGACTTTGTATCTGGGTGTTTTATGAAAAATATGCAGCATGGCCCCGTGTTCAGTGAACACGGCCCCGTGTTCAGGCTACTGTAAATGTAAAACTAAACTAAAATGCAGAAAAATGTGCGCGCGTTTTGAAAAAGTTTTGTAAAACTGATTAGGCCGTCGATTTTAAGCTTTCTTAAAATCCTTGTGTCCCCGGCAACGGCGCCAAAAAACTTGATGCGGATTAGTGTGTATATGGAATTAAGTATATTTTAAGCCCTTTTTACACGTTAGTCAAGTTTTAAATTTTTAAAACACGATATTTTACTAACACCAAACACACATATGGGCAAGTGCACCCATCGTGAGCGTAGTATAGTGTTGGCAAGATACCGAGGTCGTCCAAGGACACAAGAGCTTTTAGTACCCATGTTTATCCTCAACGTCTAATCAAATCAAAAGTTAGAAAAGGGTTTTAAACTAGAAAAATAAAAAATAACTAAAATGCTGAAAAATAAAATAAAATAAAAAAAACAGATACACAAGATGAATCACTTCGCTCCAACTCGTGTATAGTGTAACCTTTGATTATTTCCGCACTTTTGCACTTTTTAAGAGATTATCTTAGTTATTGTAGTAGGCCCCTCTTTTGAAGGTGACGTTACTCTCAACCCAGTAGTTTGAGTCAGCAAGGATACAATCCTAAAGGGTCGGATTATTGAAAGATTATTAATTAAGTTATTAATGCATATAGTGGTAGGCCCCTCTTTTGAAGGTGACGTTACCCTCGGCTAAGTAGTCTGGGTCAGCAGGGATACAGTCCTAAGTAGCCGGGTTAAAATATTAATTGTAGTTTAACTTATGAGGGGATCAAAGAGTTTGGACCCCCGCCATCCAATACCGGTGGGTATTGAAGGAGGTCCTACTAAATTTGAACCAGGTCCTTTGCAGGATCTATACACTGAACAATGGCAAGACACTTACCAAACCGTTCCCTTAACCCCCGACCAGGTAGCCAACATACCTCCATATAGACCGTGGATATATGAATGGTGAAAATCTTTTATTTTATATAGACAGTATAATAATGCCAAGACACCACGGACAAACGATAAGGAAGAATCACCTTCAACATAAGAAACCAGTTATTAAAGTCATTAATACATAACCAAGTAAAAAGTGCGAAAAGATTAAAAATAAAAAGTACTACACTAGACACTTGTCTTCACCAAGTGATGTAAGAGACTTAAGCAAACATGGCCTTTGATTGTCAAGAACTCTTACGATCAATCTTGGATCCTGAGACGACTCACACCCTCTATGATGGACAATGGATGATGGTGGTGGATGATGGTGTTGTGATGGTGGTGGGTGAAGTGTGAGAGAGGTGGTGTGCCAAGGGATGAGTTGCAAGTGATCCAAGCACTCCTATTTATAGGCTGAACAGAAGCTCGGGCACGGCCCCGTGTCCATCCTCATCTCTTTCTTCATTAATTGCAGTTTGTCTGCATTAGTTGACCATGCCCCCGTGTCCGCTGAGCACGGCCCCGTGGTGGGCGATGGAAGCTTCTACAACTTTGTCTTTTCTGCTGACACTTGGGCACGCCCTCGTGCTCACCGAGCACGGGGCGTGTTCAGTCTTCTGTCTTCCTGATTTTGCTTGGGAAGATGCTGTCGGGGGGTCGGGCATGCCACGTTTGCTCATTTTCTTGTATTTATGTTAGATTTAGCTGCCTTTTTGCTTCTTTTGTTCATTTGAGCTCATTTAATCCTGAAAATACAAAAGGAAGACAAAAACACACTTTTTCCAACATTAGTACTAAAAAAGGGTTAGTTTTATGTCACAATTGATGTAATTTATATGTTGCATTTTGTGCACATCAGCGACACATGATACACCCCAAAAAGAAGTAAATAATATAAAAAAGAGAGTTGTAAGATTCACTCACAGTGGTTGCATATAAGATTTCTTGAAGATAACGCACGAGGAAAGATAATGAATTTTGAAAGAACGAAAACAATTACCCTAGATGATAAAATACCACATAACGATCTTGTTAATATTTATAGGTTAAATAATATTCCTAATTTTTGTGATTTACAAATTGATTAATTAAATATTATAATTCATCTCATTTAATGTCATAAAAGAATTAAAATAAATTAATAACTTTAGAGGTTTTATTATGTAAAAAAATGAATTAAAAATGAAAATTGATAATTATTTATTTTATTAATGAATTTTAAGGGTTTTATTATAAAAGAAAAGAGTTAAAACAAAAAAAAACTGTTTATATATGCTTTTACTGGATTTTAAGGGTTTTATTAAAAAGAATTAAAATAAAAATCCCCCAAAAACCGGGTCTAACCGGACTCGAACTATAACAAACCTCCTAGAAACCTTAACATAACCCTAAACGTTTCTAAATATACCCCATACGCGAGAAACGAGCCCGAAATACCCTTGTATTTATAAAAATCAAGAAAAACAAGATCTTTGAGTCGCTCGCGGGCCACGACAGACGAAGGAAGATCCTTCGCGGGGCATGACGGCCTTGCCTTGCCGGACACACCACACCGCCACGTGTCCAACTTGTGGGAGGTCTATACCCTTGACTCACCAGACCTATGACCGCCCTTTTGATCCTCGCGGGCCGCGAAGGCCCTAGCCATATCTCTCGCGGGGTGCAAGAGACCCCTCGTCAGGCCTATATAAAGGGGCTTCAGCTCATTTGTTCAGCCGCTCAATTCTAAATTTCTCTCTCAATTTCTTATAAGTAGAAATTATACTCAGGCATAATACCCACTATAAGCGAAGCTCTGCCTCGTTGTAAGTACTATAACCCTGTTATTACCCTACACGATCGATTTAGGGCTCCGTAACGTATGTCAAGGCTCTGTCTGACTCAGTCGTTGGAGTTCTGTCTTGTGTTACACTCGATTGATCTAGGATTCCGTAATGTATTTTGGCTCTGCCTGACTCAGTCATTGGAATTCTGTCTCGAGTTGTAAGGTTAATATGATTTAGGTTATTTTACTAATACGTGTGCATTGTTTAATTTTAATAGATAATAACCAGGAGAATCACCAGGAAGCTATAGTAGTATCACCTAAGTCTACAATGTGAGTACATCTGCTTTTTGCCACCTTTTTGTAAATCTTTTTGTGAGTCAAAATATTTTACCAAAACCTCAAATGTTTAAAAAAAACTTTATATGTTAAATATGGCGGGTTGCCGCCAATAGCCCGTGTTTTGTATGCCATATGAAGAGAAACACCCATCTTCCCCCCTACAAAGCAAAGAAAACATATAAAAAGCATTATGATGAGATTAACAAACAAAGAAATCATTTGAAAAGTGACATCTTGGACCATTTGGGCATTACTGTCACATATTATTTGATAATTTGGTTAAAGGGCAAAAAAGACTCGACAATATTTGCCAACTAAGTATTTTATTTAGGTGTTAATGTGTCATGTTTTTGGTTTGGAATCTATTATAAAAATAATGATTCGGTTTCACATTTTGTATACATAATAACTTTTTAACGTAATGAGCATATGAATAACTTGTGAGCAAATGCTTCGTAGTTATTTTGTATTTTTTATCCATTAATGTTTATCGTTCTAATTTTGTTAGCAAATTTATAATGTTCAGCATATGGCATTTCGTATTTGTATCGATTAATGAATTAAACTTAAAGCATTATATACTTATGACATATGTGATAGAAAGATTGATCTCCTGGTCTAAAACAAACCCGTGTAATATACGGGTCAAAAGCTAGTAGATAGATATAGATATCAACCATCCCCGCGCTCATCTGCCCATCACCATCCACACCTTATCTTTCTCCCCTCTTCCATCTTCTCACCTGCAAAGCCTCACCTTCTTCCATCCAACACCATCACCATTGCAAATCATAGAGAGAGAACAAAAGAGAGATAAAGGCAAACAAAAAAGGAAAAGAAAATCAAGTGGCTTGTGGTGGACACGGTTCGGGCCACGGTCTCAACGAGGCAGGCATGTTCGTTATCATCTAAGGCCATTGCCACCTGGCAAGGGATTTGGGCGTTGAAGACGTGATACACTAGCCCATGTGAGGCGTGAACTACGTTAAAAGCAATGGGCATCAGCCATTAGCCCTCTCACGGCATGAAGGAAATGGGTGGGCTCATGCCCCCTTGACCAATAACATGTTTTTTTTTTTTATTTTATAAGATTTATATATAATTTTAATGGCGTAGTGGGTACTTAAAATTTGTGAAACCATTATAGATCAAATGTGGAAAATAACGAGTAAGAGCTCACGTTTACGTGATACTGAAGTTGCAGACACTTTATGAGGTGGAGTGAAAAAAAAAAAAAACATAACATATAGCCTTGATAACTTGTCGTATTGAACTATTTAAACCAGATGGACATAAATTAAAAATAGATTTAGAGGATTCTGTTTATTATTATTTTTTAGTTCTGAATATCTTAAGACTAAAGTTTGAATTCATTTATGGAATGAAGATCACTGTTACAATTAACATTGGTTAAAACAAAGACGGTGATTAGTAATATAAGGCTATAGGGTGTGGTCATGATCCTTATGATCTCCATGACCCTCCACATTAGCGCCATGTCACTTACTTTTAATCCATCATTCAAAACCACTACTCTAAAGGTGTGGTCATGACCCAAACCAATAATCTCTTATTTTAATTTATTTGTAAAAAAGGAAAAAGGGATATTAAAAAAGGAAAGGAGGGTCATGGTTGTCATGGTTTAATCCATGCCAACCATGGTGGATGAAGCAAGGGGGTGATGTAGCAATTTACTAATGATCCTACATGGCAATTAATGACCCAACCATGTCCCCCACACCCTTTAGCCTAATTGTACAATAGCATTATGTGTGATTTTATAAACTTATCTTTGCATTAATGGAATCGACCGATCTCCAGGTCGATTGGCAGACTAGTTTTTTTAACCACTTCTAAATTTTATGGGGTATTGGATTTTAATAATCCCAAGTTTCACTAATTGGCCGAACTTTAAAAATTGCCTACAACAGTCCTAACTTGTAAGATTTTGGCCACCAATGATCCTTGTCTAACTGGATTAGTTAAATGTGACGTGGCAGCTGACGTGTTTAAAAACTTAAATGTTGGGCTGCTGACGTGGCACCATCACCACCTCCACCTCCTCCTCCTCCACTGCCACCACCATCTCCTCCAGTCACCACCATCATCTCCGACCACCTCCATCATCTGCCACCGGAAACCACTATCACCTCCGACCACCTCCATCATCTACCCAACTCCGGTGACCTGCAACTTATTCCGACGACCCGTTTTACCCCTGAAACCACCAAACGAGACCACCACCAATCATCTCCGACCTCCTGTAATCTTCTCCGCTGCTCAAAAGTTCAAAATACCCAACTCTGGTGACCTGCAACTTATTCCGGCGACCCGTTTTACCCCTGAAACCACCAAACGAGACCACCACCAATCATCTCCGACCTCCTGTAATCTTCTCTGCTTCTCATATATTTAAAATTTTCACCATCTACGCAACTCCGGTGACCTGCAACTTATTCTGACGACCTTCTTTACCCCTGAAACCACCAAAGGAGACCACCACTTGTCATATCCAACCTCTAGTGACCTTCTCCGCCGCTCAAAACTTCAAAATTTCCACCATATCTAGGTATCACGTTTTTCCGGTGAGGCGGTTGGAGTTGTGGATGGCAGTTTAATGGTGGTGGCCGGAGATTGGAAGGGTGGGGTGTTCGGTGGATATGGTGAATCGGAGGTGATAGTGTTTTTCCAGTGCTGGAAGACTGTGGGTGGAGGTGGAGGTGGTCGGAGGTGGTGATGGTGGTGGTCCGAGATGATGGTGGTGGCTGGAGGAGATGGTGGTGGCAGTGGAGGAGGAGGTGGAGGTGGTGATGGTGCCACGTCAGCAGCCCAGTCAGCAAAAAATTAACTGGGTTATAACCCAGTTAGCAAAGGATCATTGGGGGCCAAAATCATACAAGTTGGGATTGTTACAGGGAATTTTTGAAGTTGGGATTATTAGTGGCCAACGGGTGAAACTTTGGATTATTAAAATCCAATATCCCAAATTTTATAGGATAAATACATTATACAACAAACCTATAGCTGTTTGGTTGTCGACTATACAACTTAACCATCAGGATGGATGTCTAGACTGTTGGACTAGCTTTAAACGCAACGAATTTTAATTTTTTATACATAAAAAAAATCTAGAAGAGCAGGTGAACTTTAATCATAGTAGATATAAAATAAACTCAAAATCAATTATCCTCATAAGAAATAAGTTTTTCAAAAGATCTGACCCTCCGCTTCATGGTCCAATGTTTGTTTTAAAAGAACAGGATACCATCATATCAAGATGCATGCACAAGTTGTTAATGGTTTTTAAGGCATTTGAAGCTTTAAACAAAAGCCATAAGTGCAGCATATGCTATATATATGCTTTCCTTTGAGTCATTTCAAGTAATTGAAAGGGTGTGACAAATGACATATAGACTTGTAATAACTATATATCTTTCATGTATCTTGGCTTAAAGTCAATAACCTATAAAGATATAGTTTGATTAGTGATGTGGAAGGTTTGTTGCTAGCTCAGCTAGAGCTCGTGGAACTCGCGAAGACGTGACCAGAGCAAAAGTATAACAAAACTGAACACTACATGATTTTATGAAGTGTCATTTACAAATAGTTTAGGAAGAAGGCAATATAAGAGTTAGAAATTCCAAGAAATATACCAACTAAAATCAACTAATAAAAAAAACTTTGTTGGGGGAGGGGCTTGTATTTCGTTCGCAACAAATAGAGTTAAAAAGTCAATTGTTAAGAACGAAAAAAGAATTAATTGCTGAAAATGTAAATCTAAAGATTTGATTGGGAGACCACTTGGTAAAGCGTTTGCAAAAAAAAATAAAAATAAAAATTAAAAAGGGCCCAACCGGGTTCGAACCGGTGACCTCTTGATCTGCAGTCAAATGCTCTACCACTGAGCTATGGACCCTGACGCTTTGTTGGTATGATATTTAAATAAATAATAACATGTAAAACAAAAACTGTATAAAATACAACAGAAGCTATACACACTTTAATTTTTTTAAAATCTTATCTATTATGTGGGAAAAGTTAAACTCAAGTGCAATTTTCATAATACGGTAATACTTTTAAGATAAAATTATTATTATTCATTCAACGTATACAGACTTAAAGTGGGGGAATAGTGCTTTCCACCTGTTGGGTGAAATAGGCGGTGGTCGCCATCTATTGCCTGACATGGGCAGCAGCTAACCGAGACACAAACCACCGCCAACGCTGCGCAGCCGCCGTCTGCGGCGGCGCCGCTGCCACGCTCCGACGCCGGCTCCATCTTTGTCTTCAGTCTCTCTCTCTTCGTTTCTCTGTGTAGCACCGTCGCACGCCACCACGGGGAGGGGGTTATGTGGTGTGAAAGGGGGTGCAGTCGCCGGATTTACGGTCTCCGGTGACCGAACAGGAAGCGAGAGGTGTGTTTGGTTTGAGAATTTCGTTGAGTGTTCTTTGTCGGTGAGCGGTGAGAAGATGACGGCTGCCATGGCTCGAAACGGCCATCATAGTTGCTCAAAACGGAAAATCGGTACTAGGATTTGTGATCAGGATACCTGATTGGGGGGGGGGGTACACCGGAGCACCACCGTGAAAACTCGCCGGAAAGACCTCTTACTCCGCCGCCGTAGCGGCGGCGGCGCCGTCGACCACCACCGGCTCCGCCGGTCTTGCCGGCCGGAGTCCGGCCATACTTTACCGGAGAGAGATAGAGAGAAAAGTGTGGTGTGTGTCTTTGGTTTATGTGGAATGAGAACAAAAAAAGGCTAATTAGTAGAGATAATTAGAGTGTTTGATTGTATGTTTATCGAATTGTTTGGTTTTTTTTTTTTAATTATATAATAGTTATCTGTAAGTCTTATCAAATTACAAATTTGTCATTGGTTTAATTGAGCGTTCGGCCCTCCACCATTGGACCAACCAGTTTATTATTTTTTGCACGCTTTAAAATTACGTTTTCGTCCCGGAATAGTGTTTTCCTGCCATTGGTTCAAATGGGCGGCGATCACTACCCATTGGACCAACCAGTTTATTATTTTATACTCACTTTAAAATTACGTTTTTGCCCACAGTTAGAAAATACGGTTTTGCCCCAACTTCAAAGTACAATTACCCAGAGCTAAAAAATATGATTTCGCATGGGTAAAAAAATTACGCTTTTACCCTCAGCCAAATTTACGTTTCCGCCTCAGTTCAAAATAAAATTTTGTTTTTCCCCCCGGCTCAAAATTACGATTTTACACCAGTTTATTATTTTATACCCACTTTAAAATTACGGTTTTGCCCCCAGTTTAAAATTACGTCTTCGCCCTCAGTTCAAAATAAAATTATGCTTTTGCCCCCAGCTAAAATTTACGATTTTCCCTCGGTTCAAAACTACGATATCACCCTCAATTCAAAATTACATTTTTGCCCCCAGTGCAAAATAAAATTTTGGTTTTCCCTAACTAAAAATTAGGATTTTACCCTCAGGAAAAAAATTTGATTTTTCTCCCAAGTAAAAATAAAAATATGACTTTTCCCCAGCTAAAAATCGTGTTAAGGAGCCCTAACACTTTTTTTACTTTTTCTTTCTAGCAAAACTATAGTATTGTTTTTTTAATTGGTTGGGAATTATTTGGCCCTCGCCCCGCAACGCGGGCGGGGCATCACCTAGTTTAAAACAAAACTAAGCAACAATGATAATCTATAATCTATATCTATACTATTATAAAAAGGAGAAGTGATGTACACACATGTAATTTTACATGACGTTCATCATTTTATGCAATATGTACAACTAAACAATGCTTGTTTTGTGAGGGTAAAACTGGAATGAAGATGAAATTTTAAGACACTAAGAGGGTATAATAGTAATTTGACCGACCCATCACACTCACACACCCAAATTTCTTTCCTTCACTGCCCTTGAAAGAAACTCTCACAATCAAACCAGGAGTGAATATAGCAAATGAAAGGGTCGAAACAATTATAGATGAAATTAATTCGATGAGGGAGAGAAAGAAAAGAATACAGAGAGGGGGGAGAAGGCCCAAGGCTCTCCGGCCACAGCGACTGTTATGTACCAATCGGTTGATAGATAATCCGTTGAGTGGATTAAACTCAAAAGAAATTAGCAAGAAGCAAGAGTAGCAATTTAGAGAGAATATTAGACTTTAATAATTTTCATTCATATCCAATAGTGAAATACATAATGCCTTTTATAGGCTTAAACTACCGAAACAGAAATGCAAAAAATAAACTACCAACTAACCCACTAACATGAAAAATAAATAAGCAAATTTAATATACTCCTAGAATAGTGACAACATGCAGAACATGGTTGAAATACATGATGTGAACGTGGTTGCTAGCCATTGACCATATTGGAAGCACATAACAATCCCTCCCACTTGAAGAAACCTTGTCCGCAAGGTTGGAAATTCCATATTGGAAGCACATAACAGCGACATCGATGACGACGGCGGATTGAAGCTCAGATTTCCGATGGCAGCGCCCGATACTTGGATGGTGGTCGATCATCCGAAAAGACTGGTCGTTGGGCTGATCTGGTGGTGGTTAAAGATCAGGTGATGGATTAACCGAGGGTTGAATGGCACCATCATAAGCTTGCAACCTGGTAAGACAATCTAAACCTTGTTAAATTGATCAATGTAGTTTTTGTCCGTGTTTGCCAGATTTCATTCGGGAACCCTTGGTGGCGGTGTCGCTGGCATATTTTTGAACTGTGATTTTGTGGAGGTTTGATCTGTCGGTGTTGATTCTATATTGATTTTGAAGTATATTATAGAGTACACATTTGAAGAATTAGGGTTCTTACATAGTGTTTTTTAGGCCATAATGCTGAATCTTCCAACATCTGAGTTCTGACATGATAGAATCATGCTCCATAGCTGGTCCTGGCTTTATAAACGTTAAGTTATCAACACAATGGATAGCCAAGGTATTTAATTACAGTATTATTATTATATTTATATTTGAAAATTTCTACTTAACATTAAAATTTTGTTTCCTGCAGAGAATCCAGAATATGCTAACAGATGGCATTGACACATGGGCACCAAGGCTCTCTGTCAAAAGGGCGATAGTTGACTTTTCATCACCCAACATTGCAAAGGAAATGCATGTAGGTCATTTGAGGTCAACTATCATTGGAGACACGATAGCCCGTATGCTTGAGTATTCTAAAGTTGATGTGCTTCGCAGAAACCATGTTGGGGATTGGGGCACTCAGGTACATGCTTCTTTAGTGAATTTTTTTTTATTATTATAAATCTTGGGAACTAATTAAGAAGCATGTGTAAATAAATAATGCAGTTTGGAATGTTGATTGACTTTCTCTTTGAGAAGTTCCAGATGGGGAGGTTACTGATCAGGATATTGGAGAACTAGAGGTGAGCATAGTTACTCTTAATTTCATATACACCACTTGTGGAATCTCATTGTCATGTGAATGCTTCTAATTACATACATTCTCAATTGGTAGTTACAGCAAATCCATATGCTTGTTCAGTTGTTTATCTTTATTTTATGCTTAATTTGTGCTTGGTAAAATTTTTTATCATGTTTATGCTCTATATGTACTCAATGCAGCTTATGTATAAACTTATTTTTGGCAAACAGTAAATTTTGTTTAGAATAGTTGAAACTAACATTTAAAAAAGGCATATAGAGAATGATATATCTTGCATTTCTAGCCAAGCACCTTGCATTTTTTTTTTATTTTACTATTGCGTCTTGCTTGCCTTGGACGTGCGGTTTTTCTTCGCCTTGCACCTAGGTTCCAGGCACGGCCAATGCGCCTTTCGCCTTTAACAACACATTTTGCTGAAGAGGGAGGGTTTTCATGTTTGTTTGTTTGTTTGTTTGGAATAGGTACCCATGTCAAGCTCCCTGGTCCTTTCTTGAAAGAACCAAATACGAATTTCACACCTCTTACAATAAGATGATACGGTTCGTATGAACTAGGAGGCGTTTACAATAAGACGATACGGTTTGTGCAAAGATTCTGAAATTTTGAAGATACCTACTGGTTTAATATATAGTTGCAGCATTAAAATGATGGTTGTGCAGGCTTTGTGAGGCTTCAAAGAGTATTAACAAGTAAAAATGTGAAGCGACTAATGGTGACTGCCATGAAGCAGATGCAGCTGTTGGTTAGAGTCCAAACACAAATTCAGTCACGTAGAATCCATATGTCAAAGAATCAAGCACAAGAACAATCATCATAAGAAGTAAGATATAATTTCTTGGCCTTTTTTCTAAAATACATGGCTTTTTGTTTTAACATAAGATATATTCGCAGTCAAATTTCTAACAAAAACAGCCATTTAATAAGCACCAAAGAGATTACAAACTACAAAGACGCAAAATTGTCGATCACATTAATTATTTATTAAAAGTCTTTAAGAGATTGACAATTGGTTTGTAGGTCAATCTAACCCAATAATCCAACTATAACGACCAGTTCCGAATGGCCATTTTTAACCCGAATACATGTTGAGCCATCATTACCCAGCCCATTCACTCTGCCATCATGCAAAAGCATACCATAGTAACTCATATTTATTAATAATTTATTCTTTTTTTGTTCATACATTTGAATTTGAATGTAGAATATATTTTCATGCAGGCGTATCATGAAAAATCATATTCGTAGTGGTGGCAACTAGGCATGGTTTAAAAAAGCACGCCTGAGGCGTGAGGCGCTAGAGGCGTTTTAAAGAACGCTTTTTTGGACTGAGGCACTATTCTACAAGGAGCGCTATGAACCCGTGCTTCAGGCTTGAGGCGCTAAGAAAGCGAGGTGGCGCTTCAGTCAAAATCAGGTTTGATTCGGGCCCAACATTTTTGAGATGGCGCTTCATGTAATTAGCAAAGCTATGAAATTGTGAGATGAGATGTTCACAGCTTTCAATCCTTTGTTTTTGGATCAGTACCTTACGTTGAGAACGAGAAACCTTACTTTTTTAAAGTACGAAGTTGGCAGAAAAGATTTGGAGAGTTTTCTACTTTTTAGACCGAAGAAAGGAGTAAGGTAAGACTATGGGGTGTGGAGGGACTTGGGTTGGGGGCATTGCTCGACACATGGCGAGGGTGGGATCCACAAGCTAATACTAAAAAACTAGGGGTGTAGTGGAGCGTCGCTTAGCTGGGCGTGGCCAGCCATGTGGAATTTAAAAAAAAAACTACAAACAAAATTAAAAAAAACCTACATTGAACCAGCCAACCACAGCCTGCCATGTCAACCCCCCCCAGGCAGAATCTCCACGCCAAGCGGCCAACGCTGATCAAAACGCCAACCCAGGGTGGAGCCCCCGGCTTTAAACGGCCAAAACGCCCAAAACCCACGCCCACACCCAACAGTCAATGTGAAACATATAAAACACTTTTATGCAGATTTTTCTGCACTGTACAGTGCACACTGCACAACTCTACAACATTGACTCTTTGCTGCAAGTAATAGAGATTTAAAACAACAAGTTTAGTTTATTCAAGGTTCTAAAAATTTAATTTAAAATATAATAGTTTATCAATATTTTGGTTCTTTGAGGTTTATTAGTTCTATATATAGCTTATTTTTGGTTCTATAAAAACATAAAGCTTCTAGAATTGAATTATAGTTTTTTTATCTTATTTTTTTTGTTTAAAGATTAATAACGTAGAAAATATTCTCTAAAATTATATATAGAGATTTTTAGTACCAAACGCCTCGTTTACGTGAAGCTCACGCCTAGCGCTTTGAGCCTTGATTTTTAGGGCTGCAGCCATGGAGAATTATTATTTTGATAAATATTATTTGTCTTCATTTAATATTAATTTATCAATGAATTTTTGAAAATGACAAAAACTCACAGATTTAACCACTTTGGTGGCAGCCTAGAGCGTTTCTAATCGAGTGTTATTTAGTCAAAAATGATTTTTTGTTCTAGCCTTTTAGGGGCTTTTGTTGGAGTGTACTTGAAAGTCTGCAAGTGTGGGTGTGGGGGTTGATTGCTGGAAGTGGGCTTTCGATACATCAGGTATGTTCACTGTTCGAAGTTTCAGGAATCATCTGCATCAGGCTAGGTTCTTGGACCTGGGAACGGGTTTTGTTGTAACAACTTGACGCCTATTAAGGTTAATTTCCTGGGCTGGAGAGTGTCACTAAATAGGGTCTCAACGAACCTGGAGGATGTTTTGTCCATGGTATGTCCTTTGATTCGTGCCAGCTGTACCGGAGACGGTGGATTATCAAATTTAATGATAATGTTCTGGGAGACTTCAATGGTGAAGCTGTGATAGGCCAGGTATACCATATAATGGCGCATATTATTCTATATCAATTCGGTGGGCAAATAAATAATCTTGCGTTATAATTTTCAACAAAATAAAGTTAGGTTATGCAACTGGAAGCCACTTACAGATTGTTTCTTTGTCTGTTTATCTACAGTTTCCCTTGTTATGATCGGGGGAGAAAGAGTTTGTTTACGAATGCTGCATAACTTCTACGGCTTCACCTGCATCGATAGAGGGTTCTTACATGTTTATCCCGGGCAGGCGTGTCGTGCTATGCTCATCATATCTTTTTTTAGCATTTGTATTAGATAAATTTGTAAAATGTGTGTAATCTGTTTGCAGATTGGCGGATCCACAAGGAAGCCCCTTTGAGGTTGAAATTGCTAGATTTCCTTTGGTTTTGCCAGAGTACATCTTCTGATGCAACTATTCTGTTATCCATGGTCACTATCTTGGCTTAAAGCCGTTTGTTTGATTTCTGTCTCGACCCGTTAGTTATACTTGTTAGGTAACTGACTCGGTCTTGGTCTTTTTCGGGTTGGGTCTGTTCACAACTGAATATCGTTTTAAGGTTTGCTTTATGTTCCTGTCTGTATTGTCGACTCCGCTGCAACGCGCGGGCTCCCCACTAGTATATTAAAAAGAAGAAGTGATGGATAAAGATGTAATTTTACCACTTATACAAGTTGTTAAACAGGATGTACAAAAGACTTTAAGCCTTACATTAGAAACTCAACAGCCATTTTAAGACGCCAAATGGGACAATTTAGACAATTTCTCCTTCTCTCTGATGAGCAGTCAATTCCCTAAACCTGCTCTTGAATGCGTCCGATCATTTACAGGTGATAAGAAGTAATGGAAGGGTGATGGGTCTCGCAGCGGATGTGCAGCGACCTAGGGCTACAACAATTCACTTTTGTAATCTTGGTGATGCTCTTCTACTCATGAAAACCCCGATTTAACATCTTCTATGTTTGTACTACATTTAATATGGATAGAAGATAACTTCTTCATGAATACAGGTGATTTTGCTAACTTTCTGAATTGTGATGGAAGTTGTGGTTTTCTATATGAAATTTAGGGTTTGGGTCGATGTTTGTTTCTTTATGATTGTAATGATTATTGATTAAATACATGTATTTACTTTTCAAAACCACCCCTGTTGCAATTGATTTCCTCAGGTATGTGAATCTTGTTTTTTGATTTTTGTTTATCGCTTAATTATGTGGTATGCAACTATGTTGTCAGTTTTCTAGCATCCCTGAATAAAAAATATAACATTTTTGGCCCATTTGTTGTGTAGGTGCTTGATGAGATTGGTGTAGGCATCGCTTCACAGGTGAGTTTTGTATATGACTTGTTATGTATTCTTGGAAATAGAGATTTGTGGTAAGTTTGGTTAAGTTTTGTAAAATGCTGGCAACCGTGAACCGGTCGATATTGGCGGTTGAGGACATTGATTGCTCCGCGGAGTTGCACGATCGAGCGGGTGCGAATGCGGTTACTGGAAATCGCCCGTGAGGATATAGTCAACAACAGAGGGTACGTACGACCGCTTTTTCTGTTTTATAACAGTAATAATAGTAATATTATTTCTGATTAACTGATGATTATTGTACATCGTGCGCCTTATGTGACACAAGGCGATGGGGTTTGGGCCTAGATGCGCTTTGCGCTTAAGCGCGCTTAAGGCGCGCTTTTTTAAACCAAGGTAGCAACAAAACTGGACATGAAAGTAATGTTTTTTACCCGTAAGCTTTTGGATTTTTTGCCATTTGTTTATTTATTTATTTTATATTTTTTGCTTTGATGTCTTATTTAGATTTGAACTGATTGTGTGATCTCTTATTCTTGTGATATAAATGGTTTCTTTCAATGGAAAGTACTCTCGTTAGCTACCGGTTTCTTGTGATATTTTAGAGAAGATTTGAACTATTGGAGTTGAAAGGGAGAATGATCATGTTGATCAGTATGATGATAATGTGAATGGAGTGGAGGAGCAAGGGGAGAAGAAGGAAGTGATAACTGTATATTATCTTATTTTGTTTATTCCTTAAAGTAATCTAAAATGAGTTTTCTTTTGCAGTTCATTGATGTAGGAACCATGGTCTCACCAACAGTCTATGCACGCCGAAGCCTATCACATCATTGATGTAGGAACCATGATGACAAGACGCCGACGGATGACACGGCTGAGTCGACGGATAAAAAAGGGAAGAAACGCCCGTTAGGTAACCGTGAAGCAGTTAGAAAGTATCGTGAGAAAAAGAAAGCGCGCGGCTTCGTTAGAGGACGAAGTTGTTAGATTGAGAGCGTTGAATCAGCAGTTAATGAAGAGGATTCAAAGTCAGGCTGAGTTGGAAGCTGAGGTGGCGAGATTGAAGTGTTTGCTTGTGAATATTAGAGGGAGAACTGAAGGAGAAATTGGTAATTCCCCTTACCAGAAGCCGCTTCCAGCTAATCAAAACATACGTAACGGTAATTCGACAGGTGGGTGTGTGATGAATCGTGTAATATGCAATGTGGGGATCAAGTTTATTGCCTTCATCCCGAGGTAGAAGGGAAGAATGTAGAAAATGCGTCGATACATGATCCGGTTATCAATGGTTGTGAGTATTGAAAGTCTGCAATGTATGGGGAACCAAAATTCTTTGCTCAAGGAGTTTCCAGGTTGGAAAACTGACGAGGCCTTCTTGTAGCTAATCAATCTGGTGGACGAAACAAAACCAAAAGGTAACGAACAATAAGCACTTATATCTTGCATTATTATCTTTAAATATGGTTTGTTTTTGGATTTCTTCATCTTATTACAAGTATTAAATTTTTCTTATTTTGACATTCGTGAGAGCATAAAACCTTTTGCACCATTCTTGTATATTAGTGGATTTTAAATCTAAAGGATTTTAGTAAAAGATGGTTAACTTAGTTTACATATTTGACTTAAGTAGAAGTTATCTTTTTACATAAAGTTTTGATAGCTAATTAATTAAAATGCAGTTTGTTTTTTTGAAGTCTTGTTAGACAAACATGGGGTGTAGAATGTGTTCTTTTATTGTTTGCATATGAACATGTGCTAAACTAGATATGTGTCTTTTGGTATAGAATTCGAGTTGATTAAAATGAAGTTTTGCAACATAATTAAATTATTTAAGTGTTTGTTGTTTCTAAAACTCATTCTGACTATGCCCTTTTTGCTTGATGTTTACCGTTCCATATTTACGGTAACAGGGATGGATGATAACATTTCAGCCAACTCTATTCTTATAGCTTATTGTGTAGACATAAATTTCATATCATGACTTGTACATTTGGTGTTGGGTCGTTATAATATATAAATAAAATAAAATATACAAAGAAGACGATCTATGGGTCCCTTTTATGTTAATCTGTTGGCTAGAACGCAAAAAAGCACTCAATAATTTGTAGGTGAAATCGGGTTAGGTTAACCCGTTAACACTTTCTTTACTCTTTCTTTTTCTTTAAATTGTATTAATAAATAATGTTTTAACATGTAAATAAAACAATAATGCAATTCTTGATTTTAAAGGTAGATGTTGTAGTCACCTGGTGGATGCATATGACAAGGAAAGATTTGCAGAATCAAAAAAAGAACTGGACGCACTTTTGTACGATGAATCATTAGCTACGGTACCTTTCTTGATTCTTGGCAACAAGATTGACATCCCTTATGCTGCCTCAGAAGATGAGCTTCGACACTTTATGGGCCTAACTGGTTTGACCATGGGCAAGGGTAAGGTAAATCTTGAAAGGCCCCTCGAGGTGTTCATGTGTAGCATTGTAAGGAAAATGGGTTATGGTGATGGGTTTAAGTAGGTCTCTTAGTACATCAAGTCAAGTAAAAAGAAGTGATTTGGTTTGATATGTTTGAAAAGTGTTGTTTTCCAGTAGTGGAGCAAGTGTTTGCAAATACTTTGTTACATACATGTTTGTCAGTTTGTGTATTGGTAACTTTGGTTATGGAAGTGATAATTTTTACCAATTATTCAAGGTATGATGTACACGATCTGGTCAAATAAAAAGAATTCGCTTTACTAAATGAAATTTTAGACAGGTTGGAAGTTCAAATTTTATTCATTACAATATTTTTTTAATTTCGAGCATTTATTCTTCTTTCTTTCAAGTATGATTAATCAGTAAAAACTCTTTAATATAATGTTAAAAAGTGTAGTGATATATGTAATTTATCTCTCCCAGTATTGACGACCCCGCTACAACGCGCGAGTTCCCCACTAGTATTCTAAAACTACAAATTGAGCACGATATTAATTAGTGTTCATTTAATAAGCAACAATGATAATGTTCTAAAACTAAAATTGAGCACCATACTAAATAGTGTTCGTTTAAATAAATATCTCTATCCAGTGTCAAAGTAATTGATACCAATCATATTCACCTTAAAATATCTTTTAATTTTCTTATCATGATTTATATGAACCGACGGGTGGAGATACAATAGAAAGTTTATTTGGCTAGGAAGGCTAGGAAGTGATCTTGACCATCCATTAAGTTAATCAAGTGCTAAGATTAAATCAGGGAAATTGAAAGGAAGAAAAGAGGCGCGTGAGTTTGTTCAAGAGCATTCTAGTCAATCCAAGCCAATAGTTTCTCTCTCCTCCAATTCCCCCCATTTTTTAAACGTTAATAACTCTTTCATACGACATTGTTTTTTATAAAAATTGCACCAAAAAAATGAGCGTTTTTTTTATCTTTAAAACGAGTATACTATTGTTATATTTAAAAAAAAAAATTTAAAACCCAGTTGCGTAAAACGCAATAGAAAAACCACCAGTTACGTAAAACGCAATGAAAAAAAAAACCTAAAAAATGACATTTTTCTAAAACGCAATGCACCAAAAACACAAAGAAATGACTTATTTGTAAAACGCAATGGCCAGAAAACACACAGAAATGTCTTATTTGTAAAACGCAATGGCCAGAAAACACATAAAAAAGTGTTTTACCTAAAACGCAATGCACCAAAAACACAAAGAAATGTCTTATTTGTAAAACGCAATGGCCAGAAAACACTTAAAATGTCTGTTTTCTAAAACGCAATGGACTGAAAACACATAAAAAAGTGTTTTACCTAAAACGCAATGCACCAAAAACACAAAGAAATGTCTTATATGTAAAACGCAAGGGTCAGAAAACACTTAAAAATGACTCATTCTAAAACGCAATGGACTGAAAACACCTAAAAAATGTGTTTTACCTAAAACGCAATGACTAAAAACACTTAAAAATGTGTTTTTTTTTCTAAAACGCAATAGCCAGAAACCACATAAAACTCTCTTATTTCTAAAACGCAATGGACACATAAAACTGTCTGGGAACTGTCTGAATTGTTTACGAATTACTGTCTTTGAAATGAGCCAATTTCTGGAAAATTATTTTTTCTGATGCATTTTTATTAAAGCAATTTAATCAACCCCAGCCAGGGACTGCCGCCCCTGGGACCCCGCTACCAGGGGCGTTGCCCCCGGACCCCCGCCATAATCATAAAACACAATGACTAAATCAAAAACCCAGCCAGGGGCTCTGCCCCTTGGACCCCGCCAGGGGCTGCCGCCCCCGAACCCCCGCAAAGATCGTAAAACGCAATGACTAAATCAAAAACCCAAATCGTGAAAATGAAATTAAAGAATTTCTTACATGGATCGGAGCCGATTTCTTCATCAATTGACGAAATTTGAATGATAGAAACACTTATCAAAGCTCGAATCGAACGAATCGAGTGATTATCTCTAAAATCACCGAAAAAAACGAGATTTTTTTATGAAATTAAACTGGGTTTTCTTCAAAAAAAGTTGAAGAACACGTTGATCGGGTTTTGAATCATTGATTGGTAATGAAAATCGCACTATAATGTAGTGATTATTGAGATAGAAAGTGAAGAAATAGTTGAAGATGGTGGGTTTTGAAAATGGTGGGTTTTGAAGTTACTGGGTTTTGAAAAAGGAAGAAGAAGGAGTTGGATTGACTAAAATACCCTTTCTCTTTATTTTAAAATTTGTCACATGTCATAATCCTATGACTTCCTATCATTCCTAGCGAAAATTAACTTCCTATTTGATCTTTTCCCCACTTATAGATACCAATCATATTTATCATAAAATTATCTTTTTCCTTGTCATGATTTATATGAACCCACATTATACTTTTTGATAAATGAGAACCCAGAGATAAATCATGCGTTAATATATATATGAGTAATAAAAACACCTATAATTGTCTTCCAATCCAAATTTGTGATTTGTTTTCGTATGGTCTTCAATTGTTTCATACAAGTATGATAAAAGGCGAACCTAAAGTCACCTAAGGTGACATGCTTCCATTGTAATCGTGTTTACTTTATAAACATCATAATGTTTTCAAGAGAGAGCTTGATGGCATGTGTAGGTTGTCCCGTGTAAACTTCAAAACATTCTCCACATCATTCAAATGTTATTTAGATGTAATAACATTGTTAGGTCACCATTTTGTTTTGTACATTGAAGAGAAGTACAAGTCTAGTTTTTACACAAAGACGAAGAATCTTGATACAAGCACAACTCCTATGTCTTGTGAAGATCAATGTTGGACACTGCCACATCAACCCGATTAACATTCTTTGACAAATTTCATATCATGGCCTCATCACCCCTCGATGTAGAACTGTTCATCCCATAATCTCGTGTATACATGCTAGGGTCTATGATAATAGAAAGACCATTCGGGTAGATTAGCCTTGTGTCGAGTGCGTGGGCTAAGATAATTATATCATTGTAATTTACGCTTCTCCTCTCAAATTGTTCTTATTCTTCTTTTTTATAGTCATCCGGGACTTTGATCAATCTTTTCAATAGCAAATATTTCTTAGTCAATGCACATGTATATATCTCGTAAATATGGTTTATATTTTAGTGTATCTCACTTTGTTAGTATTACTTTGACTTTCCTATTTTTTAAACATTATTTATAGCTTTATTATTCTAATAACTATCAATTCCGTCGATTATATGGTATCAGAGCTAGAAACTCAAGCTCTCTTGCCTTGTTAGCCGCCCTGCCGCACCCCATCCTTTTTTTCCATTACCCGTTGTTTTGATGGCCGGAGGTGATACTAATGTTGCCACTACCAAGCCTGTTAACCTATATCCGATGTATACCGTTACCAACATCCAACACAAGGTCCGCGTCTTGGATGGAATGAAAGTGTCATACTCGTCTTGGGTGAAGCTTTTTCAATTACACCTATGTTGAATGGCTAAAAATTGATTCCATTTTACAATGGATTTATGGCACTCTTTCGGACGATTTGTTGCTTCTTGTTCAAGAAAGGGAATATACGGCCCTTGAAGTGAGGGACCGAATCAAAAAATTCTTTCTAAACGGCAAGGGTGCTAGAGCAGCCTCCCTCGAGTATGAATTCACATACCTTCAACTCAGATCCATGCCCTCACGGAAGCCTATTGCCAACGTTTAAAGGAACTAGGTGGCCAACTCCCAGATGTGGATAGCCCCGTTACAGAAAAATAATTTGTGCTCCAACTGGTTTGTGTAATTGTGTTCTCCCCGCCGAATATGATACGGTAAGTTCCTACATCACTCAAAGCTTACCCTCCTGGGAAACTTCATGCAACATGCTAGATCTTGAACATCAGTGGCAATCGTCTCGTGACTATGTTACTACTACACTGTCACTTGCAGCCGTTGTTGACCTATCACTAACTAATCGAAACCGCCGTTCAAAACAATCATGGCGGCAGAAGAGACAACCGGTGTGGTGGCTCAACCACAGGTGGATGACTTACTACTTACTAGTCAACAACAATGGTAGTCCTCAGCAGGTGTAGGCCGCCAGCCTCCTCAATAATGGTAGGCCTAATAGGCCCGTCAGGCCTAATGGCAAAATGGCCTAAGCCCGCAAGGCTACTGGCCCAAAACGGCTCCTCCTTTGTGCCCATACCTGGCCCAACCCAATTGGTATGTCTAATGTTAAGAATGTTTTTATTTTTTATTTTTAAGTTAAATGTTTGTTTCTGTTCGTTTTTATTCGTTTGCGTTCGAGACCAGTGTTCATGAATTGTTCGTGAACAACTAAATTTCCTTGACGAACGAACACGGACATAAACTTATGGGGTCGGTATGCGTTCGTGAACAGTTCACGAACATGTTAATTTCCTTAACGAATGAACACAAACATGGCCATGTTCGTGTTCGTTCGGTTTGATTATAACCCTACTTATGTTCGGTATGCGTTCGTGAACAGTTCGCAACATGTTAATTTCCTTAATGAATGAACACAAACATGGCCTTGTTCATGTTCGTTCGGTTTTATTACAACCCTAATTTCAATGTATATTAGTTTGTTAGGATTACTTTGACTTTCCTATTTTATCTCCTTTGTAACACATTATTTATGGCTTTAGTATTCTAATAACAAGACAATCAATTCGGTCGATTATACTATTATGTTTAACTAGGTTTAAAGAACTTTGCCGCATTGCGGTGAATTTCTTTCGTTATTTAGTCTGTATTTACATGTGTTTTGAAATCACTACGAGAGTGTTGCGATCAAGACTGCTGACTAGAATAAAAAGAAAATGTATAAAAAAACACTAAAAGATAACCGAGAGAAAATCAACCAAAAAGTTGTATGATAAGGATGTTGTTCGTATGAAACCCGTGGTCAGAGATGAGCAAATTGTTCTAGGTTGTCACACCCCAACCTATGGCGGAATCATCGGGGCATGGCACTGAGCGAAACAGATTGTCCAGAAGTTTCCATAACAACTATCATTACCAATCAATTTAAGTAACATGTCCCATACCATGTCTCAAACTTCAAGGATTAGAAAAAAGTGATAGATTATGGGACCCATAGTGCAAGCCGACCGGTTACCTGGCCGTTCGGGTGGCTGTCCGTTTGGACAGCAGTCCGATCGAACGGCACCCCGTCCTGGTCGTCCCGTTCATCTTATACTTGGTTGTTTTTGATGGTTTGTCGTTTTTTAGAGGCTTTTTGATAACGAGTCAAACAATCGGGAACTTGTCAATACTTGGTTCTCCTGGTCGGACAGGGATCACCCAAACCTAATTTGTAACACCCCGTGTTTTCGAATGTCAAAGTCAAAGTCAAAGTCCAAGTCAACTTTGACTTTCTTTGACTGTAGATAGTCGATTTTGTGTTTTAATTGTATTATGTGGAGTAAGTGTTGTAATCAGCAAGAATCGAAGTAATCGAATGTGTTTTAACGTGAACCGATCTACGACTGCGAATAGTAGGAAGTAACAATGCGATAAAGTCAACCTAATCAGTAATCAAACCGATCTAACAATCAATCGAACTCGAGACTCGAATTACGTGAATTGTGTTATTATTATACGTATGTGTGTGCCTTATGTGTTACTTGTGCGTGCTTACCTTATGTTTGGCGTGGGATTCAAGCAAATCAATCGAAAATCGAATCGAAACTCGAAAAGCAATCGAACTCAATCGAAACCGACATCGAAACGTGACTTATAGAAGATTGTATGTTAGATATAGTGGTTGGAATTAAAAGTAATTTGACTAGGAACTCTATCGTATCCGTATCATCGTTCATCGAAATCGAAACATCGAAAATCGTCGCAAAATACCCGAAGTGCGTGGCGGATCGAACAGGAAGCATCCTGATCGAACAGGCCAGCCGATCGGCTAGCACCTTGCCAGCCGATCGAGCAGCCCACTCGATCGGAGTTCCCAGCCGATCGGCTGCCACTTTCCTCTTTTGGAAGCCTATAAATAGGGCTGTCATTGTCATACTTTCCATTTTTGGAAAGCTCTGACCGAACCAGCTATCTTCTTCACCTTTTCTCAGATTTTTCTCAATCCCGGTAAGTTTTCACTCTAATTCTTGTACGATCTTGATCATTACTTGATTCTACACCTTTCTATCTTTCAAAACTGGGATTCTAACCATGAAATCACCAAGATCTAAGTGTTCTTGGGTGATGTCATCATGGTGTTCTTGAAGAACATCATGTTTTGGCCTCATTCCACTATGATTAGCTTAAATCTAACTGATTTCCACATAAACAAGTTAAGATCCATCATAGATCTAAACATTTTCATGATGTGAAGGATTGAAAGAAGGATTTCCAACTTTCTTTCAACTCTTTTACACTCAATGCTTTCAAACCAATAAAAACGGAGCTTGAACCGGCTAACCAATCCTTCTAACAGTTAAGGGGTTCAAGATTCGGATTCTATATACAAGGTTAACCCGATATCGGTTGAACTCTAAACCGACATTCCGAACCGTTCACTGGCCGGACTTTGGTGGTTCCTGTTCGAGCCAAGGGAACAGGTAGGAACGAAGGTTATCATAGTTCAACACGTTGTCAAGATGCCTTAAAAGAATGACAAATAAACAAACAACCAAGTGTTAGACGAAAGGCCGACCAGGTCAGAAATGCTGGCCGAACGGCTAGGCTGTTCGAACAGCCCAGCCGATCGGACATACCAGCCGATCGACCGGGCCAGCCGATCGGCTAGCACATGGTCCCACATTTCCAAACTTTCGAAGTATAGTATTGACGAAGTAATGTTCAACCTAATGGGTCGCCCGATTGGTAAACATTACTGTTCGGATCATGAGATACTATGCTTCAACACTTGACCATTTTCACAACTCGTTCGTAGTAGAGAATGTCAGCCGATCGAACAGACTGTTCGATCGAGTGACATTCAGTTGAGAGCTAACTGTGAAGCTCCTAGCCGATCGAGTGAGCTAGCCGATCGAGTGAGCTAGCCGATCGAACGAACCGTTCGATCGAACGACTTGAAAAGGTAGGAACACTTCAGTGTTCTCAAATACTGCAACAAGAACTTCAATAGTTCAAATCCTCTAACACAAACACACCAGAGGAAGAAACAATCCACTCGAATGGTCCAGCCGATCGAGCCAACCGGCCGATCGAACAGGACTGTCCAACCAGATATACTAGCCGATCGAACAGGCCATTCGATCGAACCTGCCGTTCGATCACCCAGCCCATTCGATCCATTCACACTTGTTTACTTTTCCGCATTGCTTATCGTTATACTATCGAACTATTCAGGCTAATCTTACTCTCAGCGCTCCCTTCAATCCACAATCGATCACTGTGAGTATACTCGATCCCTTTTTGCTTTTAGCACTTTTGGGTGTTACATACGTTACCTATCAAATCACAATCAAACACAAACTATTTGAACGCTAACCAACTTGCATGTGCTATTTGACTAAATGAATGCTGTTTATTATGTTTACACGTGGAGTGCTATCTACCTGCCTTAGCAACATAGTACTATAGTTTGGACTCAGCACCCGTTCACACGGGGGTTGTTAAGGACAAATACTTGCATGGATTACGGTGGTAATCATGTATTGCGAACCGTCTCGGACGGTCAACCCGCAGTCGTTGGTATCGATGGTCCCATGTCGATAATTAACATGCATCGTTTTCCTCTGTGTACGTGCCTGGTTATGCGTAAACTATTCGAACTCTATATGCTATTATCAAACTTGTGTGCTCACCTTTACATTTTATGTATTGACTTTATTTTAACGTATGTGACAGGTAATTAGGATGCTTACTTGCTAGGAAAGCGGGGCAATAATAAAGTTTTAGAGTCCATCTAGCAGTTGTAGGTCGTAGCCTACCTAGGGGTCTCTAGAAGCGAATAAACTATAGCCATGGAGCCGTTGGAGTTGTTCGATCAAGCATCTATGGCATTAGTTGTCAGTAGATCTTGTCCGGACGAGTCTTGACTCTGGGCAGTACTTTTAAACATTTGGTTTGTAATAAATTGAATCTGAGTTGTCGAAACAGTACTATTTGTTTAGTTGTATTATATGATAACTTGTTTATTTATTTTGGATACGGTATGGGACGTATCACTTAACTGAATTTGTAATAATAGTTGTTGTGGAAACTTCTGGACAATCTGTTTCGCTCAGTGCCGCGCCCCGATGATTCCGCCATCGGTTGGGGTGTGACAACTCGTATTTCGAACCCGTCTTTGTAATGAATGTAACGTACGTGAACATGTGAACTTGATTGACTTATTGAATGTTATGGCATGGTGATATGTAATTATGTGAACCTTGTGATATGTGAACCTTGTGAGTAATGTATGCTATGTGTAATGTAATATGTGTACATGATACGTGAACCGAGCGCACAACATAGAACCCGGTTGCACAAGCCCTTTGGGGCCGTGTTACTCACATCCGGATCAAGGGCAGCCCAAGTAAGGGCCGACCCACTCTTCTTATACGTACAACACTCAATAAGGGGGGTGGTTCCTCATTTGTTTTGCTAAACACCCACACACACAAGGAACCCTAGCTACCTCTGTCCCTCCTCTCGAACTTGACGGCTGCCAAACATCCCTTTCATCGGAAAAGTGTGGTGTTCGATTCAATCCTTGGCCCCTCTCTTTCATCCGGTTAGTGTATCACCTTGCTTGTATGATTATTGATTCTATGATTGCTATGATACCGTGTGTGTGTGTGAATGATATGTATAATAGTGTTAATCGGCCATGAGGTATTGTTTTCGGATTATTTATATGATGATTTAAGATCGGGTTTATGTTAACAATTCAGGATTCATGTTAATATGTTTTAGGGGTTTGATGTTTGTTCATGGTGAATCGAATTAGGGTCCTTAGAAATCGAATGGTAACTATCTTGTTTGATCGGGTGTATGTAACTGATTGGTTGGAGCTATATTACACGAGAACTCGGGTGTTTGTTAATTGGGAATCATTGAATTGATTATGTGAATTGAACGTTAATGTGATAGTTGTTCATGATTATGATCCGATTAGGGTTTATGTGATTTGGTTGTAACAACCTTGGTTTGATTGAGAATCTTCATGAATGGAAACTGTTATTGTGGGTCAAACGAATTGATTTGGAAATTGGTAAATGATTGCATGAAATTAGGAAATTGTAACTGATCACACAAGTCCCTTGATCGTACAAGAGACTTCGGTCGCACAAGGATAAACCCACAAATTCAATCGCACAAGGTGCCTTAGTCGCACATGAACTGATGAACCGCACAAGTTGTTATGATATGCTGTTGGGCCGAACAACCCAAATCACCTAGTCGCACAAACCGAGCAGATCGCACAAGTCTGCTCGGATCGCACAAATCACTTGTACGCTGTTTTTATTTGGGCCAATATGTTTTGGATTGTTATGTTGGGCCGGGTGTACCATTTGGGCTGGGTTAGTCCGATCGTACAAGTTGTCCGAATCGCACAAGGTTTAGGCATTTTTGATTGGGCCGTGTTTATGCTTAGATTGTTATTGGGCTTCTTGTTATTTTGGGCCGGATATTCAGCTGAATCGCACAACATGATGCGGGTCGCACAAGGCTGTGCCGACCGCACAACATGTTGGGCCTACTATCTTTTGGGCTTGGTTATTTAAATCACTCAAGTATGAATATGATATGCTCTTGACTGTTAACGTACCAAACGTGTTGCCATGAACTATACGTGCTCGTGACTTGTTAGTCTAAGTGTAGAACATACGTGTAATGCTTGAATACAAACCTGACTTGTATGATAAACATGCTAGGACGTGGTTGATCACATTGTAGCTTAACTGAACCTTTTCGTGTATCATACCGAGCAATCCCAGGTGAGTTCATTGCATTTTCTCAAGCATGCGTCCCGGTGGTTTGGGACAACTGGTAAACATTTGGAAGGGAAACATTGGGTAAACAACTTAATCGGTTTTGGTTATTGCCTGGAGGGCAATGGGGGTAATTAGTTGATAGCGCTATTAGGTGGGAAACCTCACACCGGGCCGTAAGGACGGGCGTGAACTAATTATCTGGATAGGGCTATGGTTGTTAGAGGCACACTCCTCGGATACATATGGGCACACTCCCTAGGGTATCTAACGATGGCAACATAGCAAACAAGGGGTACCCACTCCCCGGATACACATGGGCACACTCCCTAGGGTATCTAACATGAGCAAACAGTCGTTAAGGGGTACCCACTCCCCGGATACACATGGGCACACTCCCTAGGGTATCTAACATGAGCAACATCGTAACGCAACATTGAATCGCATTAACATACATCTGGTAACTCAACACGTTAACAAAACCTTGAGCTCACCAGCGTAGTCTGACACACTTGTTTGCATGCTTGTAGGTCATTAACGTTTGGAACATGGACTTGCTATCTGGGAGTGCTAGAGTGGTCATGGATCGAGACTTTTGGATTGACTTATAAAAGAAACATGGATTTTGATTTATTATCATGAAACTATTGCTAAACGATTTACTACATGCTTCCGCTATACAACATTGTGGGATTTGATATCATGTTTGACATTTTCAATTGGTAATAAATGGTATGTTTAATTAAGTATTTATCATTGGTTCAATGTGATTGGTGGCTCGAACTCTGATGCGTAACATGCCTCGCGGGGCTCCCGCAGGTGGAATTTTGGGGGTGTTACAGTTGGTATCAGAGCCACTGGTTATAGTGAACTAGGTTTTAAAACGTTTTGTAAAACCAGACTATAACCAAACACCTTCGAAAATCGATCATGACACTCAGCTCCAGATTGCAAGGTTCGTCTTTCGTATACTCATTATACTACGTAACTAGTGGACACTTACATATGATATTGCATGCTGGTGCACGTTAAACATGATAGTATGAACTTACGTATCCCTTGCACGTGTTATATGACTAATAGGGTGGTAACTCCCTAAACATTCGTGACTTATGTTATGTGATGCTCTTTGTTTACTATCGAGTTGGGGGAACCATTCGACATGAGTTAGGAGGAGCTGAGATGAGCATGCAAATCACAATATTATTGTGGGTGCACACATAATAATAATGTGGGGTGCATGCGAGTCCCAGTGAGGCTTAACAAGTGAAGGAGGGGTTCCGCTCTGTTAATTGATCAGTGTGAAACGTAACAAACCAATAGGAGTCATAACAGTGATCGTCTCCTACTCAAATGTGACTATCTCACCTCTCTTTGAATCCTTTTGAAATCGCAACGCTATCGAGTATTACTTGAACGTCCCTTTGAACGCCTAGCGAACTAAGTAGAATGCCAGGTGCTTGTACGAACGTCCCTGAGTGGATGTTGCAGCGACCATGATTGGTTTATACCCTTTTCTTTCCCCCTCACTCCTCTTTGTTGTTGGAACTCAATAAACTCACATCTCAGACCCTGAAGGGCGGTCACACCTGCAACACTCTGGAAACATACCGTGTTTTACCCAGTCAACTTGTAAGAACGATGGGTATAAGGGTAAGTTTAGTACCCAACCGACTTCAGCATTTGAACGACTCCAATTAATGACAATGAATATCAACGATTTGACTCCAAACGAATCCTTAATTCTAGTCAGCAACTTATGGGAGCCGACTTTTATGAATCAATCGAAACGTAAACGATGACAATCGACCAGGATGTGGACTGTGTAACTTCCAACACAACGAGTAGCACCTTGGGACTTAGCACGAAATATGAAGAGATGGACATCGTTGGTGAAGGATCGTAGAGTCCTGTTTCGAGCAACAACATTAGAAGCAACAACAATCGTGACATCAAGGTACTTGTAATAGTAGCTTACAGTATGGAAATGAAGGTGCCGACGGCATGTAATGGCAGTTGATAATTCAAAACGACAACCACCAAGGGAGCGATGACAGTATGGTAGAAATCCGTGTGATTGTAACAATAACACCGGCAGTGGTGCTCGCGAAAGGATATTTAGGATTGACGTGGGCGACGACAGGACAATAACAACATGGTAGTTTGGATGGACAGCAAATCGCTTCGGCTCGATTCCGTTTAACCCTGATGCTTCTTGAAACCAAACCTGTTATGAAACCGGCTGATGGCAGGGCAGCGGAAACCGCATATGTTAGTTGGGATGCAAACTCGATATTGCGGAGGACAGACATTCGACATCGGTGTTACCTCTGCCATCCTTGGCAGTTACGGCGCAATAGTTAGTGTTGGTGGGTTATTAGGACATATCGCCCGGACGTACCCTGTGAGAAGACATTTAGCGTCACTATATGCTCTAAAAGTACCAGAGTGGTGAAAAGATTAGCATCATGTCAGTAATGACAGCCTCGAAAGCGCCTATGGAAGGAGGACCTCACTGTATTAGCAACCATATCTAATGATCAGACTAAGTAAGATAGGATCGAGGACCCACCGATTGTTGTGACTCATCTCAAAGTGCAATTGGAGGAGCTTTCAGGTCTACTACCGCAACTATTAGTCGGAAACTTAGTGATCTCACGATTAGAGGGAGCTCCGAATACTCATACTCCTACCGCCTTACACCAGAAGGGTTGAAAGAACCGTGTAATCTACTACGAGAACTGTAGCATAAGAGTTTGTTGGACCTAATTCTCACTTTGGGAAGCCCCAGTTATATCCGTGAAGATAAGCCTTTTTGTGTGTACGTACCAATTACCGAGCACCCATCGAGACGACAGTTGAGAACCGTTTGCCGCGGCCATGTATCGAAAACCGATCGACTAGTTACAAGAGACGAGCTTTCATTCGAGAATTAAATTGCGAGCGCATTATTATCAGATGGAAACCCAAGGGGAGAAAGTTCTTAACGAAGCTTACCAGACGCAATTCGGCCATACAACTTTGCACTCCAAGACCTTTAGAGCGATCATCACACCAGCAGCCTCATAGATCCTGTGAACCGACCGTGCTATTGGGTGACATTTTGAACCCCTTTCAGGGGGAAAGCAACAACATGGACAACTTTTTATCCTATTTGGGAGGTCCCGATGGGGGAGCCACATCACGCGAAGTCTTGATAAATGAAGCTTCAAAGTTCGAGAGGTACCTTTGGGGTAATGTAATCAACAAAGTGGGAATGCACGTGAACCTCGCTAAGACCCGCTTTCTTTGGAAATTGATCGACACTAAAAGTCCTTCGGGGATACAACGATTTCTTGGTTCCGCTTGATTTATCACACGAATTTCGAAGGTCGCATAGCTTAGATCCCCTTAGCACAGCGGGGTGCCGTGTTCGCGAAAGACAGAACATGAGGACGTCTCTTCAGCTTTCGAATCCTAATTCAGTAAGGTACTGAGCCTCATTTTTACCCAAGGGCATGGGTAGTACAGTGGTATATCATTATGTCTTGAATCAGAGTCCCAGTTACACGCCGACGCAACACGAGAGAGTAACGACTTACGAAGAACTGCATGACACACAACTAGTGGTGGAAACCGTGGTCTTTGGAGTTACACGGAGGCATTACTTGGACGGTACCAAATGCGTTACTAGACCGATCACAAGGGCCTTCTGTGTACTCTGGTGTCGAAAGAGCTAAGTCAATAAATGGCATCGTTGGATGGAACTTCTGGGTGGACTACGACTGTGGAACCTGAACGTGTATGGACTTTGCAGCTCGCCATCGACTCTAACCCACCTGACCCAACTCGTTCTGTACAAACTAGGGAACTAACGGGAGAGAATCTTCAAGTTGAGTCCATGCGGGGCATGGAAGAGCAACCTTGGTGAAACGAACGATATTCATTAGCTCATAGAACGACTATAAATCTCATTTCACAGCAACGGTAGGGAAGTTGTGGTTAGCAAAACACACCGGCTTCGAAAAAAAATTATATTCAACTGGACTTTAAAGAAAGACGTTTGGACATGTAAACCTTGTACTGATGATTGGGCATGAAAACCCGTTTAACAATGTATGGGTATGACTTTTGACTTTGGGAAAAGTCAAGGCGAAGTATAAGAAACTGACAACACTTATGTGGAAGATGGGAGCAGACTGCTATGAATGCTGCCACTAGTCTATTTACAACTCGAAATGGAAACACAAATAGTAACAATCGTTGATCACTGAATGTGACCAGCACACCTCCTTGCAGACAAGGGAATTGACGATTCTCCTCAGCTTGTGAACATTTCTCTGGAAGAGACGGATTATAGGCATGAGGTGCCAACTCCTATTACCGTAGGACAATCGAACAAAGTGACGAACCATCTGAGCACACGAAGGCATGTTGTAAGTATGTGCATAACTGACTTTAGTAAACGTTTGGGAAGGACACTTATCTTGGGGAGAACCTCCAATGCAGCTGCACCATGATAGTATGCATATAGCCCATGCTGAGGCATAACCTGGACAGTAACTCTAATCTCCTTGTCGGACTAATGTAGTTGACAACGTAATCGCAGGTCCAGGACCTGAGCTCAAAACTCTCGAACATTGCTTAGATCGGAAATTGTTTGATAGCAGCGCATGAGCGCTAGGAAAGCTGACTAGCTTAGGAAACGCTGGGAGTTTGTTGTAGGCAAACGTGTCATATCGAAAGCATCACCCGGGGGGGGGGGTGCGGTATACTATAGGAAACATGGCCAACTTACTTTACGACGCGTGAGACATTCGGATTACTGGAACAAACGGTGACTTGGCTCACAAACTCAGGCTAATTGATGAAACGGGATAACTATCGTAATGGTATGTATGCCTTAGGTTTAAGGCAGTGGTTGCCTGATGAAACCCTGGTGATACCCTTACCGGAATTTGAGGTCATCGGATCAGTTGTGTATATATATCAGGAAATCTATCGAAAGCATAGGCAAGAAGTCAAGGTTCGCTAGCATGAGTCATATGACAATCGTGAGGGCTTGTTAAACTTCAATACGTGGACTGGAGTTCACATAGGAACGGAAGGATATGTTAAAACTTCAATGTTCTCAACTGTTCAAGGGATTGAACCAACTCTTGATATCACCAGTGAATTTCGGGACGAAATTCCCATTCAAGTTGGGGAGGATGTGACACCCCGGGAAAAACCAGCAAACGATATAACTTACCTAGCTTTAACTTATCTAACTTTCTCAGTGAGTACGTACCAAATTTCGGGACGAAATTTCTTTTTAGTTGGGGATACTGTGACAACTTGTATTTCGAACCCGTCTTTGTAATGAATGTAACGTACGTGAACATGTGAACTTGATTAACTTATTGAATGTTATGGCATGGTGATATGTAATTATGTGAACCTTGTGATATGTGAACCTTGTGAGTAATGTATGCAATGTGTAATGTAATATGTGTACATGATACGTGAACCGAGCGCACAACATAGAACCCGGTCGCACAAGCCCTTTGGGGCCGTGTTACTCACATCCGGATCAAGGGCAGCCCAAGTAAGGGCCGGCCCACTCTTCTTATACGTACAACACTCAATAAGGGGGGTGGTTCCTCATTTGTTTTGCTAAACACCCACACACACAAGGAACCCTAGCTACCTCTGTCCCTCCTCTCGAACTTGACGGCTGCCAAACATCCCTTTCATCGGAAAAGTGTGGTGTTCGATTCAATCCTTGGCCCCTCTCTTTCATCCGGTTAGTGTATCACCTTGCTTGTATGATTATTGATTCTATGATTGCTATGATACCGTGTGTGTGTGTGAATGATATGTATAATAGTGTTAATCGGCCATGAGGTATTGTTTTCGGATTATTTATATGATGATTTAAGATCGGGTTTATGTTAACAATTCAGGATTCATGTTAATATGTTTTAGGGGTTTGATGTTTGTTCATGGTGAATCGAATTAGGGTCCTTAGAAATCGAATGGTAACTATCTTGTTTGATCGGGTGTATGTAACTGATTGGTTGGAGCTATATTACACGAGAACTCGGGTGTTTGTTAATTGGGAATCATTGAATTGATTATGTGAATTGAACGTTAATGTGATAGTTGTTCATGATTATGATCCGATTAGGGTTTATGTGATTTGGTTGTAACAACCTTGGTTTGATTGAGAATCTTCATGAATGGAAACTGTTATTGTGGGTCAAACGAATTGATTTGGAAATTGGTAAATGATTGCATGAAATTAGGAAATTGTAACTGATCACACAAGTCCCTTGATCGTACAAGAGACTTCGGTCGCACAAGGATAAACGCACAAATTCAATCGCACAAGGTGCCTTAGTCGCACAAGAACTGATGAACCGCACAAGTTGTTATGATATGCTGTTGGGCCGAACAGCCTAAATCACCTAGTCGCACAAACCGAGCAGATCGCACAAGTCTGCTCGGATCGCACAAATCACTTGTACGCTGTTTTTATTTGGGCCAATATGTTTTGGATTGTTATGTTGGGCCGGGTGTACCATTTGGGCTGGGTTAGTCCGATCGTACAAGTTGTCCGAATCGCACAAGGTTTAGGCATTTTTGATTAGGCCGTGTTTATGCTTAGATTGTTATTGGGCTTCTTGTTATTTTGGGCCGGATATTCAGCTGAATCGCACAACATGATGCGGGTCGCACAAGGCTGTGCCGACCGCACAACATGTTGGGCCTACTATCTTTTGGGCTTGGTTATTTAAATCACTCAAGTATGAATATGATATGTTCTTGACTGTTAACGTACCAAGCGTGTTGCCATGAACTATACGTGCTCGTGACTTGTTAGACTAAGTGTAGAACATACGTGTAATGCTTGAATACAAACCTGACTTGTATGATAAACATGCTAGGACGTGGTTGATCACATTGTAGCTTAACTGAACCTTTTCGTGTATCATACCGAGCAATCCCAAGTGAGTTCATTGCATTTTCTCAAGCATGCGTCCCGGTGGTTTGGGACAACTGGTAAACATTTGGAAGGGAAACATTGGGTAAACAACTTAATCGGTTTTGGTTATTGCCTGGAGGGCAATGGGGGTAATTAGTTGATAGCGCTATTAGGTGGGAAACCTCACACCGGGCCGTAAGGACGGGCGTGAACTAATTATCTGGATAGGGCTATGGTTGTTAGAGGCACACTCATCGGATACATATGGGCACACTCCCTAGGGTATCTAACGATGGCAACATAGCAAACAAGGGGTACCCACTCCCCGGATACACATGGGCACACTCCCTAGGGTATCTAACATGAGCAAACAGTCGTTAAGGGGTACCCACTCCCCGGATACACACTCCCTAGGGTATCTAACATGAGCAACATCGTAACACAACATTGAATCGCATTAACATACATCTGGTAACTCAACACGTTAACAAAACCTTGAGCTCACCAGCGTAGTCTGACACACTTGTTTGCATGCTTGTAGGTCATTAACGTTTGGAACATGGACTTGCTATCTGGGAGTGCTAGAGTGGTCATGGATCGAGACTTTTGGATTGACTTATAAACGAAACATGGATTTTGATTTATTATCATGAAACTATTGCTAAACGATTTACTACATGCTTCCGCTATACAACATTGTGGGATTTGATATCATGTTTGACATTTTCAATTAGTAATAAATGGTATGTTTAATTAAGTATTTATCATTGGTTCAATGTGATTGGTGGCTCGAACTCTGATGCGTAACATGCCTCGCGGGGCTCCCGCAGGTGGAATTTTGGGGGTGTTACATGGGGTGTGACAGATTGGTATCAGAGCCATAACTATAGGGAATTAGGCAGACACGACCTAGTCCGGGTCGCTGTCTTAGAGACCTAGACTATAGTTAGGAACCATCAGACCCAGTTTATGTGCTTATTCTGTAATCCTTCACCACCACTGCACTCGACATTTTAATTGACATCAGGCGATTCAGTCAGGAATAGGTGTGAAAACCGTAAACTCCCGACTAAATTGGCTGACTTATGTTGATTTCATTCATTTGTTCATGCTTATCCTATTATTTTCACTTTCATATAAGGAGAATTATACCAAATCAGGAGTGAAACCCTTATTTTGATGGAAATTCTTCTTAAATTTACTAAAAACAAGGAAGAAATTGCTAAGCCAAGGGGTGAAACCCTAACCTTAGCAGTTGTTCTAAATTTTATCTATCCCACCAAGGCTTCGACGGACTCCAACGACCTGAACTCACAAGTATGACCTAGGGAACGCATGTGGAATGCCCAAGAATCGAGGCAGAAACACGACCTCTAGAGTCGAAAGTGACGACAAGTCTACTGCGAATAGTCGAATTGCCTTGAGTAGTCGATGTCTAGTAGCCGCAGACAATCTATCTCTCGATTTTATGCGTTACGAATTTGACGAGTCATCAAGTATGCTCGTAGATTTTATGTGTTTTTGAATGCCTTATCTGTTTACGTGTTTATATTTTTGGACTTTATTCCACTTCGATCAACACACGCGACTCGCAATTGCTATTCTATCTCAATTCGATATCCAGTTGTCACGAATCTAGACGATGCCATACTATGCTGTGCTATACGACTAAGTTAGACTATTCGATATAATATTCGAACCGTACTCGAACTTTGAAGGATAGGTTTCTATTTTCTGACTGCTTCTTAGATTAAATGGTTACGTGTTTTCGTGATTATGTGCCTCTGTGTTTATGTGCTTCTGTGCTTACGTGCATCTGTGGTTTTGTGCATATGTGTTTACGTGCTTATGTGTTTCGACGTGATTCTAAGCTTTAGTAGACTAGACGTGTGAGGTGAGATTCGATTTCGTGGTGTTGAGTCCTGTGACGATGTCTGTTGCAGACCATGTCGTCGTCTGGATCACATCAACGTCTGACCCGCCAAGAAAAGTGAGACCGACGTCTCGCTGCTATCATCTCCAAAACCGTGGCGAAAGCTGTGAGTGAGGTGTATGAAAACGCTAGCAAGTCGTCAGAAGAATCCCGAACTGAGATCTCCAAGGATTCAAGAAAGGCTGTTTTCAGCTTCAAGCAGTTCAAAGCATGCGGACCAAAAGAGTTCACTGGCGAAGATGGTCCAACAGCCATGTTTCACTGGTTTGACTCGGTCGAAGTCACTCTGCGCCAGAGCGGATGTCCTAAGCATCTCCGTACTCTCAATGCAACAGGCGTCTTCCAGTCCCGTGCTCTAGACTGGTGGACGGCTGAACGAAACAAGCGCGGAAATGATGCAGCTTACGGGCTATCATGGAAGGAGTTGAAAGCGATCATGATCGAAGAATTCTGCCCTCCTCATGAGCACCAAAAGCTGGAGGACGAGTTCTGGGGAATCAAGCAGAAGGATGGAGACAGCGCTGCTCTCACTGCTCGCTTCAAGCAGCTTAGTATTATCTGTCCTGATCAAGTCAAGACCTCCGATCAAGCCATCAAGAAGTATATCCGAGCCCTACCCGACTGTGTAGCCGATTTTGTTCACGCAGCCAAGCCAGCAACGATCGAGGAAGCCTACCTACTCGCCGCTGAGATCAACGATAAGCGAGTCAAGTCAGGTTTCTGGGATAAGCAAACCAAGTCTCTGCATCAAGCTACTGCAACACCCACCGACACACCTGCTCAATCCTCCAAGTCATCGAGAAGGAAGAAGAAGCATAACAACAACAGCTCCAGCAACAAGAGTTGTGCTGCCGCAACCACTGCTACTCCTCTGCAAGCAGTACCAGCTCAACAGCAGCACCACCAGCGTTCAGCCCCAGTGATCAATGCACCGCCAGCGAAGCGTGCATACACAGGCCCTCACCCACTCTGCCCGACATGTTCGTATCATCATCCAGTGGGTCTAGCTTGTCGTTTTTGCGCTCACTGTAATCTTTACGGTCATTTCACTGCGAACTGTCGCTATGGTCCTCGTCAAACCCCAGCTCAAGCTACTGTCAACCAAGCTCTACTCCCTGCTCCTCAAGGCCAACCAGCAGCTCCAGCACCAGCAGTCAATGCTCGGGTCTGCTTTGCATGTGGTGACCCTAACCACTTTGCCAACAGGTGCCCGAACAGGGTAGTCAAGCAAGAGCCCCAACAGCAACAGCAACAACAGCAGCCTCAGCAACAGCAGCAAGCAGCCCATGCCCGAACCTTCAACATCAATGCCCGTCAGGCTCAGGCGGATAACAACGTGGTCAATGGTACGTTCCTTGTGAATGGTATTTATGCATCATGTTTGTTTGATATTGGAGCCGATAACTGCTTTGTGTCATTTGAATTCGAGAAGCTCCTTAGTCATAAGCGCTCTTATCTATCCTCGTCATTCGAAGTCGAAGTTGCTACAGGGAGAACTATTGCCGTTGATTCAGTACTACGTGATTGTACTCTCGAACCCAACAATCACATCTTTCCGATCGACCTTATCCCGATGCAACTTGGAAGTTTTGATGTCATAATCGGCATGGACTTTCTTCGTGAAAACCATGCTGAAGTTGTGTGCTTTGAAAAGATGATTCGATTCTCACTCGCGAATGGTGATCTCCTATGCGTATATGGTGAAACAACGTCGAAAGGTCTTAAGCTTATGTCGTGTATCCAAGCCAGCAAGTATCTCCGCAAGGAATACTGAGCCTTCTTGGCCAACATCGTAGTAGCAGAGAAGGGAAAGAAAAAGAAAGTTGAAGTCAAAGATGTTCCAGTGGTTCGTGAATTTCCTCAGGTGTTCCCTGATGATCTTCCCGGACTACCACCAAGTCGTGATATCGACTTTCGAATCGACCTCATTCCTGGAGCTAACCCCGTTGCCAAAGCCCCATACCGACTCGCTCCCTCCGAAATGCGGGAACTCTCGAATCAACTCCAGGAGTTACTCGAAAAAGGCTTTATTCGCCCAAGCACCTCTCATTGGGGCGCGCCAGTCCTTTTCGTCAAAAAGAAGGACGGGTCGTTCCGGATGTGCATCGACTATCGGGAATTGAATAAGCTAACCATCAAGAACCGATACCCTTTGCCTCGAATTGACGATTTGTTTGATCAGCTACAAGGTGCAGCATGCTTCTCTAAGATCGATCTACGTTCAGGATACCATCAGTTGCGAATTCAAGAAAAAGATATTCCTAAAACTGCTTTTCGAACCCGTTATGGCCATTACGAATTTGTTGTTATGCCCTTTGGTTTGACCAAGGCACCCGCGCTCTTCATGGATATGATGAATCGCGTGTGTAAGCCATACCTTGACCGTTTCGTCATCGTGTTCATCGACGATGTCTTGATTTATTCCAAATCGAAGGCCGAACACGCGCAACAGCTACGTTTGGTTCTCGAGTTACTCCAGGGGAACCAACTCTATGCCAAGTTCTCCAAGTGCGAATTCTGGTTGGGGGAGGTTCAGTTTCTGGGTCACATAGTGAATAGTCGAGGTATCCATGTCGATCCTGCGAAGATTGAAGCCGTTAAAAGCTAGATTACGCCTAAGAACCCGTCTGAAGTTCGTTCTTTTCTCGGACTAGCGGGCTATTATCGACGATTCATCGAAGGATTCTCCAAGATCGCTGTGCCGCTTACCGCTCTTACTCATAAGGACAAGCCTTTTGTGTGGGGAAACGCACAAGAGACTGCCTTCCAAACTCTCAAACATATGCTGTGCAATGCACCGATTCTTACGCTGCCCGACGGAAGCGACAACTTCATTGTCTACTGTGATGCTTCTAACCTTGGTCTCGGCTGTGTTCTCATGCAACGAGACAAGGTTATAGCTTACGCATCTCGTCAGCTCAAGATCCACGAGAAGAACTATACAACCCATGACCTCGAGCTAGGCGCAGTTGTCTTTGCACTAAAGATATGGCGACACTACCTGTATGGTACTAAGTGTACAATCTACACTGATCACAGGAGTTTGCAACACATCTTTAATCAGAGAGAGCTTATATGCGTCAACGTCGATTGGTAGAACTTCTCAATGATTACGACTGTGAGATTCGTTATCACCCAGGCAAGGCGAATGTGGTTGCTGACGCGCTCAGCAGGAAGAGTTACGTGCTCAGTACCTGAAACATCCAAGCCCAGCATAACCTCGAAACCCTTATCCGCGAAGCCCAACATGCTTGCTTTAACGAGCGTACATTGAAGAAAGAAAGGATCTACCACGATGGAGCTCAGTTAGTAAGCAAATCAGATGGGATATTCTATTATCTGGACCGAATTTGGATCCCTAAGCGGACCGATTTGCGAAAGATTATCATGAACGAAGCCCACAAGTCCCGATATTCTATTCATCCCGGTGCAGATAAGATGTACCAGGACCTGCGTTATAAGTACTGGTGGCCGGGGATGAAAAGGGATATCGCTCTGTACGTTGGAAACTGTCTAACTTGTGCAAGAGTCAAGGCTGAACATCAAAGACCTTCTGGCTTACTCGAACAACCGCCGATACCTATATGGAAGTGGGAGAGTATAGCTATGGATTTCATAACGAAGCTCCCGCCCACGCCATCAGGTCACGACAGCATTTGGGTCATAGTGGATCATCTCACGAAGTCAGCCCACTTTTTGCCGATACGAGAAGACTACAAGGTGGAACGACTAGCCCAAATCTACACCGACGAGATCATCCTTAATCATGGTACGCCTCGTGATATCATTTCAGATCGCGACGCTCGGTTCACTTCGCGATTGTGGGAAACGTTTCAAGCGGCCCTTGGTACGTCGCTTAATCTAAGTACCGCATTCCACCCTCAAACCGACGGACAGACTGAAAGAACGATCCGTACTCTTGAAGACATGCTCCAAGCATGTGTCATAGATTTTGGTGGTAGTTGGAACAAACACCTGCCATTGGTGGAGTTCTCGTACAATAACAGCTATCATGCCAGCATCCAAATGGCACCTTTCGAGGCTCTGTATGGTAGAAGATGTCGATCGCCTATTGTGTGGCACGAGATCGGTCACTCGCAACTAACCGGTCCCGAGATTCTACAAGAAACGACTGACAAAATCCACCAGATAAGAGACAACTTGGTAAAAGCTCGGAACAGACAGAAAAGTTACGCTGATAAAAGACACAAGCCCCTTGAATTTGAAGTTGGTGACTACGTACTCCTAAAGGTATCACCTTGGAAGGGTGTAGTCCGATTCGGCAAGAAAGGGAAACTCGCGCCTCGATATGTTGGACCTTTCAAGATTCTGGAAAGAATCGTAAAAGTCGCCTACAGACTCGAATTACCGGAGGAACTCAGTAACGTCCACCCAACTTTCCATGTCTCTAACCTCCGAAAATGCCTTGCTGATCATGATCTAATCGTACCACTCGACGATCTTCAGGTCAACGAAACATTACACTTCGTGGAAAAGCCTGTTGAAATCATGGATCGCCAGACCAAGCAGCTCAGGCGCTCTCACATCCCGATCGTGAAGGTCCGATGGGAAGGCAAACGAGGCGCGGAGTTCACTTGGGAACTCGAAAGCGACATGAAGGCCAAGTACCCACAGCTGTTTAAATAAATAGATCTGAAGCATCAAATTGGTAAATCACGGTGTCGTGTAGCCTTCGAGCCTAATTTCGGGACGAAATTCCCTAAACAAGGGGAGGCTGTAACACCCCGTGTTTTCGAATGTCAAAGTCAAAGTCCAAGTCAACTTTGACTTTCTTTGACTGTAGATAGTCGATTTTGTGTTTTAATTGTATTATGTGGAGTAAGTGTTGTAATCAGCAAGAATCGAAGTAATCGAATGTGTTTTAACACGAACCGATCTATGACTGTGAATAGTAGGAAGTAACAATGCGATAAAGTCAACCTAATCAGTAATCAAACCGATCTAACAATCAATCGAACTCGAGACTCGAATTACGTGAATTGTGTTATTATTATATGTGTGTGTGTGCCTTATGTGTTACTTGTGCGTGCTTACCTTATGTTTGGTGTGGGATTCAAGCAAATCAATAGAAAATCGAATCGAAACTCGAAAAGCAATCGAACTTAATCGAAACCGACATCGAAACGTGACTTATAGAAGATTGTATGTTAGATATAGTGGTTGGGATTGAAGGTAATTTGACTAGGAACTCTATCGTATCCGTATCATCGTTCATCGAAATCGAAACGTCGAAAATCGTCGCAAAATACCCGAAGTGCGTGGCGGATCGAACAGGAAGCATCCTGATCGAACAGGCCAGCCGATCGGCTAGCACCTTGCCAGCCGATTGAGTAGCCCACTCGATCGGAGTTCCCAGCCGATCGGCTGCCACTTTCCTCTTTTGGAAGCCTATAAATAGGGTCGTCATTGTCATACTTTCCATTTTTGGAAAGCTCTGACCGAACCAGCTATCTTCTTCACCTTTTCTCAGATTTCTCTCAATCCCGGTAAGTTTTCACTCTAATTCTTGTACGATCTTGATCATTACTTGATTCTACACCTTTCTATCTTTCAAAACTTGGATTCTAACCGTGAAATCACCAAGATCTAAGTGTTCTTGGGTGATGTCATCATGGTGTTCTTGAAGAACATCATGTTTTGGCCTCATTCCACTATGATTAGCTTAAATCTAACTGATTTCCACATAAACAAGTTAAGATCCATCATAGATCTAAACATTTTCATGATGTGAAGGATTGAAAGAAGGATTTCCAACTTTCTTTCAACTCTTTTACACTTAATGCTTTCAAACCAATAGAAATGGAGCTTGAACCAGCTAACCAATCCTTCTAACAGTTAAGGGGTTCAAGATTCGGATTCTATATACAAGGTTAACCCGATATCGGTTGAACTCTAAACCGACATTCCGAACCGTTCACCGGCCGGACTTGGGTGGTTCCTGTTCGAGCCAAGGGAACAGGTAGGAACGAAGGTTATCATAGTTCAACATGTTGTCAAGATGCCTTAAAAGAATGACAAATAAACAAACAACCAAGTGTTAGACGAAAGGCCGACCAGGTCAGAAATGCTGGCCGAACGACTAGGCTGTTCGAACAGCCCAGCCGATCGGACATACCAGCCGATCGACCGGGCCAGCCGATCGGCTAGCACATGGTCCCACATTTCCAAACTTTCGAAGTATAGTATTGACGAAGTAATGTTCAACAAAATGGGTCGCCCGATTGGTAAACATTACTGTTCGGATCATGAGATACTATGCTTCAACACTTGACCATTTTCACAACTCGTTCGTAGTAGAGAATGTCAACCGATCGAACAGACTGTTCGATCGAGTGACATTCAGTTGAGGGCTAACTCTGAAGCTCCTAGCCGATCGAGTGAGCTAGCCGATCGAGTGAGCTAGCCGATCGAACGACTTGAATAGGTAGGAACACTTCAGTGTTCTCAAATACTGCAACAAGAACTTCAAAAGTTCAAATCCTCTAACACAAACACACCAGAGGAAGAAACAATCCACTCGAATGGTCCAGCCGATCGAGCCAACCGGCCGATCGAACAGGACTGTCCAACCAGATAAACTAGACGATCGAACAGGCCGTCCGATCGAACCTGCCGTTCGATCGACCAGCCCGTTCGATCCATTCACACTTGTTTACTTTTCCGCATTGCTTATCGTTATACTATCGAACTATTCAGGCTAATCTTACTCTCAGCGCTCCCTTCAATCCACAATCGATCACTGTGAGTATACTCGATCCCTTTTTGCTTTTAGCACTTTTGTGTGTTACATACGTTACCTATCAAATCACAATCAAACACAAACTATTTGAACGCTAACCAACTTGCATGTGCTATTTGACTAAATGAATGTTGTTTATTATGTTTACACGTGGAGTGCTATCTACTTGCCTTAGCAACATAGTACTATAGTTTGGACTCAGCACCCGTTCACACGGGGGTTGTTAAGGACAAATACTTGCATGGATTACGGTGGTAATCATGTATTGCAAACCGTCTCAGACGGTCAACCCGCAGTCGTTGGTATCGATGGTCCCATGTCGATAATTAACATGCATCGTTTTCCTCTGTGTACGTGCCTGGTTATGCGTAAACTATTCGAACTCTATATGCTATTATCAAACTTGTGTGCTCACCTTTACATTTTATGTATTGACTTTATTTTAACGTATGTGACAGGTAATTAGGATGCTTACTTGCTAGGAAAGCGGGGCAATAATAAAGTTTTAGAGCCCATCTAGCAGTTGTAGGTCGTAGCCTACCTAGGGGTCTCTAGAAGCGAATAAACTATAGCCATGGAGCCGTTGGAGTTATTCGATCAAGCATCTATGGCATTAGTTGTCAGTAGATCTTGTCCGGACGAGTCTTAATGACTCTGGGCAGTACTTTTAAACATTTGGTTTGTAATAAATTGAATCCGAGTTGTCGAAACAGTAATATTTGTTTAGTTATATTCTATGATAACTTGTTTATTTATTTGGGATACGGTATGGGACGTATCACTTAACTGAATTTGTAATAATAGTTGTTGTGGAAACTTCTGGACAATCTGTTTCGCTCAGTGCCGCGCCCCGATGATTCCGCCATCGGTTGGGGTGTGACATAATTAGTGAACTGTTCGAGACAGAGTTCTTATTTAACTCGAAAACGATGAACCTTGTGGATAGAGATCAGATCTTGAGCAAACGTAACCACAGATCGGGTAGTAAGTCAGCATCAGTTCCGATTCTATCGGTTTTGAGTGCATTAAGTGTAAAAGAGTTGAAAGAAAGTTAGAAAACCATCTTTCAATCCTTTTCTTTGTGAAAATGTTTAGATCTATGAAAGATCTTTGATAGTTTATGTGGAAATCGGTTAGATCTAAGTTGTTCTTGGTGGATTGAGGCCAAAACATGAAGTTCTTCAAGAACACATGATGACATCACCCTAGAACACTTGAATCTTTTGATGATTTCACGGTTTAAAAGTTAAAATCTAAAAGATAGAAAGGGTAGGAGTGCGTGTAGATCAAGAAAGTACAAGATTTAGGATGAAACCTTACCGGAATCGCGAGAAATCCGAGAAAAGGTGAAGTGCACGAGCTGGTCAGTCAGAGGGTTTCCAAAAGTGGAAATGATGACAATGACATGGGTATTTATAGATTTCCAAAAGAGGAAAGGGGTTGGCCGATCGGACAGTCAGCTCAATCGGACAGCCTGTCCGATCGGACGGCAGTCCGAACAGACGGCTGGTCGATCGGCTGGTAGCCTGATCGATCGGTCGCCTGTTTTGAGTGTTCGGTGCGACGAGTTTTGCTATTTCGATTTCGATTGCGCGCGTTGTGATGTGATAGAGTTTTCTTTTCAAATTACTTTTAATCCCAACTACGCATATCTTGCACTATCCTTTCTCCACTAGTTATCGTACTATATCAACATACAATCATCCTTAATTCGTATTCGGTTTGCGTTTGCGATTCAATTGCGATGAGTTCGATTGCGATTGAGTTCGATTGCGTTTCGGTTGATTACCACACATAACATAATTAAACATGCACAAGTAATACATAAGGCACACACACACGTACAATGGTCACCAAATTGCGTATTTCGAGTTGCGAGCGTGATGTTGATTAGATTAGTTCGATTAGTGTTTAATTGACTTTATCGCATTGTTACTTCCTACTATTCACAGTCGTAAAGTGATTCGTAGCGATAAATATTCGATTACTGCGATTTTAACTTATTACTCCACATAATACAACTAACGTAAAGCATAACATAGACTATATACAGTCATAGAAGTCAAAACAGGGATTGGGCAAGGAGAGACAGATTGCAATTAGCAATCTTTTCTTCCTTTGACTTCAATCTTGACATTGACTTTGACTTCCGAAACACGGGGTGTTACAGCCTCCCCTTGTTTAGGGAATTTCGTCCCAAAATTAGGTCGAAGCCGTAGCAAACAACTGCGGGTACTTCGCCTTCATGTCACTTTCGAGTTCCCAAGTGAACTCGACGCCTCGTTTGCCTTCCCATCGGACCTTCACAATAGGAATGCGTGAGCGTCTGAGCTGCTTGGTTTGGCGATCCATGATTTCGACAGGCTTTTCCACGAAGTGTTGTGTTTCGTTTATTTGGAGGTCGTCGAGAGGCACAATTAAATCATGCTCAGCTAGGCATTTTCGGAGGTTTGACACATGGAAAGTCGGATGGACGTTACTAAGCTCCTCCGGTAGTTCGAGTATGTAGGCGACTTTTCCGATCCTTTCCAGAATCTTAAAAGGTCCAACATATCGAGGCGCTAGTTTCCCTTTCTTGCCGAATCTGACCACACCCTTCCAAGGTGATACCTTTAGGAGTACATAGTCGCCAACGTCAAATTCAAGGGGCATGTGTCGTCTATCGACGTAACTTTTCTGTCTACTTCGAGCTTTCAACAAGTTGTCTCGAATTTGGAGGACTTTGTCAGTCGTTTCTTGCAATAGCTCAGGACCGGTTAATTGCGAGTGACCGATCTCATGCCATACAATAGGCGATCGACATCTTCTTCCATATAAAGCTTCGAATGGTGCCATTTGGATGCTGGTATGATAACTGTTGTTATACGAGAATTCGACTAACGGTAGGTATTTGTCCCAATTACCACCGAAGTCTATGACACACGAATGGAGCATGTCTTCAAGAGTACGGATCGTTATTTCAGTTTGATTGTCGGTTTGAGGGTGGAATGCGGTACTCAGATTAAGCGTAGTACCAAGAGCTGCTTGAAACGTTTCCCACAATCGCGAGGTAAACCGAGCGTCACGGTCGGAGATGATGTCACGAGGCATCCCATTATTACAAATGATCTCGTCGGTGTAGATTCGGGCTAATCGTTCCACCTTGTAGTCTTCCCATATTGGCAAAAAGTGGGCTGATTTGGTTAAGCGATCAACAACAACCTAAATGTTGTTGTGACCTGATGATGTGTGTGGAAGATTTGTTATGAAGTCCATAGCTATACTCTCCCATTTCCACATAGGGATTGGGGGTTCTTCGAGTAAGCCAGAGAGCCTTTGATGTTCAGCCTTGACCCTTGCGCAAGTCAGGCACTTCCCAACGTACAGAGCGATATCCCTTTTCATACTCGGCCACCAGTACTTGTAGCGAAGATCCTGGTACATTTTGTCAGCACCGAGATGAATAGAATACCGAGATTTGTGGGCTTCGTCCATTAGAATCTTTCGCAGTTCGGTCCGTTTAGGGATCCAAATTCGGTCCAGAAAGTGGAATATCCCATTCGACTTATTTACCAATTGAGCTCCATCGTGGTAGATTCGTTCCTTCTTCAGTGTGCGTTCATTAAAGCAGGCATGCTGGGCTTCGCGGATGAGGGTTTCGAGATCGTATTGGGCTTGGGTATTGCGAATGCTGAGCAAGTAACTCCTTCTGCTGAGTGCGTCAGGCACGGCATTTGCTTTGCCTGGTTGATAACGTATCTCACAGTCGTAATCATTGAGAAGTTCTACCCATATGCGTTGACGCATATTAAGTTCTTTATGATCAAAGATATGTTGTAGGTTCCTATGATCGGTGAAGATCGTACACTTTGTACTATACAGGTAATGTCGCCAAATCTTTAATGCAAAAACAACCGCGCCTAGCTTGAGATCATGGGTTGTATAGTTCTTCTTGTGGATTTTGAGCTGACGAGACGCGTAAGCTATAACCTTGTCTCGTTGCATGAGAACACAGCCAAGACCAAGGTTGGAAGCATCACAACAGACAATGAAACCATCGTTTCCATCGGGCAACGTGAGAACACGAGCATTGCAGAGCATGTGCTTGAGGGTTTGGAAAGTAGATTTTTGTTCGGTTCCCCAAACAAAAGGCTTATATTTATGCGTGAGAGCGATAAGCGGCACATCGATCTTAGAGAATCCTTCGATAAATCGTCGGTAATAGCCCGCCAGTCCGAGAAAAGAACGGACTTCTGACGGGTTCTTAGGCGTAATCCAACTCTTAACTGCTTCAATCTTCGCAGGATCGACATGAATACCTTGACTAATGACAATGTGACCCAGAAACTGAACCTCCCTCAGCCAAAATTCACACTTGGAGAACTTAGCATAGAGTTGATTCCCCTGGAGTAATTCGAGAACCAAACATAGATGTTGCGCGTGTTCGGCTCTTGACTTGGAATAGATCAAGACATCGTCGATGAACACGATGACGAAACGGTTGAGATATGGTTTACACACGCGATTCATCAGATCCATGAAAACCGTGGGTGCGTTGGTTAGACCAAAAGGCATAACAACGAACTCGTAGCGGTCGTAGCGCGTGCGAAAAGCGGTTTTGGGTATATCCTCCTCTTGAATGCGTAGCTGGTGATAGCCTGAACGTAGATCGATCTTTGAGAAACACACAGCACCTTGTAGCTGATCAAACAAATCATCAATGCGAGGTAAAGGGGAACGGTTTTTGATGGTTAGCTTATTCAATTCCCGATAGTCGATGCACATCCTGAACGACCCATCCTTCTTTTTAACGAAGAGGACTGGTGCGCCCCAAGGAGAGGTGTTCGGGCGAATGAAGCCTTTTTCAAGCAATTCTTGGAGTTGATTTGAGAGTTCACGCATTTCAGACGGCGTGAGTCGGTAGGGAGCTTTGGCAACATGGTTGGCTCCAGGAATGAGGTCGATACGGAAGTCGATATCACGACTTGGCGGAAGTCCAGGAAGGTCATCAGGGAATACCTGAGGAAATTCACGGACCACAGGAACATCTTTCACTTCTGTCTTCCTTTTCTTTTCCTTCTCCGCTGCTACAATATTAGCCAAGAAAGCTATGTATTCCTTGCGGAGATACTTGCTAGCTTGGACGCATGACATGAGTTTAAGACCTTTCGAAGTAGTTTCGCCATAGACACATAATAAATCACCATTCGCGAGCGAGAATCGAATCATCTTGTCGAAGCATACAACTTCAGCATGGTTTTCGCGAAGAAAGTCCATGCCTACTATGACATCAAAACTTCCGAGTTGTATCGGAATAAGGTCGATTGGGAAGATGTGATTGTTGAGCTCAAGAGTACAATCACGGAGAACAGAATTGACGGCGACAGTTCTTCCGGTAGCGACTTCAACATCGAATGACGAGGGCAGATAGGAGCGCTTACGACTAAGGAGCTTTTCAAATTCGAACGACACAAAGCAATTATCGGCTCCAGTATCAAACAAACACGATGCATAAATACCATTCACAAGGAACGTACCATTGATCATGTTGTTGTCGGCATGGGCTTGGCGCACATTGATATTGAAAGTTCTGGCGCGTGCGGCTTGCTGCTGTTGTTGTGGCTATTGTTGCTGATGAGGCTGCTGCTGCTGGGGCTCTTGCTTCACCACCCTGTTCGGGCACATGTTCGCAAAGTGGTTGGGATCACCACATGCGAAACAGAATCTGGCGTTGATCACGGGTGCTGGAGCCGCGTGTTGGCCTTGCGGGGCGGGGAGCAGAGCTTGATGAGTAGTGGCAGGGGCTGCGGTGTTGCGAGGACCAGTACGGCAATTGGCGGTGAAGTGGCCGTACATGTTGTAGTGAGCGCAGAAACGACAGGCAATACCCACCGGATGATGATAAGAGCATGTTGGGCAAACCGGGTGGGGCCTGTGTATGCACGCTTTGCTGGTGGTGCATAAGTAGTTGGAGCTGGACAGTGATGGGGCTGCTGCTGGGCCGGTACGGCCTGGAGAGGAGCAGCAGTGGTAGTGGCAGCAAAGTTCTTGTTGCTGGAGCTGCTGTTGTTGTTCTTCTTCTTTCGGCGTGAGGGCTTTGATGACTGAGGTGCGGTGGCGGTGGAGTCAGCGGTTGGTGCGGTAGTAGCTTGATGCAGATGCTTCGAGGTTTTATCCCAGACACCAGCCTTAACCCGCTTGTCGTTGATTTCAGCGGCCAGTAGGTAGGTTTCCTCGATCGTCTTAGTCTTAGCCGCTTGCACGAAATCTGCGACATAGTCAGGCAGGGCTCGGATATACTTCTTGATTGCCATGTCAGAAGTCTTCACCTGATCAGGGCAGATGATACTGAGCTGCTTGAATCGAGCAGTTAGAGCAGCATTCTCGCCATCCTTTTGCTTTATGTGCCAGAATTCATCTTCTAACTTCTGGCGTTCGTGAGGAGGGCAGGATTCTTCCAGCATGACCTCCTTGAGCTCGTCCCACGACAGACCGAAGGCTGCATCGTTCCCTCATTTGTTTCTCTCGGCTGTCCACCAGTCTAGTGCGCGGGACTGGAAGACGCCAGTAGCGTTGAGAGTACGGAGATCGTCATGGCAACCGCTCTGTCGCAGAGTGACCTCAATGGAATCAAACCATTGGAATAACGCTGTGGGGCCTTCCTCGCCAGTGAATTCCTTTGGCCCACAAGCCTTAAACTGCTTGAAACTGAAGGCAGCTTTGGGGGCAGCTTTAGGAGCTTCGGTTCTCGACTCCTCAGATGATTTGATGACGTTCTCGTAGACATCACTGACAGCTTTTGCTACTTGTTTGGTGATGATAGCAGCAAAACGTTTGTCTCTCTTTTCTTGGCGAGAAAGTGATGGGCGACGGGATCCTGATGACGGTCCTGTTGACATTGTCTGCAATAGACATTGTCATGGGTCTCAAACACGTCATAATCGAATCTCACCCCACAGTCTAGTACTTACTTAAACTTAGGAACACGTTCAAAAATATATAATCCACATTAATCACAAATTCACATAGAGACACGTAAGCACATAAACACATAAGCACATAAGCACAGAAGCACAGAAACGCAGAAGCACATACGCATTTAGTCACAGAGGCAGTCAGAATACAGAAACCTATCATTCGAAGTCTGCGGTCGTTCGAATATAGCGATCGCGTTTAGCATAGCGATTAGTATAGCATAAGTGTATAGTATAGCGAGTATCATAGCGTACGGTGTTTCCTCATGGTAGTAACGATTTGTTAACGTTTTGAGATAGAAGAGCAATGCGGGTTGTGTATGTCGATCGAAGTGAAAGTAAAAATCGAATAAGTCTCAAAATTTTAAACACGTAAACAGTTAAACATATATAAACACATAAAATCAACGAGTCATCAGAGTCAGCTGTTGCGGGCTCAGAATCGAAACACATAAAAATCAAGAAATAGATTGTCTGCGGCTATTAGACATTAACTACCCAAAGCGGTTCGACTATTCTCGAGGACTTGTCATTCACATTTTGACTTTCGGGTTTGGGCCTCTGCCTCGATTCTTGGGCATCCGACGCACATCCCTCTAGCCATATTGTGAGTTCAGGTCGTTGGAGTCCGTCGAGACTTTGGTGAGAGTTTTGTAAAACCATGGTCAAGCCGTCAAGGTCTGTGTTTCACCCCTGTCTTGACAACCTCTCGGTGATTTTAATAAATTAGAGGAGATTATTCATCAAAATATGGATTTCACTCCTGGTTTGGTATAATTCTCCCTGTTTATAAGTAAAATGCGGGTTGATCAAGCAGATTTTAGTCGAGAGTTTGCGGTTTTCACACCTATTCTCGACTCAATCGCTTGTCTTTATTTAAAAATTCGAGTGCAGCGATAGTGTAGTATAGGCGAGAATAGCAAATAATAGCAGTATGCTCATACATAATCCCTAATGGACATGCACGAGTCGGTCTATTGGGTCCTAACTATAGACTAGGTCTCTAAGACATCGACCCGGACTAGGTTGAGTCTGCCTAATTCCCTATTGTAATGGCTCTGATACCAATCTGTCACACCCCAACCGATGGCGGAATCATCGGGGCATGGCACTGAGCGAAACAGATTGTCCAGAAGTTTCCATAACAACTATCATTACCAATCAATTTAGGTAACATGTCCCATACCATGTCTCAAAAGGTAAACAAATTATTACAGACAAAATCTAGGCAAATACTTCTATTCCGACAACTCAGATTTACAAAATTGCCCAATTGTTTATCTGCTTCTAGAGACTCTTGATTTCAGATCTACAGATGTTGGGATTGAACCCTATCAGAGGAACAGATAATTAAAGCCAATACTGGATCAATTCAGTGGATCCAGAACAAGCAGATGTTATGCATACAAGTCTCTCCCCTTGAAAGTGGTTTCAACATCTACTGACCTCCTATCTACTGATCATACAAATTGCTGACCTACAACTGCTGATCAAGTCAAAGACTGCTGAAGAACTAAAGCCCTGCTGCCCAATCTACCGCCTTGAGTCAAGCACTGCTGATCATGACAAGTACTGATGGGTTCACAACAGTGGAAGGATGCAGTAGTAGTTTTGTTTACTTTATGTAATGAATTGTAATAACAGTAGTTAGCATAGCAGAGGTTGTATAGATCAGAGGTTAGAATTTGTTAGGAGGTTAGATGTCACGTTCATGGTGACGTCAGCTTTGATGCTTCAGTGGTTTGCTCGTGCCTATAAATAGAACAGTGCTCTGTACTGTTCTATTAGCTCTTTCACCATCTTCTTCCTGCACGAACAAATACCGTGAGCTCAGGCTTAGGGGGAGTTTGTTGCATACTTACATATTGTAATCATTGTTGAAAATAAATTCAATCATTCGGTTCAATGTTAAACTTGTATGTTAAAAGCATTTCTCCTGTTTGATTGTGAAAAGTTTGCTTCCATCTTAATTCCGTTGCACAACTCATTCATCTTCATCTTAATTCAAACGTAAAACACAATCAAAACCAAACTCAGATCCTAACAATTGGTATCAGAGTTTGGACAGTCAAATTTGATTTAACAATCATTTTGGCATAAATAGTTCAGCTCGCAATCGTTGATACTGATAGTTTGTTCGTTTTGTTGAAAAACAGAGCAAGGTTTAATCACCATCAAAGTTGATTAATCAGTGCCTGTAAAATAACCAGGATGACGTCACAATCGCAAGATGATAAGAATAACATTGGCTCTCTTTTCAAACCACCTATGCTTAAACATAATGAATACAACATCTGGGAGAGAAGGATGGGTCACATCCTTGCTCAACAGAACACTGGATGTTGGAGGTCTGTTGTTTTTGGTCCCCATGTTCCTATGGTGCCAAGTGCTGAGGATACAAAGAAGTTCGTACCTAAACCAACTAAAAACTATACTGAAACTGATTTTCAAAAGTTCGAACTCGATGCCAAAGCATTTAGCATCATAGCATCTGCATTACCTAATGAAATCTATGCGGGGCTCTTACATTGTAACAGTGCCAAAGAGTTATGGGATGCATTGAAGGAACAATTTGGGGGGACGGAAGAGGTCATTGAAAACAACAGGGAAATTCTGAATCAGCAGTATGAAACATTCTGTCACATTAAGGGTGAATCATTAACCCAACAGTTTGAACGTTTTAGCTGTCTCATTAGTGAACTAAGGCTTTTTAAAGTTACATTTCCAAATGCAACTCAAAATAGCCGATTTCTTAGATCACTACATGAAAATGGGACACAATTGCTTTTGTCCCTAGAAATTCAGCTGAGTTCAAAGATCTGACCCTGACCCAACTTCATGGTAGACTCCTGACTTATGAAAGGTAGTTAAACCAGAAAAGAGGTTGCAAGAGTCTGGAAAAGTTGCAGATGACTATTCATTTGGCAGCACAGCTCTTTTTGGTCAGGAAGAATCTGGTAGCAGCAGTAAGGATCAGAGTTTTGATCATTTTATTGACATAACTGTTGGTTTTAACAACTCTGATTCTCACTCTGCAAATTATGTTTTAACTGCAAATTGTGAAAACCAGATGTCAGATCACTTGTGCTTTGAACTCAATGATTTGCAACATTTTGATCCCACTAACTTAGAAGAAATGGACATTTTGCATCAATTGGCTTTGCTTAGTGTTAGAACAAGCAAATTCTACAAAAGAACAGGGAGAAAATTCCCAGGGCTTCATGGGAATTTGAAGGTGGGGTTGGATAAGTCAAAAATTAAGTGCTACAAGTGTAATAGGCTAGGTCATTTTGCTAGGGAATGTAGGAGTCAAACCACTGGTCCAATAATTACTCATCCCAGCTCAAACCCTAGACCACACCAATAAAGCACCGTGCACTATACCCAATATACCCCTGCAGCACATGTTAACACTGCTCACTATGCTGCAACCCCTGCGCCTGTGCATTATGTTCAAACCACTGTTCCACAAATTCAGTATGTTCAGGCCCCTGTTCCTCAGGCACAAGTGCAACCTGTTGCACCTCAACAAGCTACTCCAACAGTGGTACAACCAGATCAGCAAAGCTTTTTCACACAAGGCTTTGTTGACTGGAGCAACATGCCTGATGAACTTGGTGATGAAAATTTTGCTCTCTATGCTTCTAGTGATACTTTTGATGATGAATTCTGTTTGATGGCATTAGAGTCAATATCAGAAGGGGTAGAAACTGAAGGTGAACAGCTAAGTGCTGAAACAGTGGATGAAGTTGCTGAAGCAGTGGTTACTGCAGTTGCTGGTGAACTACTGCTGGGAGAAAATTCAGAAACCCTGATTGAACCACTGTCTAACCCTCGGTCCAAAGAAGACAAAGAGAAAAAAGAAGTGAAGAAAGCTGGTGAGGAAGAAGGGAGAGCTGATGAAGAAGGTGATCATCAATGTGATTGTGCCATGATGGCTGCTGCCAAGGTAACACCTCAAGTTCTTGAAAAACTGTGTTCAGACAAATGTATTATTGCATTTGCTAGCATTAAAGAGGTAAATGAAAACCTTAGGGATAAAGTCTTGTCTGATGAAGTCAAATTTGAAAAGTCATTAAAAGAACTTAGAAACAAAATGGCTGAAAAAAATAAAGTGATCAGCAGTCTCAAAGAAGAGCAGAGCATAACCAAAACTCAACTCCAAACTATGGTAGAAAAATACCAAGTTTGCAAAAAGGAGTTGGAGTCCACCCAGGTCACCTGTGAAAGATGGGTGGAATCTTGTAAAGGGTATGAGGTTATGCTTGCAAAACAGCTTGAAAGCAATGTCAAGTTTGGTATATGACATAGAAAATATGATGATCTTGTAAACACTGCTGAAAAACAAGCTGGTTCAACTGAAATAATACCAACCAACAAGAATGGCCAAGAGGTTAAAATAACTGACAAACTTGGTAACAAAATTACTCTGGAAAGATCTGTGGGATCCTCAACTTTTGAGGAGATTGAGAAATATCAATTTAAACCCACATGGTCTGATGAGTGTGACATCCTAGAAAACTTCAAACCAATGGATTTCACAACCACTGATGGTGTAAAAGCTCCAAAAGCAAAGGTCATTCCTATCAAAGATATCCCAACGGTGGTTCAAAACTCTGCTGCAAAGGAATCTGAGAAAAGGAAGAAGAGAGAAAAGATTAAAAACCTGTTTTGTGATTTTTGTGAAAAAAGGAATCATCTAACAAAAGACTGTTTTCATCTAAAAGCATATGATCTAAACAAAACAAGTGTCATTGTACCTGCTGAAAGCTGCACCATCTATGGTAAAAATAACCACAAAACTAAGGAATGTGTGTATCTCAAAAACTTTGTGAGAAAAAGAATGAGTACATTGCAAAAACATCCTTAAGTTCATCAGCATCATCTGTCAAATTCACCAAGAAACAACCACTGTTTGTCCCAGTCCAAACAGCTGTCACAAAACAACTGAATCAAACATTTGTTCAAAGAGATGTTCAAGTGACTGATGCACCTCCTACCAATCAATTCAGGAGAGGCAAAGGACAACCATCATACCAAAGGATCCCACATTTTTATGAGGCTTACAAAAAAGCCCTCTAAACCAAGAGTGAACAGGCATCCTTTTAGTTATCAACAGGTGATTGGCCAAGACCCCCAACAGTGGTTAGAGAAAAACATTCCAAAAAATGTTCAAACCCCTGAGCTAACCACTGTCCATGCATCTGTCACCATCCCAGACACTGTTGAGACCCCATCCAAAGCCTTATTGGCTTTGGAGACCTTAATGAACTATTCCTTTTACTTCATGTGCAGGGAGCTTCTGCATGCTTAGATAGTCTTTGGTATGTAGATAGTGGAGGCTCCAGGCACATGACAGGATGTAAAGCCCTACTCAAAGATTTCAAAATCCATGGAGGGGGTGATATATCCTTTGGGAATAATAGTAAAGGGAAAGTTCTGGGGTCTGGTACAGTTCAGTCTGGAAATGTAAAATTTGAAAATGTCAATCTGATAGACAATCTGAAATTCAACCTCCCGAGTGTCTCACAAATGAGTGATAAGGGGTATGGGTCATTCTTCACAAAGGAATGTTGTAGGATTGTTGGACCAGAAATGGTTGAAAAGATTGAAGCAATAATAAAAAGTGGAAAAACAAAACTTGTTGCTCAAAGAAGTGGCAATGTTTATGTTGTTGATATATCAAAAGAGTGTCCCAGAACTGATGCCTGTCTGTTCTTAGTTGCCTCTAACAAAGAGACAGAACTTTGGCACAGAAGACTGGGGCACACAAATCTTAAGACAATCACTGAAATTTCAAAAAATGGCCTAGTAAGAGGCTTACCACAAAAATTGTTTTCATGTCCTGAGCATTGTGTTTCCTGTTTAAAAGGAAAACAGCATAAAAGCTCCTTTAAGTCCATTGAAGAGTCCAAAACAACCCAGTGTTTGCAAATGCTGCACATGGATTTGTTTGGCCCAGTTCAAGTCATGAGTCTCAAAAAGAAGAGATATTGTATGGTTATTATTGATGACTTCTCTAGGTTTACATGGACTTTCTTTTTACACTCAAAAGATGAGACTGCAGGCATTTTGCAAGACTTTGTGACACAGGATGAAAAGCAATTTGACCTTCCAGTAAAAGTCTTCAGGAGTGAAATGGCACAGAATTCAAAAATAAGGAGTTGGATGCCTTCTGTGTGAAGATAGGGATTGTAAGGCAGTACAACATCCCTAGAACACCAGAGCAAAATGGGGTAGTTGAAAGAAAGAATAGGACTCTGATTGAAGCTGCTAGGACCATGCTTGCTGACTCAGGTGTGCCTTTGACCTTCTGGCCAGAGGCAGTAAACACTGCTTGCTATGTCCAAAACAGAGTTTTAATCAACCCCAGGCACAAAAAGACTGCTTATGAAATTCTGTATGAAATCAAACCACTGATCTCATACTTTAAAGTACTTGGTTGCCCATGTTTTATTTTGAATTTAAAAGATTCCATCTCAAAATTTGCAGCCAAAGTAGATTATGGTTATCACCTGGGATACTCAAGCACTGCCAAGGCCTACAAAGTGTTTAATACACGGACCAAGGCAGTGGAGGAGACTTTGAATGTAAAGTTCAATGAACTTTCATCAATGAAAATCCCAGCAAATCCTGCTGATTTGTTTGATCTTGATAAATTCACTTTTGAAAACACTGCTGTTAAGACTAACAGTGCAGGTCCATCAGAGGATTCAACACCAGACTATGGGTATGAAATCATCATCCCTCAAAAGTCTATCAAAATGGGAAGAGCAGCAGGTGTTCAAAACAGTTGTCAAAGCTCAACCACTGCTACCTCAACAGTTGTTGACAAAAGTAGCCCATTAACCCCTGCTTCCACATCATCAAACACTGTTGATAAAAGTCCTCAAACAGTGGATCAAAGTCAGCATGTGTCCACACCTTTACCTCCTATTCCACCACCTTTTGAAGCCACTGCTGGATCATCAAAGTCACCAGCAGTGGTTAGCTCAGATGATACACATCTGCGGCCTTCACCAACAAATGCCATCATCCCATACCAAGGAGATTTAATATTCTTGAGATCTCATCCACCTGACCAAATCATTAGCAACATCAATGAAGGGGTGCTCACAAGAAGCCAAACCCAAAACATTTGTCTTTTTGCTGGTTTTCTATCACTCGATCAGCCAGTCAAGTACCAAGAGGCACTGAAAGACAATAGCTGGGTAGAAGCCATGCAAGAGGAGCTCCAACAGTTTAAAAGACAACAAGTATGGGAGCTTGTACCACTGCCAGAGAATGTAAGTCCTATTGGCACAAAGTGGGTCTTCAAAAACAAAACTGATGAAAGGGGCATTGTTGTCAAGAATAAAGCCAGGCTTGTGGTTCAAGGTTATAGACAAGAAGATGGCATTGACTATGATGAAACATTTGCCCCTGTAGCAAGACTTGAAGCGATCAGATTATTTCTGGCCTTTGCTGTCAACCACAACATCAAGGTGTATCAAATGGACATTAAATGTGCATTCCTCTATGGTAAGATTCAAGAAGATGTTTATGTTTGTCAACCTCCAGGCTTTGAGGATCCATTTAATCCAGATCATGTCTACAAGCTAAATAAAGCTTTGTATGGCTTGAAACAAGCACCAAGAGCCTGGTATGAAACTCTTTCCACCTTTCTACTTTCCATTGGTTTCACCAGAGGCAGAATTCATAAAACACTATTTTTAAAATGGAGAGGGAAGGATTTGATGATTGTCCAAATTTATGTGGATGACATCATTTTTGGAAGCACATGTAACAAAATGTGTGAAGAGTTCAGGCAACTCATGACAGCTGAGTTTGAAATGAGTGCAATGGGTGAACGCCAGTGCTTTCTTAGTCTCCAAGTAAGGCAGCTTCAAAATGGCACTTTCATCCATCAAGGCAAATATGCCAAAGAACTTTTAAATAAATTTGACATGGATGATTGTAAGCCATGCATTACACCCATTGCAACCAATAAATTAGTCATATCTGATGAAACGGATGATTTGGTTGATCAGACCTTATATAGAAGCATGATTGGGCCTTTATTGTACCTAACTGCATCTAGGCCAGATATCATGTTTGCAACATGTGTCTGTGCAAGATCCCAATCAGCCCCTAGAAAGTCAAACCTTATTGTTGTAAAAAGGATATTCAGATACCTAAAAGGTGCTCCCACACTTGGTATCTGGTATCCAGCTGATGGTAAAATTGAGCTTTCAGGTTTTTCAGATAGTGACTTTGCTGGATGTGACAAGACAAGGAAGTCCACTTCATTCCTAGGCAATTGCTTAGTGTCTTGGCAAAGCAAAAAGCAAGCAGCTGTTTCCACATCCACTGCTGAGGCAGAATATATAGCTGCTACAAGCTGTACAGCCCAACTGCTCTGGCTTCAAAATCAGTTACTGGATTTTGGTATCACTGCCTTGAAGACACCACTCATGTTGGACAGCCAGGCAGCAGAAAATATCATCAAAAATCCAGTTTCTCATTCAACCACCAAACACATTGACATCAGACATCACTTTGTGAGGGATTGCTATGAAAAAGGTTTGATTTCTCTGCATCATGTTCCAACTAAGGATCGGCTGGCAGATGTGCTAACCAAAGCATTAGACACATCCACCTTTGAAAGCTTGAAGTCTAGGATTGGCATGCTAAACATGGAATAACAGGCAAAATCCAGTTTTTCTATGAATAAAATCATTAAAATGTTTTCAGAAAATCAAAAATCCATCCTTAAAAATAGCTAAAAATGATTTTTTTCATTAAAATCCTAAAAGTTTGCCATAACCACTGATGAGTTCAAAAGTCTGCTCTACTTCAAAAGTCTGTCCACTGCTGAAAGTCATCCCATGTTTCCCTATTCCTTTGATAAGCATTGTTGTTCAAAATCAGTGTTGTATCCACTGATGTGCTACCCACTAATAGTAAAAATCATCCGCTGTTCTCATTACCGTTGCAACCACTGCCTTCATCAATAGTTTTCATTAAAGTATTGTCCTTCACTTCATCAGGGGATGACACGTGGACAGTATATAGTGGTCAGACCTTTTGTAACCGCTGCCACGTCAGCATTCACTTTTTCTCCATAAAACCCCCTTTCTAAACCCCAAACAGGGTTTTACTGTTGAATTGAATTCATAAAAAATTCTCTTCTCAAAGCAGTTTTCTTCACATTTCATCAAATTTCTTCACAAATTTGTTCAATCGTCTTCTCCAAAATGACTAAATAAGTCTTCCGCAAAATCATCTTCCAAAGAAGCCTCTCAAAAGGCTAAAACCACCGAAATTCCACATAAAACATCTCACAATCTTCTGGGTCTTCTCACAAAACCCAGCACCATCGATGCCTTCGATTCTATCATTGATACCATCTCTGCATCAAAGTACAAAACTTTGTTAACAACAGATACCCCCATTTACTTGACGACCCAAAGAGAGTTTTGGAAAAATGCAACCCTTGAAAAACAAGGTGAGACTGTTACTACCATTAACTCTTCTCTAAAGGGTAAAGCTGTCAAAATCACACCACAATCCATCTCGGAGGTCTTTCAACTCAATGATCAGGAAGGTAAAAATTCTTTTCCCAAAAATGAGTTAAAAATTGACTTCATTGAAAGAGGGTATGCAGATACAATGATGAAGAGGGATACCTTACAAAAAGGTTACGTCCCTCCTGCAACAAGATTTTTATTCCATACCCTCCTAATGTGTGCTTCAAATAAAATAACTTCTTTTAATGAAATACCATTAAAAATTCAAAATCTGGGATATGCTATTCGTCAAGATGAAGATTTCAATTATTCTCAGGAAATTTTTAATGATTTAGTTAAAAATGTTGAAAATAAGTCATTCTTACTGTTTCCAAGATTTCTAAGTTACTATTTTGAAAAGAAATTTAGTAAGGATGACATTTCTGTAATAAACCAAGGTGAATCTCTTCAAATGCACAGCTTAACTGCTGAAACTTTTACAAGAATGTCAACACCTTGCAAAACACAAGCAGAGGTGCCTGAGCAGAATTTAGCAGCAAACGCTGCTCCTCAGGTATCTGCTGCTGAGCCCACTGCTCAAGGTGATCAAAGCAGCAAAACCACTGCTTTGAAACCCACACCTACAATCACCAAAAAGCCACAGAAAAAGAAAACTCAAAAACCCCCCAAACCTACCAAAAAGGCAACTCTGGAGGATGAGATACCAGAGCAACTTCCTGTGACAACACAAAAGTCACAACAAACCACTGCTGCTACTTCCTCACAGCAGTTGGTAAAAATATCTCACACCATGGCTGATACTCCTCCTGTTTCTTCTCAAAAAGAACAGGTTGTACAACAAGGGACACCACTCTATGATGCTCTAGAATCACTCGTTTCCATCATCCACAACCCAATGCCCGGGGCAAATTCTCTTTCTACACCCAGCCTCACATCTACAATTCCCACACCAACTAAATTTTTGTTGGATGCTATTGATTTGAACCAGGCACAAACCAGTCCTTCTTAATCACCTGTCAATGAGAATATACTTCAACCAATGACTGGGTCTGATGTATCAATCATAGTTAATGTTGGTGCAGTTGTCTGTCGACTACATCTTAGTTCGAGTCTTAGGCTAGGGCTGATTGTATAGTGAACGAAAATTGAGTAATCATGTAATAGATAGGTCCGCTTATAGGTCATATCAGGAGGTCCGCTTATTTGTCACCATATAGGTTCGCTCATCTGTAAAGATGAGAGGTCCGCTTATATGGACATGTCCATATAAGCGAACCCATATGCCTATATATAGGGGTGTCATATGAGCGATTCAAGAAGAAGTGTGTGTGCATGTAAAGGCGAAGCCCTGCCAGTTTGTCTCCGGAACTTGTAATTTGTTAGCAAATCAATAAACGAGACGTTAAATAGTGAAATCAAGCTACAAGAAGACCGAATCAATGAATTCCGCCTCTGATTTTGTCTAAGCACTCTTCTGATCGACTCGTCAGGTCGTCTAACGATCCTACATGTGGTATCAGAGCTCAGGAGGAAGAGTTCTTACCGTTTAGCTCGTTTTCACTCAAAAATTCTGATATCTACACCTTCTTTTATCAGTTCAGGGAGTTTTACCGAACAAAATTAGCTCAAAATTTCACAGATTATGTGATATTGGACATTGATAAACCCCTGAAGTTTTCAGACTGAAATACGGACTAAAAATGGGTGAAAACATGTTCGAAATGAGATCCGCTTGTACGAACAGTCAATAGATTCGCTTATTGGACTGATTCAGGTTCGCTTTTTGAACATATTGTCAGCAGGTTCGCTCCAAATTTCAGTAAAGATCCGCTCCAAATTGCACCTAGGTTCGTTCAAGAGATCCGCTTTTAGATACATATTGTGGTTAGGTCCGCTCCAAATTGCTCTTCAGGTTCGCTTAAGAGTACATCTAAGTGGTTTGCTCATTGGATTGTGATCAGGTTCGCTCGTGAGGTTATCTTCTGATTCGCTCTTGGATTGTTGAACTGGTCCGCTTATTGGGTATTGGTCTGGTTCGCTCATAGTTGTTGATCTGGTCCGCTCATTGGACTAATTGTGGTTCGCTTATTGTTACAAAGTTTGGTTCGCTTATTTGGTCCTTGTCAGATCCGCTTTTCTGTCACATTGGTGTCTCGCTTTTGTGAACAACAAAGATTTGTCGGGATTATTTGAAAAATGACAATGAGGTTTGATGAGCAGGAAAACAATGATCTTAAAAGATTGAAGGATTGGTATCGAGGATATCTTAGTAGTTCTTATCAGAAACTGCCTAAAGAGGTTTGGTGTAAACGTTTCGAATGTTTTCTGAGTAAGAAAGATGAAAACTTGGATGAACTGGAGAAACGTTTTGATCACTTGATTGACTATTTGAAGGATAATCAAATAGTAATAACAGAAGCTGATAAGACATCAAAGTTTGCTAATGGATTATCAGCTGAATGGGATGATTGCTTGAAAACTTTGAGAGAAAAATATAATTTTTCACAATTATCTCTGAATAAATTCATTAGAAAACTTAAAAATCACGATTATGAAAAGTATGAAAAGAAGAGAGAGATATTGGATAAGATAAAAATGAATTTGGAAGATTTGAGTTTAGATGTGATAAAAGAAATAAACAAAAGAATCAATGTTTGTTGGGCAGCAAAAAGAAATTTGATATATGATATGAAAAGAGGTTGTTATATTGATGATAATGAAAATCCTATTGATTTTGTTACAATCTTTGGGGCAGGTACATATAAGATAGAGAAAGAACAAGTGCCAAAGGTTGAAGAATCTGTGAAGTATGAAACGTCAAGTTCTGAATCAGTGTGCTTCAAATGTGACAGCTTCAAGACTGATAATGACAAACTCTTGAAGATGCGGAAAGTTTGACATTGAAAGTTAAGAAGTTGGAAGACGAGAAGCAAGCTGATATTAAACAGATTCTTATGTTGCAAGAAAATTGTGAGAAAATTAAAGCTGAAAATAACAAACTGTTGGATGGTTTGAACAGTTTGAATTCTGAAAACAAGTTTTTGAAAGAAAAAGAAAAAGAGTTTGAAAGCAACAAGAAATCCTCAGAAAATGAAGATTTCTTGATAAAATTGGAGAACAAAAATCTGAAAGCTAATGAGATAAAATTTCAAGAACAGATAAAAGTTCTGGAAAATGAAAAATCTGTTCTTGAAAACTTGAAAAATGAGAATGAAAATTCAATCAAGTCTCATCTTGAAAGAATATCTCAGTTTGAAAAAGAAGCTGAGAATTCCAGAAGCAAGATTGATGAACTTGAGAAGAAATTGATAGGTTTTGTGATTGCATCAGACAGTTTGAATTTTCCCTGTCCAAAACCCATCAATTCTGTTCCAATAAGTGACAATGTCACAAACTTTGACAATGTTAAAGTTGAAGATTGCGATGAAAAATCTGATGATGTAAATGAAAAAATAGAAAAACAAAAATTGTTTTTGAAATTGAAAGAAAAATTTCAGAAAACTGTTCTACAATCAACTGAAAAGGGAGAATGCTCTAAGCAAAAACCTTTGAAGAAGAAAGTGGAACAAAAACAAAAAGATAATAAAAGTTCATCAGATCGATCATCCAATCGTAATGAAAAATTACAAAAAATAAAAAATGAAAATTCAAAAAAAGTTGGCAATAAGTGGTGCAGGTTTGACCACAGTGCTTAAAAGTCAAATCCAGCAATCAAGAGGAGAAAGGAGTATCACCAAGCCAAACAATGCTTTGATTTGAGCATTTGGACTGAAAATGGTGATTGGTATGATAACAGAGTGTGTTACCGATGCGGTTATTAAGGACACATTGCTGTTAACTGCCAGAGAAGGAGTTATGAGACCAGAAGATGCTACAATTGCCAAATCAAAGGTCACATTGCCAGAGAATGCCCAAGGAAATCGAATGACAGATTGAGGGTTAATTCTCAGAGAGTGGCAAAGATTCCAGTCAAAGTCAAGTCCCATGAACAGAAGGTTCTAAAACCTAAAGTTCAAGATCAGACAAGTCAAGAAAAGAAAGTTAAACTTTCACAGGGGCAAAAAGACAGACCGAGGAAGAAGAGAAAGAAGGCTAGAGAGTATTTGGAGAAGATTTTGTCCTCGGGTTCATCCGTTGGAAAGAATAAGAGTTCTGATGAATCAACTTCCTCGGCTGCAAAGTCAAACAAGATGAATTCGTCAGATACAAATTTGAGGACGAAAGAGGAAAAGAGGAAGAAGAAAATGGTCGGCGATGAATCTGACAAGTCAAAGTCAGACAAGCCACCTACGGGCAATGATTCTGGTTCGTCAAAACCAGAGGAGCCATTGGTTGAGGTAAAAAAGGAGAATTCTGGTTTAACAATGGATGATGCAAATTTTCCACCATTGTTGAACAAGAATTCAAAATCACCCAAGGACCGTCAGGCTTGGGTGAATCTGTTTAAATGAAAAACCTGACTTGCCGGAGTTCCCAGGTTGGTAAGAGTGGAACATGAATCGGCATATTTCTTGAGAAATTTCACTTTGGTGATTTTTCGCCTCAAATGTGGTAAATCAGGGACATTAAGTTGTACTTGATTTTCTACAAATGTTGTTTGGTTTTGAAACTGAAATTGTAAAATCTGTCATGCGTGTGTAGAAAACAATGTGATGAGTAACCCCGAACCTACAAATGTTTGGTAAGCAAACTAATTTTTCCGGAAAAACCATTTTGATTAAAATAAACTTAAGTGTTTTGAGATCATAATGGGAAAATAGTTTGTTGAGAGGGGGAGTTCTGATTGTTTACGTCAAGTGGATGGCGAATCGAAGCAATTCGATATCATGTTGTCAAGCTTTGTATAGTTTGTTTCAAATTTTCCCAGAAAATCAAAATTGAAACATATTTTGATTTTAGGGGGAGAAAAATTTTAAAAAAAAAATTAGAAAATTTGAAAATGTCAAAAACATTGAAAAATTAAAAATGAGTTTTGGTGCAAATAGGGGAAATGATAGTACATCAGCTAGACTGGCACAGTACGCTAAAGATTTGTAATGTATAAATGCAATTAAGCAGTCTCGCTAAAGATGTGTCGATAGGTTTTTACAGAATTAGTAGATCAGTTTGGGATATAAATATAAATTTCACTTGCGTCTACGTGGGGAACACCTCCAGGATATATAGGTAACCCCTGAAATCCTGTTTGAAGGGTCCCGTATTCTGAGATACTAGGTCTTTATGCTCAGTGATATCTGGGGTATTATCCCGGGACTTCTGCTGTATGGAAATACTGACCTAGTCCCTGGATAATACTTTCTGCAAAAAGCTTTGAAATACAAGCTCGCCCTCAGCAATCTGATTAAACAATAAAATTGATAATCTTTGCTGTTGTAATAAAAGATCCTCTAAAGGGGACCCACCTAAAGTCGAAGCCGTCATCTCTCTGCGTATACGGAAGTATCGACCTGAGCTCTCACGGCCCTCGCACATTACCCCTTTTTACAGATATCAGCTGTGGTATACTCACCTGTAAGACTGAATACTGGGGTCTGGATACGGGAGTATATACTGAGGTGGGACACATGTAGATGTTTAAGTTCTAAAACACTAAATCTGTATCCCGAACAGGTTGAACATTTTGTGAGAATTTAAGTGGATCAATATATCGACAATCAACACGAACTGTTTAAAAGCTTAAAATGAATTAACAGCTTAACGGTGCTAGTGTCTAGTCAGCAGCTGATATGATCCTCTTGCACGAACTCACAAAAATATGTTTGCATATATTTCATTTCTGCATTTTAATTGATGTTATTGCATTTGTGTTTCATATTTGAAAAATCCAAAAAGTTTTTCGACAACTGATGTGGGAGAGCTGAAATTCAAAATTTCAAAGGCTAAACAAGATGAACAGTTGGTTTGGTTAAAATGATTTGAAATGATTAATCAGGTTTTGGAAAGTTTAATCAATTGTTAAATGTGAAAAATTCTTGAATATTCTTAAATGATTAGTTGATTCATTAAGTTGAATCACAATTGTGTTTGTTTGTGATAGATTATTTGAGTTGTGCAGGTTTCTGATCCTGTTGCTAGGGAAAGCCAGGAGATACATCAGAACCTGAGAAGAATTTTAAACTGATAAAGCCAGGAGTTGATTTCAATGGTGATAACGATGTTGGACCGTTGTTTTGACCCGAAAAGTCAGTCAAGGTAGCTCATCCTCACATATAAAGGCGGAAACAGAATATGCAAGGTTACAACAGCTTGTCCTTTCAATTCTACTGCTTTTATTGCTTTCTAATGTGATTTTGACAGAGTTTCGCTCCAGAGCACACACACATATCTTAGATCCGCTCAAATGACACTGCTTATTTATAGGCAGCTCTGGTTCGCTTATGTGACTGACACAAAAGCGGACCTACAACTTGGCACTATAAGCGAACCACTAAAGAACCTATAAGCGGACCTCTATCTATATTGACATAAAAGCGAACCTACATATAAAATACATAATTTGACATTTTTAACCCTGATGACCTAATTAGACCTAAGACATCATGTAGACGTAGTCAACAGACATCCTATGCATCAACAGACTCCCCCTTGGATGTTGACGTAGTCTTTACCGGTCTTCAGATCCATAGTCTTTGATCTTGGTCTTTTCTCCGACTCTGTCTTCTCCTCGTAAGCATTCTTTACATGTTTCAAAATTAACACCTGGCTCTACTTTCATCTTCCCTTTAGCATTTGATCCAGACTCCCCCTTTCACAGACTCCCCCTTTCAGTATGCTGGGATCTTGAGATATCTGGTTCAAGCTTTGACAATTTGCCTCCGTTGGGAATAATGAAATCTCCAAACCTGTTACTCAACCAATAATATTACGATCTATCTTTTCTAACAACAAACACAAATTCAATCAGTTTTAGAAATCCACTCAACTCTTCAAGTTCAAATTAATGACCCTGATCACTTGATTAATCTACCAAGTTCAACTTAATGACCCTGATTGATCTTTTGACGAATCAAACTGATTTAGTAAAAACATTTTCAACTTTTTCTGAAAATAACAAGTATCAAATTAATGAACTTGTTTGTGACACAGAAAACAAACAAACTTCCAACAATGTAAGCTCTCCTCGTTCTTCAGCTCAGAATCTCCTGTTATACTCTTGACATTCACTGGACCGAACAAATCCATGTGAAGTCTTTCCAAAGGTCTTGAAACAGAATTGACTTGCTTTGTAGGGTGTGACTTTTTCTTCTGTTTGCCTTTGGCACAACTTATGCACTCCCCTTCCAGATGAAAACCTTTGACATGCACTCCTGTAACCAAATCGTTATGCACCAAGTGATTCATTTTCCTTAGATGAATATGCCCCATCTTTCGGTGCCATAATCTTGACTCTTTTTCCGTTGCTCTTGACACAAAACAATGAGCCTGACCCGTGGTTGTAGTAGCAACGCTCATGTCCAACACGTACAGATCATTGACCCTTGGTGCCCTCATGATGATCCATTCCTCAGGTATCACAAACCCCGGTTTAAAGATCAAACATTCTTTGTCGGTGAAATGAGTAGTATACATCCTGTCACAGATCTGGGAGATACTCAGCAGGTTGTTCTCCAGCTCAGCGATGTAGTTAACTCTCTCAAATGTTATGATGCCGTTCGATAACATTCCTTCACCTATGATCCTTCCTCCTTGATTACTCGCAAAACCCACGTAACCACCGTTAATGTTATTCACATCATACAGCAACGCGGTCTTCCCTGTCATATGTCTTGACGCTCCACTATCCATGATCCACCTGGATACAAGTTTTGGAAGATCCTGCACATAACAAATCATCATTTAAACAACTTCAAAAAAATGCCGATTCATGCTTCGCAATCCAGGAAGCTCCGGCAATTCAAACTGTTTAGTCAAACATGGTGTCCACCCAGGCCTCATCAGCCTTAGGTGTAACCTTGACTCTCGCAATTTGAATTTTGAAATTTTCAGCCTTGAGAGGTGGAAAATTTGCATCATAATCAACCGTAATTGATTCTTCAGCCTTTTTCACCTCAGAAGTTGAAACTTTCTTCTCAACTTTTGATTCAACTTTAGGTTTCCACACCTGTTGAGTTACAACAACCCTTTTGTAAAAAGTGTCATTTTTAGTTACCGACTTTTTTACGGGTTCATTTTTCACTTTTAAGTTGTCAATTTTAACATTTTTCTTCTCAACAACCTTCTTCTCAACAAACATCGGTGCTTTACCCTTCACATCAACCTTCTTCTGTTGAACTTTCACAGCTTCAGTCTTAGGCTTCACATATGTACACTTTCGTGCAATATGACCAACCTGATCGCATCTGAAACAAGTACGAGTATCAGCTACTCGACTCGTGCCTTCAGACTGAGCCTGTGAAGCTCTTTTCTCAAAAAAATTCTTTGTTAGATTTTGAAAAAATTTCTTTTTCTTCATCAGCAAGTGAACTTGAACTATTCACAAACTTTTTCTTTTCGACAAACCTCTTGTTTGGAACATTTCTTTTCTGATACGGTTTACCCCCCTGATAACCACCCGACCAGTTGTTTCTGTTGTTATTGTAAAAACGTGGTGGATTAACCGATTTCTTGTTGTAAATCTTTTCTATCTTTCGACTCAGATTATTCACTGCTGACAACTCAAACTTCAACAAGTTTGAAAACACTTGTCAATTTGTTCATGTTTACATTCTCGATCGGAAACTCTGAATCCGAAAACAACTTATCCGAACCCATCATCTTGTACATGACAAGGTTTAATTCTTCATCTAAGTTGTTCTTGGACTGTTGTTTCGGAATGTATTTATCCAAGAAACACCCATCCTCCTCAGAAGTGTCACAATCCGGTTTAAGCACTTTGTCAACCACACTTTTTACCACATCATTCTGGACACTATCTTCATTGGAAGACGTGAACATGACATCAATGTTCTCAGGAAGTTGCACTTCACTTCCCTCCTCAAGTTCAACCAACCCAGATTCCTTTTTAGTGTAATTATGCAAAATTGGCGGTGGAACTTTGTGAAACCCTACACCGGTACCGTCAGAAAACACATCTTCGCCAGCTTTGTTTTTCCCTATAGGTTTAGGAACAATGTTCTGCAACACAAAGCTTGCGGAGCTATAACTGTTAAGTTTCAACTGAATTCGCTCGTTCTCTATTTCAGCTTCTTGAACTTTAAGTTTCAATTTAGCGATTTCATCCAGTTGTTTATTAATTGATTCTTCTTTTACTCTTACCACAGCTCTTAGATGTTCGTTTTCTTTAAACGTTTTACCATTTCGATCATCACTTTCTTTAACAGTGCTTTTGAGTTTTTCAAAATTTTCAGAAATCTTACGGTTTTCAAGAATTAACTTTTCATTTTCAGTTTTAACTTTTTCATAATCAATTTTATCTTTTTTAATTTGACCAGTTAATTCTCTAATCCGTTCAGTTGAAGCTTTCACAGTTTTGTCACAACCAAGTATTTGATCCTCAACACTTCTAACCTTCGCTGTCAGATTTTTAATTTTCTCACTGTTGAGGTACGTGATAGTAGGGATGGGCTTTTTTTCCAAAATACCCGTACTCGTACCCGTACCGTACCCGTACTCGTACCTGTACCCGTACCGATTTTAGGTATTTGGTACATGTATCGGTACCCAGTTTTATTGATTTTGGTATTCGGTACTTTCGGTATTGGTACGGGTACGGGTACTGGTAAAAACGGGTACTGGTACCGAATTCTATGTATACCTTTAAAAGTTCTTTTGTATTACGTTTTATTTCATATTATGGTATTTTTAGTGTACTCGTATTGATTTTACCTATATGGTACCCGTATCGTATTGGTACTCGTACCAATTTTACCTATTTGGTACTCGTTCTATATTGGTACTCATGTCAATTTTACCTATTTAGTACTCGTACAAGTGCTCAAAAAGTAAATAAAAACAAAATGGTAACAAGCGGGTACTGTACCGAAAATACCCGTACCAGTACCCGTACTCATACCCGTACCGTACCTATATATTTGGTACGGTATTTGGTACCTAGTTTTGTTCAAATTCGGTACCGGTATTTTCGGTACTGGTACGGGTATAGGTACGGGTACTGTACCAATCCCATCCCTACGTGATAGTGCTACAAAAATTGCATTCTTTGGTGCAATTTTTGCAGTCAACATTTCCATCAATCTTTTTACCTGACGCATTTGTTGACGCACTTGGACTGACTTGGCCCTTAGACTCAGTCACAGAATTAGAGTCTACCTCAAGTGCTTTCGCCCAGGTTCTCTTCTGTCAACTCTTGCGTAGTATCGATGATGCCCGTATCAACCTTCTTTGATTTCTCGATTTCTTCTTTTTCTATCTTCTCTTTCTCCTCTTTTTCCTTTCTCTCTTTCTCTTTCTCTTCTTCAATCATTTTCTTGGTTGGCGTTCCCCACCATTTGTGTTGCCAATACTCATCTTCCTCTTCATACTCCTTGACGATGGCTTCTATATCAAGTGTCTTGTCATCAATTGCAATGTTGCCATACGGATCAAGGTAGCACTCTCTGTCCGGATCCCATCTTTTTGCTTTTCTAGCTTCCAGAAAGATACCAGAAATTCTAATGATTTTGTTTTGGGCAATCACTTTCCTATAGTTATACTTCTGTTCTTCTGTTCGATTATCTTTCCACGGAATGGGTTCATTCTTTGCCATGAAAGCATAACCAACAGCGTCTTCTTCCGGTAAAACTTCCTTACTCCAATCGTACCCCTCATCATCATAAATCACAGCCAGAGCTCTTGATTTGTCTCTGTTCTCTTCAGACTGCTTCAATCTAGGCGGCTCGGATTTATTCTGATGGTAGATTGTCTTTTTGTAATAATCATCTCGAAACGGATTCTCTGACTCATCAGCATATGCATTCCTGCATTCCCGTTTGAAGTGACCCTTCTGCTTACACTTAAAGCATGTCACCTTTGACTTATCGAACCCTAACTTTTTAGACGGACCACCGATCGTCTTCCTCCCGGTAATTTCCATGAAACGATGAGCACGTCGAACAGCACTCGCCATCGCCCAACGAATGTCAATTAGCTCCATTTCTTCGGGGTCTATCTGATCGTAATCTTCTTTTGTCAGATTTGTGTTCCCGATCTTACCAGCCACCAACCCTTCATAAGACTCTAGCACAGATGCCAAAAAGACCATCTGTTGCTTAGCCGACTCCTCATCAAAATTCTGTGCGTTCTTCAGATCTATCGCGATGTTGCAAGAAAACTTCGCATCAGAACGATTTGCAGAAGACGAAGATCCACTGTGATAACCACTGTGACTTTCGCTGCTTGGACTGCTTTGACTTTCTTTGCTTGCTAGAGATACATTCTTAGCTGAAAATGCAGTCTTTGGAGAAGTTGCTTTTGGCATCATGCTTTTTGGATAATAGAGATCCAAATTCTGCTGAGAAGAAGAGTGATTGACTTTGTAAGTTTTCTTTAGTTCCAGCTCGTGACTTTCAAGTCTCTCAATCACCAAATCTGGAGTCAATTTTTCAGGAGCAATAGTGTTCTTCAACATAAGTGCATAATATCTCCAATCAACCTCATCTGGTAATGAATCAAACAGTTTGTCAACTAGTTCTTCATCAGAAAACTTGATTTCGTGTCTTGCTAATTCCAGCTTCAGATGACCGAACCTTTCTATCATTTTACAAACCGATTCATTCTTTAGACATCCAAAAAGATCAAATTCTTTTCTAAGAAGGTTTCGTTTGTTTTTCACAATTTCCGAACTTCCTAAACACTTCTTTTCAAGCTTTTGCCACAAATCTTTCGCATTTGAATAGTCTATTAAGGAAATAATATCTTCCCGAACTGATTGGAACAACAAGGCTACACACTTTTGTTCGGCTACAAAAGATTCAATTTCTTCAGCTGATGATAAAGTTTCTCCAGTTTTGTCTCCAAGTGTATATCCATTTTTCAGGCTTTTCCAACTTGCATATGCAAATGCCATCAACCAATCTTCAAATTTTCTCGACCAACGGCTGAACTCCTCGATTGCCATAAGCTTCGGAGGTTTGTTGAATGTTCCGAATGCACTCTCAGACTCCCAAGCTTCTTTCTTATTCTCTTTCGGTTGATTCTCGTTTGTATTGCTCGACGACGTATCATTGTTTCCCGAACTTCCCGTGAATGCGTACATGTCGCTGAAGGGATTCAAGAAAATATCATCCATTTTGACTGTACCTGCAAAATCAACCGACACTTAGAAAAATTTTTTCGAAATTTTTTGAACAACACAACACAAAAGCGAATCTATCTGCGAATGACAGATAAGCGGATCTGTATGGTTCAAATAAGCGAACCAGATAAGCAAACCGTTTGAGCGAACCAGATCAATGTTAGTTCGAGCGGATCAGGTAATACTCTAAAAGCGAATCACAATATGTCCATTCGAGCGAACCAATAACTGTCCAAATAAGCAGACCGTAAAAGCGAACCCGGCAATTGAACAAAAAGCGGACCAGAAATGTACGTTCGAGCGGACCTGTATGTGTCCGTTCGAGCGAATCTAACAGTAAAAGTGTCTGAAAAGCGAACCAAACAGGTGATTTCGAGCGAACTTGTTATGACTTACAAGCGAATCTTTCAACTTTTGTCCAGAAAAGCGAACCACTTGTTCGTAAAAGCGAATCAAAGTTTTTACCCTGTTTTAACCATTTTTAGTTCGAGTTTTAGCCTGAAACTTTCTAGGGTTTGTTATTAGTATGTTTTACACGTTATACTCAATTTTCAGACAATTTCAACCGTAGGAACTACTGTAAACCGAAAAAGTATGAGAGAAAGTGAGTAGAAAAGAGAGATTTCTGCAGATATAAGCTGTAGTAGTATGAACTCCTCGTCCTGAGCTCTGATACCACTTGTTGGACCGTTGTTTTGACCCGAAAAGTCAGTCAAGGTAGCTCATCCTCACATATAAAGGCGGAAACAGAATATGCAAGGTTACAACAGCTTGTCCTTTCAATTCTACTGCTTTTATTGCTTTCTAATGTGATTTTGACAGAGTTTCGCTCCAGAGCACACACACATATCTTAGATCCGCTCAAATGACACTGCTTATTTATAGGCAGCTCTGGTTCGCTTATGTGACTGACACAAAAGCGGACCTACAACTTGGCACTATAAGCGAACCACTAAAGAACCTATAAGCGGACCTCTATCTATATTGACATAAAAGCGAACCTACATATAAAGTACATAATTTGACATTTTTAACCCTGTTGACCTAATTAGACCTAAGACTTCATGTAGACGTAGTCAACAGACATCCTATGCATCAACAAACGATTTCCAGACGGCGATCCCAGCATGATGATAGGGGGAGTCTGATGAAAGTTAGAGCCAGAGAAAGATCCAGGTACTTTATTCCAGGAAGAGTTCCTGAAGAAGACCGATCAAGATTGAAGAGCTGTCAATGTTTGAAGACTCTCACTGAAGATTCCGTCAACATTCAAGGGGGAGTCTGTTGGTGCAGTTGTCTGTCGACTACATCTTAGTTCGAGTCTTAGGCTAGGACTGATTGTATAGTGAACGGAAATTGAGTAATCATGTAATAGATAGGTCCGCTTATAGGTCATATCAGGAGGTCCGCTTATTTGTCACCATATAGGTTCGCTCATCTGTCAAGATGAGAGGTCCGCTTATATGGACATGTCCATATAAGCGAACCCATATGCCTATATATAGGGGTGTCATATGAGCGGTTCAAGAAGAAGTGTGTGCATGTAAAGGCGAAGCCCTGCCAGTTTGTCTCCGGAACTTGTAATTTGTCAGCAAATCAATAAACGAGACGTTAAATAGTGAAATCAAGCTACACGAAGACCGAATCAATGAATTCCGCCTCTGATTCTGTCTAAGCACTCTTCTGATCGACTCGTCAGGTCGTCTAACGATCCTACAGTTAACCCACTGACAATACCTGAGGAGGTTACACCCCTTGAGTTACAAGTAACTCTTGGTGGTAATCCAATTGAAGCAGCCACTACAAGTGCTGAACCCACTGGTTTGCACTTGGACAGTGGTTACATCAATAAGACTTCCTTGGAGGCAATTCCTTCCATAGCACCTCTGACATCCACCAGTGGATTTGTTTTAACCACTGGCAACATCAAAAGGTTGTCAAGTGTTGAAGGAAGAAGACCCTAGTACCAAGAAAAAGGGGCATCAGTGGTTAATGTTTGGAGTACACTCCCTGCCTCAACCACTGATAAAACCACTGCTAGTGGGAAATCAGATGATCCCAATAAATTGGGTGATGGTTTAAAGTACCTGGAATTGACGGAACGTGTTGAAAAACTGGATACTTCGGTTGCAGAGATCAAAGAAATGCTGCAACAGTTGTTAACAGTACAAAAGGTGCAATCCACTGCTGATCCACCTCAAGCACCTGCTCTACCATAAGCATCTGCTGCAGATGAGATATGGAACTTCTTCCAACCTTTTCTCCAACAACAACAACAAATGGCTGATCAGCAACATGAAAAACTTGTCCAAGAGCTGAGAAACACAATGCAGTCTAGGTTCAGAAACACACAAGCTGACATCAAGGCTATAAAGGCCCATCTATTGCAAACCACTGGCACTGCTCCTCCAACTGTTCTCTTTATTGATCAACTCCCCCCAAATAATGCCAAAAAGGGGGAGAAAATTCAGGAGTGGAGAAAGAAGGGGATTGATGATGGTCTGTATGTTGAGCCAGAAAAGGATGCTATGCTCAGAAAAATCCCCTTGCCAGATGGTAGTAAGAAGGTTGATGTTACCCAAAATGCACTTGATGAAGGAGTAGCAAGTGTAAAAAGGGACAGAGCGGCAAAGGATATGTCAAGGTGGAATGAGGAGAAAAGAGCTTACATGGAGCTAAATGAGCAGGGTTGTTCTGGGCTAAAGGATGTTCAAAATCCTATGCCAAAAAGAAATCTTTAGAAAAGTGAGGGAACCCAAGTCCACACCATCCAGACTCACTAAGCATACTTTAAAACCACCTTCCAAAAGCCTCCAACATCAAACCTCTACCCAAACAGTTGTTGTAACTCCTGCTGTATCAACATCTGCTATCACTTCAACACACACCACAACCACTGCCTTACCACCACCACCATCACCACCAAAAACAACATCTACACCATCACCTCCTGCCAAAAAGCAGAAGACAACAGATGTTACAACATCTGTTGTAATGACAACAGTAGTTGAAACACCAGTTGTTTCAACAGCTGTTAGTCAATCACAAATCACTGCCACTCAAACCACCACCACTGTTCCACCCAAAACATCATCTGCCTCTCCTACAATAAAAAGGAGAAGGATTCTTATACCAGATGATGATTCTCCATCACCACCACCAACATCTTCAAAATCTCTATCACTTGTCACAATACCCAAGCTTGTTCCTCTCTCATCAACTCAAATTCTAAAGCCCTTACCTCCTGCAGGTGTTCAATTTCCTCTTGAACTTATAACAGTCAGAGAAGAAATTAAGTCCTTTTATTATGAGGACGACCCTGCTAAAAGGAGTTTGCCATCAGTTGAAGGATATCCAAGGCCAAACAATATTGAAAATATTTGAAAGTCAAAGCCAAACAAGCAGAGGATATCTCAAAAAGAAATGCTCAAGGAAAATCTGATAGAGAAATTCAGCAGAATTACCAATTCTTGCTCACACAAGTCAGTTCCTTAGAGCAATTTGCAAAAAAATGTGTGTCAACAAATCTCAGAGAGAGCAGATGAAACTCTAAGAAAAGACTACATTGAAAGCATCATGGCAACCAAGAAGTACAAAGGAGAAAAACACATGTACAAAGAGTGGACCATTCCTGAGCTTAAAAGTGAAGCTGCCAGGATCCAAGAAATGATCAAGAATAAGGTCAAGCACACTCCTCCAGATTGGGCAAAATTCAAAAAGAATGTACCTGATAAAAAGGTAGAGCTGAAGAGAATGAAAGAGGAATTAGCTGTTGCTGATTATGGGTCTTTGAATCAAGTGATGAGATGGAAAGAAGATAAAGTCAGGGCTACCTACAAAAGTTTAGAGCAATTAAGAAAGACAGATCCTACTGCTCCACAAAAGCCTGACTATCCTGAAGCAGAGGTTTCAAAAAGACCTTCAAAGCTGCAAATCAGGAGATCCACTACTCCAGCTGGTGCAGCCATCTTTAAAAGAAGGCCAGAAAAACAGTTGGGTGCTGAAACAATTCAAGATCTAATGGCTGGTGATGACCTTGTAAAAGAGGCATAAGATAATGATTAAAGAAGATCTTGGATTGGAACAAACTGCAAGCACTGCTCAGACAGTCATGAATAGGCCTGCATCACCTAACACCTCATCCAATAAAAATCTCCCAAGAAACCCATCAGACTCAAAAGTACTAAAGTGGAAAACTGACAAACAGACCCACGTACTGACATTGCTCAAGTCTAGTGGAGAAGTGAAGAATATATCAAGGGAACAAGCTCTTGGCCTGAGTCTTGAAGATTTGCAGGATCTCCTTAATCTTCCACTTAGCAGGGATGATGATCACACAAATGCCTTAGCCTTTGAACTTCAACTCAAAGGGCAAATAAGGGAACTGCTGATGAGGCAATAAAGATCTACAAAATAATGAAGAGTTTTGGTATTATCTGTTCCAGGGGGAGATTGTTGGGATTGAACCCTATCAGAGGAATAGATAATTAAAGCCAAATCTGGATCAGGTCAGTGGATCCAGAACAAGCAGATGTTATGCATACAAGTCTCTCCCCTTGAAAGTGGTTTCAACATCTGCTGACCTCCTATCTACTGATCATACAAATTGCTGACCTACAACTGCTGATCTAGTCAAAGACTGCTGAAGAACTAAAGCCCTGCTGCCCAATCTACTGCCTTGAGTCAAGCAGTGCTGATCAGACAAGTACTGCTGGGTTCACAGCAGTGGAAGGATGCAGCAGTAGTTTTGTTTAATTTATTTAATGAATTGTAATAACAGTAGTTAGCATAGCAGAGATTGTATAGATCAGAGGTTAGATAGGAGGTTAGATGTCACTTTCATGGTGACGTCAGCTTAGATGCTTCAGTGGTTTGCTCGTGCCTATAAATAGAACAGTGTTCTGTACTATTCTATTAGCTCTTTCACCATCTTCTTCCTGCACAAACAAATACTATGAGCTCAGGCTGAGGGGGAGTTTGTTGCATACTTGCATATTGTAATCGTTGTTGAAAATAAATTCAATCATTCGGTTCAATGTTAAACTTGTATGTTAAAAGCATTTCTCCTGTTTGATTGTGAAAAGTTTGCTTCCATCTTAATTCCGCTGCACAACTCATTCATCTTCATCTTAATTCAAACGTAAAACACAATCAAAACCAAACTCGGATCCTAACAACAGACAACTATTTGTTGGACTCTAGAAGCTTATTCTAGCCTCGCTTTCCTAGCAGATAAGCGTCCTAATTACCTGTCACATACGTTAAAATAAAAGTCAATACACATAGTGTAAAGGCGAGTATACAAGTTTGATAATAGCATATAGAGTTCGAAATAGTTTGTCACACCCCCAAAATCCACACGCGGAGTATCACCGCTTGGAGGCGTGACTGACCAGGATCTTAACCACCAATCATATTGAACGTGTAATATAGTTAAGTATAGCGGAAGCATTTAAGTAACCCAAACAATAATATTAATGTATGAATCATCATAAGTGTTGAAATAGCATTCACGATCCTTTGCCCACAACGACCTGCTCCTCCCTGTGCAAGCTCCATAATGTACCTAAGGTCCTGCAAGGCATGCAGCAGAGAGTCAACAACTAGTTGAGCGAGTTCACAGAAAGTAAGTTCAGTAATAGAATGGTATAGCAAGCATTGCGTTCGTTCATCTAATCATTCATCGTATTAGTTCGTTTATTGTTCATGTATAGTATTGGTTTCTATCGCGGGCCCTTTCGGCATGTATGCGAAGATTTGGGTTAATATTCCCAAATATCCTAGACTATGTATAATTGTATCGCTGGCCACCCTGGCATGTGTGCGAAGTTCTAATATGTTTAGTTCGCAGCCTTCCCGAGGCGTGTGTGCGAAGATCAGTCATAATTATCGCAGCCAACCCTTGGCGTGTGTGCGAAGATCTGTTCAAGTAGGTATACTAGTCTAGTCGTATCTTATCATTCACCATCCTCACCCTGAGGACTCATATCATTAAGTTCCATTAACTAAGTATGTACGTATAATTCATTCAATCCCATTCCCACCCTGGGAACCCCATGCCTTGGCTGTGTGAACTCACCTTGGATTGCTCGGCAGATACACAAAGAGTACAGGTAAGCTAGTAAATGGTCAACCACGTCCTATCATGGTTATTATACAAGCCAGGTTTTGACTAAGGTAATACACGTGTGCATCACATATGTTAACACGTTACTATCACGTATGCATGTAAACAGGTAAGAGCATAACATTAACATTCATGTGCGATCCAATGTCTAAGCCCGAAAGTCAATCAACCCGAATAACATTCAACCAATTCATATAACGGCCCAATCTAAACAGTCCAGATTCTCAATCGGAAGACAATGTGCGTGTAACACTGGTCTCGAGTCGCAAGAAGGTTACGAGTCGCAACTATGGTTTCGGCTCATCATGGTCCGTTACGAGTCGCAACGGGACTCGCAACCGTGGTCTCGGCTTGTGCTGTTTGTGTGCGAGTGTTGTGGTTTCGAGTCGCAACGGGACCCGCAACCATGGTTTCGGGTTATGCTGCTTGTGGTCTCGAGTTGAGACTATGGGTTTCGACTCGCAACAGTGTGTCGCAACCGATCATGTAACGGATTATAACAGTTTCCTTATTTCATTTAACAAAATCCCGTAATTCCAGCAAACAGATTTGGCAGTTTCAATAACAGATCAATCATGGCAATTATCAGATCAATTACCAACATTTATCAATTTCATAACATATTCATATGATCAACTCGTGTAATCAACATCAAGAACAGCCAATTTCTAATAATCAAACATGTAAATAACTAACTTATAGGCTAGCATGCAATCTAAAACATCACAGCCGGTTACAAGCACATGCAATTCAACCGATTTAACACTAAGAACATCGACTAATCAGCAACATATGATCCGGTTCTGTTCTAGCATATCAACATATATCACCGAAAGTAAATATATGGATTCTGTTGTGTCTTACTAGCATGCACCCTAATCGGTCATGAAATCCAAATACTAACAACACATACAAAGTCATACAATCAGGGCATTATACTAACCGAGATGAAAACAAGAGCGGAGCCGAGAGCTTCAAAGGGTGGGTGTGTGATCGCCGGTTCCGAGAGAGAGAGAGAGAGTTTGTGTGTGTGCTTCTTGGTTGCAAAGATTGAGAAAACTAAAAACCCTAATTGTGTGTGTGTGAGCATATACGTAGAAGAGGTGTGGGCCGAAACCCCACATGGGCTGTGTCATGGTCTCGAGTCCACTATGTTGACCGAGTGGGTTTTGTAAGTGATTTACTAATCGGTTCAAGTAGTAACATACACATTCTCATGAAATCATATAGCACGTAACATTCGATCAATCAACGTAATCACATAGTTCACATTAGTTCAATGGTTACACGTAATGTACGAGACGGTAAAGTACGAGTTGTCACATTATCCCCAACTAATTGGAAATTTCGTCCCGAAATTTGGTATGCACTCACTGAGGAAGCTAGGTAAACTGTATTGTTCACTGATTTTCCTGGGGTGTCACATCCTCCCCCCGTTGATCTAGAATTTCGTCCCGAAATTCCGAAGTAGTAGCTTCAGCCTCAGTAGTGGTAGCATTGGTTTCCGAATAACTGGAGGTACTTTTCTGTCATCCTGTCTTCGCGTTCCCAGGTGTACTCTGGGCCACGTTTGGAGTTCCAACGAACTCGGACAAGAGGGATTCTCTTGTGTTTGAGGACCTTCACATCCCGGTCCGTGATTTCAACTGGTTCCTCGACGAACTGCAACCGCTCGTCGATAGTGAGTTCCTTAAAAGGAATGATGAGGGTTTCATCTGATAAGCATTTCTTCAGATTCGACACGTGAAAGACATTGTGAACTGCCCCGAGTTCAGCTGGTAGGTTCAACTTGTATGCTACTTTGCCAATCTTTTCTATGATTTCGAATGGTCCGACGTACCGCGGATTCAGTTTGCCCCGTTTGCCAAAACGTACTACACCCTTCCAGGGTGAAACTTTTAATAAAACCCGGTCCCCGACCTAAAATTCCAAAGGCTTTCTACGCTTGTCGGCGTAGGCTTTCTAACGGTCGCGTGCTGCCGCCATGCGTTGTCGTATCTGTGCAATCTTTTCTGTGGCGTCCACTACAATCTCTGGACCCGTGATCTGACTATCCCCCACCTCTGCCCAACAGAGAGGTGACCGGCATTTACGTCCGTACAATGCCTCGAATGGAGCGGCTTGTATGCTGGTGTGATAACTGTTATTGTATGAGAACTCCACCAAAGGGAGATGCTTTTCCCAGCCGTTGCCGAAATCTATAACGCATGCCCTAAGCATGTCTTCAAGTGTTTGGATCGTACGCTCAGACTGCCCATCCGTCTGAGGATGATATGCTGTGCTCATGTCTAATCGTGAGCCGAAAGATTTGTGCATTGCTTGCCATAGTTCCGACGTGAATCCTGCATCGCGATCCGAAATGATGGAGGTGGGCACCCCGTGCCTCGAAACAACTTCTTTAAGATAGACGTCTGCGAGAGTGGAGAACTTATCCGTTTCCTTTATAGGTAGGAAGTGTGCAGACTTGGTGAGTCGATCCACGATCACCCATATGGTATCATTGCCACGCTGGGATCTGGGTAAGCCTGTAACAAAATCCATGGAAATTTCTTCCCATTTCCATTGAGGTATCTTAGGCTGCTGAAGTAGGCCAGCTGGTTTCTGATATTCAACCTTGACTCTCGCACAGGTCAAGCATTTTCCAACGTATGTAGCGATGTGGGCCTTCATGCTAGGCCACCAATAAGTAGTGCTGATGTCGTGGTACATTTTATCCGACCCTGGATGTACCGAATAGCGAGACTTGTGTGCTTCGTCCATCACAAGTTCGCGTAGACCGCCATAAAGTGGAACCCAAATACGCCCCGTTACATAGTAGGCGCCGTCTTCCTTTAGTTCCATTCGTTGCCTTGAGCCGCGTAAGGCTTCAGCCTTGACGTTTTCGGGCTTCAATGCTTCTATCTGAGCATTTCGTATCTGTGCAGGAAGGCTAGACTGAATCGTAAGCTGTAGCGCTCGCACGCGCCGTGGTAAAGTGTCTTTCCGACTGAGGGCGTCAGCCACAACATTGGCCTTGCCTGGATGGTACTTGATAGCGCATTCGTAATCGTTCAGTAACTCAACCCATCGCCGTTGACGCATGTTCAAATCCTTCTGCTTAAGAATATGCTCGAGACTCCTGTGATCGGTGTAAATCGTGCACCTGGTACCGTACAGGTAGTGTCGCCATATCTTAAGCGCGAAAACAACAGCTCCCAGCTCTAGATCGTGCGTCGTGTAGTTCCGTTCGTGAATCTTGAGTTGACGAGAGGCGTAAGCGATAACCTTGTCGCGCTGCATTAACACACATCCAAGTCCCCGAATGGATGCATCACAATATACCACGAAGTCATCTGTGCCCTCTGGCAATGAGAGGATAGGTGCCCTGCAAAGTCTATCCCTTAGGTGCTGAAAAGCAATCTCCTGGGGCTCTCCCCAACGATAGGTGACACCCTTCTGTGTCAGTAGTGTAAGCGGCTGAGCAGTCTCCGAGAAATCCTTGGTAAACCGTCTGTAGTACGTGGTGCAGGTCAGTGTCTGGTCGAGTCTACCTTGGATGGATCGACATGGATCCCATCCTTGTTCACTACGTGGCCTAAGAAGTGGACTTCTCGAATACTATGACGAACTTGTCTAGGTAGGGTTTGCACACCCTGTTCATAAAGTCCTTAAATACGGCAGGTGCGTTCAAATATATCAAATCATCCACCATATCAAACATAAAATATAGTAGTTAAAGTAATTCATAAAACCCAATACGATTGATGTTCAAACCAAACTTTATTTAAGTAACAGAGACATAATAAGGAAAACCCAAAACAAGTTATAAGTTCAAATATCGTTCATTGCGTCTCCTCGTCCTAACACGAAAGCTCGACCTCTTGCCTCGTTGCCGTTGTTGTTGTTGTTGTTCCCGTTGCCCTGGTTATTGTTGTGGTTCTGATTCTGGTTCAACTGAGGGCAATCGCGTTTGTAATGACCTTCTGCCCCACACTGGAAACATCCCCGATTTCCACGCTGTGGCTGCTGCTGCTGTGGGTTTTGAGGAGCTAGTGGTGGAAGTTGCTGGTTCTGATTAGTTGGCCGTGAGCTTCTGCAATCTTTGGCTTCGTGCCCTATCTTGAGACATCTCTGACAACGTTCCTTGCGACACCTTCCACTGTGGTGCCTGTTACACTTGTTACATAGTGGGTGTATTCCCCTGTATCCACCCTGCTCCTGACTGCCAGATGATTGCTGACTCGGATTCTGGTAGTCATTCGTCCTGCGCTGCTGTGCTTGAGACTGAACGGAAACTGATCCCCTGCTGGAATCCCCATCCCATTTCCGTTTGTTGTCGTTGGGTGTAGCAGAAGTAGCAGCTAGAGTGACTGTAGCAGTAGCGTTGACACGCTTAGGCAGTTTATTCTGATCCACTGCCTGGTCGGTGATGCGATGAGCGAGACGCTGTATATCCTGGATGTTGTCGAGATTAGCCGAGGTAACATGGCTCTGGATCTCTGGCGCCAATCCCTTGAGATACATCTCGATGCGCTTGTATGGAGGGTCTACCATAGTTGGGCACAGTACGGCCAGCTCGTTCGACCGCTTAGTATACGCTTCAATCTCTGACCCAACCATTTTCAGATTATACAACTCGTCTTCCAGCTTGTGAATATCTTCACGCGTGCAATATTCCCTCTTAATGAGTTCCTTGAAGTCGTTCCAGGGTGTGGCGTTAGCAGCTGCCAACCCTAAGATTTGAACTTGGGCGTTCCACCAAGTTAGCGCTATTCCTTCTAGCGTGCTAGTGGCGTATTTCACCCTGCGAGCCTCAGGGCATTCACACATTTCGAAGACTGACTCTAGCTTCTCAAACCAGTGGAGGAGTCCCACTGCCCCCTCTGTGCCGCCGAAAGTACTTGGACGACAGTCCATGAAGTTCTTAAAGGTGCAAACTTGCTGCGCTGGCTGACCTATTGTGTACGAATAGGGCAAAGTTTAAATACAAGGGCTAGCTTAGAAATGTAGGATCTAAAGATCCTAGCGTAAGTTATGACTACAGGGTGTACTACCTGCTTGAGCAGCTGCAAGTGCCGCAGCAACTTGAGCTTGAACGAGAGCCTCTAGCTGGGCTTGAGTCATGTTGATTCGTCCAGACATGATCTTCATAGTAAAAGTAACGTAAGTGAGAGTGGTTCGCGAGTAGGGCGATGACAGAAAAGTGTAAGCACGTAGGTGTTCTCATGCTATAGTATCATGTGTATCTAAGCGTAATGCGAGCAAAGTTCTAAGCAGTTCTAGCAAACAGGCAATAAACATAAACCTTATTACCTAGGATGTCGAGTCTTGCACGTGGAGCGAAGCGTCGTTGTGGATCGTTGAGAGCACTGTTCTGGTTATAGTCTGGTTTTAATAAAAACGTTTTCCCATATTAAAACCTAGTTCCCTATAACCAATGGCTCTGATACCAATCTGTCACACCCCCAAAATCCACACGCGGAGTATCACCGCTTGGAGGCGTGACTGACCAGGATCTTAACCACCAATCATATTGAACGTATAATATAGTTAAGTATAGCGGAAGCATTTAAGTAACCCAAACAATAATATTAATGTATGAATCATCATAAGTGTTGAAATAGCATTCACGATCCTTTGCCCACAACGACCTGCTCCTCCCTGTGCAAGCTCCATAATGTACCTAAGGTCCTGCAAGGCATGCAGCAGAGAGTCAACAACTAGTTGAGCGAGTTCACAGAAAGTAAGTTCAGTAATAGAATGGTATAGCAAGCATTGCGTTCGTTCATCTAATCATGCATCGTATTAGTTCGTTCATTGTTCATGTATAGTATTGGTTTCTATCGCGGGCCCTTTCGGCATGTATGCGAAGATTTGGGTTAATATTCCCAAATATCCTAGACTATGTATAATTGTATCGCTGGCCACCCTGGCATGTGTGCGAAGTTCTAATATGTTTAGTTCGCAGCCTTCCCGAGGCGTGTGTGCGAAGATCAGTCATAATTATCGCAGCCAACCCTTGGCGTGTGTGCGAAGATCTGTTCAAGTAGGTATACTAGTCTAGTCGTATCTTATCATTCACCATCCTCACCCTGAGGACTCATATCATTAAGTTCCATTAACTAAGTATGTACGTATAATTCATTCAATCCCATTCCCACCCTGGGAACCCCATGCCTTGGCTGTGTGAACTCACCTTGGATTGCTCGGCAGATACACAAAGAGTACAGGTAAGCTAGTAAATGGTCAACCACGTCCTATCATGGTTATTATACAAGTCAGGTTTTGACTAAGGTAATACACGTGTGCATCACATATGTTAACACGTTACTATCACGTATGCATGTAAACAGGTAAGAGCATAACATTAACATTCATGTGCGATCCAATGTCTAAGCCCGAAAGTCAATCAACCCGAATAACATTCAACCAATTCATATAACGGCCCAATCTAAACAGTCCAGATTCTCAATCGGAAGACAATGTGCGTGTAACACTGGTCTCGAGTCGCAAGAAGGTTACGAGTCGCAACTATGGTTTCGGCTCATCATGGTCCGTTACGAGTCGCAACGGGACTCGCAACCGTGGTCTCGGCTTGTGCTGTTTGTGTGCGAGTGTTGTGGTTTCGAGTCGCAACGGGACCCGCAACCATGGTTTCGGGTTATGCTGCTTGTGGTCTCGAGTTAAGACTATGGGTTTCGACTCGCAACAGTGTGTCGCAACCGATCATGTAACGGATTATAACAGTTTCCTTATTTCATTTAACAAAATCCCGTAATTCCAGCAAACAGATTTGGCAGTTTCAATAACAGATCAATCATGGCAATTATCAGATCAATTACCAACATTTATCAATTTCATAACATATTCATATGATCAACTCGTGTAATCAACATCAAGAACAGCCAATTTCTAATAATCAAACATGTAAATAACTAACTTATAGGCTAGCATGCAATCTAAAACATCACAGCCGGTTACAAGCACATGCAATTCAACCGATTTAACACTAAGAACATCGACTAATCAGCAACATATGATCCGGTTCTGTTCTAGCATATCAACATATATCACCGAAAGTAAATATATAGATTCTGTTGTGTCTTACTAGCATGCACCCTAATCGGTCATGAAATCCAAATACTAACAACACATACAAAGTCATACAATCAGGGCATTATACTAACCGAGATGAAAACAAGAGCGGAGCCGAGAGCTTCAAAGGGTGGGTGTGTGATCGCCGGTTCCGAGAGAGAGAGAGAGTTTGTGTGTGTGCTTCTTGGTTGCAAAGATTGAGAAAACTAAAAACCCTAATTGTGTGTGTGTGAGCATATACGTAGAAGAGGTGTGGGCCGAAACCCCACATGGGTTGTGTCATGGTCTCGAGTCCACTATGTTGACCGAGTGGGTTTTGTAAGTGATTTACTAATCGGTTCAAGTAGTAACATACACATTCTCATGAAATCATATAGCACGTAACATTCGATCAATCAACGTAATCACATAGTTCACATTAGTTCAATGGTTACACGTAATGTACGAGACGGTAAAGTACGAGTTGTCACATAGTTTACGCATAACCAGCACGTACACAGAGGAAAACGAAGCATGTTAATTATCGACACGGATCTATCGATACCAATGACTGCGGGTTGACTGCCCAAGGCAGTTCACAATACATGATCACCACTGTAATCCTTGCAAGTATTTGTCCTTAAGAACCCCTGCATGAGCGGGTGATGAGTCCAAACTATAGTACTATCGTCGTTAAGGCAGGTAGACAGCATTCCATGTGTAAACATAACAAACAAGCATTCATTAAGTCACGTAATACATGCGGTAACGGTTAGCGTTTAAAATATTGCGTAGTGTGTTCGATGTGATTTCGTATAAGTAACATATGTAACACCCAAATGTGCTTAAAGCAAAAAGGGATCGAGTATACTCACAGCGGTTGGATGGATTGAAGGGAGCGTTTGAGAGTAAGGTTAGCCTGAATAGTTTGATAGCATACCGATAAGTGACGCGTAAAACGGGTATAAGTGTTGGTGGGTAGGACAGCTGGTCGATCGGACGGTAGTCCTATCGGACGGCTGGTCGGGTGTGTGACTATCCGTTCGGACAGTTGTCTGGTCGGACGGTAGTCTGATCGGATGACTGTTCGAGTGGATTGTTCCTTCCTATGAGAAGGATGTGTTTGTGTATGATGGTTTGACTTTTGAAGTTTTCGTTATAGCATTTGAAAACATTTGAAGTACCTTTACCTTTCAGGTCGGTCGATCGGACGGTCGTTCGATCGGCCGGCAACCCGATCGGCTGGGCACCTTAGTAAGAACAAGTTCACAGCAGACTGTCACTCGATCGGACAGCAGTTCGATCGGGTGGCATTCCTAGTGCATAGAACATGTTGAAAGGTCGATTAAGTGTTAAAGCCCAAGTATCTCATGATCCGAAGAGTAATCCAATCTGATGGTAGTCCGATCGAACAATAGTTCGTTCAATACTCAAACTTCAAGGATTAGAAAAAGTGATAAATTGTGGGACCCATAGTGCAAGCCGATCGGTTGCCCGGCCGTTCGGGTGGCTGTCCGTTCGGACAGCAGTCCGATCGGATGGCACCCCGTCCTGGTCGTCCCGTTCATCTTACACTTGGTTGTTTTTGATGGTTTGTCGTTTTGAGGCTTTTTGATAACGAGTCAAACAATCGGGAACTTGTCAATACTTGGTTCTCCTGGTCGGACAGGGATTACCCAAACCTGATTAGTGAACTGTTCGAGACGGAGTTCTTGTTTAACCCAAAACCGATGAACCTCATGGATAGAGATCGGATCTTGAGCTAACGTAACCACAGATCGGGTAGTAAGTCGGCATCAGTTCCGATTCTATCGGTTTTGAGTGCATTGAGTGTAAAAAAGTTGAAAGAAAGTTAGAAAACCATCTTTCAATCATTTTCTTTGTGAAAATGTTTAGATCTATGAAACATCTTTGATAGTTTATGTGGAAATCGGTTAGATCTAAGTTGTTCTTGGTGGATTGAGGCCAAAACATGAAGTTCTTCAAGAACACATGATGACATCACCCTAGAACACTTGAATCTTGGTGATTTCGTGGTTTAAAAGTTAAAATCTAAAAGATAGAAAGGGTAGGAGTGCGTGTAGATCAAGAAAGTACAAGATTTAGGATGAAACCTTACCGGAATCGCGAGAAATCCGAGAAAAGGTGAAGTGCACGAGCTGGTCGGTCAGAGGGTTTCCAAAAGTGGAAATGATGACAATGACATGGGTATTTATAGAGTTCCAAAAGAGGAAAGGGGCTGGCCGATCGGACAGTCAGCTCGATCGGACAGCCTGTCCGATCGGACGGCTGGTCGATCGGCTGGTAGCCTGATCGGTCGCCTGTTTCGAGTGTTCGGTGCGACGAGTTTCGCTATTTCGATTTCGATTGCGCGCGTTGCGATGTGATAGAGTTTTCTTTTCAAATTACTTTTAATCCCAACTACTCATATCTTGCACTATCCCTTCTCCACTAATTATCGTACTATATTAACATACAATCATCCTTAATTCGTATTCGGTTTGCATTTGCGATTCGATTGCGATGAGTTCGATTGCGATTGAGTTCGATTGCGTTTCGGTTGATTACCACACATAACATAATTAAACATGCACAAGTAACACATAAGGCACACACACATGTACAATGGTCACCAAATTGCGTATTTCGAGTTGCGAGCGCGATGTTGATTAGATTAGTTCGATTAGTGTTTAATTGACTTTATTGCATTGTTACTTCCTACTATTCACAGCCGTAAAGCGATTCATAGCGATAAATATTCGATTACTGCGATTTTAACTTATTACTCCACATAATACAACTAATGTAAAGCATAACATAGACTATATACAGTCATAGAAGTCAAAACAAGGATTGGGCAAGGAGAGACAAATTGCAATTAGCAATCTTTTCTTCCTTTGACTTCAGTCTTGACTTTGACTTTGACTTTCGAAACACGGGGTGTTACATAGGTACCGGTACCAAATTTGCCGAATCGAAAGATCTTAAGTACCAATTCGGTACCGACTTTTGGCGTTCCTGGTACAGGTTCACTATCGTTTTTTACCTTCATATACCGGTATCGTAACCGGTATTTTCGATATCAGTGTCGATTCTGTATCGATTGGCACCGAGCTCTCCCTACCCCTAAAACTAAAAAAGAAAAAAATAAAAGTTGAAGAAAATCAACAAAAAAAGTTGTACGATACCATTGTTCGTACGGTAACCGTGATCAGGGATGAGCAAAAGGTACCGGGTAGCCGCACTGAATTTTCGTAACCAAAAGATTTCCAATATCAACTCGGCACTAACTTTTGGCGTTTTCTGTATTAGTGCCGGTTTTTACCTTCATGTATTGATACCGATGTCACACCCTGACTTTTGCAGAAACGTGATTATTGCTGTGACTTTCTTAATACCATAGCATTCAATCATAACAACGCTATATGATAAAAACCATAAGATGTTCATCCATGAATTAAGTTTAGAAAATACCACAACATACTTGTCTGAAACGTAGACTCCAAATTTAAGTTACAAACCACAACATGTTTAAATGAGTTCACGAAGACTCGACAAAAGACCTTCAATAAAACCGAGTTTAGAACCATGTATCTCGTCCAGGATTAAGATACATCTCCTAAACCCTAATGACTTGGATGACATCTTTTATTCATGACGTAGCTTGAGACATGCAAACACCTGCCAGATCCACTTAGTTCCCTGAAATACATGTAATTTGAAAACATCAACAAAAGTTGAGCGAGTTCATGTGTTTGTGTATGAATAAACCTTCATAGTATGTCTGTATGTATGTAAGCCCTGGTATGTAGCAATAAGGAAAAAAAAGATCACCAATGGTTTGCAAGGCCAATGGTATGTGTGAAATGGTGCAGGAAAACTCAAACCTAGCAAGGCCAATGGTATGTGTGAAAAAAAAAGATCACCAATGGTTTGCAAGGCCACGACATTAGTATGTGGACATAGTCACCACATGGGCCACCCTGGTCCTTATGGGTGTGGGCTCGCTACACCCAAATAGATCTATCACACACGTCCCTCGGTCCTACGATGAGGATTAATGGCCTTAAGTGTTGTACCCACTTTTCACATAATCAAGCAGTAACCCTCCTTAGTTAACCATACCATGTATAAAACATTTGTAAACAATTGTAACATGTATTTCACCCCTAAAGTTACAAAACTGAAAACAGTTAAAAGAAAATGGGGGGGGGGCATGAACTCACAGTCTTGCGTCTTCGGTACTCGTAACTCAAATCCCTTCAGCAAACATGACTACCTACAATGTACTAATGTCTATTAGACGAACGGGCCGTGCCTTGCCTTAGTATTTACGTTTTTGAGTTCTGTTTCTTTTATGTCTTTAATATTATCCCAAGTTATAATTACTTGTTAAAATAATAGTTATTTTAACTTTAAATTATATTAAGTTTTGCAATAATTGTTAAACAATATTTTTGTAATAATACTTCTCAAGTATTTATACTTATATTTCCTTCCCAAAGATGGGGGTATCTCATACATGTGTATTCGTATTCTTGTATTTGTAGTTCCAAAATAATATATTTTCAAGTCTAACTTTGGAAAATATATATAACTTATTTGTATCCAAAAATAATGTACTTCAAGAAAATATACATTTTTCCCAAAAATCATATATCTTCTAAGTATTCCAAGAAAATATATATTTTTACTTCCCAAAAATAATATATTTTCTTTTTGTCGAAAATATAATATAACTTTTGTAATATTTACAAAACCATATTTTCATTTCTTGTATCCAAAATATTATTTACCAAAAATATACTTATAAAGGTATTTTCCGGAATATTTTGTAAGTTACGTTCTTGCGTTCGGTTTCACAATATTAAGTGTGAAACTTATATATTTATTCCTTGAGATTTTTGATGTTATTCTGGATTGTAATTTCTTGGTATTTTTGTTAAGTCATATTATTTCAACCCTACAATAATATAACTATTACACCATGTATACAAATAATCACACACAATGTGTCTTCTAAATATATACCTTTCAAATACATATTTAGTTATTTTTATTTACAAAAACCAACCTCCAATATTTGTATTTTTGAAAAAAAAAATTATGGCAAAGTTTATATTGAAAACCATAGTTAAAATACACTTGTAAATATTTGTTAGAAAATATTTTTCTAAGTGTTTATATTTTTAGAAAATTTTGCCATAGTTTCCCCTAAAAATGGATGTGTCCATGCTATCAAAGCATATCATTTTCTTTTTTAATATCATCACAAGCAATCAACAGCTTAACCAACACTTACCAAGTGCCAAAACAATGCTATTTACATAACAACATGAACTTGAACTTTCATAAAAACTTGTAGTAACTTGGTAGTGTGTTTAGTAGGTTTAGTTACCCTTTAAAATGTATTTACTTCTTTAAAAACTTTGTTTTTAAAGAAGTTGGGTGTTTACAACTTCCAAACACATTTTCTAAAAATGCTTCTTTATGTAATCTTTTTGTTACACAGGTGTTTCTACACTTGTTTAACCATTAAAAACAAGCTTGGTTTATGTAAGAACCATGTTTATGTAAGTCTTGTTATTTAACTTAGTTTCTTGAGAAAATTTATTTTAGAAATCATCCACTTACAAGACTTGTATTTTGTTTAAATCATCATCACATATGAAAACAAATTTCATCATTCAAGTTCATGTACACACAAAGTATGATCATCTTGGTCTTTCACAAGATCATCATTTAACTTACTAGATCATGTGTTTAATCATAATCTAGTAGGTTTCATAAGACGTCTAACATCACTAACACAAATAATCAATCATCAAGAAGCAAACAACACTAAACAACATGTGTTCATATGGTTTTAAGCTTATGTTAAAGTTTCATCTTCTTGTTCATTAGTGTTCTTGTGATTAACATCTTACATAAATCTTTTAACCAACTAAATATGAAGTAAAATCAAGTGACAAGAAGCTTACTACTAGCACAAGGGCCAAGGAAGAACACAAGAAGGTGAAGGTGACAAATGTGATGGATCAAAACAAATGGAAGTGGTTCTTCAATCTCCAAGAGCTCCAAACTTCCTTAGACACCTTCTAGCACCTTGTGATGAACTTGAAATGGGTGAACTTGAATGAATGATGATGGTGGTATGGGGGTGGCTCACGGCCGTGAAGAAGAAGAGAGGAGGGAGAGAGTTGTGTGTGTTTGAGTGGATGTGAGATATGAGATTATGAACCTTCATCCAATACTTATAACCATCTTAATCTTTTATCCAATGTGTATTGTGTCTACTAAGTACATGGCAAAATCTCTAACAAATCCAAGTGAATCAAAGGAAGATCAAGGGTGGGTCCACCCTTGATGCCGTGAACATGAAGGGGGGGGGGGTATTTGGTTAGGTTTCAATGGTAAGTTAAGTTAATTAGTTAGATTCTAAGTGTAATGTTTAGTGTTCATGCATATTATATGTTATATAGTGTGTTAGGGTGTTCGGGGCCCATAACTAGCTTGGAAACATTAAAACAATGCTTCTAGTATAATTTTGGTGTTTCGGGTAGTGTCCGGTTGTTCGGTTAGATACCGGTTCGTTAAAGTGTCAAACTATACCGTTTAGTGTTCTTTATGTGCCCTTTTGTGGCACTTTTAATTCTTGACACTTAGGAAGGCATTCAGGACCATTTAGTCATATTTTTGTATGTTACTAACTTGTTAAAAAGCTGATTTTTGCTGAAATATGCTGAATTCAGCACTTTATGTGGGTTTTAAGCACTTTCCGGCACTCAAACTATCACTTAGAAAAGCCGTTTTGTGGTCCTACATTCCCTACACACTATACTAGTGTAGTACTCACTCTCTGGCCCATACTGGGTCTCAAAACACTGTCTGTCTATGTACTGAACTTCGTCAGCATTTTTCTGAGTTATCCGCTAACTGTGCTAGCTGTGCTTTGTGCATCATTTATGTCAATATGGTTTGCATGTAAATACGATGTGACAGTATGCAATATGTGATGCACATGTAAGTATGATGCAGTAATAAAAAAGCAGTCATTTGTAATTCAGCACAGTCATTAAGCACTAATCATGGTTAATGAAATTGTACGGATACCTGGATTTTTTGACAGTTGTCACAACTGAACAAGATCGTAACGGTATTTTCAATACCAGTACTGGTTCGATACCCATTGACACTAAGCTTATCCTAACCCCTGATATTAAAAAAAATTAAAGTTAAAAAGTAAAGAAAATAATTATTATTATAATAATATTAAAATAATAAAAATATTAAAAAACTATATTATTATAATATTAAAATTACTATTCATTTCAATTCGTTTATGAATATATAGTAATAATAATATCTTTCTATACTAATAAACAAAAATCATTTTTTGACACATGTCATTCTCTGGTAATTTCTCACCCTTATTTTTTATTTATCTCTTTTATTAAATAATAATAATAATAATAATAATAAACATAAATTTAACTAAATCTATTTATCTCTTTTGTTTTCATAATTTGAAACTGATTTCTTTTTTAACTCTAAAGTTTTATTTTTTGGCAATTTAAGTCTAAAGTTTCAATCTTTTATATTTTAACCCCTTCGATTAATTTGATTTTTCACTTCTAATTCAAAAATTTTCATCTTTTGCAAGTTAACCTCTTTATTTTTTTTTACTTTCAATCCAAAGCTTTTCATCTTTTGCAATTTAATCTCTACACTTATTTAACTTTCAATTTTAGTCTCTTATATACTTTTCATCTTTCATAAGTTCTCCGTTTAACGTATCGTTCTAAATTTCCGAGTTAACACGCCGCAACGTGCGTGTGGAGTTCAACGTTTTTTCATCTATTTTTTTCCTGTTTGACATGTCCATCGCATGACGTCTATTTTTCCCCGTTTGATAGGTCTGTCGCAACTTGCGAGTCAGAGATCGACTTAGTTATTTTTTTCTCCGTTTTACACACAGGCTCGTAGGCATGTAAGAGATATTTGTCTTTCATCTAACATGATATATAACTAATGAATCCCCCGCCACATTGCGACGGGTGGTAATTCTAGTATAGTAATATATAGTAATATAGTAATAATAATATATAGTAATATATAGTAATGGGTAATAGATATTACTCCATCTTGGTTGTTTCAATCTTATTTTCCACGCAAAGGTTGCTTACAAGCATTTTTTTTAAGATTAATCAACTGCTATTTAAGTGATATGGATCTACAAATACTATCCCAAACTTACGTTTTTTTTTTTTTTTTTTGAGTTGTCCATATCTAGTTACAAGGATAGGTGGAAAGACATTACAAGGCTCCAATTCTTTGTATCGGAATGTTAGAACCATTTCTACTATTGTCATGGACTTTATCATTGAGTCATTGACCATAGTAAAGTAGCGCTGTTCAAATCGCTCGCCGTTCGTCGCTCGCTCGACGCTCGTTCGGAAATTGCTCGGAAAATGCTCGTTCGATTTGACGCTCGGTTGTAAACGAGCCGCTTTGCTCGGTTCGGTTGGTAAACGAGCCAAGCATGAGCAAAGGTTCGCTCAACTCGGTTCGGCTCGAATTATTATTTTAATTAGTATACATATACATATACATATACATATACATATACATATACATATACATATACATATACATATACATATACATATACATATACATATACATATACATATACATATACACATACATCTATAATCTATAATCATATATACACACACATATATATATACAAATATAAATTATACACACACTTACACATACATATATACTTAAATATAAATTAAATTTATAGTTTTATATATACCAATCTATTAGATTTTGGTTAACTATATACAAATTTACAACTATATCTATACGTACTAGCTCAACCACACCAATAAAAAAATTAAAATCAAAACTAAAAGTTAAACCCTAAACCGATAAACGACATGTTGTTCATCGCCTCAATGTTTCATGTCGTTACCCTAAGTCGATCGTCTCCGACTCTCAACATAATTGTTCGTGCTATATGATCATCGCCTCGTCAGCCACAACATTGTTATTCACAAGAAAAATTTTATGGCATGAAATGTGCATGTTTTTAAAGACATAAAAACTTGAGACCCAACATTGTCACTATCTCTTTCAGCAAATTTAAATTGGGCGACATGGTTGTCCAAATCGCTCGAACTTCGCTCGACGCTCGCTCGGAATTTTTGCTGCTCGAAAAATGCTCGCTTGATTTGATGCTCGGTTTTAAATGAGCCGCTTCGCTCGGTTCGATTTGTAAACGAGCCAAACACGAGCAAAGGTCCGCTCGGTTCGGCTCGGCTCGTGAACAGCCCTATAGTAAACCATCTTAGATTCTATCATGAATCCCTAATAAAATATGTCGTACATTATCATAAACCTTGTATAAACTCACCATGGTTCTTGTTGAGGGACAAATAATATGGGATAATGAAAGAGAGGATACATAATGGTGAGAAAGAAGGTTAAGAGAATACATAAGAAATTGATGAAATACATAAAAAGAAGTGGCGAAGTTTGACAATGAAGACGGGGGTCGTAAATGTATATACCAAAAAATTTCTATAGAACCGTGGGGTTGAAAACGTATATACCTAAAAATTTCTTTACGAAAACTACATATATAATACTACTGAGCAAAAAGTTCGGGTGGTCGGGCGCTCCCTCCGGCCCCTCTTAAGCTGCTCCCCTGATAAGAAGGTTAAAAGGATATGTAACGAGAGATGTCTAGTTTTTTTTAAGAAAAAAAGGTTGGAATAATATTTGAAGATGATAAAATTAGATAGAGTAAACTGTCATTTTGGTCCCTGTGGTTTGGTCACTTTTGTCACTTTAGTCCAAAAGTCAAAACTTTTTGCATCTGGGTCCCTGTGGTTTCAGTTTTATTGCCATTTTGGTCCAAAAATGAAATCAGGTCATATTTGTCTTATAAAATGCTGCTATTTTGTCATTTTCCGCAGGGGTAAAATGATCATTTCTTTTTTATAAATAAATATCATATTTTATAAGAAAAATATGACCTGATTTGACCCTGAGGAAAATGACAAAATTGCAGGATTTTATAAGACAAATATGCTCTGATTTCATTTTTGGACCAAAATGGCAATAAAACTGAAACCACAGGGACCCAGATGCAAAAAGTTTGAGTTTTGGACTAAAGTGGTAAAAATGACCAAACCACAGGGACCAAAATGACAGTTTACTCAATTAGATATCAAATATCTTTTCAATGAGATATTTACTTACATATACATTTTACTTAGTCGGCAATAGTTGTGCCACCCAATTGGTGGAAAATGGGTGACTGCCCTTTTTGTTTTGTTTTTTTTTTTCATTTCTAATATTAGTATAATATAATATAATGTAATCAAACTATAATTGTCCTCTTTTAAAAATTACGATTCATCCTCAGTTTAAAATTACGTTTTTACCCTCAGTTCAAAATAAATTTATGCTTTTGTCCACAACTAAAAATTACGATTTTGCCCTGAATTCAAAACTACGATTTTGCCCCAGTTCAAAATAAAATTCTGATTTTGCCCTCCAGCTAAAAATTACGAATTTGCCCTCAGTTTAAAACTATGAGTTTGTACTCTTTTAAAAACTTATTATTTTCCCCCCAGTTAAAATATGTAGTCTTGCCATCGTTTTAGTTTTTTTTTCAAAACTATAGTAGTCTTAGTTGACTCAATCTAACTTTTTTGTCAAGCAGGTGTCTGACACTCGCTCATTGTTTATGACAATTTACTATTTTGTCCTCAGCTCAGGCTTGCCATATTTTTTTTAGCAAAACTATGGCGGTGTTTTGGTTTAATTGGTTGAGTCGATGTAATTTTTTTGAGATCGTCTTATGAGTAGTATGCACAAGTAACTAAAATACATGCGTACATGTTATTAAAGTAAGAAATATTCGGTTTAGCGCCCCGCAACGCGAGCGGGGCATCCAACTAGTTATTTATACAAAAGGAATTAGGGTGAAGGGGGTGCTCACCTAATAGGTGAGTCCCCTCTCTTACGCCAAACCAATCCCCGTGTGCCACGTCAACTCCCCTCTTAAACTCCCCTAACACCCCAATTTGATGGCGCCACTCCCCTCTTAGGTTAATTGGTTTTTTTTAAAAAAAAAAAAAAAAAAAGAAAAGGTGTGATTGGACCGCCGCCTTCTCTCTCCTCCCTCTCTCTCGGTGAGCCGTCACCGGTTTCATCCCTCTCTCTCACTCACCGATTGAACGGCGCCACCTTGCCTATCGGCAAAATCAGTCCCTGATCCCCTTCACCGATTGTGCCCCGCATACCCTTATGGAATATATATAACTTTAGATTTTTCTATAAATGTTGTAAACATATAAGAATGTTAGAAAAACACTTTTGTTTCTGTATTTTCTGTACCCATCTTGGTTGTATATTTGGCTACATGAGTTGTACATTCTTATCATAGCCTTATTCCAATCTCAATCAAACATGATAAAAGACACGTGGCAGATTATCATTGGTTTGGATTTACTTTTTATAGCTTGCGGGCATCCAACGCAGGAATGAGTACTGTAGGTGGCAAAGAGAGAAAGTAAAAAGACAAGTTACAAAAAGTCCTTCAAGTTTCACAAATCTTCAAAAAGCGTCTCCAATTTCAGCATTAGTCAAATCTGACCCTTGACTTTTTATAAATTCCAAAATCGGCCTCTTTTCCAAAATTTGTTTTATTTGTAGTTTAATCTTTGATAAAACAATTATGGTAACTATAAACTGTCAACATGATCATTAAGAAATCAATTATTATGCCATTCTAACTTTTTATGCTCAAACTTGTGTAGAAAATTCATTTAAAATAAATAAAACTAACATTATAAATAAAAAATATCTCATTCATCTTGATAGCTGTGAAGATTTATATGTTAGCTGAAAAATCCAATAAAAAATTACTAAAGATGCTTTTATTTTTCTAGATACTAAAGTACACCTAGCTATCAGTTACATTACAATGACAATAAAAATATGTTTGATTAACACTAGACAATACATGTGTTATCAACCTAAATTGATTTCACAACTTGTCTCCAACTTATTTTGATAAAATAACTAATCACTATGATCACACACTCAGTAAAACATGCATAACAAAGTATGAAATCCATAGAAAAGTTTATTTGATTTTATTAAGGATTCGATTCGATTCATTAATTTAGGAGTTGTTTGTTTAGCTCTTAATGATTCAGACATCTTACTAGTTCAGCATTTAATGGTTCAGACTGTTTGTTTCGTGAGCAGATGTCTGAATGGTTCAGATATTTGCCTCTGAATGGTTAAGATCTATAATCTGAATTGGTCAAACGTTTACCTCTGAACGATTAAGTATTATACTGGTTTTTAATGGTTCAAACCTCTTACTGGTTCAACACTTAATGGTTCAGCAATTAACCATTCAGAAGTTGTCAAACAACCCCTTAGTGAATAAAAACAACCACAATCATACCCAGCAAAATCTTACTCATAGCAAAACTATTGATAGAGCCTGATGGGATGTAACAAAACCATACGTGTATCCTAAGGCCTAAGGATAGAGAAGTTGCTTCTATGAGATTCACGATTCCAAACCATATTGAAACATAAACGTACAATGGAAGAATAAAGTGCTAATTAAGGAATCTAAACAACAGAAGAAAAAAAGAGAATACTAAATGTGGTACTAGTAAGCTACCAATAATAGAAAACCAGTGAACAATGGTAAAATAATATAATACTAACAAAGAAATCATTATAGAAAACCCGTGAACAATGGTAGGATAATATAATACTGACAAATAAATCATTATAGAAGAAGCAACCCGTGAACAATGGTAAAATAATATAATACTAACTAATAAATCATTATAAAAGAAGCAACATGCAAAAGCCATAAAAAATACGGAAAGCTAAGCCTCAACTATACCCTAACCATATGTAACCTTAATCATATGCCTCAAAGTACTACTATACTCGATCATAGTCTCATAGAAATGCAACTATGACAAATCATGCCTAACTTGTTCATCCCACGTTTGTTTGGTTTTCACACAGCTATCATTTGTCTCCTTGCCACAAGTCCAAACGCAAAATTTATTAGATTATAACTTAGCAAAAATAAAAGCAATGGACTTGTGAACATCCCCACATATAGTTTCAGGGTATGTAATGAAAAGTAATAAAACTTGAAGGTCTCATCCACAATTTCCACCTATTAAAGGCAGACAAACACGTCTTCTCGTTCACCGCAAAAACACACCTACTGATATTTCTCAATCGGAGCCCTAGATTTTCTGGATCGATCTTCTCCGTCAATCTCCACCGGAAATCATGGTTATCTTCCTCTCTCTATGCATAAATTGCACATAGAAGCATACTCTGTTGACTCATGTGCTCTCACTTATTGTTATTGATTGTATGTATGTTTGATTTGAGATATTTATCCCGATCTGTATTCATCTTGCTGATTTTGTTAATATTTGTTAATATGCTGCTGATGATACTCTTGATCGTTGTTTCTGGTGATTGATTTTGCATTATGTGTGATTTATGTGTTACGGTGTTGAGTATTTGTTCTTGTAGCTTGAGGTTGAGTAGATCAGAGGTTTAAGTTGTTAGATGCGTGAAGATTTACTCAGAATTGACTATTTGAATTGGTTCAGATCATCGTGTGGGATCTTAGATTTGATGTTGAGGCACCTAATTTCAGGACTTGAAGCAAATTTTGCAACTTATGTGTAGTCTGATACTCTGATGATGTGTGTCTATTAAAGATTTTAAATACTTGATCTGGTGTTTCTTGATTGCTTGTTGTGCTTTGTGATATTTCATCTTTGTACATGAGGATGGTTGGTAGATACATAGCTTGGGTACTTTTGTCATAATAAAGAAATTCTTGTGGAGCTTTATTTTGTATTTTGTTAAGGATGTTAACTGATATGTTACTGGTGGAAATGAGTGGTATATCTAGTCATGTAATCTGTTGCTTGGTACAAAATTCTTGTGGTGTGGGTTACTAATAGTAACCCGATACTGGAACTTTATTAGTTAGTCGATTGCTTGGTACAAAATGCTAGTGAGGTAAATTATCAAATTTCCTGTTAGTTGGGTATCATGGGTTGGTGAATTGTCAGGATCCTTTTATTAACTCTAAGATTTGTTTGGTTGAATATTGAATTGTTGCTTATATATATTTGGTACCATACTATCATTACACGGTGGAATGAGTGGTATGTGTAGTGAAGTCATATGATGTTTAGCGCTTACTAAACCCTTGATTTACTAGTAATTTGATTCCGGAAGTTCAGTTAGTTGATTGCTTGGTACCAAATGCTGGTGAGGTAAGAAATCCGTTTGTCAATATCAAAGTTCATGTCAGTTGGATATCATGGGTTAGTGAATTGTTGGGGCCCTTTTGTCAACTTAAAGAACTGTTTGGTTGAAGTGTGAAGTGTTGCATATATTTTTATATATAATACCACGCTACCATTACTTGGTTGGATAATCAGAATTCAAGTTTCTATTTAATAAATGTTTTCATTCTCTATAGGTTACTTGTCTCGCATTTGTTGAAATGTTTATAATTGATCAAACTTGTAGGCCAACGCAGCATCAGGGATGGCTGTGCATGATGAGTGCAAGCTAAAGTTTATGGACCTGAAGGCAAAAAGGACCCACCGCTTCATCATCTACAAGATCGAAGAGAAGCAGAAGCAAGTGATGGTTGAAAAGGTTGGAGAACCAGCACAGACTTATGATGAGTTTGCAGCATGTCTACCCGAGAATGAGTGCCGATATGCTGTCTTTGATTATGATTTTTTGACCCCAGAAGGTGTCCAAAAGAGCAGGATTTTCTTCATTGCATGGTAACAATAACAATATTGATTCTTAAAAGTTAATTTAAAGGTTATGTAAAGTGTTTAAAGTTTGATGACCGATGATTGATGTTATCTGGTGTTTAAGGTCTCCTGATACCGCAAGGGTGAGGAACAAGATGATTTACGCAAGCTCCAAGGACAGGTTCAAGAGAGAGCTTGATGGTATTCAGGTGGAGTTGCAGGCGACCGATGCTAGTGAGATGGGGCTTGATGTTATTCAAAGCCGAGCAAACTGAAGGTCTCTAGTGTTCTGGTATGTAGATTAATGAGAGGCGTACCGGAGATGTTACTGCTTTCACCAAAAACTAGTGTGGTTTAAGGTTTAAAAAAAGGATTTGTGTGATGTTTGTGTGATCCAACAGAAGTTATATGAATTTGTACTGTATTTCCATTTGATTTCATCTCTTTAATGGATGCTGCTATGTTTTACCCATATAGGGATGGCCTTGCATTTACCTTACTTGTGGAACTTAAAGCCTTGGTTCTTGACCAGCTTACACATGTAAACATAAAGTCTAAATTATTTAGAGATCAAGATTTTGGTCGGTTAAAATAATAATAATGAAGAGCTTTTATCTACTGAAATGAACATGATTTGGTTCCCTGGGTCAAGTTTTTATTGAAGTGCTATGTGGTATATATATATATATATATATATATATATATATATATATATATATATATATATATATATATATGTCGATGATTATACATATTTTAGCGTACGAATGATCCATATCTGACAATTGCATTTTAGAGTAAGAGTATACGTACATGCAGCTAAATTACAAGTGATTTTAGAGGCATGAGTCCACCATTATAATCACACCGTTGATAAGTTAGATGTATCGTTTTTAATTGGTTTGGATGCCTTTTTGTAACTGGTTTAGTCACACCCTTGTAACTGGTTTAGGGGCTGTTTGGCAACATCTGAATGGTTAAGTGCTGAACCAATAAGAGGTCTGAACCATTAAGTGCTGAACCAGTAAGAGGTCAGAACCATTAAGAGCCTGTATAATGCTTAACCGTTGGCAAATGTCTGACCAATTCAGATTAGCGGTCTTAACCATTCAGACTCTGTATAAATCTTAACCATTCAGAGGCAAATGTCTAAACTATTCAGACATCTGCCTGTGAAACAAACAGTCTGAACCATTAAGTGCTGAAGCAGTAAAAGGTCTGAACCATTAAGAGCCTCATTAAGAGGTAAACAAACAGCCCCTTAGTCAAACACTTGTAACTAGTTTCGCCGTGACATGTTTTAATTGGTTTGGATGCCTTTTTGTAACTGGTTTAGTCAAACCCTTGTAACTGGTGTAGCCGTGGCATTGCAATAACATTGCATTGTAGATTTTTTAAAACATATTATATTGAGTGAAATGTCTGGAGTTCTTGTGGTTTTGTAAAATAAAACCTATAATCCTCAACTCTTGGAAATTACACTGGTGTTCCCTGTGATTTGACAATTTGTTACTTGGATTGTCCCTAAAGTGGATGTCCGTTAGATTTTTCAGTTAAGTTGATGTGAAACGACTAAAATACCCCTACAATTAAAATATAACAATTAAAATCTTGTTAGAAAATATATAAGATGATTAAGTGCATGGGCCCCACCTCACCCTCTCACCCAATCAGCCTAACCCACCATCTTTATGGACCCACCCCCAACCATCTTCAACTTCATTTTCTTCAACCTCTCCACCATCAATCATCAAAACAGATGCATCATATTGAACGGTTGCTTCTCAACCATCGCGACGTTTGGTAACATTATATATGTATGGATGTTGTTCGGAGACAGTAGCTCAATTTGATCAAACTGTTTTCACAAACAAAGCAATCATAGTTCTTATTAATCATCATTTACTTCCATTCTTTGTTACCATTTCATTCGATCATTGTTAAGACGTTGCAATCTCAAGCATGAAGCCTTTGGGTCGCCGTCCATTCTACACAATTAAATCGTTATAGGAGTACTGAACTCATTAAGTGAATCATCAACATTTTTCAATGAGCACTGTAAATACGTATAAAAGATCGTCATCCTTGAGTAAACATGTTAAACTTGGTTTGTGTATTCTGTATGTCGAAGCAAAATGTAGCCTTGTGTTGTTCTTCCTGCGATTCAATATTTATTAACAAATTATAATTATGATTACTCAACAAATATATTTGTTAATTAAACATGTGTTTAAATAGTATCTATAAACTTGACTAATAGTCTAATATTTTGATTTAATAAATGGTGTAAATAGGCATCTTTTGTTATGTTTGGAATGTTACTGTGGAAGTATATTATTATTTGAAATTAGGTGCCGTTCAAAAAAAAATTAATCAAGTCTTTTCATCTGGTTTCTGCAACAAGGACACATAAATCTGGATCTGAGTTTGATTAAATTGGAAAACAAAACAGACTTTGTCTATACACATCAATAAATGTTAATATCATACGATACAATCTACTATATAAATACACGCTTGCTAGCGAGCATACGGTAGTGTTATTGTGCATTCATCAACTGATGGAAGAGATTCAGGTTCACTGCAGGTCTCCCCCGAGAAGAAAGCAGGTTGTTTAGGTTCAGGCAGTTCTCTCTCAGTAACCAACATCAGAACCACTGACCACATAGTTGGTCTATCTTCTGGATGATGCTGCACGCATAACAGTGCAACATGTATTGATCTTAGTACTTCAGAGACCACACATGAGGCCTGTAAAGATGCACTTAATAACCCAATGGACCTTCCTTCTTTATAGCGTCTCCATACCTATATAACACGGAAACGCATATTTAGAACGATCACTAGTTTCTGGTCAAGATATTGGTATATGGTCTTACAACTTCACTTACATGTCCAAGAAGGTTGTCACTGCGGTCTCCATGAGAGAATTCTCTGTTTCTCATCCCACAAATTATCTCCAACACGAGAACACCAAAACTGAATACGTCAGATTTTATTGAGAAACGCCCGTGTACTGCATACTCTGGAGCAATGTAACCGCTACATAAAGGTTAAGCAATATAAATTTACAGATTAGTATTGGAGTCTCTCTTTCAATCTAATCTTCCTTCTTAAGTTAAGTTGGATTCTTACTATGTTCCGACCACTTTCTTTGTCTTGACAGTGGTATCATGCCCTACAAACATTCTCGCAAGGCCGAAGTCGGATATTTTTGGATTCATGTCACTGTCCAGCAAAATATTACTTGCCTTGAGATCTCTGTGGATAATTTGAATGCTGGAATCTTGATGTAGATAAAGAACACCTCGAGCTATCCCATGTATTATATTGAATCGTTGTGGCCAGGTAAGCGTCGAGCTTTTGGTTTCATCTGCCAAAAGGTGACTACTATGTCATGTGCTATTGCTATTATATGAAGTTTGAAAGAAATATACTATGTCAAATCATGGAGAGTGATTTAATGTTCAAACCAAAGAGTATCCAGTCCAAGCTTTTGTTAGTCATGTATTCATAAATCAACATCAGTTCATTTTGATGAACGCAATATCCAAGAAGCTTCACAAGATTCCGATGTTGTAGTTTTGCAATACAGATGACTTCATTCTTGAACTCATCAAGCCCTTGTTGGGATGTTTCTGAGAGTCGCTTCACAGCTATTTGTCTTCCATCCTTCAACATGCCCTAACAGTTTATGATAACTTATAATTCTGTTGATTTTACACTTCCGATTCATGATAGGGATAAGCAATGCATTCTGTTTAAGAAGCATAAAGATGTTACCTTATAAACCGGACCAAAGCCGCCTTGTCCTATCTTATTGGAGACACTGAAGTTACCTGTGGCCCTGGCTACTTCATATAGGCTAAAACATTGTATATCATCAAGTTGTTCCATCTGCAGACTTGTATTCTTCGCATCAAGCGCATGCCAATTCCCTACAAATGATTATGTTACATGATTTATTGAAACTTTGTATCTAATAAACATGCAAAAGTGTCAACATTAAATGCTCCTTTGTGTTACATTGTCCTTTCATGCAAGAGGTTTTCTTTATTTTTCTATAGGCATATGCCACTACAAAGAGAAGTAGCACAACTGTTGAAGTTAAAAGCACCATTATAAGTATTCTTTTCTTTTCGTTGGAATTGGACAGGGAGTCCACAAGACCTTTCATTAAGAAATAATAATAGTTTAGCAATTAGCACATAAACTAAAAACACAGAAATGGTCCATTCTTAGAAAAAAAAGTTTGTGTACCTTCTAACTCAGAGGCTGCCATTCTTACGTAAATATCTTGATCTACATCATATTCTCTTGTGTCCAAAAGCTCATCAAGCCATAGCAAACATCCACTTCCTCCATTTCTGATATCTAAACTTGTATAACCTGTACAAGAGCAGTTCCCTTTGCAAGTCATCTCACATTCTCCGAGGGTCATGCTCACATTATACCATGCCCGTCGTGTGTCTGGTACCTTCACTCTTGCAATTTTCCAAAAACCATCCTCATCCCGATCACCACTCCCATTACCACATTGCAGCGGCTTTTTGCGTATACACCCACTCGCCCAATCAGACGCCTCCCATTGTTCTGGATTTTTTGGTTCAAACCCTTGCATACAAGTGCAAGGTGGATGCTTGTTAATGCTACATATTCCAAAAGGCCCACAGAGTGAAAATCGATCACAAGTATCTACATCAGCGTTTGCATACACAATCCAGTCTTTGATTCGTTCAATCCATTGCCAAATCAGTGTCTTGCCATCCCATGTCACACCCACCCGTTGAACAACTGAACTTTTAAGTTCATATTTATTATAGATTTCCCTCTCATTCATCACAAACTCACTCGAGTAAATCTTATTCTCTTTTTCAATAGGAAAACCACTATAGCCGAGACCATTCCACGGTCCATGCCTTCCATGTACAATTTCACCTTTCAACCTTAAAGTTTGTGGATATCCATTCATGTCGTGTACATACCTATACTCACCTATAGAAGGATCATCAGGGCTCTTCCAGGAGGTCAAGCACCTCTGCAGCCCTGTTACCAAATCCTTCCCTAATTTCATTCCTGGAAGAAATGTGTCACTTGGATAGTCAAAACTTTGCCAAATCATTTTATTGTTATTCCACACAACAAGATTTCCGCTTTCTAAAAGCTGTGCCACCACTACTAAGTTATTACTCGTTGAATTGGATGACCAAACCATCGGGTTTCCGCCACTACGAATCACCAGGTTTCCCAGTCTGGTAAGTTTGAGCAAGCCTGATGTATCTGCAATCGGTGTCTCCCGGTTAGCAACCCATACAACAGTCCCATATGATATCTTCTTGTACCATATCCCTAGGTACCGGTTCTTGGACTTCCCGGGACTAAAAAAGCCCAATTCGAACATTTCCCCTTCAGAAACAAGGGTGGCTTTACCATCTTTGATTTCTTGATTTGTAGATATGGTGTCTAGTGAATTGCAATCTAATGACAGCAAGATGAAAGCAATAAAGAATAATAGATGTATGTATTGGTCCTCCATTGATGATCCAAAATATAAAAGCAAAGACAACATTTTATTCACTTTAGATACTTCAAATGGTTAAAAATTCCACCACCTAAAGTCAAAGTCAACTTATGAGATGACCAGATGAAAACGTTGGTGGGGGCCTGGTGGACCGGTGATATTCATTTTCTTTCTTTTGACAAATTAGTCAAAAGTAGCCATAATTATTAAGAAGAAAAAAAAGAAAAAAAAATCTTAATTTCACAGGCTCTTATTAGTAGAGTTTTTTTTTTTTTTTAAATTCTAAGAGTTAAATGCTTGGTTGGTCTCTGTGGTTTGCGAAAATTGCAGACTTAGTCCTAATGGTTTACTAATTACAGAGTTGGTCCTAATAGTCGTAATTTTTGCACTCGGGTGGTCCTTATCACTAACCTCTATTAAATTTCTCAATTAAGTTGATATTAAATGACCAAATTACCCTTCACAATTAAAAATATAAAAGTAAAAATAAGAAACAAAAGAGATAGACCCACTTTCTTCTTCTTCAAAACCCCCCTTCTCTCTGAAACACCAGTGACTAACATCAGCCATCATCTTTGTTACCTCACTGCGGTGTGCAAGTTTTATAGCAAAATGTACAAAAATTCCCGGTCAAAAAACTTACAGGGACAACTTCAAGTTTGGAGAAGAAGATGTATATTATATTAATGTGGGCATTGGGAATATAATAATGAATTAAAGGCAACTCTCTGTCAAGTTTGCAGTCAAACTTTCTTAATACTTTTTTATTTTTGAAAGGTAACTTTCTTAGACCATATGTAGTGGGGCGTTTTCTTTAAAAAAATTTCAAAAAAAACGCCCTATAACGCCCAAAGCACCATTACACTAGGCGTTATTTTTAAAAAAAAATTTCAAAAATTTGGTTTTGGCGTTATGAGGAAAACGCCGTATGAAATTTGACTATCCAATGTTTGCTTTTTCCAAGTTTGACTATCCAATAGTTGGCAGGTTGCTTTTTCTTTCTTTTTTTTTTTTTTTTTAATAATTGAAAGGGGCATTATTTGGGCATTATCCCCACTACACCACTTTATGCTATAATGCCCCATGCTGACTGGGTTGCCACGTGTCGGATAATGCCCCATGGTGGGGACATTATAACAAGTTACCACTACACATGGTCTTAATACTTAACCAATTTATTGTATTTTATTTATTTTTTAGTTATTTGTTTATTAGCTTTAAGTTACTAATAAAATTTCGGTTCTTTTTTATTGTTGAATATATTTTTATCACAAATCAAATATTATCTATAAAACTTAAAAATAACATTTAAAGTTTTATATAAAACCTATCTGATAAAGTTCTCGTATATGTGATATACCCGTTAATAAAAAAATGGTAATCATCATGTGTTTTAGGGCTGCAATATATGTGATATAAGTTGAAATTATGAGTGAAATTGGGGCCGAATTTTTGCTCCAAACTTGTTAAATCTTTTTGTAATTATGTGTATTTTTACTTGTTTAATCTTAATGTGATTTAGATAGAAATTAGAGCTAGAAATTTAGGGTGATTTGTTAACCTGTTGTGTTATTAGATTATGCTATGGGGAAGTATAAAAGCATAACTTCTTTTTTCAAAAGAAAGAATAAAGAAGAAGCAGAGGGAATTGATGATGAAGACGGACAGAACTATAATTTTTTCATTTAGGTGAACCGAAATTTTATTAGTAACCTTTTAATGTTTCGGTGTCTTTGTTCAGTTGTTTGTTATACATTGTTTACTTTTTAATGTTTGAGAACGTTTTTTATTTGATATAATGTTTGACCCGACCCGAATCGAATCACCGACATCCAACCCGAATAATCACCTCGAAACAAAGCGATTGAAAAAATTTTTTTAGATCCGATGACTTCCGACCCCCCGGTAGAAATTTTCAAGCTTCGCCACTACAACCATGTTTAATTCAAACTTTGAGGGTCTTTCCCCTTTCCAAACGGAAGTTGAAAGAAAGCAAAACCCTCATAATCATTTTAGCTCACTCTCTCTGAAACCGGAGGGAAATGGCGGATAACGGAACGGCGACGGTGACGGAGACCATAGGGCTAGTAACCAGAAGAGAAAAAGCTGCAGTTTCATCGATTTATCAACGGTGAATGTGAAGTTGAGGAGAACGGGTCTTCAAGCAACGTTGAGTTTCAGATAAAGAGGAAGAATAGATAAAGAGTAAGCATTCTTCCGATCATCGTCATTGCTTGCTAAATTTTGTTCATTTAGGGTTAATTGTTACGTTTTTATCAGATTTTTTACGTTATGGCGAGATAAACGTGTTAAGTGGTGGTGGTCGTTGTCTGAGAAGAGAAGTGAGAGAGATAGTATGATTTATATATTTTCTTTATTTCTTTTATTAGTTCAGGGGTAATATAGTCATTTTACACATAGTTAATTGAGAAATTTAACAGAAGTTAGGTCAGGGGACCAACCGAGTTCATTTCTGATAACTTTTGGGACCACGCGTGTAATTAGTAAACCACTAGGACCAAGTATGAAATTTTTACAAACCACAGGACCAACCAAGCATTTAACTCTTTTTCTAAGGAATCGACTTTAATCGCAGGTTTTTAAACACGCTGTAGCGAGCCAACATTCGTTATCCTGTTCTCCTCCGAGAAACACTTCTCTCTACTTTTTATTGATTCTCTCAAAAAAAAAAAAAAATGAATCCTAACAATCCGTCCCGATTCATTTAACATACGATCGAGGTAGCTACTTTAACATATGGTGAAGTAGTTACTAATATTAATTAACCGGATGAATGCTATGAATGATGACTTGGAGATTTTAAATAAGAATAGTACTTACATGGTGAACTTTAACATATGGTGAACTACAGTGCTCTGTGCTAAGCAACTTGTTAAAAAAGTGGCTTTTAAAAGTTATAATATATTTGTAAATTGTGTCTAATAAATTTGCTTTATCAATAGCACCTAATCCAGTGTTTCAAGATCATACTAACTTACTAAGCACCTTAAAATTGATCTTCAATTCTTCATGTATAGACGAAAAAATTCATGTTCGTAGAAACAGCATGCCCTGGTCTTCATTTTCACGCCAATAGATGCAATTTACTATATAATCATGTGCTTGCTATCGAGCATGCACTAATGTTATCGTGCGCTCATCAACTGATTGAAGAGATTCAAATTCACCACAGCTCTCCCCAGTGAAAAAAGCAGGTGTTTTAGGTTCAGGCAGTGGTCCCTCACTAACCAGCATGAGAACCAGGGACCACATAGTTGGTCTATCTTCTGGATGATGCTGCACGCATAACAGCGCTACATGTATAGATCTTATCAGAGACCACACATGAGGCCTGTCAAGATGCACTCAATAGTCCGGTGGACTTTCCATCTTTATAGAGTCTCCATGCCTACGTCATATCAAACCAAAACACATAAAAAATCACTAGTTTCTGGTCAACATATTGGGATTTGGTCTTGCAACTAAACTTACATGTCCAAGAAGGTTATCATTGTGGCCTCCGTGAGAGAATTCTCTGTTTCTGTTCCCGCAAATTATCTCCAACACAAGAACGCCAAAACTAAATACATCAGATTTTATAGAGAAACGCCCGTGTACTGCGTACTCTGGAGAAATGTAACCACTACAGACAGGTTAAACAAAATATATTTACAGATTAGTATTGAAGTCTCTCGTGCAATCTCATCTTCCTTCTTTTCTGGGAAAAAAATATTAAAGTTAAGACGGATATGCTTACTGTGTTCCAACCACTTTCTTTGTCTTAGCAGTGGTATCATGTCCAACAAAATTTCTAGCAAGGCCGAAGTCGGATATTTTTGGATTCATGTCACCGTCCAGCAAAATATTACCTGCCTTGAGATCTCTGTGAATAATTTGAAGGCGGGAATCTTGATGTAGGTAGAGAATACCTCGAGCTATCCCATATATTATATTGAATCGTTGAGGCCAGTTAAGCATCAAGCTTCTGGTTTCATCTGCCAATAGGTGACTACTATATATTACGTGTTATTATATAAAATTTGAAAGTAAGATACCATGTGAAATCATGGAGAGTGACTCAAACCAAATAGAAACCAGTCCAAGCTTTTGTTAGCCATGTACTCATAAATCAAAATCAGTTCGTTTTGATGAACGCAATATCCAAGAAGCTTCACAAGATTCCGATGCTGAAATTTTGCAATACAGATGACTTCATTCTTGAACTCATCAAGCCCTTGTTGGGATGTTTCTGAGAGCCGTTTCACAGCTATTTCTCTTCCATCTTTCAACACACCCTAAAAGACTACAATTATTATTATGATTAAGAATTTATAATTACTTATACTGCTGTAGATTTTACACTATTTATTCATGATAGAGATAAGTAATGCATTCTGGTTATGCAATATGAAGAAGTTACCTTATAAACCGGACCAAAGCCGCCTTGTCCAATCTTATTGGAGACACTGAAGTTACCTGTGGCCCTGGCTACTTCATATAGGCTAAAACATTGCATATCATCAAGCTGTTCCATTTGCAGACTTGTACTCTTTTCATGCACATTCAACTTTCCTACAAAATGATAGTTTTACATGATTTTTTAACGGTTCCTATCCTATATGGATGCAGAAATGTCAACATTAGTTGCTCCTTGTGGTACCTAGTCCTTTCTTGTAAAGCGTTTTCTTTATCTTTCTACCGACATATGCCACTGCAAAGAGAAGTAGCATAACTGATGAAGCTGAAAGTATCAATATAAGCGGTCTTTTCCTTGTGTTGAGATCGGAATTAACAAGACCTTTCAATAAGAAAAAATAATAGTTTAACACATAATAAGCTAAAAACACAATGATAGTCCACTTCTAGAAGAAAATTGTGTACCTTCTAACTCAGAGGCGGACATTCTTATGTAAATATCTTGATATACATCATATTCTCTAGTGTCCAAAAGCTCATCAAGCCACAACAGACATCCACTTCCTCCATTTCTGATATCTAAACTTGTAAAACCTGTACAAGAACAGTTCCTTTTGCAGGCCATCTCACATTCTTCAAGGGTCATGCTCACATTATACCATCCCATGTCAAAACTATCCTCTGAACAACTGAACTTGTAAGTGCATATTTATGATAGATTTCCTTCTCGTTCACGACAAACTCGGTTGAGTAAATCTGATTTTCCTTATCAAGAGGAAAGCCGCTAAACCCAAGACCGTTCCACGGTCCAAGTCTTCCTAGTAAAACTTGACCTTTCAACCTCAAATTTTGTGGATAACCGTTCGTGTCGTATATATCACTATACACACCTACAGAAGGATCATCGGGACTCTTCCAAGATGTCAGGGACCTCTGCAGCCCTGTTACCAAGTCCTTCCCGAATTTCATTCCGGGTAGAAATGTGTCACCAGGATAGTCAAAACTTTGCCAAATCATTTTATTTCTATTCTACACAACAAGATTTCCGGTATCTAAAACTAAAAGCTGCACCACCACCATAATATCACTCATTACAGTTACGGTTGAATTTGATGATCAAACCATCAGGTTTCCGCTGCTACGAATCACCAGGTTTCCCAGTCTGGTAAGTTTGACAAGCCTGATGTATCTGCAATTGCTGTCTCCCGGTTAGCAACCCATACAACAGTCCCATATGATATCTTCTTGTACCATATCCCCAGGTACCGGTTCTTAGACTTCCCGGGGCTAAAAAAGCCCAATTCGAACATTTCGCCTTTGGAAACAAGGGTGGCTTTACCATCTTTGATTTCTTGATTTGCAGATATGGTATCTACTGCAGAACAACCTGATGGCAGCATGATCAAAGCAAGAAAGAATAATAATAATAATATATGTACGGACTAGTCCTCCATTGATGATCCAGCATGGTTGGAATGGAAGCAATAATAACATTCCACTCTCTATAGCCAACTGAATGGCGGTCTTCGTTAGGTATGTGACCATAATTTCCACAACATACATTCTAGAATTAATAACAACTTTACATTTACGCTTTCCTGGATTTCCACTCATATGCTTTGGTCAAACTCTCTGTTTCAATTGGGAACTCTAGATGGATCTCGTGTCGGGTAAAAACAGGGTGTGAACTTCTGTGATGACTTCAAAATACTAGGCATATCTAATACAAAATTTATGGGTTAGTGTTTAGTCTGAATGGGTTCGTGATAATTTCAGGTTCAACCTGTGAACCTGTTTAGCTAAACAGGTAGAGTTTGGGTCAACCTAGTTGGGTTAATGGGTTGACCCGTCTGACCCATTTATATTATATTATATTTTTTACAATATGTTTTATGTTATAAATTAAATTGGGTTTTTATTTTATTTCATGAGTATAACTTAAAAAGAGAAATTGACGTATGATTTTATAATTTAAATGTAATTGTATTATATGCATCTGTGTTTTTTTGTAGTAAATTTTAGTTTTAATATGTTAATTTGCGGAAAAAATATTAAAAAAATATTTTTTTTTCTGGGATAAACGGGTCGTGTTTCGGGCAAACCCGCAAATATCCGGGTCGTGTTCTGGTTCACATGTATGACACGATTTTTGAGTTCGGGGCGTGTTCATGGTTGTCTAAAATTTTTAGGTTCGGGTCGGGTTGATCCCGTCAACCCATGAACACGACCCTTTTAGCACCCTTATGTAAAAACCAGATATGTCAAACCGTAGTGAGCCATGTATGGGACAAGATTGTACAACTAGGGGTATGAGACTCTAATAAGTCATACCGGGCCCATCATCATTCCTAGGTGTTAGCATATTCAGTAAAAGAAAGGGGCGGAACAGTGAAGGAGTTTGGTTTGTAAGATAGTGAGATCAGAGATTCGGACACAAGAAGGTCACAATGATCCGAATAATTTACACGAGCATGAGGGTTCTACAGCGCTGGAAGCCGACAATGAGGTCCGGAAAACCATGGCGGTCGGTCTCAAAATTGGAGTTCGCCTTGACGACTTTAACGATCAGCTGAGATCGGCTGTGTTGAGAGATTTAGAGATCAGGGGTCTTCAATGAATATCATTAGGGAGCACAAACAAAAGTACGTTGGAGAGGTTCTAGTGTAAGTCTAATTTTGAAGAGGCTATAGTCGACTTGAAAGGCAGGTCAGGAGGGAACATCTCCATGTGGCACCATTGATAGTTTGTTGTCTCCAACATCGTCTCGTGCTGACACTTAATTCTGAGCAAGTTGGATCGGTTCCTCGTTAGCATTGATTTCATTTATAAGTGTTCGGGAGTGTCTCCGAAAATCCTTTCGAGATACCTCTCCAATCACAATCCCTGGTGATGTCCACGGTTGGGGACAACTATAGGGCTTACCCTCTCGCTTATTAAACAAGAATTTATTTTTAAAGGGTGGCGCGGGTTCGAATCCTGCCTGGCGCTTCTTAAACTCTTGTTTATAAGGGTACCGTGCGATTACCCTTTAAAAAATAAATTAAAAAACCTAATTCTCCATGGGCCCCACCCATTTTTTAGCAAATGGGATTTCATCCTATGCCCAAAATACCCTTACCAAATGATAAACAATGTATATAAGCTTTAGATTAATTTTAGAGGCATTTTTTCTACTTATAAAAAAGTTAGCAAAAAGTATAAAGTCTAATAAATTATAATGTCTGGAACTAGTCTCTCAAATAATAAACGAATTTAAAATTATAAATTGTTTTTTTGGTCAAACCAAATTGACGAGAATCGTGTTTAACTGTTTGGGACCCACTTAATATTAAAAAGAATGTATTACCACATATAGTCCAATAGTTTGTTCAAAGTAACTTGTTTTATCCTTGAAATAGACACAGTTAAACTTTTTTTATAAAATTATAAATGTTTTATCCTTGAAAACCTAATTCTCCATAGACCTCACTTTTAGCAACCTTTAAATATATAAGCTTTAAATTAATATCAGGGGCATTTTTTCTACTTATAAAATAGTTAGCAAAAAGTATAAAGTCTAATGAATTATATTGTCAAAAACTGGAATTAGTCTCTCAAACAATAAAAGAATTTAAAATTATAAATTGTTATTTTGGTCAAACCAAATGGATGAGAATCGTGCTTAATTGTGTGGGACCCACTTAATATTAAAAAAGTTGTATTAACACATTTAGTCCAATAATTTGTTCACAGTAACTTGTTTTATCCTTGAAATGAACACCGGTTAAACTTTTTTGTTAAATTATAAATGTTTTATTCTTAGACATTAGTTAAACTTTTCTTTGTCAAATTATAAAAAAGAAATAATATCAAAATCCATCTTAACATTAAAAAAAAAAAATTAAAAAAACCTAATTCTCCATGGGCCTCACCCACCAATTTTTTTAGCAAATGGCATTTCATCCGTGTGCCTAAAGTACCCTAACCAAATGATAAACAACATATATAAGCTTTAAACTAATTTCAAGGACATTTTTTCTACTTATAAAAAAATTAGCAAAAAGTATAAAGTCTAAGGGGCTGTTTGGTAGCCTCTTAATGTCCATTTAGATACTACCTCTTAATGGTTTAAAACCTCTGAATGAACAAGAGGTAACCTCAAGTCGGTTAAGAGGTAACTTCTGAATGGTAAATCATCACATGTCACATTCTTCTACCTTCTCATTGGTAAAGTTCTTAATAGTTCCATTAATAGGTAGCCTCTTAATGACCATTCAGAGGCTACCAAACAGCCCTTAATGAATTATATTGTGAAAAACTGGAAACTTAGAAACTGGTCTCTCAAACAATAAAAGAATTTAAAATTATAAATTGTTATTTTGGTCAAACCAAATAGATGAGAATCGTGTTTAATTGTGTGGGACCCACTTAATATTATAAAAAAATTGTATTAACACATTTAGTCCAAGAGTTTGTTCAAAGTAACTTGTTTTATCCTTGAAATGAACACCGGTTAATTTTTTTTTTGTTAAGTTATAAATGTTTTATCCTTAGACACCAGTTAAAGTTTTTTGTTAAATTATAAAAAGAAATAATATCAAAATCCAAATTAACAATACAAAAAAATGAATTAAGAAACCTAATTCTCCATGGACCCACCCATTTTTTAGCAAATGGGATTTCATCTGTGTGCCCGAAATACCCTTACCAAATGATAAATAACATATATAACTTTTAAATTAATTTCAGGGGCATTTTTTCTACTTATAAAAAAGTTAGCAAAAGGTATAAAGTCTAATGAATTATAATGTCAAAAACTAGAAACTAGTCTCTCAAACTATAAGCCATAATACACTATATAACCATGTGCATGTTATCGAGCACACAATAGTGTTATCGTGTGTTCATCAACAGATGGAAGAGATTTGTTGGTTCACAAATGTCTGTTAACTTCGTTTTTATCGAGTCGTATGTCTAGATAGGATAAAGCAGTGCTCAGTATACGGAAAAGTAGGATTTGTATGTGTATAGGTCATTTCGCACGAAATGGGAAGGACCCATTTCGCACGAAATGGGCAATGCCTGTTTCGTACGAAATGTTCACTTTATAAATAGCTGAGCATGGTTCATCATTTGTAACGATCCGGATTTCAGAGCCGAGGTGCTGCCAGTTTGTCAAACGATCTGTAAAGCTTTGAAATCAATAAAAAGAAGACAATTAAGGAGAATCAAGCTGTAATCAAGTTCGTATCATTGATTCCGCCTTTGATATGGACTAAAAACCTCTTATGATCGACTCGTATAGGTCGCAAGATGATCCAACAAGTGGTATCAGAGCTCAGGAAGAAGAGTTCATACCGATTCAGCTTGTTTTCACCAGATTTTCTAACTTCTTCTCATTCTCTTTCACATTTTTCAAGAATTAACGGACAAAATGGATTGAATTTCACATATATCATGTAAAACACAGTTTTAACGAATCCTTGAAAGAATTGGACATAAAATCGACCTAAAACCAGATCAATTTGACAAATTTGTGGCCGATATGATGATGTCATCATCATTTCGTACGAATTGGTGAAGGTCATTTCGCACGGAATCAAATTTGAGAAGTCCATTTCGCACGGAATCAAATTTGAGGAGTTCATTTCGCACGGAATCGTATTTATGAAATTCATTTCGCACGAAATCAACATATTGATCTTCATTTCGCACGATATCAAGTTTGTGGAATCCATTTCGTACAAAATAGTCATTTGTTTCGTACCAAAGGTGCCATTTCGTATCAAAGGGCATTTCGTGTGAAGACTATTCCGCTTAAAACCGGCATTTCGTGTGAAAGCTCATTTCGCGTGAAATCCATTCCGTTTGAAGTCATTCCGTTTGAAGATTGTTCATTTCGCTTGAGATTCATTTCGTTTGAAACTCATTCCGCGTGAACCATTTCATTTGAAATTGTTTTTTTTTTTTTTAAAAACTTCACAAAAATTTTTCTAAGTGTTTGTTGATTGTTTCAGGTACTTGAAGATGGATGATTTTCTGAATCCGTTCAGTGACGCTTTTGCTTTCACGGGAAGCACATGAGATGATACATCAAGTAACACAAATGAAAATGCTCCAAATCCGAGTGCGAAGAAAACCATTGTTGATTCTTTGAGTGTTGACAGTGCCTATGGCACCTACAACAAACCGCCCAAGCTAATGGCAATAGAGGAATACAACAGATGGGCTAGTAGGTTTGAAGAATGGCTGAAAGCTTTTGCATACCTAAGTTGGAAAAACATGAAGAATGGTTTTGATATGGGAAGAACGGATTATGAAAATATAGAAGAGAATGATGTAGAAAGATTTGTTGCTGAACAGAAATGTGTCGCCTTACTTCATCAATCTGTGAGGGATGACATTATATCGTTGATTGAGTACAAAGATTCCAGAGATCTATGGGAGAAACTGAAAATAAAGTGTGTGGGTAGTGCCGAAATTGTTAAAAACAAAAGGAAGTTATTAAGAAAAGAATTCGATTTGTTTGGGTGTTTGAAAAACGAATGACAAAGATGATAGGAAGATTCGGTCATTTAAAGATGGAACTTGCAAGACACGAAATTGTGTATACTCAGGAAGAATTGGTTGACAAATTGTTTGACTCACTGCCTGATGAGAAAGATTGGCAGTATTTTGCCTTGATGCTGAAGAACACAGTAAAGTCGACTGATCTGACAGTTGATCTGTTAATCGAAAGATTGGAGAGTCATGAATTGGAGATCAGGAAAACGAACAAAGTCAACAATTCCTCGTATCAGCAGAATGTTGAGTTGTATTATCGAGGGAGTATGATACCAAAAACAGTGTCTCCAAAGACAGCTTTCTCTGCAGAAAGTTCATACATGTCAAATCTAGAAAGTCCAAGCAGCGGTTATCATGGAGGATCATCATTAACTGCTCCAAGTCAACAACAACAGTCAGCTTCAAAGAACTTGTTCCAGTGCAATATAGCAGTAGACCTCAAAAATGCTCAAAATTTTAGTGAAAAATCTGCCAAGCAGCAAATGGTGTTTTTAGCATCTGTTTTAGAATCTTATAAAAGCCTTGTTGCAGGAAAAATCAGAAACACTAACCTCACCAAGGAGGATTATGATCAAATCGACCCCGAAGAGATGGAGTTGATTGATATCAGGTGGTGTATGGCGAGTGCGGTCAGAAGGGCTCAAAGATTCATGGAGATAACAGGCAGGCATTCCATTGGCGGACCTTCAACAAAGCTTGGTTTTGATAAATCGAAGGTCACGTGCTTTAAATGTAAACAAAAAGGGCATTTTAAACGTGAATGTCGGAACGCATCTGCTGATGATACGACAAATCCATTCAGAGAGGATTATTATAAAAGAGCAATTTACCATCAAAACAAATCAGAACCTCCCAGAATGAAGCAATTAGAAGATGCTCCCAAAGAAAAGTCAAGAGCACTTGCTGTTATCCATGATGATGAGGGATTCGATTGGAGTGAGCTGTTACCAGAAGAAGACGCAGTGGGTTATGCATTCATGACAAAGATTGTTCCTTTCAAAGATACCAGAACAGAAGAAGTGAAATACATCAACAGAAAGGTGTCAGCCCAATTCATGAAAAATAGAATTTATCAAACATGGAAAGAAGCAAAAAGGGCAAATAGATGGGATGCTGATAGAGAATGTTATCTAGATCCTAAAGGAAACATAGCTGTTGATCCAGATTCTGTCAGTGTTGAAACTCTCATCGAGCAAATTGCAGAAGAAGAAGAAGCAAGACAGAGAATGTGGTGGGGAGGAGGAGAAGCTGAAGAAAAAGAAAAGGAGAAAGAGCCGCAGCCAAAGAAAGTTGATGACGGGATAATTGACACGTCGAAAGAATTCACTGCATAAAATTTGAAGAAAATGGCTGACAAAATGCTTGCAGCGAAAGAGTTAGAGGTAGTTTCTGAGTCTAGAACTGAGTCTAAAAGCAAGGTCAGTTCAAATGATTCAATCAATGAGTTAGGTAAGAAAGGCAAAATTGAGAACGACTGCAAAAATTGCATGAAAGACTGCAAGGTTTGTAGTACACTTGCTTACCTCAGCGGTAAAAAGACTGAGGAACTGACAGAAAAAGTCAGAAATGTTGAAAATCAGATCTTGAGTCGTGACAAAATGTTGAAAGCTTCAAATGATTGATTAAAAGATCTAACTGAGAAAATTTAAAATGATAAAATTGACGTAGAACGAATCAGGAAAGAAAACGAAAAGTTAATTCATGAAAACCGTCAAGTTTCAGAAAATTATGAGAAGCTAAAAAGAACGGTAAAAGATTCTGATGAAAGAAATGCTAAAAAAAGCATAGAAAATTTGCAACTGTCAGGAGTTCTTAGGTCAAAAGAAGAGAAAATAAACCAAGAGTTGGATGAGATTGCTAAGCTGAAGCTTCAGTTTCAAGAAGTTAAGATTGAAAATGAACGCATCAATCTGAAACTCAACAGTTACAACTCCGCAAGTTTTGTTCTTCAACATATCATTCCTAAACCAATTAGGAAGAACAAAGCAGGCGAAGATGTATACTCGGATGGAATTGGGGTTGGGTATCATCAGGTTCCACCACCAATGTTAAATAATTTCTCAAAGAAAAAATCCGGGTTGGTTAATGATGAAGAAGTAAATGAAGTTAAGCTTCCAGACACAATTGATTTCACATTCACTTCATCATCCGATGAAGATAGTGTTCAATCGGAAGTTGTTAAAAGTATGGTTGAAAATGTTTTGAAATCCGACAGTGACACAACCGAGGATGATGAATGCTTTTTGGACAAATATATTTCGAAATCGAAATTCAAAAACAACTTAAGTGAAGAACCTACTCTTGTAATGTACAAGATGTTGGGATCGGATAAGTTGTATTCAGATCTTGAATTTCCGTTGGAGAATGTGAATGTGGACAAATTGAAAAATGTGTTCAAGTTGGTCGAAATTGATGTGTCTGAAACTGAAGATTTGAAACGTGCTGAAAGACAATTGAACTTTGAAAAAGATAAATCTTACTATAAAAAACCTGTTGTACCACCACGTTTTTATAACAACCAAAACAGATGGTCGGGTGGATATCAGGGTGGTAAGAATTATCAAAGAAGGAACTTTCAAAACAAAAAGTTTGTTGATAAAAAGGTTTTTGTGAAAAGTTCAAGTTCAAGCTCACTTTTTGAGTAAGAATCTGAGATTTTTTCAAAATCAAATAAAGAGTTCTTTGAAAAGAAGGCCTCACAGCCTCAGACTGAAGGTACAAGTCGGGAAGTTAATACCCGTACATGCTTCAAATGCAACAAAGTTGGTCACATTGCACAAAAGTGTACCAACTTAAAGCCTAAGTCTGAAGTTGTTGAGAGTCAGAAAAGGAAAGTTGATGTAAAAGGCAAAGCTGCAATGGTTGTTGAGAAGAAAGTTTTGAAAAATGAAAACACAACATTCAAAACTGAACCTGTAAAGAATGTGGTAACTAAAAATGATAAGTTTTACAAGCGGGTTGCATCATCTCAACAAGCATGGAAGCCAAAATCCGTTGAAAAGAAAAAAAGTTTTCCAAAATCAAAGGTTTCAGAGTCTACAAAACAATCATCTTCTACCACACCGGTAAAGATGAATGTTCCTTTGGATTACTATGAGAAACTTGAAAAACAAATGTTCATTTCTAAGAAGAAAGATGTTTCAAAGAATGACCAATCATCTGGTCAACCTCCTAAAATGATTTCTTTTTATACAAAGAGGTTGAGATTGGGTCTGAAGAGAGCTTAAAGATGAATGACAAGAATTTTCCTCCATTATTCACCAAAAGAACTGTTATTAATGTCAAGCTACCTGAGTCAAAAGAGGCTTGGGTGGCATCAAAATCTAACTAAGTGTTTGTGATATGTGCAGGAGCTTCCAAGATCCGTTTCACGTTGGATTATGGATAGTGGAGCTTCTCGGCACATGACAGGGAAGAAAACCCTATTGTACGATGTTAGAGGGTTTAATGGAGGATATGTAGGATTTGCAGGTAATCAAGGTGGTCGAATAATTGGTGAAGGAACTCTATCTAATGGTATTATCACGTTTGAAAGAGTGAACTACATCGCCGAGCTTGAAAACAATCTTCTGAGCATTTCTCAGATCTATGATCGTATGTATACAATGCACTTTACAGATAAGGAATGTTTGATTTTGAAATCAGGGTTTGTTGTTCCTGAAGAATGGGTTATCATGAGAGCACCTAGAGTCAATGATCTGTATGTGTTGGACATGAGCGTAGCTACTACTACCACGGGTCAGGCTCATTGCTTCATGTCAAGAGCAACGGAAAAAGAATCGAAATTATGGCATCGAAAGATGGGCCACATTCACCTGCGAAAAATGAATCACCTAGTGCACAATGACTTAGTAACTGGTGTTCATTTGAAAAGTTTCCATCTGGAAGGGGAGTGCATTAGTTGCATCAAAGGCAAGCAAAAGAAGAAATCACACCCTCAAAAGAAAGTCAACTCAGTTTCGGGACCGTTAGAGAGACTCCATATGGATCTTTTTGGTCCAGTAAACATCAAAAGCATAACTGGTGATCTCTACTATCTAGTAGTAACTGACGACTACTCCAGATTTTCGTAGGTATCATTTCTGAAGACAAAGGATGAAACATTCGAAAGTTTGATGGCGTTGTTCAGAAAAAATGAAAACTTGTACCAAACTCGAATTAGAAGAATCAGGAGTGACAACGGTACAGAGTTTAAGAACAACAAAATGGAAGAGTATTGTGATGAGAGAGGTATATTGCAAGAATTTAGTGCTCCTTACACTCCACAGTAAAATGGAGTAGCAGAAAGAAAGAATAGGACACTAATTGAAACGGCCAGGACGATGCTTGCTGATTCAAAATTACCTGTCAACTTTTGGGCAGAAGCAGTGTCAGCCGCTTGCTATACACTCAACCGGGTTCTCACAGTGAAGAAATTCAACAAGACGTGTTTCGAGCTGATAAACAACCGCAAACCAAACCTGAAGTATCTGGAACCGTTTGGGTCTCCCTGCATAGTTCTAGAACCTTTCGGAAAATTTTGTCCAAAGAGCATAGAAGGAATATTCGTGGGTTAGTCAAGTCCATTGAAACAAGTCTTTGTTCCAAGCTTGAAGCGGATTATTGAAGCACATAATGTTGAATGCCAAGGTTACACAATGCCACCGCAGAATCCCGGCGACTCATGGCATTTCAATTATGACACTCTGTGGGATTCATTCGACATGGAGGAAGAACCAGAGTTCTTTGACGAGTTGGATATTCTAAGAGAGTATGAGTCATCACAAGAAATGTTTCCAGCAGAATCTTCTAGGCGTCAACGACAAACTTCAAATGACGATGAAGCCGGTCCAAGTAATGCTGGAGATCATGATGATATTCAACAATCTTCAGAACAAGAACATGCTCCTGACAATCAGACGGCGGTCAACGATAATCTAGAATCTGATAATAGGCCAATATTCGATCGTGGTGATTCAGATTCTGAGGGGGAGCAAATCCAGATTTCAAGTCAAACAATTCCAGTCAGTGAACAAGGTGCAAATTAGAATGTCACAAATTTGGAAGGCGAGGTAGATGTTCCAAGCGAGGTGATGCCGAGAACTCTTTCGTACCATCCAGAAGAGTTGATTATAGGAGAATTACAATCAGGCGTCCGCACTAGACGACAAACTGACCAAGGCCTTACTTGTTTTTATTCTACAGTTGCTTCGTTACAAACTGAGTTTTCACTTAGTTGTTTTATTTCGCAGATTGAACCGAGAACATATAAAGAAGCACTAACTGAAGATTCTTGGGTCAACGCGATGCAGGAGGAGCTGAGTCAATTTGAGAAGTTGGGTGTGTAGAAATTGGTAGACTTGCCTGATGGTCACAGGAAGATAAACACCAAGTGGGTGTTTAAGTGTAAAAGAGACGACCGAGGGGTTATTATTCGCAACAAAGCTCGACTCGTAGTCTAGGGCTTTAGTCAGCAGGAGGGTATAGATTTCACAGAGGTGTATGATCCCGTTGCTAGACTTGAAGCGATTAGAATCTTCCTAACATTTGCATCTTGGAAAGGATTTAAAGTTTTTCAGCTAGATGTTAAATTGACTTTTCTCTATGGGAAGGTAAAAGAGGAGGTATATGTCGGACAACCACCGGGCTTCACCGACCCAATCCACAAAGATAAGGCCTATTTACTGGATAAAGCGATGTATGGTTTACACAAGGCCCCGAGAGCCTGGTACGAGACTTTGTCTCAACACCTGCTTGCCAACAGCTTCATCCGTGGAAAAGTGGATGCCACTCTCTTCACCAAAGAAGTTGACGGGCATCTTCTGATAGTTCAGATATATGTAGATGATATCATATTTGGGTCAACAAATGAAGATCTGTGCAAAGAGTTTGAAAAAGTTATGAAGCAAAAATTTGAAATGTCATCGATGGGTGAGATGAAATTCTTCTTGAGGCTTCAGGTTGATCAACTACCCGAGGGAATATTCATACATCAGACGAAGTATGTTCATGATATCTTGGAGAAATTTGGGATGTCCGAGACTACTCCAGCTTCCACCCCGTTAGCGACGAACCATGGGATAAACCCTGATCTCACCGGAGAGAAGGTAGATGAAACGATGTATCGTTCCATGATTGGATCGTTGATGTATTTGATAGCTTCAAGACCCGATATCATGTATCCAACCTGCCTCGCAGCAAGGTTTCAGTCAAACCCCAGAGCTTCGCATATGGTGATTATGAAACGGATATTGCGCTACCTGAAACGAACTCCATCATTGGGGTTGTGGTATCCAAAAGAAGGCGACTTCACCCTCGAAGGGTATTCTGATTCCGACTTCGGATGCAGCAAAGTTAACGCTAAATCAACAACTGCGGGATATCAGTTTTTCGGACCACGATTGGTCACCTGGTAATGTAAGAAGCAGACCTCTGTAGCTTTATCCACATGTGAAGCCGAGTATGTATCTGTTAGCAGCTGCTGCTCTCAGATCTTGTGGATCCAGCAACAGATGCACGACTATGGTTTGCAATTTCTTAACACCCTTATCTTTGTTGATAATGAGGCAGCGATAAACATAACAAAAAATCCTGTTCATCTCGCTAAAATGAAACACATAGAAATTCGTCATCACTTCATTCGAGATTGTTTCGAGAAGAAGTTGGTATGAATTGAGAAAATCACACTGATGAACAAAAAGCTGATTTACATACCAAAGCGTTTGATAAAACTCGTTTTAAGTATCTTTTAAAACTGAACGGTATGAAGCTTTTATCGGTATCGGATGGGATTCTTGGCGTAGATGAAGGTACCACTGTAGATGATGTTGAAAAGCAATCTGCAATGGTTTGTCGATTTTTTACTTGTTTTGGTATTTAGGGGGAGGTAGGTTATATTTCCAGAAAATACAAAAACAATAAAAAAATTCAAAAATCCAAAAACATGAAATATGTCAAAATTCAAAAAACAATAGAAAACTGAAAAAGAGCTTGTGTAAAAAGGGAAAATGATAGTACATCAGCTAGACAGTTGTAGTACGCTAAAGAGATGTAAAGTTTTAAAGCTTTAAGCAGTCTCGCTGATGATGTGCCGATAGGTTTTTACACACTTAGTAAGTTTGTTCGGGATATAAACCTAAAATCATCACTTGCTTATTTCGTGGGGAACATCTCTCGGATATATAGGTAACCCCTGAAATCCTGTTTGAAAGACTCTATTTCTGACATACTAGGTCTTTGTTCGTGATGGTATCTGGGTATTATACCAGGACTTCTGATTTTGCGGGAGCAATAGCCTAGTCCGAGTATAATGCTCTGCATTTGCTTTATTCTTAAAGCTCACCCTCATCATAAAAAAATGATGAAACATTGCAAAATGCTAAATCATGTGCTGTTGAAATAAAAGATCCCCAAAGGGGACCCACCTAAAGTCGAGCCATCATCTCTCTGTACGAACGGAAGTTCTAGCCTGAGCTCTCATGGTCTCACATTTACCCCTTTACAGATATCATTAGTGTGGACACGGGAGTATATTCTGAGATGGTACACGTGTATAAGCTAAGTCTCTAAAACACTAAATACGTATCCTGAGCAAATTGAAATTTGTGTGAAAATTTAAAATGGATCAGTATATCGACAATCTAAGCGAATTGTTTAATTCTGAATATGAAATCAAAGCTTAACGGTACTAGTAACTTGTCGATAGCTGATATGATTCCCTAACACGCTCAACAAAAATATGTTTGTAAATAGTTTACATTTATTGCATTTCATTTCTGTTTAACATTCAAAACCCAAAAAGAGTTTATAGCTTTCTAGTTTAGAAATTTTATTAAAAATCCAAAAAGATTTTACATTTCTGCTTTATTTTTCGACAAACCAAAGTGGAAAGCTGATCTTCAGATTCTCAGTTTGAAGCAGATGCAGGAAGTTTTTTCTAAGCTGGAAGATGAGTTGAGAGCTTATCATGTTAAATCTAAAATTGAAAAGTCAAAACAAGTTCATTAAGTTGAAACTTGTAATGATCAAAATAATGTTTTTGAAATTGATTGAACAAAAGTCAGTTTTGTTTTTGTCTCAGGTCAACCAAGGTCATTAAGTTGGACTTGGTAGGCAAATTAAGTTTCCAAGGTCATTAATTTGGATCTGGATACTTAAGTGGATTATTAAAACTGATAACAACAACGAAAGAAGTCAAAATGTAAAAAGATTATAATGTCAGATTTCTGAGAAGCAGGAAACAGTGTTGAACCTGTGAAAGCAGCAAAGCGAGATCCCCGTGGCTAAGTCTTAATAAAGTTTGAGCCAGAATACGTGATCCCATCTTGTTGAAAGGGGGAGTCTGAAGACGTGATCTGGATCAACATTCAAGGGGGAGTTTGAAGATTATTAAAGTCAAGATTGAATGCTAGCTGCTGATGCTGTTAAAATTTGAAATCAAGAGATCTGATCAAGAGAATTAGAAGATAAAGAGATTGAAGGATGCTTACAGTGTCAAATAAATTGGAAAGAGCGAACAGACTGAAGACTCGATGCCAAAGACTTCGTCAACTTCCAAGGGGAATCTGTTGGTGCACAAATGTCTGTTAACTTCGTCTTTATCGAGTCGTATGTCTAGATAGGATAAACCAGTGCTCAGTATACGGAAAAGTAGGATTTGTATGTGTATAGGTCATTTTGCACGAAATGGGCAATATTTCGTACGAAATGATCACTCTATAAATAGCTGAGCATGGTTCATCATTTGTAACGATCCGGATTTCAGAGCCGAGGTGCTGCCAGTTTGTCAAACGATCTGTAAAGCTTTGAAATCAATAAAAAGAAGATAATTAAGGAGAATCAAGCTGTAATCAAGTTCGTATCATTGATTCCGCCTTTGATATGGACTAAAAACTCTTCTGATCGACTCGTATAGGTCGCACGATGATCCAACAAGTGGTATCAGAGCTCCTTCTTTATACAGTCTCCATGCCTACATCCAACCAAACACATTAAAAAAACACTAGTTCCTGGTCTATAACTTAACTTACATGTCCAAGAAGGTTATCACTATGGCCCCTATGAGAGAATTCTCTGTTTCTCTTCCCGTAAATTATCTCCAACACCAGAACACCAAAACTAAATACATCAGATTTAATTGAGAAACGACCATGCACTGCATACTCTGGAGAAATGTAACCACTACAGAGATGTCAAGCAAAATAAATTTACAGATTAGTATCTCATCTTTGTTCTTTTCTAGGAAAAAAACGTATTCACACTGAGGAGCATAATCTCACTGTGTTCCGACTACTTTCTTTGTCTTATTAGTGTTATCATGCCCTACAAACTTTCTGGCTAGGCCGAAGTCAGATATTTTTGGATTCATGTCACCATCCAGCAAAATATTAGTTGCCTTGAGATCTCTATGGATAATCTGAAGGCGGGAATCTTGATGTAGATAGAGAATACCTCGAGCTATCCCTTCTATTATATTGAAACGTTGAGGCCAGGTAAGCATCAAGCTTCTGGTTTCATCTGCCGATAGGTGACTACTATATGTTACGTGTTATTATATAAAATTTGAAAGTAAGATACTGTGTAAAACCATTGAGAGTGACAAACCAAATAGAAACCAGTCCAAGCTTTTGTTAGTCATGTACTCGTAAATCAAAATAAGTTCATTTTGATGAATGCAATATCCAAGAAGCTTCACAAGATTCCGATGCTGAAGTTTTGCAATATAGATGACCTCATTTTTGAACTCATCAACCCCTTGTTGGGAACTCTATGAGAGTCGCTTGACAGCTATTTTTCTTCCATCCTTCAACACACCCTAAAAGAATACAATTATGCTTACGATAACTTGTATTTCTGAAGAGTTTACACTTTTCATTCATGATAGGAATAAGCAATGCATTTTTTTAAGAAGCATAAAGAAGTTACCTTGTAAGCCGGACCAAAGCCACCTTGTCCAATCTTATTGGAGACGGTGAAGTTACCTGTGGCCCTGGCTACTTCATATAGGCTAAAACATTGTATATCATCAAGCTGTTCCATCTGCAAACTTGTGTTCTTTTCATCATGCACATTCCACTTTCCTAAAAAAGATTTTACTTTTTAAATTTCGTATCCTATAAACATGCAAATGTGCTAACATTACTTGCTACTTGGTGTTACCTTGACCTTTCATGTGAGGCGTTTTCTTTATCCTTCTACATGCATATGCCACAACAAAGAGAAGTAGCGGAGCTGATGTAGTTAAAAGCACTAGTATAAAATTTCTTTTCCATTCGTCGAGATCGGGCTGGGAGTTCACAAGACCTTTCAATAAGAAATAATAATCGTTTAGCGCATAAGCTAAAAAGACAATGATAGTCCATTTTTTATAAAATAACGTATGGACCTTCTAATTTTGAGGCTGACATTCTTATGTAAATATCTTGATCCACATCATATTTTCTTGTGTCCAAAAGCTCATCAAGCCATAGCAAACATCCACTTCCTCCATTTCTGATATCCAAACTTGTATAAGCGGTACAAGAGCAGTTCCATTTGCAAGCTATCTCACATTCTCCGAGGGTCATGCTCACATTATACCAGGCCCGTCGTGTGTTTGGTACCTTCACTCTTGCGATTTTCCAAAAACCATCCCAATTACCACTCCTATTACCACACTGCAGAAGCTTTTTGCGTATACACCCACTTACCCAATCTGACGCCTCCCATTCTTCTGGATTTCTTGGTTCAAACCCTTCCATACATGTACAAGGTGGATGCTTGTTAATACTACATGTGACAATCAGCAAAATTCCGGTAATTCCGTACAACCTGAACAACTATTATTTTCACGTGTTTTACTTGATTTTAATTAATTAAGTCTTAAAAGTATAGGAATTATAAAAATGATAGTGAATTATGATAACAAATCCGTTGCGATTAGAAACAATATCCTTGACTAACAATGGGAACGCGAATAAACGATACTTGTCAATACTAGTCGCGGTACAGTCTGACACGATAAAAACAAGACATACAGATATGTCTACACAAATATTCTATAAAAGCTTTGTCTAAAATAATATGTGCCTTATTATTTAGAAAATTCCAATTAAAAACCAAATTGTCCAAGTCCGCAGAAAAATACAGCAATCCTACGGAAGTGTACAACATTCCGCAGAACGAAACAGTAACTGTCCGAAAACCCAAAAATAAATATTATTTGACATAAATAATATAATGGGTATTAAAAATGACACAAAATCCGCAATCGAATCTTGTTGCGTTAAGTTGCACGGGTAGTTCAGTAAACTGCTAGACAACAAAGCCGGTACCGGAACCGTGTCAGAAATAATAAAATTTTTAGTCCAAAAAGTTGGATTAATTATTCGGATGATAAAACGTGTGCAAAAATAATTCTTGTCATGTATTTACTTAAACAAAACACGGTGTCAGTATTTAACCCGGTACAGGACCTGAACCAACTTTTTCACCCGAACAATAAACTAAAAATTTTGGTGGACTATTTTTACCTAGTGTCACATTACTTTAAAATATTAGAGCTTAAAACCTTGTAGATATTTTTATATAAAATATCAAAGTTCTTAAAATTCCTAAAGCTTCTAGTTTAAACAAGATTTTTATATAAAAAATAAGTAAATACCCGTTAAGCTGCACGGGTAGTTCAGTAAACTGCTAGACAACAAAGTCGGTACCAGAACCATGTCACAAATAATAAAATTTTTAGTCCAAAAAGATGGATTAATTATGTCACACCCCCAAAATACACACGCGGAGTACTACCGCTTGGGAGCGTGACTGACCAGGATCAAACCACCAATCATATAGAACAACGTAAATAGTAAAAGTAATGTAATTTAAGCAAACCAATCCATATGAAAGGTGTTTCAAACATAAGTATAAATTCAACGTTTAGCGGAAGCATATGAGTAAAAGCCCAACATAAGTAAAGTATGAAATGTCAAATGTTTAATCAAAGCAATCACGATCCTTGTCCACAACGACCGCCCCTCCCCATGCAAGCTCCATGTATACCTAACAACCTGCAAGGCATGTAACAGAGAGTCAACAACTAGTTGAGCAAGTTCACAGAAAGTAAGTTCGTAATAGTAAGTTCGTTTCGTAACGTGTGGCTCTACTGGGCCGATAGTACTTTCTATTGGTGGGCGCTTCCCATAGTTGCATATACACTAGACTATTTGTAACCATAAGTGTTCTTCTTACCGAGAACAGTAGTACGTACAAAGTTTACGTAGGTTTTACGTAAGTGTCCTTCACAACCGAGGACAGGGGTACGCGGGGGTTTACGTAGGTTTTACGTAAGTGCCTGACACAACCCGAGGCAGTAGTGAGTATAAGTTTACGTAGGTTTTACGTAAGTGTCCTTCGCAACCTGAGGACAGTGAGGTGTACAAGTATACGTAGGTTTTACGTATATATCCTGCGCATCCGAGGACGATGGTAGATAGTCTAGTAACAGTGTAAGTACAAATCTATTCCGTCAATCCCATTCCCAACCCCGGGAATCCCATGCCTTAGTAAGAGCGTGAACTCACCTTGGTTTGCTCGGTATGTTATTGCTTCTAGTGTTAATAAATGGTTAGGTCCGTTACACACGACCTAAGGTACATTGCATATAAACCCGATGTGAGTGTTTACGTTCAATTAGGGTTTACAACTCCTTAATGTCCAAACAACTGTGATTCCGTGTGATAATCGTGTACAGAATAACGTGACATAGATTGTTCATACACACAGTATCCTACAGTCATATACAGTAGCATACAGTAGCATGTTGTAATGTACAGAAACATACAGTAGGCTCTAACACTGGTGTTTACAAGTAAACTCGGATCATACATCACTTTGTAAAGTTCGGAATACATATATCATATGAAATTCGGACCACCATCAAAGCATAAAAACTCAGACAAGGCATCAAGAATTAAAATTCGGACAAGGCACACATCACTTAAAATTCGGACAAGCATCACCCCCTTTACAAGGTCGGACCATAACATATCACATAAACTCGGACTAGATCTACAAAGCATAAACTCGGACTAGATGAATCACAAGAAATTCAGACCATCAAGCTATAAAACTCGGACTCCATGTTACTTATACAAAACTCGGACCCTCATGCAATTCATTCAAAAATTCGGACTAGGTATCTCTTGAAAAATTCGGACATATCCCCATTCTAAAATTCGGACATATCATGAGTAAACACACTTACAAAATTCGGACATATGAAAAGTATATCATTCAAAAGTCGGACCTCACATGCATCACAAAGGTCGGACCTCCCTTTACCTATGAAATTCGGACCAAGTGTTAAACAGAAATTCGGACCAAGCATCTTAATGAAAGTTCGGACCTTTACAAGCATTATAAAGTTCAGACTTTTACAAGTAGTACAAAGTTCGGATCATACAATCAATCATGCGAATGTTCAACTTCAATGTAACAGTTACGTTCTTCGATCAAGAAACCCTAATTTCATGCATTGGCCAGTGCAGTAATCAAATTAACAATCAACAGTTCTAACATATCATGCATCTTAATCATCAGGCAAATGATTACACAACAATCATAACCATTTCACAAGAATCAGAATCAATCAATAAACACAGAACTATTGTATGAAGAACTAGGGTTTTGTATGAAGAACTAGGGTTTTTGCATGAATCAAACAATCAATGATTAACAACAAATAACTATTAAACGATTACCTTGGATTGATTCTAGATAGAGAGAGGAATCAAGAGTGATGATTGAGAGCTTGTGCCAATGATGAAGAAGATGGTTGTAGGAGAGGAGAGGATGATGTGAAAGTACGTATGTTGATTTTGTGTGATGATTGGTGAAGGAGATTAGGGTTAAGAGTTGTTAAGATTTCACTAACTACTCTACTCACCCCTAAGTATCATCTTTTACATAAAGCACACCCATCACATAATAATTTACAGTTTCATCACCAAGTTCATGTATTTGTCAAATCATTCGTAACATAACACATAACCATGCAACAATTACAATACACTTTATCAAATCACAACGTTTACAGGTACAAAGCAACAAATTGTGTAACTAAGCAACTAGACAAACAGTTAACATGCAATAACTGCGAAAGTGGAATCTTGGAAACTCGAGTTGTCCCAATATCCCCAACTTGAAAGAAATTTCGTCCCGAAATTTAGCATGCGGTTACTGAGGAAGCTAGGTAAGTTGTATCGTTTACTGGTTTTCCTGGGGTGTCACATCATCCCCCCGTTGATTTGGAATTTCGTCCTGAAATTCAGTAGTAGCTTCAGCCTCAGTAGCAGTTGCATTGTTCTGGAATAACTGGGGATATTTGAGTTCCATTTGGTCTTCTCGTTCCCAGGTATACTCTGGGCCACGACGGGAGTTCCAACGAACTCGTACAAGAGGTATTCTGGTGTTCTTGAGGACCTTGACATCCCGGTCCGTGATTTCAACAGGTTCCTCGACGAAATGCAACTGTTCGTCGATAGTGAGTTCCTTCAAAGGAACTATGAGGGTCTCATCTGACAGACACTTCTTCAGATTCGACACGTGGAATACGTTGTGAACTGCACCGAGTTCAGCTGGTAGATTCAGTTTGTAGGCCACTTTGCCTATTCTTTCTATGATCTCGAACGGTCCGACGTACCGCGGATTGAGCTTGCCCCGTTTACCAAAACGAACCACACCCTTCCAGGGTGAGACCTTCAGTAGCACTCGATCTCCAACTTGAAACTCGAGTGGCTTCCTGCGCTTATCAGCGTAACTTTTCTGACGGTCACGAGCTGCCGCCATGCGTTGTCGTATCTGTGCTATTCGTTCAGTAGCATCAACTACCATTTCTGGACCTGTGATTTGACTATCCCCCACCTCTGCCCAGCAGAGAGGTGACCGGCATTTACGTCCGTACAATGCCTCGAATGGAGCGGCTTGTATGCTGGTGTGGTAACTGTTATTGTATGAGAACTCTACTAACTGTCACACCCCAACCGATGGCGGAATCATCGGGGCGCGGCACTGAGCGAAACAGATTGTTCAGAAGTTTCCACAACAACTATCATACAATTCAGTTATATAACACGTCCCATACCGTGTCCCAAATAATAACAAGTTATCATAGAAATCAACTAAACAATATGGGAACTGTTCCGACAACTCAGATTCTTAATTATTACAGACCGAATTTAAATATTGTTTTAAGACTTCTAGACGGCTAACTGTAGATCTTACTGACTACAGGTGCCAGTACAAGATCTACAGATAATTATGGCCCTGGAGCAGGTATGTGGACACTGTCCTAAGGTCACAGGCTCCTAGAAGCTTATTATTGCCTCGCTTCCCTAGCACGCTAGTAGCTTAAACACCTGTCACATACGTTAAAATAAAAGTCAATACATATAATGTAAAGGTGAGTACACAAGTTTGATATAGCATATAAAGTTCGAAAAGTTTACGCATAACCAAGCACGTACACAAGGGCAAACGATGCATGTAAATTATCAACATGGGACCATCGATACCAACGACTTCGAGTTGACTGTCCGAGACAGTTCGCAATACATGATTACCACTGTAATCCATGCAAGTAATTGTCCTTAGCAACCCCCGTGTGAACGGGTGCTGAGTCCAAACTATAGTACTACGTTGCTAAAGCAGGCAGATAGCACTCCACGTGTAAACATAATAAACAGCAATCATTTAGTCAAGTAATACATGCAAGTAGGTTAGCGTTCAAATAGTTGTGTCGTTTGTGAATTTGATAGATTACGTATGTAACACCCAAAAGTGCTGAAAGCAAAAAGGGATCGAGTATACTCACAGTGGTTGATCGTGGATTGGGAGGAGCACTGAGAATAGGTTAGCCTGAATAGTTCGATAACAATACAATGAGTAGTGCGGAAAAAGTGAACAGTGGAAAACTGGATCGGAAAGACCATTCGATCGGACGGCTGTTCGATCGAGTGGGCTGTTCGATTGGGTTAAAGTCCGTTCGAACGTCCCGTTCGATCGGCCGGCTGGCTTGATCGGCTGGTTCTTTCAAGTGGATTGTTTCTTCCTTTGATGTGAAGGATGTGTTTGTGTATGATGGTTTGAACTTTTGAGGTTTTTGCAGCATTACCTTTCAAGTTGGCCGATCGAACGGTCTGTTCGATCGGTTGGTCCAACCGATCGGTTAGCAGCTGAGGTTTGGCAAAGTGTCACTCGATCGGGTGGCATGCTCGATCGGGTGACATTCCAATGTTTCGAAAAGGTTAAGTGTTGAAGTATAGTATCTCATGATTCGAGCAGTAATGTTCAATCGAGTGGCGTAGTCGATCGAACAGTACCTCGTCAATACTACGCTTTGTGAGTTGGTGGGTCTAAGTGCTAGTCGATCGGTTAGCCCGGTCGATCGGCTGGTGTTGCTCGATCGGTTGGGCTGTCCGATCGGACAGCCTAACCGTTCGGCCAGCATTCTGACCTGGTTAGCCTATCTCTTAACACTTGGTTACTCCCGTTACTTGGTGTGATTTGGAGATAGTTTGACTACGAGTTGAACCACAAAACTGAAGTCCCCACTTAGCCCACTGACTCGAGCAGGAATCACCCAAACCCGGTCAGAGACGGTTTGGAAACTAAGTTTAACGTTTAACCCGAAATCGGTATATCTCTCGGTAGAACCCGAATCTTGAACCATGTGTTTGTTTAGATTGATTTATAAATCGGTTCAAGTCTCGTTTTCACCGTTTTGAGTGTAAGAGAGTTGAAAGATAGATGAAAACCCATCTTCCAATCCTTTTCCACCGTGAAATGTTAAGATCTTTGGTAGATTTTAGGTTATTTATGTGGAAATCGGTTAGATCTAAGCTATTCATGGTGGAATGATGTCAAAACTTAGTGTTCTTGAAGAACACCATGATGACATCATCCAAGAACACCTAGATCTTGGTGATTTCGCGGTTGAAATCCAAGTTTTGAAAGATAGAAAGATGGAGAATCGATTAATGAACAAAAACGTACAAGGATTAGAGCGAAATACTTACCGGTTCGAGAGAAATCTGAGAAATGGCGAGAATAGAAGGCTGGTCGGTCAGAGCTTTTCCAAAAGTGGAAAGCTTGACAAGGACAGCCCTATTTATAGGCTTCCAAAAGTGGAAAGGGTTGGCTGATCGAACAGCATCCCTGATCGAGCGGCTGCCCGATCGAACAGCCTGTTCGATCGGCTAGCCTGTTCGATCAGGTTGCCCTGTTCGATCGGCTTGCCTGGTTTTGAGTGTTTTGCGACGATTTTTGATATTTCGAGTTCGATAGTTGAGGAGTAGAGTAGGATAGAGTTTCTATTCAAATTACTTTCAGTCCCAACTACTATATCTAACATACAAGCATCCTTACAACCTATTTTCAAAGTCGGTTTCGATTTGAGTTTGATTATCCTTCGATTCTTGATTGATTTTGATTGATTCACCACACACTTTAACATAAAGTAAGCATGCACAAGTAACACGTAAGGCACACACACACGTATAAAAGCATTAAAAATTATCCACACTTGAGTTCGATGATTGATTTGATTAGCTTGATTATTGATTGACTAGCTTTATTGCATTGTTACTTCCTATCATTCACAGTCGGTCGTTGATTCACAGTTCGATTATCGGCCGATTAGTTTGATTATACAACACTTACTCCAAATAATATGAAAATCTAAATGAAACTAAAATGAAATTAATCTTTATTGATCTTTAATTCCAATAACAGTCAACTCTTGACTTTGACCTTGACTTTTGGGAAAACACGGGGTGTTACAGTCTCCCCTCCTTTAGGGAATTTCGTCCCGAAATTAGGCCGAGAACCGTACATCGCCATGTGATTTTACCAATTTGATGCTTCAGATCTATCTGAACAACTGCGGGTACTTGGCCTTCATGTCACTTTCGAGTTCCCAAGTGAACTCCGCGCCTCGTTTGCCTTCCCATCGTACTTTTACAATAGGAATGCGAGAGCGTCTGAGTTGCTTGGTCTGTCGGTCCATGATTTCGACAGGCTTTTCCACGAAGTGTAGCGTCTCGTTGACCTGAAGATCGTCGAGTGGTATTATTGCGTCGTGGTCGGCTACGCATTTTCGAAGGTTTGAAATATGGAAAGTCGGGTGGACATTGCTGAGTTCCTCCGGTAATTCGAGTTTGTAGGCAACTTTACCGATCCTTTCCAGAATCTTAAAAGGTCCAACAAATCGAGGCGCAAGTTTCCCTCTTTTGCCGAATCGGACTACTCCCTTCCAAGGTGATACCTTTAGGAGTACGTAGTCGCCAACTGCAAATTCGCGGGGCTTGCGTCGTTTATCGGCGTACATCTTTTGTCTGTCCCGGGCCTTCACCAAGTTTTCCCTTATCTGGTGGATCTTGTCAGTCGTTTCTTGCAGAATCTCGGGCCCAGTCAATTGTGAATGACCGACCTCGTGCCATACAATAGGCGAGCGACATCTCCTACCATACAAGGCTTCGAAAGGTGCCATTTCGATGCTGGAGTGATAGCTATTATTGTACGAAAATTCGACCAACGGTAGGTGTTTGCTCCAACTACCACCAAAATCGATAACACACGAACGGAGCATGTCTTCAATAGTACGAATCGTTCTTTCAGTCTGCCCGTCGGTTTGCGGGTGGAATGCGGTACTCAAATTCAGCGTCGTACCAAGAGCTGCTTGAAAAGTTTCCCACAATCTCGATGTAAACCGAGCATCGCGATCAGAAATGATGTCTCGAGGCGTACCATGATTCTTAATGATCTCGTCGGTGTAGATTTGGGCTAGCTTGGCCACCTTATAGTCTTCTCGTATTGGCAGAAAGTGGGCTGATTTGGTTAGACGGTCGACTATAACCCAAATACTGTCGTGACCTGATGGCGTGGTCGGAAGCTTAGTTATGAAATCCATAGCTATGCTTTCCCACTTCCATACGGGTATCGGCGGTTGTTCGAGTAAGCCTGAAGGTCTTTGGTGTTCAGCCTTGACCCTTGCACAAGTTAAACAGCTACCAACATATAGAGCAATATCCCTTTTCATCCCAGGCCACCAGTACTTGTAGCGAAGGTCCTGGTACATTTTGTCCGCACCGGGATGAATGGAATATCGGGATTTGTGGGCTTCGTTCATGATGATCTTTCGCAAATCTGTCCTCCTCGGAACCCAGATTCGGTCCAGATAATAGAATATGCCGTTGGCTTTGCTCACGAGCTGAGTTCCATCGTGATAGATTCGTTCTTTCTTCAACGTACGCTCGTTAAAGCAAGCGTGTTGTGCTTCGCGGATGAGAGCTTCGAGGTTATACTGAGCCTGGATGTTTCGAACACCTATCACGTAATTCTTTCTGCTGAGGGCGTCTGCAACTACATTCGCCTTGCCTGGGTGATAACGGATCTCACAGTCGTAATCGTTGAGAAGTTCTACCCATCGGCGTTGACGCATATTGAGTTCTCTCTGGTTAAAGATATGTTGTAGGCTCTTGTGATCGGTGAAGATCGTACACCTTGTACCATACAGGTAGTGTCGCCAAATCTTTAAGGCAAAGACAACTGCGCCTAGCTCAAGGTCATGGGTTGTATAGTTCTTCTCGTGGATTTTGAGCTGTCGAGATGCGTAAGCTATAACCTTGTCTCGTTGCATGAGAACACAGCCAAGTCCAAGGTTTGAAGCATCACAATAGACAACGAAGTCATCGCTTCCGTCCGGCAGTGTAAGAACTGGTGCATGGCACAGCATGTGTTTGAGGGTTTGGAAAGCAGTCTCCTGTGCGGTTCCCCACACAAAAGGCTTGTCTTTATGAGTAAGGGAGGTAAGCGGTACAGCAATCTTTGAGAACCCTTCGATGAATCGCCGGTAGTAACCGGCTAATCCGAGAAAAGAGCGAACTTCTGACGGATTCTTTGGCGTAACCCATCCCTTGACTGCCTCAATCTTTGCAGGATCAACGTGTATACCCCGACTATTCACAATGTGACCCAGAAATTGAACTTCCTCCAACCAGAACTCACACTTGGAGAACTTGGCGTAGAGTTGGTTACCCTGAAGCAACTCGAGAACCAATCGCAAATGCTGCGCATGTTCGGTCCTCGATCTGGAATAAATCAGGACATCGTCGATAAATACAATGACGAAACGATCTAAGAATGGTTTACACACGCGATTCATCAGATCCATAAAGACCGCGGGTGCGTTGGTCAAACCAAAAGGCATGACAACAAATTCGTAGTGGCCGTATCGGGTTCGAAAAGCGGTTTTGGGTATGTCTTCCTCTTGAATCCGCAACTGATGGTAGCCTGAACGTAGATCAATCTTGGAGAAACACTGAGCACCTTGTAATTGGTCAAACAGATCATCGATTCTTGGTAAGGGGTATCGGTTCTTGATGGTCAGCTTGTTCAATTCCCGGTAATCGATGCACATTCGGAACGACCCGTCCTTCTTTTTGACGAAAAGGACTGGTGCGCCCCATGGAGAAGTGCTCGGGCGAATGAAGCCTTTTTCAAGTAACTCTTGGAGTTGGTTTGAGAGTTCTCGCATCTCAGATGGAGCGAGTCGATACGGAGCTTTGGCCACTGGGTTGGCTCCTGGAATAAGGTCGATTCGAAAGTCGATATCACGACTTGGAGGTAATCCAGGAAGATCATCAGGGAACACCTGAGGAAATTCTCGGACAACAGGAACATCCTTGACTTCAACTTTCCTTTTCTTGTCCGTCTCTGCTACAACAATGTTGGCCAAGAAGGCTCGATATTCCTTGCGGAGATATTTGCGAGCTTGAAGACAGGACATGAGCTTGAGATCTTTTGCGGTAGTTTCACCATAAACACATAGAATATCACCACTAGCTAGCACAAAACGAATCATCTTATCGGAACACACAACTTCAGCATGGTTTTCACGAAGAAAGTCCATGCCTACTATGACGTCGAAACTTCCGAGCTGCATTGGAATGAGATTAATCGGAAATATATGATTGTTGAGCTCGAGAGTACAATCACGGAGCACAGAATTGACAGCAATGGTTCTTCCGGTAGCGACTTCTACTTCGAAGGGTGACGGAAGATAAGAGCGCTTACGTCTAAGAAGCTTCTCAAATTCAAATGACACAAAGCAGTTATCGGCTCCAGTATCAAACAAACATGATGCATATATACCATTCACGAGGAACGTACCATTGACCACGTTGTTGTCAGCTTGGGCCTGGCGTGCGTTGATGTTGAAAGTTCTGGCGTGAGCGGCTTGTTGTTGAGGCTGTTGTTGTTGTTGCTGGGGTTGTTGGGCTTCTTGTTTCACCACTCTGTTCGGGCACCGATTTGCGAAGTGGTTAGGGTCACCACATGCAAAGCAGGTCCGAACATTGTTTGCCGGGGCCTGTGCAGCTTGAGGAGCTTGAGGAGCAGGTAGCAGGGCTTGGTTAACAGCGGCTTGAGCTTGCGTTTGACGAGGACCATAGCGGCAATTCGCAGTGAAATGCCCGTAAACGTTGCAGTGGGCACAGTAACGGCAGGCCACACCCACCGGGTGATGATAAGAACATGTAGCACAGAGTGGGTGGGGGCCGGTGTACGCACGCTTAGCCGGCGGCGCATTGATCACTGGCGCAGTGCGCTGTGGTTGTTGCTGTTGTGGCGGTACTGACTGAAGAGGAGCAGCATTGGTTGCGGCGGCGCAACTCTTGTTCTTTTTTCTTCTTCTCGAGGTCTTGGAGGCTTGAGCAGTAGGGTTGTCGGTTGATGCGGTAGTAACTTGATGCAACGACTTGGATGGCTTATCCCAGACACCAGCCTTAACTCGCTTGTCATTAATCTCGGCAGCGAGTAGGTAGGTTTCCTCGATTGATGCGGGTTTGGCGGCGAACACAAAATCTGCAACACAATCCGAAAGAGCACGGATGTATTTCTTGATGGTCATCTCGGGAGTCTTGACCTGGTCTGGACAGATAATGCTCAGTTGTTTGAAACGGGCGGTGAGACCAGCGTTGTCGCCCTCCTTCTGCTTAATGGTCCAGAACTCATCCTCCAACTTTTGGCGTTCGTGGGGAGGACAGAACTCGTCCAGCATGATAGCCTTCAGTTCCTCCCACGTCAGCTCGTAGGCAGCGTCGTTCCCGCGCTTATTTCTTTCGGCTGTCCACCAGTCCAATGCCCGCGACTGGAAGACACCGGTAGCATTGAGAGTTCGGAGATGATCCGGGCATCCGCTTTGACGAAGGGTAACTTCCACAGAGTCAAACCAGTGAAATAAGCCGGTAGGGCCCTCTTCACCGGTGAACTCCTTCGGTCCACATGCCTTAAATTGCTTGAAACTGAACGGAGCTTTGCTGGATTCAGTGAGGGTTCGGGATTTTTCCGACGACTTGCTGGTGTTTTCGTACACCTCACTGACAGCTTTCGCTACAGACTTTGAGATGAGCTTGGCGAGACGTCGGTCTCTCTTTTCCTGACGGGAAAGGTTTTGGCGAGTTCTTGACGATGACGACATGGTCTGCAATAGACATCGCCATAGGGCTCAACACAACGAATTCGAATCTCGCACGTCTTAGTTTACTAAAGCTTAGAATCACGTCGCATCTCACGTCACGTAACACATATAAACACATAAGCACATCATCATAGAGGCACATAAGCACAGAAGCAATTAGGGCACATAAGCAATTAAGCAAATAGAGCATTTAATTCCCTAAACACGTACGAAATTTTATCACAGAGGCTGTCAGAAAACAGAAACCTATAACCACAAGTCGAGTGTCGTTCGTTTTGCATATCGGATAGCATCACATGGTATCGTCTAACTTAGTCGTATAGCGTAGCATAGCACACTGGTTTCGTTTAGATCACATCAACAGGGGTTTGAATCGAGGTAGGATAGCAACAAAAGTCACGCAGATTGATAACAAATGGAGCAGTCAACGAATCTTTAAAACACGTAAGCAGGTAAATCATATAAAATCAACGAAGCAACACTCAAAATCGAAAAATGGATTGTCTGCGGCTACTAGACTTTGACTAACCATGGCAACTTAACTATTCACAGTTGACTTGTCGTCACTTTCGACTCTAGGGGACATGTTTCTGCCTCGATTCTTGGGCATTATGCATGCGCATTCTAGGCCATACTCGTGAGTTCAGGTCGTTGGAGTCCGTCAATTGCCTTGGCGAGATAAAATAAAGTCGGAATAGCTGCCAAGGTTAGGGTTTCACCCCTAGCTCAGCAATTTCTTCCTTGTTTTAAGAAAATTTAGAGGAAAGTTTTCATCAAATTACGGGTTTCAGCCCTAATTTGGTATAATTCTCCCCCGTTTGTTGATAGAAATTTGCACAAAGTAATTGGCAAAAATTTGTAATTTAGGCAAGAATTCGCGGGTTTCACTCCTAATCCCGTCCAAATTACGAAATTTGGCTCGGAGTTCGGATGTAATGATAGAATAGAAGGGAACAACATAAAATAAGCACATAAACTTGGTCTCTTGGTTCCTAGCTATAGTCTAGGTCTCTAAGACAGCGATCCGGACTAGATCGTGTCTAACCTAATTCCCTATAGTTATGGCTCTGATACCAATCTGTCACACCCCAACCGATGGCGGAATCATCGGGGCGCGGCACTGAGCGAAACAGATTGTTCAGAAGTTTCCACAACAACTATCATACAATTCAGTTATATAACACGTCCCATACCGTGTCCCAAATAATAACAAGTTATCATAGAAATCAACTAAACAATATGGGAACTGTTTCGACAACTCAGATTCTTAATTATTACAGACCGAATTTAAATATTGTTTTAAGACTTCTAGACGGCTAACTGTAGATCTTACTGACTACAGGTGCCAGTACAAGATCTACAGATAATTATGGCCCTGGAGCAGGTATGTGGACACTGTCCTAAGGTCACAGGCTCCTAGAAGCTTATTATTGCCTCGCTTCCCTAGCACGCTAGTAGCTTAAACACCTGTCACATACGTTAAAATAAAAGTCAATACATATAATGTAAAGGTGAGTACACAAGTTTGATATAGCATATAAAGTTCGAAAAGTTTACGCATAACCAAGCACGTACACAAGGGCAAACGGTGCATGTAAATTATCAACATGGGACCATCGATACCAACGACTTCGAGTTGACTGTCCGAGACAGTTCGCAATACATGATTACCACTGTAATCCATGCAAGTAATTGTCCTTAGCAACCCCCGTGTGAACGGGTGCTGAGTCCAAACTATAGTACTACGTTGCTAAAGCAGGCAGATAGCACTCCACGTGTAAACATAATAAACAGCAATCATTTAGTCAAGTAATACATGCAAGTAGGTTAGCGTTCAAATAGTTGTGTCGTTTGTGAATTTGATAGATTACGTATGTAACACCCAAAAGTGCTGAAAGCAAAAAGGGATCGAGTATACTCACAGTGGTTGATCGTGGATTGGGAGGAGCACTGAGAATAGGTTAGCCTGAATAGTTCGATAACAATACAATGAGTAGTGCGGAAAAAGTGAACAGTGGAAAACTGGATCGGAAAGACCATTCGATCGGACGGCTGTTCGATCGAGTGGGCTGTTCGATTGGGTTAAAGTCCGTTCGAACGTCCCGTTCGATCGGCCGGCTGGCTCGATCGGCTGGTTCTTTCAAGTGGATTGTTTCTTCCTTTGATGTGAAGGATGTGTTTGTGTATGATGGTTTGAACTTTTGAGGTTTTTGCAGCATTACCTTTCAAGTTGGCCGATCGAACGGTCTGTTCGATCGGTTGGTCCAACCGATCGGTTAGCAGCTGAGGTTTGGCAAAGTGTCACTCGATCGGGTGGCATGCTCGATCGGGTGACATTCCAATGTTTCGAAAAGGTTAAGTGTTGAAGTATAGTATCTCATGATTCGAGCAGTAATGTTCAATCGAGTGGCGTAGTCGATCGAACAGTACCTCGTCAATACTACGCTTTGTGAGTTGGTGGGTCTAAGTGCTAGTCGATCGGTTAGCCCGGTCGATCGGCTGGTGTTGCTCGATCGGTTGGGCTGTCCGATCGGACAGCCTAACCGTTCGGCCAGCATTCTGACCTGGTTAGCCTATCTCTTAACACTTGGTTACTCCCGTTACTTGGTGTGATTTGGAGATAGTTTGACTACGAGTTGAACCACAAAACTGAAGTCCCCACTTAGCCCACTGACTCGAGCAGGAATCACCCAAACCCGGTCAGAGACGGTTTGGAAACTAAGTTTAACGTTTAACCCGAAATCGGTATATCTCTCGGTAGAACCCGAATCTTGAACCATGTGTTTGTTTAGATTGATTTATAAATCGGTTCAAGTCTCGTTTTCACCGTTTTGAGTGTAAGAGAGTTGAAAGATAGATGAAAACCCATCTTCCAATCCTTTTCCACCGTGAAATGTTAAGATCTTTGGTAGATTTTAGGTTATTTATGTGGAAATCGGTTAGATCTAAGCTATTCATGGTGGAATGATGTCAAAACTTAGTGTTCTTGAAGAACACCATGATGACATCATCCAAGAACACCTAGATCTTGGTGATTTCGCGGTTGAAATCCAAGTTTTGAAAGATAGAAAGATGGAGAATCGATTAATGAACAAAAACGTACAAGGATTAGAGCGAAATACTTACCGGTTCGAGAGAAATCTGAGAAATGGCGAGAATAGAAGGCTGGTCGGTCAGAGCTTTTCCAAAAGTGGAAAGCTTGACAAGGACAGCCCTATTTATAGGCTTCCAAAAGTGGAAAGGGTTGGCTGATCGAACAGCATCCCTGATCGAGCGGCTGCCCGATCGAACAGCCTGTTCGATCGGCTAGCCTGTTCGATCAGGTTGCCCTGTTCGATCGGCTTGCCTGGTTTTGAGTGTTTTGCGACGATTTTTGATATTTCGAGTTCGATAGTTGAGGAGTAGAGTAGGATAGAGTTTCTATTCAAATTACTTTCAGTCCCAACTACTATATCTAATATACAAGCATCCTTACAACCTATTTTCAAAGTCGGTTTCGATTTGAGTTTGATTATCCTTCGATTCTTGATTGATTTTGATTGATTCACCACACACTTTAACATAAAGTAAGCATGCACAAGTAACACGTAAGGCACACACACACGTATAAAAGCATTAAAAATTATCCACACTTGAGTTCGATGATTGATTTGATTAGCTTGATTATTGATTGACTAGCTTTATTGCATTGTTACTTCCTATCATTCACAGTCGGTCGTTGATTCACAGTTCGATTATCGGCCGATTAGTTTGATTATACAACACTTACTCCAAATAATATGAAAATCTAAATGAAACTAAAATGAAATTAATCTTTATTGATCTTTAATTCCAATAACAGTCAACTCTTGACTTTGACCTTGACTTTTGGGAAAACACGGGGTGTTACACTAACGGAAGATGTTTTTCCCAGCTGTTGCCGAAATCGATAACACCCGCCCGAAGCATGTCTTATAGGGTTTGAATCGTGCGCTCAGACTGCCCATCCGTCTGAGGGTGATAAGCTGTGCTCATATCTAACCGAGAGCCAAAAGATTTGTGCATCGCTTGCCACAGTTCTGAAGTGAATCGTGCATCCCGATCCGAAATAATAGAGATTGGCACTCCGTGCCTTGAAACAACTTCTTTCAAGTAGACGTCTGCTAGGGTAGAGAACTTATCTGTTTCTTTGATAGCCAAGAAATGAGCAGACTTAGTGAGTCGATCCACGATCACCCAAATAGTATCATTCCCACGCTGGGATCTAGGCAGGCCAGTAACAAAATCCATGGAAATTTCTTCCCATTTCCACTGTGGTATCTTGGGTTGCTGAAGTAGGCCTGAGGGTTTCTGGTACTCCGTCTTGACCCTCGCACAGGTCAAACACTTGCTGACGTGAGTTGCTATGTGGGCCTTCATGCTAGGCCACCAGTACGTAGTTCTAAGATCATGGTACATTTTATCCGAACCTGGATGTACCGAGTAGCGAGACTTATGAGCTTCATCCATTACAAGCTCGCGCAAGTTGCCATAATGTGGAACCCAAATGCGTCCTGTTACATAGTAGGCGCCATCTTCCTTCTGTTCTAATCGTTGCCTTGAGCCACGTAAGGCTTCAGCCCTTACGTTTTCTGGTTTCAATGCTTCTACTTGAGCATCTCGTATCTATGCAGGAAGACTAGACTGAATAGTAAGCTGCAGTGCTCGCACGCACCTAGGTAAAGTATCTTTTCGACTGAGAGCGTCAGCCATAACATTGGCTTTGCCTGGATGGTACTTGATGGCACATTCATAATCATTGTGTAGTTCAACCCATCGACGTTGACGCATGTTCAATTCCTTCTGCTTGAAGATATGCTCGAGACTCCTGTGATCGGTGTAGATAGTGCACTTGGTACCGTACAGGTAATGTCGCCATATCTTAAGCGCGAAAACAACAGCTCCCAGCTCTAAATCGTGCGTCGTGTAGTTCCGCTCGTGAATCTTAAGTTGGCGTGAAGCATAAGCAATAACTTTATCCCGCTGCATCAATACACAACCAAGCCCCTGTATCGATGCGTCACAATAGACCAAAAAATCGTCCGTGCCCTCTGGAAATGAGAGGATAGGTGCACTGCAAAGTCTATCCTTTAAGTGCTGAAAAGCGGTTTCCTAGGGATTACCCCAACGATAGGTGACTGTGTCAGTAGAGTAAGCGGCTGCGCAATCTTTGAGAAGTCTTTAATAAATCGGCTGTAATATCCCGCCAAACCCAAGAATTGGTGTATTTCATTGGTGTACGCGGTGCAGGCCAGTTCCTGATCGAATCTACCTTGGATGGATCAACATGAATCCCATCCTTGTTTACCACATGGCCTAGAAAGTGGACTTCACAAAGCCAGAAGTCGCATTTTGAGAACTTGGCGTACCGTTGTTCCTTTCGAAGAAGTTCCAGGATAAGTCGTAGATGCTACTCGTGTTCCTCCTGACTCTTGGAGTAGATCAGGATGTCGTCGATGAAAACTATCACTAACTTGTCTAGGTAAGGCTTGCACACTCTGTTCATAAGATCCATGAAAACCGCAGGCGCGTTCGTTAGCCCGAATGGCATGACTAGAAACTCGTAGTGGCCGTAGCGAGTTCTGAAAGCTGTTTTGGAGACGTCCTCATCCCGGACTCTCAGCTGATGGTAACCTGACCTTAGATCAATCTTGGAGTAGTAGCTCGACCCTTGCAACTGGTCGAATAAGTCATCAATACGCGGAAGAGGATAACGGTTCTTCACTGTGACCTTGTTCAGTTCGCGGTAATCAATGCACATCCTGAAAGTGCCATCCTTCTTTTTCACAAATAATACTGGAGCTCCCCAAGGCAAAGAGCTAGGATGAATAAAGCCCTTATCCAAGAGCTCTTGCAGTTGCTTAGACAGTTCTTCCAGTTCGGTTGGAGCTAAACGATACGGTGCGCGAGCTATAGGTGCTGCTCCTGGAGCTAGCTCGATTTGAAACTCGACCTGGCGATGAGGAGGTAGGCCAGGTAAATCTTCAGGGAACACTTGAGGAAAATCGCGTACAACTGGAATATCCTCTATTCTTCTCTCTTTCGTTGATGCATCAGTAACAAGTGCCAAAATGGCAGTATGACCCTTTCGCAAACATTTCTGAGCCTTCAAGAAGGAGATGATGCCAACCACAACACCACTCTTGTCGCCTTGAACTTCGAGAGGTTCTTTACCAGATCGGGGAATACGAATGATCTTCTCCTTACATAGGATCTCTGCTTGCTGCTTGGATAACCAATCCATACCAATGACGACGTCGAAACTACCCAGAACTATAGGAATGAGGTCGATAGAGAAAGTCTGACCAACGAGGATAAGATTACAACCCTGAACTATGTGTGTGGCCTTTAGACTCTTGCCATTAGCTAATTCTACAACATGTTTGGTGTTTAGGGGAGTTGGTGCACGTTTTAACATTTGGCTAACTTTCAAAGACACATAACTTGTATCCGCACCCGAATCAAACAATATAGTAACATAAAAGTCGTCAAGAAGAAACTTACCCATAACTACGTTGGGATCATTTCTGGTATCACCCTGCCCCAGCACAAATGCACGACCCCTTGCTTCGTTGCCGTTGTTGTTCCCACCGTTGTTGTTTCCGTTTCCTTGATTATTGTTGTTGTTGTTCTGGTTTCGGTTTAACTGAGGGCAATGTCTTTTGAAGTGACCTTCAGCGCCACAATGAAACATCCCTTGTTGCCCTGTTGCTGATTCTGCTGTGCTTGCTGTTGCTGCTGATTCTGTTTCGCAGGCCACGGGCTCCTACAATCCTTGGCCTCATGACCCATCTTGAGACACCTCTAGCAACGTCCCTCGTTGCACTGGCCACTGTGGTGTCTGTTACAATTGTTACACCTTGGGAGGTTCCCTCGATATCCACCCTGCCTGTGACTGCCCGAAGATTGCTGACTAGGGCTCTGATAGTTGTCAGTCTTTCGCTGCTGCACCTGAGACTGAACTGAAGCTGAACCTTTGCTGGAATCCCCCTCCCATTTTCTCTTGTTGTCACTGGGGGTAGCAGGAGTAGTAGAAGTGGTAACAGTAGCAGTAGCGCTGATGCGCTTAGGCAGCCTGTCTTGTTCCACTGCCTGATCCATGAGGCGATGAGCAAGGCGCTGAATATCCTGAATGTTAGCAAGGTTGGCTGATGTCACGTGGCTTTGAATTTCTGGTGCCAACCCCTTGAGATACAACTCAATGCGTCTGATAGGAGGGTCCACCATAGTTGGACACAGAACGACCAGCTTGTTTGACCTTTTAGTATAAGCCTCAATTTCCGACCCAGTCATCTTCAAATGAAAGAACTCCACTTCTAACTTGTGGATGTCGTCGCGTGTGCAGTATTCCCGTTTAATCAGCTCCTTGAAATCATTCCAGGGAGTGGCGTTAGCAGCTGCCAATCCCAAAAGTTGGACCTGCGCATTCCACCAAGTCAGCGCGATTCCTTCCAGTGTGCCAGTGGCGTACTTCACCCTGCGAGCCTCAGGGCATTCACACATTTCAAACACAGACTCGAGCTTTTCAAACCAATGGAGGAGTCCCACTGCTCCCTCCGTGCCACTGAACGTGCTTGGACGACAGTCCATGAAATTCTTGAAAGTGCAAACAGGTGGCTGAGCGTGTTGACCTGTTGTGTATATAAGAGCAGGACAAGCTTAAACACAAGAGTTGGCTTAGGAATGTAGGATCTAAAGATCCTAGTGTGAGTTACGACTGCAGGGTATACCTCCTGCTTGTGCGGCTGCAAGTGCCGCAGCAACTTGTTCGTTGATAAGAGCCGTCAACTGGGCTTGAGTCAAGTTAATACGTCCAGCCATGATCTTCATAGCAAATGTAACATAAGTGAGAGAGGTTCGGGAATAGTGCGATGACAGAAGAGAGTGAGCACACAAGTATTCTCAAGCAATAACGAATAGTAAGCAATGTAATCTAAGCATACCACGAGCAAAGTTCTATGTAATTCTAGCATGTAGGCAATAAACATAAACCTTATTACCTAGGATGTTGAGTCTTGCACGTGGAGCGAGGCGTCGTTGTGGATCGTTGAGCACTGTACTGGTTATAGTCTGGTTTTAATAAAATGTTTTCCCCTTAATAAACCGAGTTCTCTATAACCAATGGCTCTGATACCAATCTGTCACACCCCCAAAAATCCACACGCGGAGTACTACCGCTTGGGAGCGTGACTGACCAGGATCAAGCCACCAATCATATAGAACAACGTAAATAGTAAAAGTAATGTAATTTAAGCAAACCAATCCACATGAAGGGTGTTTCAAACATAAGTATAAATTCAACGTTTAGCGGAAGCATATGAGTAAAAGCCCAACATAAGTAAAGTATGAAATGTCAAATGTTTAATCAAAGCAATCACGATCCTTGTCCACAACGACCGCCCCTCCCCATGCAAGCTCCATGTATACCTAACGACCTGCAAGGCATGTAACAGAGAGTCAACAACTAGTTGAGCGAGTTCACAGAAAGTAAGTTCGTAATAGTAAGTTCGTTTCGTAACGTGTGGCTCTACTGGGCCGATAGTACGTTCTATTGGTGGGGGCTTCCCATAGTTGCATATACACTAGACTATTTGTAACCATAAGTGTTCTTCCTACCGAGAACAGTAGTACGTACAAAGTTTACGTAGGTTTTACGTAAGTGTCCTTCACAACCGAGGACAGGGGTACGCGGGGGTTTACGTAGGTTTTACGTAAGTGCCTGACACAACCCGAGGCAGTAGTGAATATAAGTTTACGTAGGTTTTACGTAAGTGTCCTTCGCAACCTGAGGACAGTGAGGTGTACAAGTATACGTAGGTTTTACGTATGTATCCTGCGCATCCGTGGACGATGGTAGATAGTCTAGTAACAGTGTAACCCAACCCCGGGAATCCCATGCCTTAGTAAGAGTGTGAACTCACCTTGGTTTGCTTGGTATGTTATTGCTTTTAGTGTTAATAAATGGTTAGGTCCGTTACACACGACCTAAGGTACATTGCACATAAACTCGATGTGAGTGTTTACATTCAATTAGGGTTTACAACTCCTTAATGTCCAAACAACTGTGATTCCGTGTGATAATCATGTACAGAATAACGTGACATAGATTGTTCATACACACAGTATCCTACAGTCATATACAGTAGCATACAGTAGCATGTTGTAATGTACAGAAACATACAGTAGGCTCTAACACTGGTGTTTACAAGTAAACTCGGATCATACATCACTTTGTAAAGTTCGGAATACATATATCATATGAAATTCGGACCACCATCAAAGCATAAAAACTCAGACAAGGCATCAAGCATTAAAATTCAGACAAGGCACACATCACTTAAAATTCGGACAAGCATCACCCCCTTTACAAGGTCGGACCATAACATATCACATAAACTCGGACTAGATCTACAAAGCATAAACTCGGACTAGATGAATCACAAGAAATTCGGACCATCAAGCTATAAAACTCGGACTCCATGTTACTTATACAAAACTCGGACCCTCATGCAATTCATTCAAAAATTCGGACTAGGTATCTCTTGAAAAATTCGGACATATCCCCATTCTAAAATTTGGACATATCATGACTAAACACACTTACAAAATTCGGACATATGAAAAGTATATCATTCAAAAGTCGGACCTCACATGCATCACAAAAGTCGGACCTCCCTTTACCTATGAAATTCGGACCAAGTGTTAAACAGAAATTCGGACCAAGCATCTTAATGAAAGTTCGGACCTTTACAAGCATTATAAAGTTCGGACTTTTACAAGCAGTACAAAGTTCGGATCATACAATCAATCATGCGAATGTTCAACTTCAATGTAACAGTTACGTTCTTCGATCAAGAAACCCTAATTTCATGCATTGGCCAGTGCAGTAATCAAATTAACAATCAACAGTTCTAACATATCATGCATCTTAATCATCAGGCAAAGGATTACATAACAATCATAACCATTTCACAATAATCAGAATCAATCAATAAACACAGAACTATTGTATGAAGAACTAGGGTTTTTGCATGAATCAAACAATCAATGAATAACAACAAATAACCATTAAACGATTACCTTGGATTGATTCTAGATAGAGAGAGGAATCAAGAGTGATGATTGAGAGCTTGTGCCAATGATGAAGAAGATGATTGTAGGAGAGGAGAGGAGGATGTGAAAGTACGTATGTTGATTTTGTGTGATGATTAGTGAAGGAGATTAGGGTTAAGAGTTGTTAAGATTTCACTAACTACTCTACTCATCCCTAAGTATCATCTTTTACATAAAGCACACCCATCACATAATAATTTACAGTTTCATCACCAAGTTCATGTATTAGTCAAATCATTCGTAACATAACACATAACCATGCAACAATCACAATACACTTTATCAAATCACAACGTTTACAGTTACAAAGCAACAAATTGTGTAACTAAGCAACTAGACAAACAGTTAACGTGCAATAAATGCGAAAGTGGAATCTTGGAAACTCAAGTTGTCACAAATTATTCGGATGATAAAACGTGTGCAAAAATAATTTTTGTCATGTATTTACTTAAACAAAACACGGTGTCAGTATTTAACCCGGTACAGGACCTGAACCAACTTTTTCACCCGAACAACAAGCTAAAAATTTTGGTGGACTAGTTTTACCTAGTGTCACATTACTTTAAAATATTAGAGCTTAAAACCTTGTAGATATTTTTATATAAAATATCAAAGTTCTTAAAATTCCTAAAGCTTCTAGTTTAAACAAGATTTTTATATAAAAAATAAGTAAATACCCCCCCCCCCCCCCATGGCTGATTTTGGTTCTACTGGGTCCCCCCATAAGCTCACTCATAACTAACTTGTTGTGTTGGAACTACAGAGGATAATTAGTGTAAGACCTAGAGTGAATAAACCTTCTCTTACACTCCATTCATTTTCATTTTCCAACACCAAAAACCATTAAACTCTTCCTCTCTCTCTCTCTAAAAATCGGCTAGACGAAGAATACCACCATCTTCAAATTTCAAATCTAAAACATAAGGAAATCATGCTCATATGGAGGTTTATGGATGAAACAAGATACTAGGGAGATTACTAAAGCTATTTGGAGCATTTTGGTGGAACTAGAAGCCCTTAGATCATCACGATTTTCTCATCTTCATCCATATTTTCTAAGCAAAAATTGTAAGAACACTACACTAGTCTTACTTTTATTCTTGATTTCTTTTAAAACAAGTTCATCATAAACCAAAATCAAAACAAAACCCACATGAAAAACAACAAGAACAACTAAAAATCGTTATTTTTATCCATGATTTTTCTATGATTTTGGGATGAACTTGGAGATCTAGACTAGTATACTTGAATCTTGGTTATTTTTGTTTAAAAATATGATCTACATACATGTATGTAGGATCAACCAAGATTCATCAACAAAGGTGAAGAACATGAGTATGATGATTTAAATGATGAAAATACATGCTAGTAAAGTATGAGAAATCATTTAAATCCAAGAAAATCAATTTTTGAAAAATTTCTTGAATAAAGTTTCCATTTCTAGAAAGAATCAAAAGTATGAAATATGTTTGTAGGAAAAGTTTTGAACATATATTTGTGCTTCAAATGACTTTATGAGTCATCTAAAACAAGAATTTTAAATAAAATCTTGTTCTACAAATTTTTGGCAAAAACTAAGAATAAAGTTTTCGTTTTGGGAAAGTTAAGAACTATATCATGTTCATGGTACTTGTGTTGACAAATTTTGATAGATATTGATACTTGATGTTGTTTTATGTTGAAATAAATTGAACACAAGTTTTGTATAAACTTGGGAAAAATCCGTATTCCAAACAAAACTATGGCGAAATTTTTATAAATTTTATTATATTCAAAAGTTGTTAAACAAAGAAATATGAAACTAGAAAAAACTATTTGAAGTGTTGAACATGGTTAAACGAATTATTGGACAAAGTTATAAATCCATGTTTTATAAAAAGATTTCTAAACAAAAGTGACAAGTATATAGTTTTGATAAAATATATACTTTCAAAAAGATTCATCAAGTATCATAAACATATATTTTTGATGTGTACATTATATGTTTAGTTCAAGTAGGAACAAATACAAAATTTATACACATCCACAAAAATTACAAAAATATATATGAACTTGGAAAACGAAATAAAATGTCCATCTTTGGACATGAACATACAAACGGACAAATTCAGACACTATTGGACAATACAGACTTTTGGACAAAATAAAATGTCACAAACGAAACAAATGGTATAAACGAGATGGACGACGCGAACGGGACAAACGACACGAATAAACCAAGCCGACACCATATTAAATGGTCATAACAAAATACGATCCGTCACAAAAGCTTATGCACTAAAAAGGTTTCATACATGGCATAAGTAATGATTTTTATAAAAGCTAGATTTTTATAAAAATACAAGTATTATTATTATTTTTTACTAGGCCCAAAATCTTGTAAATTTAAAAAGAAGTCCATAAATTGCAATTGGACTAAAGTCCATTTCTCATAAAACAAAATTGGGCTAGGCCTACTTTTACAAAATATTGGACTAAAATATATTTTTAGTCAAAATTGGGCTAAAGCCCACTCTACAAAAAAAATACTTGGACTAAAAACCCAATTTTTATAAACTAGGCAAATTGAAAATAAATAATCCCAATTTACTGTTATTGGCCAATAATAATCCCAACTCATTTAATCACCAATAATAATCCGAACTATTCACTTTTGTTTGTAAAATACTCCCACGTTAACAAAACACTAACTAGGTTAAAATATTGCTGATGTGGCTTAACATGTGTGGACTGATGTGGCTGGTTAACATCTTACCTGTGTATAAAATGATTATCAGCCTCATTTGCTCACCCAATCGCACTCTCCTTCAAAACCCTAATTCTACAAATTGGGCAAATTCAGTCGATTGTGTGTGCAAATGAGGCTGATAATCATTTTATACACAGGTAAGATGTTAACCAGCCACGTCAGTCCACACATGTTAAGCCACATCAACAATATTTAACCTAGTTAATGTTTTTTTTTAACGTGGGAGTATTTTACAAACAAAAGTGAATAGTTCGGATTATTATTAGTGATTAAATGAGTTGGGATTATTATTGGCCAATAACAGTGAGTTGAGATTATTTATTTCCAATTTGCCTATAAACTACTATGGACTAGATCCATTTTTAGAAAATAGTTTGGGCTAGACCCATTTTTACATAATTTATTTGGGCTAAGTCCACTATTATAAACTAAATTGGGTTAGGCCCACTTTTATAAAAGTGTTTTGGGCTAAGACCCACTCCTACAAATTAATTTGGGCTTGACCCACTTTAAACAAAGTTATTTGGGCTAGGCCCATATACACCAAATACATAAAATGGACTTAAAATCTAATAAATAAATTAAGCCCATTCAAAAACAAACCAAATAGAATATATATATATATATATATATAGGGGAAGGTTCAGTTGAGAAGAAAACTTAATTGAGAAGAAAAAAAGAAGAAAGGGTAATTTTGTAAAACATTAAATAGTTTTTTCACTTATCTCATTTATTATCATTTTTTACTAATTAATTAGTCATAAAGACTAGTATCCTCCACACTAACTTTTTTTTGCCTACACATATATATATGAAAACACAACAAAGAAAGCAAACGATTACGAGAAACTAAAAATGAAATAAAAGATGAAATACTTGTACGATAAACAAACACAAACCAAAGTGTCTAACGAGATTAGAACACTCGTAGGTCGAGAAACAAACAACGAACAAGGAATCGAATAGAGATTTGCACGGAACGCAAATCTGTGAGTTCATGTTTCCCCTTTTACTTTGAATGTTTATAGTTTTAAACTTTTGGGGATGTATACATGTTACAAATAGTATGATGATACGATGAAACTATTTTGATCACATGCGGATAGGTGTTTAAAATAAAGGGACTATTGATGAATAAACAAGTACCAAGGAACAAACGAATAGATCTATTTGGGTTTTGGCAAGCCCCACTCTTAACGTTAACCATAACCGCGATCGTTAAGAGTGTCTTTGTGTCCAAACTAGTGTCGTTGACACACGCGATAGATTGTCAAGGTTTGGTTGCCTCCTATTCTGGCATACATATTAGTGTCCTTGCAAAATACTAATGATCACATGATTTTTCATCATACTATAAAAAAACAAATTTTACTACTTCAAATGTTTTGGAGACTCATTTGATGCAAAAAATGAAATAACATGAATTCACTCAACTTTTGTTGACGTTTTCAAAACTAACATGTATTACAGGAGATTAGATGACGGATTTGGAAAAATATGTTCGTGTTGTTACCAAGAAAGCAAGCTTTTGAGATGACATCCGTTTTCAGTTATCATGTTATGTATAACTGTTTTAAACTTTGAACAACGTTGATAAAGTTGTAGTTGTTTTAATTCTGAACAAGATGTTTGTATTGTAAATTATGGTTTCAAAACGAATGTATGGATGAACATCTTTTTATGGTTTAAATATGTTGTTTACTCGATTGGTTGTAACGATTGCCGCTCTGGCCACATCTCGCAATACGCTTCCGCATAAACCGAAAATTGGGGTGTGACACTACAGATTCCATAAGGACCGCAGAGTGAAAATTGATCACAGTGGTCTACTGCAACATCTGCGTACACAATCCGGTCTTTGATTCGCTCAATTCATTGCAAAAACAGTGTCTTTCCATCCCATGTCAAAACTACCCTTTGAACAACCGAACTTTTAAGTACATGTGTATAATAGATTTCTATGTCATTCATCACAAACTCGATGGAGTAAATATTATTCTCTTTTTCAATAGGAAAGCCACTAAACCCGAGGCCATTCCACGGTCCAAGTCTTGCTTGTAAAACTTGACTCTGCCTCCCCAATGTTTGTGGATATCCATTTATGTTGACTATATTACTATACACACCTAGAGAAGGATCATCAGGACTCTTCCAAGATGTCATAAATCTCTCTAACCCTGTTACCAAGTCCTTCCCGAATTTCATTCCAGGTAGAAATGTGTCCCCTGGATAGTCAAAACTTTGCCAAATCATTTTTATTTTTATTCCACACAACTAAATTTCCGGTATCTAAAAGCTGCACTGCCACCACCAGATTATCACTCCGCACAGATACCGTCGAATTGTATGACCAAACAAACGAGCTTCCGCCACTACGAATCACCAGGTTTTCCTATCTGCTAAGCTCGAGCATGCCTGATGTATCTGCAATTGGGGTCTCCCTGTTAGCAACCCATACAACAGTACGATATGATATCTTCTTGTACCATATTCCCAGGTACCGGTTCTTGGACTTCCCGGGGCTAAAAAAGCTCAATTCGAACATTTCGCCTTCGGAAACAAGGGTGGCTTTACCATCTCTGATTTTTTCATTTTCAGATATGGTATCTAGTGCAGAACAAGCTGATGACAACACCACCATAAAAATATACAATAATAATAATATATTTAGGGACTGGGCCTCCATTGATGATCCAAAGCAGGAAATCAATGTATTTTAACCTTTTACTATCTTAGGTAATTCAATTAGTTTAAAATTTAAACAAGGGAAAATAGCCAAAATGGCCAAGACTTGGTCAACCTTTCGAAAATGGCCAAGTCAAACGTCTTGGGGAGACGCCACCAATGGGGTCTAGCGTCTTGGCGGCTGACCAACCATGCGCTGCCACGTGTCCGACAGTAAACTCAGGCGTCTGGACGTCTTGGCTGTGACGTTTCAGACGGCTTGAGATGTTTCGTTATGGCTGCCCATTTTTTCAGACAACTTGAGACGTTTCCGCCCGACTTGAGCCATATCACTCTCTTTATCCGGCTACATCAGCTCGAGCCGGATGTCTTATTTTAACGTTATGTTGTACGAATTGAAGACGTTTCAGTACGAGTCTAAGACGTTTTTGTAGCAATTTAAGAGGTTTTGCATTTATTTAGAGAGACCCCTTATTTAAATACTGTACATTATGAAAAACCGTATTTGAAGTATAAATCTAAGATTCTAAGAGTTTGTTTTTTATTAATTATCTCACAACATGAGGGTCAAGTTTGTTGTTTATACTGGGGGGAAGTGGGATGTCATTAACGGAAACATTGAGTATGTTACTCATGGCGATTCAAGGAGACGTGGTTTAGAAGTTGAAACAGATCATTCATATAATAGTTTTTTAAACTATGTTTCTAAGATGTGTGATACTCCAAACATTACATGGTTGTCATACCGGATGTCTACGTTTACTGATCCGATCGATATAATTAATGATCGAGATGTTAGGGTTTTTTTTTGATTTGGCGATGCAGAATCCTTTTGAATTATATAAATTATATGTTATTCAAGAGTTTGTTGTTGGTTCCTTTGGTTTTTCTTCTTTAAACAATTTCAAAACTCCAGATCTAAATATTTCAGTAAAAGAAAGTGTTGATGTTTTAAACGATGAGTGTTCTATTTTTGAAAAGAATTTTGAAAAATCATCCACGTCTAACAACGAATCAGCTTCTTCATCTATAGTGTTTGAGGCCGGTCATATATTCAATAACAAAGAAGAGATGAAGGTTGAGTTGGGAAAGAAATGTTTGTTAGAGCATTTCGAGTTTAAAGTTGATAGATCATCTAAGACACGGCATGAAGTGTCATGCATGGGTGATGGTTGTGAATGGCGATTTAAGGCATACGCTATTCCTGGTGGTAGTTTATTTTTTGTTAAACATATGAATGATAGACACACCTATTCGAAGACGCAAACACACCCACATTTCCGTTAGGCTAACCCAAAGGTTTTGGGTCACTTTTTAAAGGAATAACTAAAAGACAGTGGTAGGATATATCGAGCGAAAGAGATTGTCAAAGATTTTAGACAAAGGTTCGAGGTTGAGATAACAAACCTTCAAGCTTGGCGTGGTAAAAGCCATGCACTTGAACTTCTACAAGGAACAACCCGAGATTCTTTTGCCGAACTACCAATATACTGTTACAATTTGAAGCTTGCAAATCCTGGAAGCGTTACTCACATCTTGGTTGATGAGCAGAGTCGTTTTGAAATGGTTTTTGTTGCTTTAGGTGCTGCGGTAATTTACAACTTTTCTTTTGTACTTGCTCTTATTTTTTTTAAAGTAACATGGGTTTTGATCTTATTTTGTTATCATTAATTTTCAGATTCATAGCTTTATGTTTAATCTAAGACCGATCGTTATCATTAACGCGGCACACCTAAAGGGTGAATTTAAAGGGACGTTGTTTTTAGCAGTGGCATGGATGGAAATAATCAGATTTTACCAATTGCTTATGGCATTGGAAAATCAGAGGATGGTGAATCTTGGACATGGTTTCTCTCAAAGCTTAGAGACTGTGTTGGTGAAATAGCAGATATGGCGATCATTTCGGATAGGGCAAATTCTATACATGTAGGTGTTAGAAGCGTGTTTCCACGTGTTTACCACGAGTTGTGTTGTCGTCATTTAATGATGAATCTACATTTGTCGTCATCTAAAAAAAAGAGTATGAGGCACTATGGTGGAAGACATGTAAATCTTATCGGATGTCTGACTTTAACGAGTCATTCAATGCTTAGTGTCTTGTCGTTCCTAGAATACGCCAGGTTTTAACAAATATTGGGTTTGGTAGATGGGCGAGAGCTCATTGTCCCGGCAATCGATACCACTATATGACATCTAATAGTGCGGAGTCTATTAACTCTTTGTCTAGATTCTCGCGTAAGATGCCGATAACGCAACTTATCGAATTCTTCCGCGAGTCTGTACAAAAATGGTTTTATAACCGTCGACTGCAGGGCATGCAGGAGAGCCACTCACTGACTCAGTGGGCACAGAATAAAATTTTAAAGAAAATTGAAGGGTCTAGAACCTGGACTATTGCAGGCATCGGGGTAAACAGTTTTGTTGTTGAAGACGGTGGGAAAAGGGGTGTAGTTGATTTTTTGAATCGTTCGTGCAGCTGTCGTGTCTGGCAAGTTTCTGGTCTACCTTGTGGGCATGTGATTGTTGTTTCAAGATTTTTGGGTGAACCTGATTGCAGTCATTATGCATTCTCGTGTTATTCAAACGAAGTATACAAAAAACGTATGAAGAATCGATTAATCCTCTGCCTCATAGGTCTGAATGGGTGATACCAGAAGGCCTTGGCAGTGTATTACCCCCGCATATTACAAAACGTCAATCTGGCCATCCAAAAGAAAACACCCGAATCTTGTCTCGTGGGGAAGAGCCCGTTCAGGTATATTGTTCACGGTGTCGAACATACGGCCATGTTCGTGACGTTTGTTTAGATCCAATGCCATCACAGATTCATTCACGTAAATCATCAGGCAAAGGAAAAGGGAAAGAGATAGAAACCCAGAGTCCAACGGATGACATTTGTCCATCTTATAATTTAGCAGAATTTTAATAATAGCTTTTTTATGTTTTAATTAGGAAAATCATGTAACAAATTCTCGTAACCGCAATAGTAATTACTACTTTTAATTTATATAAGAATTAAATTTTACAATGCGTAAGTCCAGCCTTCAAAAATTAGTTGGTGTGTAGCACCCGACGTAGAGTTCATCAGCCATGTAGCGTCTATATTTGACACAAGCATCCTGCATGTTTACTTCGTTCCATATCAATGAACGGTTGTAAACTAGATTTTCCATTAGCATACATATGATAACACCTGAGTTTCGGCCAACATGAGCTCCGTGATCAGGCCACACAACATCCCCGCAATACTCTAAGGCTTCTACACTATTTATCCTCGAGTGTTGCCAGTACGATATACGACCCAGAAACCATACGAATGGAGATTCAAATTCTAAAAGAATTTGATGTATTTTCCTATGTATGCAAAATCCTTCTCTGCAATTACTTAGGTTACAGTTATCGGGAAAATAAGCATATATTTTAAGCGAACGCATATTTATTTTTAGAAGTAACCAGTGGTTTTCGTTGTGCGCTACGGGCTTGTAAATCTGCAAAAAATTGAAACGCAAATAAGCCCCAGAAAAGGTATTATTTTTAGGGATTTTTTTTAAAGTTACAAATTATTTAAAAAAATCAATATTTTTTTATAAAACATAAAATATAAAAATTGCTAATTTCTTTAAACCGAAAGTTTATTTTGAAATTTATTAAAATACGTACAAGTCTATTATTTCCTTGTCAAATGTTGGTGTAAAAAAGTAAAGGTCTGCAAATTTATAAAAAGCGTACATTCCGAATAAGCATATATCACAACGTACCGTATCAACGTCCCAAAAGGGAGGAAAAAATTCTTTTGAACCGTCTCCATATCCGTAGGCCTCTCTATTTTGTTCTATTATCATGTTAAAAAAGTAGGCAGGACTACTGTCCACCGATAATCATTTGACGACATCGCCCTTAACCGTCTGTGAAGCTCCCGTTGATACATTAGCTTGTTACACCATGCATTGATATGCTGAGAAAAATATGGTAAACGTTTGACAAAAAAAAAACACTATCATTAACAGGAAAGGTATTTCGAAGGTACCGTTTCCTGAATAAATCCGTTTCCACAAAATCCAAGTAATCCGCCCCACCATTCTTTTCCGAAAGGTGTTTTACCCATGTAGGTTGAGTAGCAAGTTGGAGTATCGCCGTCATAGTAAAACTCTAGAATATTTGGCGACCAATGTTCAAGCCGATCATTTTGGTTTATCCAAATGGTGCGTTGCACGGAATGAGAAATGTTTGAATAAGACATCCGGTGTGGCATTATTGACATAGTGAGGGCACACATATATATACACACATGTTCACAATATATATAATATATAATATTTTAATATAATATTCGAAACATATATACAAATAATATATATAATGAATTCTGTTTTATAATATATAAATTAATACAAATCATTGAATACATTCAATATCGTCCTCTTCTATCTCGTCGACTGATTATTTAGGAATAAGCGAGTTGTAGAAAAGTATCGAAAGATGGCGCCTCATCCTTGTAGCCATTATGCTTGTGTCTTCACCATCATTTAGTGGTTTTTTGTTAATCAACTGGTCTAGAAATATACAAACCTAAACCCCACAGTCCCCTAATGGTCCTGACTGCTGTGGCACGTCATCTGCATATACTATTTGAAACGGATACTTTAACGGTAAAGGTTTGTTGTCATAGTAACCATGCATACGAAGCCAATGGTCAAAAACAAAATTTATAAAACAAACCACTTCCGTTCTTCCTTTTTCCAATTGTTGCATGCCCATCAAGCTACAAAAAAACGAGCATTATTAATTTTAAAGTCATACCTTTTGAGAGACCGTTAAGTAAAACTATTAAATAATCAGCTACAAAAAAAACCAGCGTTTATAAATTTTTACCTGTCGTAAATAGTGAGGGTCTGGTTAACCAGGTTGAAAACTCCTACAAACCAGTGATTTGATGGTATAAATAACGGTACATACACCTTGTCAACGCTACATATCGGAGGAAAAGGTTCGACAACCCCGTTGAAGTAACCTTCGAACTTCTGATCTAAACTTTGACAATGCATCTGGAAATATGGGGTAAAATGGACCAACGGTTGGATGGATTTCTTGAATGATACATGTGTAGCATCCATCCAAAAAGGTGCTGTTATAAGGTTGGACAATTTTTGGGAAAGTTTATAGGAAAATTTAGTATATTAAGTATTAACAAAATAATTTATACTGCTTACATCATCGCTTAACCAGCCAGTCCCGTCAGTGCCTAGTAATGCCGCCCAGAAATCAGGACCAACAAAGCCGCCTGCTGTGAGGGTTAGTTGTCTATCGCCGCTAGTTGGTGCCAAATTTTGTATCGTTTTGATTAAGTTATCTTCATCATTTGCTATCTTTTTTTGCTTCCGCTTCTTGTTTCTGTAAACTGCAAACGGTGATAGCATAGCCTTTGCGGGCTTCACAAGCCTTTCGGACCGTCTCAGTTTTATCATCTCCGGATCCTCATTCTACAATAACATTATAACATTAATTTAAGAGGTAAATTAACAAAACGTATATGGATAACTAAAATAAACATATATGCAGCCCAAACTTACGGCTTCTTTTGTAACATTTTCGGGATTTGCTGACACATGATAGACATCCTTATCGAAGTTAAAATAGGAATCAACTGCCGCCTACAAATTTTTAAAAAAATGTTAGAAACATTTTTAAATAAATTTATTTTTTAGATTTTTATAACCAAATAAACGGGATTTTTGGATGAATACATTATGATCTTCATTTGCGATTGTTCCATTGGTGTTCGTATGTGGCTTGGAGTATTAACCGAAGCTATACGAAAAGTTTGCAACAACTCCGACTTGATCATGTCAGTCAACGCCCGGTTGTTTGAGAACATCATTGACTGAAATTTAGAGACAAGCTGCTCTTTAGAATGAAATCCTGATGAAAACTGACCGGGAGCAGCATCCCGTTGCAAGTCAGCCGTGTTTAACGGAATATCATGCGTCTAAACCGGTACTTCAGGTGCAAATCCGTGCATTTGAGGAACCTGATCCGGTACTGCATCATCGCTGAACAAGTCGGCAATGAAGTCCTTCATTGGCTGGCCGCAGTTTTCACTCGGGTCGATTGGATGTTGGATTGGAGGGGGTAATTCAGTCGGCATAGCAGGTTGATAAATTTGGCGTTCACGGTCCAAATAATCCGAGCTTGAAATGAACCACTGTGTCTCGGCCTCAAACTCAGTTGGTAGTATGAAGTTTAGCGGTTTATATTCTGGTCTCTATCAGATTGAAAGCAAACATTTTACAAAAAAAAAATGTTAAAAACTATTAACAGTTGAAACTGTTAAAACGTCGAATTTTCTTTTTTAATTTTATAATTTATAAAATTATAATTTGAAAATTCATTATAATTTTCAACGTTTAACAGTTTTTGTTATAACATTATAATTTGAAAATTCATATAGAATGTTTCAGAAACTATTAACGGTAGGAAATTTTGTTTTATAATTTTATATTTTTTTACTTTTAACAGTTTTTATTTTATAATTTTATAATTTTATCGGTTTTTATAATTTTTTATAAATATAATTTTTTAAAATTATAAAATTTTATAAAATTTGTCAGCAATTTCAGACAGAATATAGCAATTTACCTTTATTGCATTCGCTAAGATGCCATCAACACTACCCTTCATCAGCTTTTGTCCTTCTTGCCATCCTAAAATTTCGGAATGGTCTGACCATTGAAATACCCCCTCCTTTGTTTGAATTCTGGAAATACCTCTAGAATCCACATTTGTAAATGCATTAACATATTTAACAGGTATTAGTATACAAATTAAAACGAACATTACACTTAAAATATAAAATATATATACGATTTCCCAGGTACCTTAAAGGGCCAAACAAATCCATCTAACGAAAAACCCTTTGCGTCTTCCTTTTGACGAACGTGCATATCATACACGTTCGTATACGCGCTCTCCCAAAAATAATTACCCCATGGATATTGGTTAAAGTCATTCAGATTATCCACCAGGTGTAACAGTTTACTATCGATTGCATTTGAATCCTGCAACCCTAAAAACCCTTGACCCAAAACCATCAGTAGACATATCCTTGTGCAATCTTCGTTGCTATATCGCATCGGACCTTCAAACATATCTCTTATTCGTTCGAAAGCAATACGTTCACGGCCCGGGAAATGTCGGTTTTTAAATGAGTCAGGGTGGTCAATCGGGGTCCAGTTAGTGGACCCAAACCTTAACCTCGTTATTAGACAAAATTGTTTCGGGGTAAACATTAAAATTCTTGGCCTAGGCGATATGTAATCCCTAATCTGGGTGAAGGTGTATGCACTTGTAATTGTGCAACACCGAGTAAGAGTAGGCTATCACACATAACACACTTAATATCCAAAAAAGGCCCAAAACATGTCTACTTAATCTGGGATTCAATAGGTGTCGTCATTCTTTTGTTCAATGTCTTTACTATATTCCACGTTTGGCAAACTTTGATCTTTTTGGCCTTGTAAAGTAACAAATGAAAGAAAAAAAAAACAATTGAATCTTAAGTTTGCATTATAAAAAATAGTAAATATACTAAAATACTAAAACACTATAATAAAGGAAACAAAAGAGATAAAGTATCACCGCTACACATGGGACAAGATTTTCTCCAACGTCTTGCATGACGTGATCAGGTTGCAAGTGCTCTTGACGACCCATTGGTGGGTAACCGTAGTAATTTGGATCCATTCTCACTCAATGGGCAACGTGGTAGTTCGGCAGCAGAAATGAAATGGTGGTCTGGTCTTCAACGCGGGTCGGGTCTTTGGTCGGATCTTCAACGGTCGTCGGGTCTTTCTTCAGATCTTCAATGGTCGTCGGGTCTTTCTTCAAGGTGGTCCTAAGGAGAATGTGGTCCCGGAGACGTTTGCCGGCCAAAATGAAACACATGAACCCACACTCCCAAGGTCAAAACCTCTTCCACGACACGTGTAACGCGATGGCAAAACGGGGAAATGAACTGGAACACGTGTCGTTCATCAAACGGTTTGCATGTCTGAAACGTCTCAAGTAGCAGTTTAGACGTCTCAAGATTCTTGTGTAACGTCTCATGTATGTGGGAAACGTCTTAATAAACAAAACGTCTCGATATGTGGGAAACGTCTTAAATGTCAGAATGAAACGTCTTAAATGTACTTAAACGTCTTAAAATGCCACGTGTCAAACGTCTGAACCCCTGAGACGTCTTAAATATCGTGAAACGCCTTACACGTCCTGAAACGTCTTAAATCCTGAGACGTCTTAAGTGTCGTGAAACGTCTACGCGTCCTGAAACGTCTTAAATCCTGAAACGTCTCTTGCATGCATGCCACGTGTCGTTCATCAAACGGTTTGCATGTGGGAAACGTCTTGGTTGAAATGTCTTGACCAAAATTCTTATTTAATTTTAATTTATTGAATTTTTTTAATAAATTGTAATTCTTCCCTTTATGTGTAGTATTTGAGTACATTTCTGGAGCTCGCAAAAATGTCTGAAAAAAGTAAAAATGATGTATACTACTCGCAACCAGCAAACAAATCATCATCTTGGATTCTCAAAAAATGGAGAAGTTCCAAGGGTAAAAGTTTTTCTGAAGTTCCACAACCAAATGATTCAGAACAAATCCACTTTGTACACAATCAACAAAGTTTTCACCTCCACCGGGCTAGTACATGGGCAATTCCAGACGACGAAAGTGAGAACTGGTCAAAAGACATGGAAACATTCTACAGAAATGGAGATGCGCCGTTCTGTTATTCAGCAGTTTTCACAAGATCAATAGAGTTGGACAAAAAATTTTCGGGGACTCTATTAGGTTTTCGCTGTGGCGGCTACCTAACGTCAACAGTTAATTACTCTTCCTAATATTTTTATTAAATCTAAATTTTTTTCCCGTTATTAATTAATTTTAAATTACAACTTATACAACATATTGAAGGATGGGTGGGAAGGCTAATGGCTTGGAGGGATAGAAAGATTCAAAGGGATCCGTTGTTAAACTTGCGGTGGACAATTCTTCCACCACAATTTTATGAAACATTGTTAGATTCTACTCAACCACCCAAAATGGGCAGAACCATCATGTGATATTAGAGAACCTGGCAAACACATTGGTGATGTTAGAGGACTTGGCAAACACATTGGTGAGAGCCCATTGTGTTAGCCAAGCTCTCATCAACCACCCAAAACGGGCAGAACCGTCATGTGCCGAACAACCCGTTAGACCCTTAACGTGTCCGTTGTGGATGAGTTCTTGAACCCGATCGACCCCGCAGAGCACGTGGAAGGGGAAATCTGATCTCATCCCATTAAAAGGGAGAAGATCTGTGTCCGTTGTAGATGACTTTTTAAACCCGTTGTAGATGACTTCTTAGAACCGTTTGTTGAATCAGGGGGTCTGTCCATTTTTTGAAGCCGTGAACACCAATGGGGTAGAAGATATGGTGAAGAAGAAAACATTGTGTATAACAGGGTTGAAAATTGTGAACAACTTAAAAAGAGGTTTCAAACGTCTTAAAAATAACTTTGAAAACCGGGAAACGTCTTAAAAAAACTTTGGAAAACGGGAAACGTCTCAAGGTTTGAATGAAACGACTTAAAAAGAACTTTGGAAACCGTGAAACGTCTCAAACGTCTTAAGGTTTTAATGAAACGTCTTAATTTTTTTTTGAAAAACATGATAATTTCAGACGTCTCGAGCCGTGTTGAGACGTCTCAAGCCGGCTTCAAACGTCTCAAGCCATGCAAAACTATCAGCTTATCAACTCAACTTTTAAAACGTCTCAAGCCGCCGTCTGAAACGTCTCAGCCAAGACGTTAAGACGTCTGAGTTGTGTCGGACACATGGCAGCGTTTGGTTGGTCAGCCGCCAAGACGCTAGAACATGTTTGTGGCGTCTCTCCAAGACGTTTGACTTGGCTATTTTGGAAAAGTTGACCATAACTTGGCTATTTTGGCTATTTTCCCTTTTAAACAACTAAAGTCAAGTCAACTGATAGCAACTTTAGGGTCTGTTTGGTATGTGGTAATGGAATGAATGAGGGAATGGAATGGACGAGGTAATGGAATGGACAATGGAATGAAATGGATCATTACATTCCATTGTGATGTTTGGTTACTTATACGTGAATAGAATGATGTTTGGTTACGTATAATAAAATGAATCATTACTTTATACAATTTGATAGACAAAAAAAGACAAAGTAACGGAATACAATTATATTAAAAGAAAAAAAAATTAATTGCCTCAATAATAATAATAATAATATATTCATGGTAAAAACTTAATAATAAAAAATTGATATATATTAATATTAGTATTAATATAAATATAATAATAATAATAAATATAATAATAATAATAATAATAATAATAATAATAATAATAATAATAAATATATATTTATTTCCATTCCTTGAAGGAATGGGAAAAAAACACCTCTTTACCAAGGAATAGAAATTGTTATATATGGAAAGAGTTACATTCCTTTAGAATGCTCTATTCCATTACCACATGATAACCAAACATGTTTCTTTTTATTCCATCAAAATGATCCATTCCATTCCACCATCTATTCCTTCATACCAAACGCTACCTTACATTTTAGAATTATTAATGAGATGACTAGATGAAAACGTTGGTGGACCGGTGTGTTCATTTTTTTTTCTTTTGACAAATTATTCAAAAGTAGCCATAATTATTAAGAAGACAGAAAAAGAAAAATAAAACTCTTAATTTCACTGGCTCTTAAATAAGAACTAGGTTTTTTTCAGTCGCGCGTTGCAGTGAAACGGAGCAAACGATAATGTAAAACAAACGCTATTTGAAAATGTAGAACGTTGTTTAGAAAGTCAAACCGTTAGAATCGGTTCAGTTTATCATCGTATCATTTTACGATAGCAAATAAATACTTTATTTTTTAATATAAATTCGTTTTTAATAAAACTTATATTAATCGAGGGTAAAAAATAAGCTCAACTACGTACTTAAATTTTTAGAAAAAAAATTAACGAACATAATTTATTAAAGAAATATCAAATTAGTTGATAAAGTAAAGGTAAATTTAAATAAAGAAGAAAATATTATGGAAAACAAAATAAATGATAAAGGAAATATGGTTTTAGAAAAGAAAAAATAAAAATACGTTAAAAGCTAAAAGTAAATAGAAAAAAAAATAAAACATATTAAAATTTAAAAATAAATATTAAAAAATATATTAATATAATAAAATATTAAAAAGCTATATATTATTTTAAAATTAAAATTACTATTCATCTCCTTCGAAAACTATATATATATAATATATATAACTATATATATATAATATATATATAATATATAATATAATATAATAGTACTTACATGGACTCTAGTTTTTTTTAACGGCAAACAATACTTTTATTCCATACCAAATTTTACATCACCAACATGTTCAAATGGTTAGTAAGAAACTAGCCAACAATCTGAAAAAACCTCACTAAAATTACATATAACTAAAACATAAAAATAGTCATTTCCTAACCAACTTCAAATTTTAACCATTTATTCCAATTCAGGTTTGATTTTTTCCCCTGTTTGATCCATGAGAAGGATGTTGCCTGCATCTCTCCAAATATTGTCTCTAAATTCACCTTTTTCCGCTGAAAATGAGTTTGTTTCTCGCCTTCCAAATGGTCCAACACATTGTCAAAATTATTGTTTTTATGAAGCTTCTTTTCCAAACATTAATTGTGCTTTGTTTGTAGAGTTCCAGTAAATCCTTCATGTTGAAAGCGAAAATTTGTTGTAATTTGCACCACATACTCACTTTGTACCATAGAACTGAAGCCACATAACAAGCCGTGAATAAATGAACCGCATCTTCTTCTTGTTCCCCACAAAGTTTACATGTCGCTGACCCTTGTAACAATCCCCGCCTCTTTAAACCGCCCAGTGTTGCTAATCAATTTTGAATTCCTCGCCATCCGAAAATGTTGACCTTCTTTGACACCCCTTTATCCCAATCGTAGGGATAAAAAGGCACAGCGTATCTGGTTAATTCTGACCGAAGAGATAAAAGGGAGAAAAGTCCATCATTTGCCGGTGTCCACACCCACTTATCGGGGCCTGAAGTCAGACTAATCACTGTTAACATATCAGATAATTGTTGTAGTTCATCAAACTCTGTTGTTGAATTTGGACTCTGTCTCCATTCCTATTCCGTTAATCTAGCTTCCACTGTCGCCCGTTTATGTCTCTCTAGCCCATATAGATCCGGAAATCTATCCTTTAAAAGTCCTTCCCCAACCCACCAATCCAGCCAAAACAGCCAAAACCTTATATTTTTCCCATTCCCCACCACACCTTTAAATAATGGGTAAATTACACTTTTCGTCCTTTATGTTTGTAGCGGGTTGCAGTGGATAGCCTTTAACTTCAATAATTACAGCCACAATCCTTTATTTTAAAAACATGTTGCACGTTTCATCCTTTACCTCAAACTCAATTAGAAAATTAAGTTAGTTCTGATCACGTGTTTCGCACGTGAAGGCATTTAAGACCATTCACCTATCAACTACCCCACCATATAAATACCCCTTTTTCTTCCCCAAATCCCTCATTAGGGTTTTTCCAAACCTGCAACTCTCTAACTCAGCCACTATCTACCATCACCACCATCCTAATCCAGCAACCACCATCTCTCTCATCGTTACATATTCGGATCAAATGACAGAACCCTCGGATTAGAGATAGATTCCGACGGAGGTTTGCAGTTGTGGCCGGTGAACGGGACTCTAGTTTCAACAGTGATTGTGGTGTCTTCGCTGGAGAACGGGCGACGGCGGAGGATACGTCGTAGAACGGGACTCAAAGGTTGTTGATTTATTAAGCCACTTCAATATTTATTGAATTTCCAATATGTTTGTTTCTGTTGTTTCTTGTAATTAATTTATTAAGTCCCTTCAATATTTTTGTACTTTCTCTAATCTACGTCCATGAGTTTAAAGTTCTGTAATCGGTGGCGGAGAGAGTAGGTGTGAGGTCGCAAATACAGTCCCAAATCCAGTCCATCCTGTAACCATTGACAGTTCATACTTCCTCATACCTTCTTTCACAAACCTTAATATTTTATACCCGCATTTGCCAGTCAGTCAAATGCCTCGATTTCATCACTCCTCCTTTCTTAAGTGTCACAAGATTCCAATTACAATTATACAGAACTTGGTGGAAAGGTGAAGAAGAAAGGGAGAGGTGAAGAAGAAAGGGAGACGGGGTTCGTTTTGGTGGTGGCAGTGGTGGTGCACGGTAGTGGTTGTGGTGGTGAACCTTGCCGGAAACAACGGCGGTGGTAGCTCTCACAGTGATGGTGGGGCTGGGAATTGGCTGGGGAGAGATAGAGAGGGGAGAGAGAGTTCTGAAACAAAGTGAAACAAAGGGATGTGTTTTATTTTTTGTTTATTTGTTTAATTTAAATATATTAGTAAAATTATTAATTTACCCTCATGTGCAAGGCATATGCCATATTAACTAAAAAATTTAACCAAGTTAGGGTCAAAGGACCTAAGTTGTAACGAGTTTTACAAATAAAGGATTGTAACTGTAATTATTAAAGTTAAAGGCTATCCATTGCAATCAGATACAAACATAAAGGACGAAAAGTGTAATTTATCCTTAAATAATTGTCCAATATTCAGATTGTAGATTGTATGAACCAATTTTGTTATCCACTTTTACTTTCCCATTCCAGATTCCAGCAATACTTTCTTTAACAGGTAAATATGATGTGGAGTGCATGTGAGCATGAATTGCCATTATTGTTTTTCCCCATAAGCTCTCTTTCTCGTGTTTGAACCGCCACCACCATTTTGAGATTAAGCTGATATTCATGTCTTTGTGAGACCCCAACCCAAGGCCAAGGGCGAAGCATTATGGTTTCCCAGGGGTGCACTCGCCCCCCCCCCCCCCCCCAAATGTTTCGTTAGAAGTGTATATGGTCCGATTTTTCGTCCGAAAATTTAAAATTTATATAGGATCCCCCCCCCCCCCCGATTATTTTTCCTAAATGGTGGGTAGTTTGGTAAATATATTTTAACTCTTATTTTATTTGTTTAACCCTAGATTACCTATCACACAACAAACTTAATACCAAATTATTAATTATCAAATATTATTTATCTTTGTCCCAGCGGCCGTAGCTTTTTGTTTCTGCAATTCTGCCGCAAGAGACTTTTGGTTCTGACTTCTGTTTCTTCGGTTCTCCGGTAAGACTTTTGGGCCAATTTCACAATTTGGGAAGTGGTGCCATCCTTATCCATTTGCAATTCACGGTTCCACCAACATTTGGGTAACAATTCTTTTCTTTATTGTTTTATAGTTATTGTTAATAGGATTATAGGAATACATTGTTTACTTTTATTCATGAATGAGAATCATAATTACACAAATGACAAGATCTAAAATACTTAATAGATAAAGAGGACTTGATACTTTGATAATGAATTAATTAATGTATTATTAGTACTTGATGACATGATATTAATATATTGTTCATGTATTAATCATTGATGATTACTTCAATTATTTTATATAGAGAAAAATGCCCGGATAGTCCCTGTGGTTTCGTCTTTTTTCACCTATAGTCCCCAACTTTCTAAAATTACCTGAATAGTCCCCAAGTTTTCATTTTTTGTTCCCGGATAGTCCTTGGGTCTAACTTCAATTTGTTTTCTATGTTAAGAGGGTGTGAAATGACAAAAATACCCTTTCCTTAAAAGGCCAAACCATAGGGACTATCCGGGCATCTTCTTCATATTTATTTATAAAACCCCACCACCACACTTTATCTTCAACCTCCACCCACCATCACCCTCCTCCACCCTCCACCATCACCGTCACAGGGTGTGAAATGACAAAAAATAAGTCACCGCCGCCGAGCAGACGGCGGCGCCGCTGTCGCCGTCGTTCCTCTTTCCCCGATGTGCGCGCTCTCTCTCTCTATCTCTCCTCAAAACACAGCCAAACATCATCACTTTCACTCTCCTCCCTCTCGATTACTACATACAGACAACCAAAAACATAAAATCCTCACTTTCCTTCTCCTTCCTCTCGACTGATACCCGCAAAACCATTGGAGCCAGACACCGACCGACTGATACCCACAAAACCATTGGAGTCAGACACCGGCCGATGACCGGTAGCTCCCCACTCCGACGAAAGAAAAGGGAGCGTCGCACGCGGTGGCGGTGCGGCGACAGAACCGGAACAGGAAGAAAGGGAGACGAGAGAGAGACTGGAGATCGGAGACGCAGAAGGAACGACGGAGACGCCGTCTTACCGGAAACTGCTCATCGAAGGTGGGTTACTGGTCTCCTCCGACGAGCTTCCGAGTGGTTGAAGATGATTTGATATTGAAGATGGTTGGTTCGTTCATGTTTAAATCAGGTCAGACTTCAGGTATGGTTCAGCAGATTCATGTTCAGGCTTGGGTTAGAGGTGGGATATCTCGGGTTTACTCGGTAACCGGAAGATGAAGATGAAGGTGAGATGTGAAGTAGTGAAAGAGACTGTGCAGCCATGGAGGATCGAACAAAACCCTAGGGGATTCTGATGTTTAATCCTGTTCAGTATAGTGAAAGAGATTAAGACAATGTGACTGGATTTTGTTTTGTTTTTTTGAGAGATAATACAGATTGTTATTGCGTGAGATTCTAGAAAACCTTTGAATTGGGCCACACACTCAAATAGCGATGTAGTTTTGAGGTCGGTTCGGGGCAGCGGTGACTTATTTTTTATCATTTCCCACCCTGTGGCGGTGATGGTGGAGGGTGGAGGAGGGTGATGGTGGGTGGAGGTTGAAGATGAAGTGTGGTGGTGGGGTTTTATAAATAAAAATGAAGAAGATGCCCGGATAGTCCCTATGGTTTGGCCTTTTAAGGAAAGGGTTTTTGTCATTTCACACCCTCTTAACAGAGAAAACAAACAAACTGAAGTTAGACCCAGGGACTATCCGGGAACAAAAAATGAAAAATTGGGGACTATTCAGGTAATTTTAGAAAGTTGGGGACTATAGGGGAAAAAGGCGAAACCACGGGGACTATCCGGGCATTTTTCTCTTTTATATATGATATTAGTATACTTTTTATGTATTATTAGTCCATAATATTAATATAATGTTCCTATTCATTGTTTCCTTTTTGTTAGTAATTCATGGGAAAGGTGAAAACTATTCATTTTTTTTTCAAAAGAAAGGATGATGAACAAGAGAGTAAACGCCAAAAAGTTTCAACTAGTGAGCCTGAAGTGCATGAAGCGCCACCACCACCACAATCAAACACAATTCCAAATGAAGTTCCACCACCACAATCAAACTCAAACTCAAACGAAGCTCCACAACCACAATCAAACACTAATGAAGTGGATGATAATCTTTTAGAAAGAGATCCCGGTAAACGAAAACCGACGTGGGGGCATCCGGTTAATTTAAGAGAACAAGTAAGACGTGCTTATCTTTCTTTTGGACCTTACCAAATAAAACTTACAGAATATAAAGTTAATGGTACAAAGAAGCAAGCTCATAGGTTTTGATATCCTTGGTTCAAACTTTACCCTAATTAGTTAGAGTATTCTCCAACAACACATTCGGCTTATTGCTTTCTATGTTATCTTTTTTGTGACAAACCAAATATGAGCCATGGTCATGATACATTTACAGTTAAAGGGTTTGATAATTGGAATAAAGTTTGTGGGAAACAATGTGCATTCATGAAGCACATTAAAACTTCACATCATAGAGACGCCCTTTTATTGAGTCAAAACTTATTGAACCAAGAAGCACACCTTGATAATTCCATATCGAAGCCAAATAAGGAGATAATTATGAAGAATCGTTTACGATGAAAGACTACTGTTGATGTAGTTCGTTGGTTGACATACCAAGCTTGTGCTTTACGAGGACATGATGAATCTGCTAGTTCTAAAAATCGAGGTAATTTTCTGGAATTGCTAACACTTCTTGCTTCTTATAATGATGAAGTTTAAAAGGTTATATTAGAGAATGCTCCTTATAATGCAAAGTATACTTCTGGAGATATTCAAAAATAAATTCTTAGTATTATTGCCAATAAAATTCGAAAGCATATTCGTAGTGAAGTGGGGGATTCGGCCTTTTGTGTCATGGTTGATGAGTCATGAGATGAGTCAAAGAAAGAGCAAATGGCCATAGTTGTGAGATTTGTTGTTGAAGAAGGGATGATACAAGAATGGTTCTTGGATTTGGTTCATGTTAGGGATACTTTACCAGCAACTCTAAAAACAAGTTTGTGGAAACAACTTTTGCATTATCAGTTTGATGTTAGTAAGATTCTTGGGCAAGGTTGTGACTGTGGTTCGGCTAATCTTGACACTTCCAGTTTCAACTGCAACAACAAAATGGAGATTTTCAGCAACGAAAATATTCAAGAATCTCCTTCATAATAAAATGGCAGATGAATATCTCACAAATAGCTTGGTGATTTACATAGAAAAAGAAATTACTGATAAGTTTGATTCGGAAGACATAATTGATGAATTCAGAAACTTAAAGGTCGCCGGGCTGAGTTGTAATTCTTCGTCCAGGTTCCATTTATCTCGTATCATTATATATATATATATATATATATATATATATATATATATATATATATATATATAAGTCTTTTGTTTGTTATACAATATTTAGTTTTTCTATGTGTAAGAACGGGTCCTTTGAATGAATGAATTTTTTTTTAGTTTTATTTGGAACTATTATTATTTGACCCAACTTGAATCGAACAGCCGACCTGACCTGACTCGAAACATAACGATAGGAAAAAAAATTTCAATCCCATTACTTTACGCCCCCTCGAAACTTTTGGTCAAGCTCCGCCACAGCCCAAGGCCACCCATTTCAGTGGGACCAATTACCTTTTCCCAACAAACCCACGCCATTTTTGATGTCATCATTACCCCCCAAAAGAACCTACGACGGAGTGCCTCAAGCTTGTCCAAAACACCTTGCGGTGCCTTGAACAAAGAAAAGAAGTACAAAAGGAGACTATCCAATGTCGCTTTCAAAAGTGTTAGTCTTCTCCATAAAGACAATCACTTTTTGAAGCTATCGACCACCCCCTTCCACTGTCTTATTTGATTAATATTTACCCCCACATTTATCCCGAGATACTTACACGGGAACCTCCCAACTTTACTGTTTATTGTTAATGCCATTTGTGTTATCGCCTCTACACCAACCCCAATCCCAAAAATGTTTGATTTTTTATAGCTATTTTTCAGCCCCGAAATGTAATAAAAGTACCTCATTAGTCTGACTATATTACTAATCGTATTACCGTCCCAATCACCCATAAAAACCACATCATCCGCATACATCATGTGTGTTATCTTTGGCCCATTATTTGGTAAACAAAAACCCTTTATCATACCCAACATCGACGCTTTTGACATAAAACCGATTAGTGCCTCCAATGAAATTATAAAAATAAAAGGTGATAACGGGTCACCCTAGCGTACCCCCGTATAAAATTGGAATTCAAGAGTCGGGGATCCGTTTATTAACACCGACGCCCGAGAAGATGCCAAGATGCCCCTTACGCACTTCCTCCATCTACCTAGAAACCCCATTTGTTCATGAACCTTTTCTATAAACTTCCAATTAATCGTATCATACGCCTTTTCAATGTCGATTTCTAAATGAATGCTTTCTTTTTGATTTTTTCGCCTAAGATATAACCTCGTTTAAAATAAGAGGGTCGTCTAAAATGTTTAGGTTTGACAAAAAAAACCTGATTAAACCTCAGACACAACCGACCCTACCACCCCTTTAATCCTATTGGCAAGAATCTTGGAGATAATCTTTGAGATACTACCAATAAGACTAATTAGTCTATAATCATTAAAGGAAATATGATTCGTACCTTTTGGAATTAATGCCAAGAAAGACGATCTGCATCCTTGATTGATTACTCCATCTTCGTAGAACGCCTCCATTATTTTCACCAAATCTTCTTTGAAAATCTCCCAAAAATGTTTTATAAAACCATAATTGAAGCCATTTGGCCCCTGTGCTCGATCACTATCACATTCCCAGATCGCCTTTTTATTTCATTAAGGGTGAATGGTTCAACTATACCGCTCGTCTCTTCATTCGATAATTGTTTTAGGTTTGGCACAAGAAATTTGGGTTTTTGTTTCATCGATTCCCGAAACTTGAAAGCAAAGAACCTCCGAGCTTCCATTTTTATTTCTTCCAGATCTTTTACCCAAACCTCCTTAATATCTACCCCATTTATTCGTTTATCCATATTATTTTTATTAATAAGTCCGTGAAAAAACGCAAATTTTCATCCCCCTCCACCGCCCATTTTACTCTCGATTTTTGTTTTAAATCACTTGCCCTAGCTACAAGAATGTCATGTAATTGTTTTTTACTTTCTAACCATAATTGTTTTTTAGCTTCACTCAAAAGTCTATGTTCCATTGTATCCTCAAGGTCCCCAATTTTTGACTCCAAGTGTTTACCCAACGCATTATCCTTTTCCCGTTCCATATTCACCCAAACCCTTAAATATTTCTTTATCTGCTTCAATTTTTCAGCAAAATATCTGGTGGCCCATTTATGTTCACCGATTGAATTGCTTGCGACACCACCCCATCCAACCCTTCCCGCCCTAACCATGAGTTATAGAATCTAAAAGGTATGGAACCCAAATTACTTGCAGGGGTAGACAAAGTAATAGGATTGTGATCCGATTCACACCTTGGTAATGCCATCACCGATGCATCCGGCCATCGATTCCAAAAAGTAGACGAGACCAAAAATCTGTCCAATTTACTAAGTTTGTCACCCGAACCCGAGACCCTTGTGAATTCCCTACCACCCATCGGATATTCCAACAACCCATTGTCCTCTATGAATTCATTAAACGCCTCAGCACACCCAGCATTAAAATCCGTGTTAAACCGCTCCTCCGGGCACCGGACTGCGTTATAATCACCCAAAACAACCCATAAATCCTCCATAGACCCGAACTGATCCGAGATTGCTCTCCATAACTCTCTTTTCTGCGGTACTGTCTGTGGTGCATACACATTTATAAAGTGAATCACCTCCCCCTGTAGTTTCCCCGATAATAGTAGGAAGTTTTGATTTCGTTTTGAGAAAAAAACAGGATCCCAACGCCTGACCTCCTGTATGAGTTAACCCAGTCATATTCCACTACACCCCTCCCGCATAATCTATTAACTGGAATTTTTGACCCATCTTTAGAAAGTGTTTCTTGAACTGCCACAAAATTTGCTTTTTGTGACCCATCTTTAGAAAGCTATTATCTTGTGTTCTTCCTTCACCCCGCAGATGTTAACCGAGATAATCTTCATTGGTTAACATCTTGTTCACCTTTAGGTTGTACCAATTGTTCCATGTCTTTTTCCAGTCCGGACAGAAAGATCCCAACTGCATCCCTAACATTAATAGTTTTCTGAACCTCAGTGTTAACCGAATTCACCCTATCACCCTCAGCTCCTTCTTCCGTTGTAGGAGTGTTATCATCAACTATGCTCCCCTCCCTTCCCACCGCTGAAGAATTCAGGACATGAGAGGGAAAACGGAAATCAAAAGACGAACCTGGATTTTCAATGTCACGACTGGTCTTCGATAAGCGTCTTCCTCTGTAAGCCCGCTTAGGAAAACATAAATCCTGTTGTTGACGGCATCTCCTCTGATCGGTGTTATTGAAGATTTGTGAGAAAAATGGATAAGGCTTTGGGGGTGAACCATTTAGATCAATATCCACCAAAAACCCAGCTTCCCTCCTGGTCCTTTTTCTAGATGTAGGCCCATCCAAAAACTCGCTAGCAGGCTCCTCCTCATAACCAGAATCTTTTGGGTCAGGCCCAGTTGAGATAACAATTGGGATATCCCCTCTAGTTTATCTTTATGAGGGTAGAAAGCTATTAGTGTGCAAGTTTTTTTAACGGCTAATATTATTTCTTTACACCAATAACCCTTAATTATTTCTCTTGCCCGGCCAGGTTTAACCTAAGTGGGTGTATTAATTCTAAGTCCATCCGTAGTAGGGCCTGATGTAGCGCCCTCCCACCACATAGCACCCTATAGCGCCTTCGTACACCACCCCAAGGGGCGCCATACCCCTCCAACTTGCTTCCCTTGTGAAAATTTTCACGACGCCATACCCCTCCACCATTTGTTTTTCTCTCACACACTTATATATATATATATATATATATATATATATATATATATATATATATATATATAGGGTAGGGATATGGTAAAAAGTGTCTAAAATGTAAGAAGGGTAAGCAGTGTTTTAAACCATTGGATATTTGATCTAATGGTTGAGATCAATAGGGTATAAAAATATAAATTGTGTTTTAATTAGAGGGACTTTATGTAAAATTGAAGGGCAAGAGTGTCTTTTTCAATGTTTGAAATATGGTAACCATATCATACACGACCAAAACCTCCTACATTCACTCCTTTTTTCTTAAATATAGGAATTAATGATTCACCTTAATTGTAGGAGGTCTTTGGTTACATATTCGTCATACATTATCATAAAGAGAACTGTAATCAGATTCATGGCGTGGTGTTTTAAAACAACTGGATAAAATTGACTATGATTCAAGTCATGGTGTTTAATCTGGAGACATTATTCATGGCGTGGTGTTCTAAACATCTATGATTCAAGTCATGGTATTTTATCTGGAGACATTGTTCATGGGATGGTGTTTTAAACATCTATGATTCAAGTCATGGTGTTTTATCTGGAGACATTGTTCATGGCGTGGTGTTTTATCAAAACAAAACATTCCCAGATTTTAAAACACCAGTCATGGTGTTTTATCTGGAGACATTGTTCATGGCGTGGTGTTTTAAACATCTATGATTCAAGTCATAGATAAAACACCACGCCATGAACAATGTCTCCAGATAAAACACCATGACTTGAATCATAGTCAATGTCTCCAGTTTTTTAAAACACCACGCCATGAACAATGTATGATTCAAGTCATAGATAAAACACCACGCCATGAACAATGTCTCTAGATAAAACACCATGACTTGTATCATAGTCAATGTCTCCAGTTTTTTAAAACACCACGCTATGAACAATGTATGATTAAAAGATGTTGCGATTAAAAGATGATGAAGAATATAGAACAATCAGATGTGTAATGTTTCCTAAAATTTCTCCTAATTCAAAATTCGATTCAAACCTTAAAAAGCTCATCGGCAGTTTTTTTTTTTGGCAATTATTCTTGGAAATCAATTAAATGATAAAAATGTCAAATTACTAATATACCCTTTTGAATTAATTAGGATAAAGGACACTTGTCATTCCCAAATTATTTCTCACACTTCTCACAAAAGTCCCATTTTTTACGGGATCCTCTACCTATATATATATATATATGTGTGTATAATTGAAGAGGTATAACCCCACTACACACTCAAGTTATATAACCCCCTTCTTACAGGGGCGAAATTGGAGGGTGGTCAAGAGAGTCTGACTCTCCTATCACTGGAATTTATTGAATTTATATATATAAAATTAGAGTTTTAAAGAAACAAAAATAAAAAGGACCACCCCCCCTTCTCTAATTATAACACGTAAAGAAAATAAGCTTATGATGACCCCGACTAAAGAGCTCTGGTTTCGCCACAACTTTCTTACACAATTGCCACATGTCATATATGAATGTTTAGGCCTTGGTTAACACACACACAAAACGCACACTTGCACGAGTTTCTGTATATTTATATAATATAAATTTACAACATTCCGGTGCAAGGTAAGCTGTACTCTCAGCTGCTAATGTTGGACAATGGTTTTTTATGCAACCATGGGCTGATGTGGGTTGTTTTATAACTTTCTTCAAGCCAGCTTCTTCATTGAAACCATCATTACTCTCTCTTAGATTTCTCTTAGATCTTAGACCATGTGTAGTGGTGAAAGAAAATAGTGCCCCCACTATGGGGCATTATTCGACACGTGTCATCCCAGTTAGCATGGGACATTGTTCCAAAAGTGGCGTAGTGGGGCATTATTTCAATAACGCGCATGCAATCATTTCACAATTATTTATTTTTTAAAACTTTAAATACTTCATTAAATTAAAAAAAATGCAATACTAGAAATAAAAAGTTTAAAATCCGATTAAATTAATAAAAAAACACTAGTTGAACTTCAAAATCAAAACAGATTTACAAGTGCTAGGAAAAAAAACGTAAACTGGGAATATAAATAGCAGAACAAAACAAAAAAAAAAAGCACATGCTAAAAATTGACCATGTACTCCACCATTCCAGCAACAAACTCTTAACTACTACTTCTTTAACGTGCACCTCCATACAACTCGATCATTCTTAGACTAAATCTTCATTAACCAACAATCTCTAAAACCTATTTGACCCAGTAACCTACTGACCCAGTTCGATTCGACTCGCTGACCCGTAAACAAACTCGATTACCCAACAGTATAACCCCACATCTATGGGGTTATAAGGCTTGACCACTACACATGGCCTAAGTATAAGTCATATATAATGTAAGATTAATGTTATAAACTGATAATCAAAGTCCAAACTAAGAGAGGTACTGGATTTTGAGTCAACATACCCACAACCCCTCAAATTCACATCTTCATCGTGTGTTCATCAACAGATGGAAGAGATTCATGATCACCGCAACTCTCTTCAGTGAAAAAAGCAGGTGTATTAGGTTCAGGCAGTGGTCCCTCACTAACCAGCATGAGAACCACAGACCACATAGTTGGTCTATCTTCTGGATGATGCTGCACGCATAACAGCGCTACATGTATAGATCTTAGTACTTCAGAGACCACACATGAGGCCTGTAAAGATGCACTCAATAGTCCGGTGGACCTTCCTTCTTTATAGAGTCTCCATGCCTACGTCATATCAAACCAAAACACATAAAATCACTAGTTTCTGGTCAACATATTGGGATTTGGTCTTGCAACTAAACTTACATGTCCAAGAAGGTTATCATTGTGGCCTCCGTGAGAGAATTCTCTGTTTCTGTTCCCGCAAATTATCTCCAATACAAGGTGACTATTTTATGTTATGAGATATTATATAAAGTTTGAAAGTAAGGTACCATGTGAAATCATGGAGAGTGACTCAAACCAAATAGAAACCAGTCCAAGCTTTTGTTAGCCATGTACTCATAAATTAACATCAGTTCATTTTGATGAACGCAATATCCAAGAAGCTTCACAAGATTCCGATGCTGAAGTTTTGCAATACATATGACTTCATTCTTGAACTCATCAAGCCCTTCTTGGGAAGTTTCTGAGAGCCGCTTCACAGCGATTTCGAGTTGGTGTCAAATTCCCCAAATTTTTGCCTTTTCAATTCGAGATCTTTTGGATATTCATAAGTACGTCGGATTCTCTAAGATTAAGGCCGAAGCCATTAAAGGATTGGTTATTGTGGCGTGTTGGAAGATTTCGAAAGCAAGGAATGATCGGATTTTTTCTCATCGCTATGTCAATGTGGCGGACATAGTTGTGGACGTGAAGGCTATTGGTTTTTTGTGTTACAAATATAGATACAAAAGGAATAGTGTCGATCGGAAAAATTGGTGTACTCTTAACTTGATGTAATTAGTTGGTTGTTTGTGGCCGCGGCTTCCTGTTTCGCCTTGTAACAGGTTGTCGTTGGCATCTTTTGGTGAATGAAATTGATCTTTCAAAAAAAAAAAAAAGCATAATCAATCTAATTTCTACACCCTATTAGAGACTAAAAATATTGAATATATATTTACAATTGTTCCTACAGTAAATTTAAAATTGCCAAGAAAATGAGGGAAAATTACAGGTGTTTGAACATTTTCCTAACATAAATGCATGCTTGCTATCGAGCATACAACATTGTTAGTGTGGCTTCATCAACTGATGCAAGTGGTTCGAGTTCACGGAAGACCTCTTCATTGAAAAAAGCAGGCTGTTTAGGATCAGGCAATGGCCCCTCACTAACCAACATTAGAACCACTAACAACATCGTTGGTCTATCTTCTGCATGATGCTGCACACATAACAACGCAACATGTATAGATCTTAGTACTTCAAAAATGACATGTGAGGTCTGTAATGATCCACTCATTAATTCAATAGACCTTCCTTCTTTAAAGAGTCTCCATGCCTACATCAAACCAGAACACATATTTTAAAAGATCACTAGTTTCTGGTTAAGATATAGGGATTTGGTTAAACAACTTAACTTACATGTCCAAGAAGGTTATCATTGTGGTCTCCATGAGAAAATTCTTTGTTTTTCTTTCCACAAATTATCTCGAACACCAGAACACCAAAACTAAACACATCAGATTTTATAGAGAAATGCCCATGCACTGCATACTCCGGAGAAATGTAACCACTACAAATAGATCAAACAAGATATATTTACAGATTAGTGTGAAGAGGTTCTCATTCAATTTCAACTTCATTCTTTTATGGGGAAAAACAATTATTGTTATGAAGGATTCTTACTATGTTCCCACCACTTTCTTTGTCTTAGCGGTGGTATCATGTCCTAAAAATATTCTCGCAAGGCCGAAGTCAGATATTTTTGGATTCATGTCACCGTCCAACAATATATTACCTGCCTTGAGATCTCTGTGGATAATTTGGAGGCGGGAATCTTGATGTAGATAGAGAACACCTCGCGCTATCCCATGTATTGAATCGTTGAGGCCAGTCAAGCATCAAACTTCTTGTTTCATCTGCCAAAAGGTGACTACTATGTCATGTGTAATTATATAAATTTTAAAAGAGTTAAATGCCATTTAGTCCCTATGGTTTGGGCCATTCTGCCAGTTTAGTCCAAATATTTCATTTTTCACCTGTGGGTCCAAAAAGGTTTCACCGTTGCCATTTTAGTCCACTGCGTTAACTTCATCTATTTTTTCTGTTAACGAGAAGACCAATTTGGTCATTTTATATGTAATTCTGTTAACTACAAGGGTAAATCGGCCATATAAAATGACCGAATTGGCCTTCTCGTTAACAAAAAAAAATTGGATGAAGTTAACCCAGTGGACTAAAATGGCAACGGTGAAACATTTTTGAACCCACAGGTGAAAAATGAAAGCTTTGGACTAAACTGACAAAATGACTCAAACCACAGGTACTAAAATGGCATTTAACTCATTTTAAAAAGAATGGTACTAAGTGAAAGAGTGAGTCAACCAAAGAGAAACCAGTCCAAGCTTTTGTTAGTCATGTATTCATAAATTAAAATCAGTTCATTTTGATGAACACAATATCCGAGAAGTTTCACAAGATTCCGATGCTGAAGTTTTGCAATACAGATGACTTCATTCTTGAACTCATGAAGCCCTTGTTGGGATGTTTCTGAGAGTCGCTTAACAGCTATTTCTCTTCCATCTTCCAACACACCCTAAATGATTATGAGCATATGATAACTTATAATTTTGTAGATTTATACACTTTTGATCGATGAAAGGTATAAGCAATTTGTTCTGTTTAAAGGCATAAAGAAGTTACCTTGTAAACAGGACCAAAGCCGCCTTCCCCAATCTTATTGGAGGCACTTTAGTTATTTGTTGCCCTTACTACCTCATGTAGACTAAGATATTGTAAATCATCAAGTTGTTCCATCTGCAGACTTGCATCCTTTTCATCCTGCCCAGACCATTTCCCTACAAAATGATATTGTTACAAGATTTTTTGTATATCACAGATTATAAATTTACATTCTCCTTTATCTTACCTCGTCTTTTCTTTAGCTTTGGACAGGCATAACCCGCTGCAAAGAGGAGTGTCACAGCTGATGAAGTTAAAAGTACCAGTATAAGTATTCTTTTCCTTTTGTTGACATCGGACAGGAAATCCACCGGCCCTTTCATTAAGAAATAACTATAATTTAGAACTCAAACATATAGCTAAAACCATGAAAATGCTTACCTTTTAGCTCCGAGGCTGCCATTCTTATGTAAATATCTTGATCTACATCAAACTCCCTAACGTCCAGAAGCTGATCAAACCATAGCAAACATCCACTTCCTCCATTTCTAATATCTATATTGGCATAACATGTACAGCTGCAGTTCCCTTTGCAGGCCATCTCACATTCTCCGAGGGTCATGCTCACATTATACCATGCCCGTCGTGTGTGGTCTGGTACCTTCACTCTTGCAATTTTCAAAAAACCATCCCCATCACCAATCTCATTCCCATTCCTACAATGCAGAGGCTTTTTGCGTATACACCCACTTACCCAATCAGATGCTTCCCATTCTTTTGGATTTCTTGGTTCAAAACCATCCATGCAAGAACAAGGTGGATGCTTGTTAATGCTACAGATTCCATATGGACCACAGAGTGAAAATCGATCGCAAGTATCTATATCAGCGGTGGCATATACAATCCAGTCTTTGATTCGGTCAATCCATTGCAAAACTAGTGTCTTGCCATCCCATGTTAAAACCATCCGTTGAACAACTGAACTCTTAACTTCATATGTAGTATAGATTTCCTTTTCATTCATGACAAACTCAATTGAGTAAATCTGATTTTCTTTTTCTATAGGAAAACTGCTAAAGCCGAGACCATTCCACGGTCCAAGTCTCCCCGTTAAAATTTCACTTTTCAACCTCACACTTTGTGGATACCCGTTCGTGTCTAGTATATCACTATACACACCTACAGATGGATCATCGGGACTCTTCCAAGATGTCATGGACCTCTGCAGTCCTGTTACCAAGTCATTTCCGAATTTCATTCCTGGTAGATGTGTGTCACCAGGATAGTCAAAACTTTGCCAAATCATTTTATTTTTATTCCACACAACTAAATTTCCAGAATCTAGAAGCTGCACTGCCACAGCCATCATTGGATTATTATTCCACACAGATACCGTTGAATTGGATGACCAGACCATTGGGTTGCCGCCACTGCAAATCACCAGGTTTCCCTGTCTGCTGAGTTTGAGCAAGCCTGATGTATCTGCAATTGGTGTCTCCCTGTTAGCAACCCATACAACTGTACCATATGATATCTTCTTGTACCATATCCCCAGGTACCGGTTCTTGGACTTCCCGGGACTAAAAAAAGCCCAGTTCGAACATTTCGCCTTCGGAAACAAGGGTGGCTTTACCATCTTTGATATCTTGATTTGCAGATATGGTATCCAGTGCAGTGCAATGTGATAGCAGCAAGATCAAAGCAATAAAGAAGAATATATGTGTGGACTGGCCCTCCATTGATGCTCCAGAGAGAGCGATGATATTATTTGAGACTTTTCAAAATCCAACTTTCAGAATATATAACGTAAAGTGGACCATTGGGTAAGACACTATATATGACTTTGCTTCTCTATAAGGTCATTTTCAATGTACATGTATAGTAGTTTATATTAACTTATTTAAGTATATGCATATAAAATAATATTTTTTAATGCATAGTAGTTTACATTAATTTTAGAGGAATTTACGAAATGAGTTGCCAAAATAGCCAACTCATGCATCGTTGGAATGGGGCATCCTCCCTCTTATGTGTCCTTAATTCTTTAAAGAGTAAACTGCTAAAATCGTCCCTGTGGTTTAACTCAAATTGCTAGATCAGTCCAAAATCAACTTTTTTTGCTAAAGCAGTCCCTAAGCCTAGTTTCTGTTGCTATTTCAGTCCAATAATTAACACCGTTAGAACCTCCGTTAATGAATGGGTAAAACTGCTAAATTCGTCCCTGAGGTTTGATTCAAGTTGCTAGATGAAGGGGTAAGGTCCCAAAAACCTCATAAAAAGGATTTGAGACCATACCACAAACTGGCCTTTCAACCTTTTAACCTTGCGCGGCCGCGCATTGGTCTTACAAAAGGGAGAAAGTAATCATCAAATTATAGTCGCGCGCTCAAAGGAAAGCATAAAATCCTTGCGCCTTCTTCCATTAAAACCCTGAGATCAATACCTCCGCCCAAATATCCAAACTTGGATATCATTTTACCCAGACTTGGGATTTATTCAGCTGTGTACACACAGTAAGGTGTCACACTAGATTACAGCAGTAATCTTCTAGAAAGAATATGATCGTGCACCACCCAGACGGTTATAACCGTCTGGACACGTGTCATTATCACAAGCATCCCTGAAATCACAACAAAAGCATGCAATTGGAGAATGATCTCCACTTAATCACTTTCCACGTGGCAATCCCCCAGCCATAGATCAAACCACGATCCGTGTGCAATCACATCGGATCGAGGCAACTTAACGTGGGATTAAAGAATTTAACGGAAGGAAATATAACCGCTACGGCGTTAGCATCTTCCGTCATCTTTTCAATAATAGGTTTTCCCTCCCAAACTCCCGGTTATAAATACGAGAACTATTCAGGTATAAACGCAGATCACATTTACCTCTCAAATACTTTCTCTTCTCCATTACCAATACTTATTCTCACACCGGAGTCGGGTCAAGGAGAGAACCCTCTTCTCCCCTTGACGAGGCTAACGGTGCTCTTTTTTGCAGACTCACCGAAGAACGAGATCGGTAGCAACTGAATCAACCGAGAGAGAGCTAAACCTTTTATGCGGAATCAAACCCCCTAGATATCTCGGTTCCGACCATTTATCTAGTGTTTCTTCATTGGCGCCCACCGTTTTCTCAGTTTTTCTAGTTTTTACCTCGTTTCGATTCAGTTCATTCCATCCTTCTGTTTTTACACATGGCAGAAAATTCGTCATCTCACCGGCAACATGGTCCTCGACCAAAAGTTAGAAACAATTTCCAAATAGAAGGATCCCCAGAACATTGGGTTAACAGATGCCAAGCTGCTTTAAACACAATCGTTATGCAAATCGCCAGATCTGATTTCCCAAACATCAGATCTGGAGAAGAAATCAATACTACAGAATTGGACCCATCAACGCCATGTTGGGGGGGCGTCCAATCCAGCCAATACAGAGATAGCAGTTATCAGAAACAAATGCACATGGTTCAAGGAGGTCCATCACGAAGACCAAATAAACGAAACTATGATCAACATTGGAGAGAACAACAAGTCGTGTTCCCTGTTGTTCCTGGGGGGCCCCAGGAAGAACGACCAGTGATTATCACTGGTATTTTCGGTCATTACCGAACGGACTATATGTTCATAGATCCAGGTAGCTCGATGGACATCATATACGAACAGTACTTTAAACAGCTCGATTCAGAAGATAAAGCACGTTTGGAACCCGTCGATTTTCCCCTCACCGGATTCTGTAATGAAGCTGTATTCCCATTAGGGCAAATCGCTTTCCCGGTGACTTTATCAGATGGCAAACATTCACGAACAGTTACAGTCAATTTCATGGTCATGACAGCAACATCACGTCATGATGTTTTGCTCGGGGGAAGGTCACAAAGAGAATTCAGCATGATCACTTCCATTCCACATGCCGCTTGTGGATTTCCGACAGAAACCGGAGTTGCAATTCTCTATTCAAGCAAAGAAGTCATGTCCGTGGACAACGAACCACCAGCAAAGGTAGTCAAATCTTCGGCACTAAACGAACCAGAGAAATGGGTCCTAAACAACAAATACCTAGAGCAGACCATTCTGCTAGGACAAGCCATTTCACCAGCAACACGCATACAACTGAAAAAGTTGTTGTTTAACAACAAAGATATATTTGCTTGGTGCCCAGCAGACATGACTGGAGTTCCACGCGACATCGCGCAACATTGTCTAAACATTAAACCATCAGTAGAACCTGTTGCTCAGGGGAGGCGCAGCTTCAGTGAAGAAAAAGCAAAAGCGATGGACGAGCAAGTGGCAGAGTTACTCAATGCGGGAATCTTGCGCGAAGTAAAATACCATACATGGGTTGCCAACCCAGTGATGGTACAAAAACATAGCGGCGGATGGAGAATGTGTGTCGACTTCAAGGACCTAAACAAAGCATGCCCCAAAGATTGTTATGCACTCCCAGAGATAGACAAAAAAGTCGACTCTCTGGCATCATTCAGATGGAAATGCTTTCTCGACTGTTATAAGGGTTATCACCAGGTCCAGATGAAAAAAGAAGACGAAGACAAAACCGCGTTCCGCACAGATAAAGGCATCTACTGCTACACGAAAATGCCGTTTGGCTTGCGCAACGCAGGCGCAACTTATCAACGCCTAATGGACACAGTCTTTAGCGAGGATATTGGCAAAACTGTCGAAGTATACATGGATGACCTCGTCATCATGAGTCATGAAGAAGAGACAATGCTCAACAATATCCAGCGCACGTTCGATTCCTTACGTAGCGTGAACTTAAAACTTAACCCGACAAAATGCTCTTTCGGCATGGAAGAAGGAAAATTTTTGGGTTTCATAGTTACAAGAGACGGCTTTAAGGTCAATCCAGAAAAAGTGCAGGCCATCCAGTTAATGCCATCACCTGCAACAGTCAAAGAAATGCAAAGGCTCGCTGGACGATTAGCAGCTCTGAACAGATTCTTGGCTAATCATGCGGCAAAATCTTATCCATTTATCAGTACGCTGCGGAACTGCGGAAAGAAAACTCCTTTTCAATGGACGCCTGAAGCAGAAGCAGCATTCAAACAAATGAAAGAATGTTTAATTCAATTGCCAACACTGACCGCGCCAAAAGAAAAAGAACCATTAGTCTTATATCTGTCGGCCGCGGAAGTAGCAGTAGGCGCAGTATTAATGGTAGAACGGGAAAATATCCAGACTCCAATCTACTATATCAGCAAAATGCTCACTGGGCCCGAAACTCGTTACTCAATGATAGAAAAATTGGTTCTAGCACTAGTACACGCATCCAGACGCTTGCGCAGGTACTTCTCAGGCCATGTCATCACAGTCCTCACAAATTATCATTTAGGCCAAATCTTGTCAAAACCTGATGTGGCGGGAAGATTAGCTAAATGGGCCATTGAGCTGGGAGGCTACAACATTTTTTACAAACCAAGACCAGCAATCAAAGGGCAAGTTCTAGCAGACTTCGCCACTGAAGTTCCCATCGATAAAATACAAGAATGTGAGGCAATCCAGAACCCAACACCTGTTTTCGACGACAGAGTCTGGACCTTACACACAGATGGTGCTTCCAACGATGATGGAGCAGGAGCAGGCCTCCGATTAATCAGTCCGGATAATCACGAACTTACATATGCAATACGCTTAGATTTCCAAAGTACCAACAATGAAGCAGAATACGAAGCATTTTTAGCAGGTCTCCGTCTAGCACTCAAAATGGGGGCAAGAAACCTTGAAGCCAACGTTGACTCAAAGCTAGTAGCTGAACAAGTTAATGGTCGTTATGATGCGAAAGGGGAAGCTATGGCGTTGTACCTTGAACAAGCGCGGATGTTAATCAGCCAATTTCAAACATTTAAAGTTAATCACATAAACAGAAGCGAGAACAAGCACGCTGACGCACTAAGCAAGTTAGCTGCTACCAGCTTTAAGCACTTAGCAAAGGAGGTACGCATAGAGGTATTTTCCAACCCTTCTATTCATCTCAAGCAAGTAAGCGTCATAGAAATGGGAGATCCATCCTGGATGTCTCCAATCATCTTGTACCTTCAACACGGAAAACTTCCGGAAGGAAAGGCAGAAGCTCGAAAAATACAACACAAAGCAATAAATTACGAGATGGCGGATGGCGTCCTTTATCGAAAGTCATTCATGGGCCCATTACTACGCTGTGTTGATAAAACAGACGCCCAATACCTAGTCAGAGAAATCCACGAGGGATTATGCGGGATACACGCGGGACCGCGCATGGTCGTGGCAAAAATAATGAGCGCCGGATACTACTGGCCAGGAATGCACATGGACGCAGTTGATCTATTAAGAAGATGCGAGGCATGTCAACGCCACGCGCCAAAGACACTCCGACCCAAAAATCCGTTAATTCCCATTACTTCCGCCTGGCCATTCCAACAGTGGGGCATCGATCTTGTTGGCCCATTTCCTGACGCGCCGGGAGCAATAAAATTCATCATCGTCGCGGTGGACTACTTCACAAAATGGGTGGAAGCTAAAGCTTTGGCCTCAACAACAGCAATGGTAATCCGCAAATTTATACGGGAACATATCATTTGCAGATTCGGGTTACCATTGCGCATTATTTCCGACAATGGTACAAACTTCGCCGCAGAAGATCTTCAAAAATGGTTCAAAGAAATGAAGATCGAGCACAACTTTGCCTCCGTTGCGCATCCTCAAGCGAACGGTCAGGTAGAAAGCGTAAACAAACAAATCGTTGACGGCATAAAAGCGCGACTTGGGACAGCGCGCAGAGGGTGGGTTGACGAACTTCCCAGCATCCTCTGGGCGCATCGAACAATGCCAAAAACTAGCACCGGAGAAACTCCGTTCAGTCTAGTCTATGGGTCTGAGGCGGTCATTCCAGCTGAGATAGGTTTACCCTCACCGTGCATGTTAGCCATGGAAAAACAGAACAATGAACAAGAGCGAAGAATGGATTTGGATCTTCTGGAAGAGAGGCGCGAGAACACTGCCATAACGGAAGCAAGGTACAAATCCAAGCTCGAAAAATATTACAATGCGCGCGTGCGTGTTTGCACCTTTGTCCCGGGCGATTTTGTCTTACGCGACAACGAGGCTTCAAACGCCGAAAAACCCGGCAAATTAGCGCCAAGGTGGGAAGGATCGTACGTCATTAACGAGGTCTTAGGCAAGGGGGCATATACCCTAAAAAGGATCGATGGGACCTTAGTCCCCCGCACCTGGAACGCACAACAGTTGCGCAGGTGTTACATATGAACCAAGTCTACAAAAGCGGAAAGAACATACAGGCAATGTATTTCTTTATTATGTCTTGTATCACAAAGCCTTGCGCTCTTATCAATACAAACATCATTTTTACTTGCATCACTGCTTAATTACAAATTGCATGTAATTTCTTTGGTTCGCGCGAAAACGATATGGTCAAACATTGTACACCTCATGAACAGTCTAAAAACAGACAAACTGTTGTGCCTTTTAGACAAACGTTCACACATGAGCACAATACCATCCCTCATTCGCCTTACCTATCCAAAAGTAATTGTACACATGCAACATATTGTAATCCACACATACAAGAATTAAACCCTACGGAATAAAAGTATATCACAATATACATCATCAAAAAAGTGTAACATAAACACTTAACAAGATCATAGCAATGATCTTCAAAAAAAATTGTCCAGTACCAAAAGCTTACAAAAAAGCATTAACAAAAGACAGAAACTGGTCCTAAAGTTAAAACACTTAACCAGCACCGGAATCACCATCAATAACAGGCACCTGCTCACTCCGACGAATTTTCCGGCGTCGATACACTAACCGGCATTCTCCTTTTTGAAGCATCGGGAACCGAGCCATCAACCCATCGACATCCAACACAATATTAGCACCAGCAGTAACATCAGTATGCTGAAGAACCTTGCAGTCAGAATCAACAACCGCCGGAGAAGCAGGTTTGACCAGATTCTTTACCGGAATAATAGTGAGTGGTGGTGAACGAGAAAGAAGTACGAGACCTTCAGCAGCTTCATATACCCTAAGAACATCCAGCAAGAGACGAGTGTGGTAAGAACGTTTCATCCTTTTTAATAAGAATCAACTAGGAAGACAAGGTATCTCGAAAATACATATATAAAGAGAACTCAACCTCGAGAAAGGAGAAACCTATCATTAACTGTCAGAATTACGTCACATCTAAACGGCGCTACAGGAACCAGGGTCATTTCCCCATTAATGAAGTCTGACAAAGCGCCACTACAAGTCTCAAGACCAAAGAGAAAAATACCCACTCTTACTGCCGGACGACGTCATTACGTGTCAGAGCATGATTACAAAGTCACATTTTTTCCTTTTCCAACAAAATTAAATCTTCCCATAGAAGATTCCGCATCTTTCACGCCCAAAAACATTTCCCTCTCATAAGTCCAGTGCTCCACTTATTTGCATAAGTACAACACTAGACTGGGGGGACTTGAAGGGGTAAGGTCCCAAAAACCTCATAAAAAGGATTTGAGACCATACCACAAACTGGCCTTTCAACCTTTTAACCTTGCGCGGCCGCGCATTGGTCTTACAAAAGGGAGAAAGTAATCATCAAATTATAGTCGCGCGCTCAAAGGAAAGCATAAAATCCTTGCGCCTTCTTCCATTAAAACCCTGAGATCAATACCTCCGCCCAAATATCCAAACTTGGATATCATTTTACCCAGACTTGGGATTTATTCAGCTGTGTACACACAGTAAGGTGTCACACTAGATTACAGCAGTAATCTTCTAGAAAGAATATGATCGTGCACCACCCAGACGGTTATAACCGTCTGGACACGTGTCATTATCACAAGCATCCCTGAAATCACAACAAAAGCATGCAATTGGAGAATGATCTCCACTTAATCACTTTCCACGTGGCAATCCCCCGGCCATAGATCCAACCACGATCCGTGTGCAATCACATCGGATCGAGGCAACTTAACGTGGGATTAAAGAATTTAACGGAAGGAAATATAACCGCTACGGCGTTAGCATCTTCCGTCATCTTTTCAATAACAGGTTTTCCCTCCCAAACTCCCGGTTATAAATACGAGAACTATTCAGGTATAAACGCAGATCACATTTACCTCTCAAATACTTTCTCTTCTCCATTACCAATACTTATTCTCACACCGGAGTCGGGTCAAGGAGAGAACCCTCTTCTCCCCTTGACGAGGCTAACGGTGCTCTTTTTTGCAGACTCACCGGAGAAGGAGATCGGTAGCAACTGAATCAACCGAGAGAGAGCTAACCCTTTTATGCGGAATCAAACCCCCTAGATATCTCGGTTTCGACCATTTATCTAGTGTTTCTTCATGATGTTAATGATTTATATACCTAAATAAGTTTATAATCTACATAAGTTTATAATTAACAAATTCAAAAAATTAATGCAAGTCTAGAAAAATACCTAAATAAGTTTATAATCTACATAAGTTTATAATTAACAAATTCAAAAAATTAATGCAAGTCTAGAAAAATTATATACCTAAATAAGTTTATAATTAACAAATTCAAAAAACTTGATTTGGACTGATCTAGCAACTTGAATCAAACATCAGGGACGAATTTAGCAGTTTTACCCATTCATTAACGGAGGTTCTAACGGTGTTAATTTACTGGACTGAAATAGCAACAGAAACTAGGCTCAGGGACTGTTTTAGCAAAAAAAGTTGATTTTGGACTGATCTAGCAATTTGAGTCAAACCTCAGGGATGATTTTAGCAGTTTACTCTTCTTTAAATGTATGCGTGCATGGATGAAGCAGGAAGTACGAAAATGGGATGCATGGGATGAGTCACAGATGCATGAGATGAGTCACGGACGCATGGGATGAGTAACGGATGCATGGGATGCCTCAAAGCTCCTAAAAGTAAATTTTATGAGTCACGGACGCATGGGATGAGTCACGGATGCATGGGATGAGTCACGAATGCATGGGATGCATGATGTCACTGAGACACGTGTCACTTCTACATTGGCGGACGCATAAATGACCCTGCAGGCGCATAAGCTCCCTCGTAATTCGTGATGCCCTGCTCCAAAGATGCATGAGCTGGCCATTTTAGTGCATATAAAATAATAAGTACTTCAAATGTTGAAACATTCCGGTATAAAAAAAACCAGTGACCAAAAGGGCCTTTGGCTTATAAGAGTAGATTATTGTAAAAAAAATTAATAATAAACCAGGCATATTTTCCACAACATACATTCTAGAATCAATAACAACTTTACATTTACGCTTTCCTGGATTTCCATTCACATGCTTTGGTCAAACTCTCTGTTTTTAATCAACAAGACACACTGTGGTTATCTGCCAAATGTACATCTTCTAATTTGTTTGCTTCATATTGCAATGAACTTCATAATTCTTCGACACAAAATTGAACTCAATTACCTCTTTCGGTTTAAATTTTGAACCCAATCTCTTTGAGTCCACAATGACAATCGTTCATCTATGAGTCTACAAATTGCCGCCGGTTGTAACACTACTGCCGCCATAGCCAAAAAAATGACTTTAATTGCAGGTCTTCAAGTCGAGAGCCAACATTCGGTCTCCTCTGAGAAACCGTGCTCAGATAATTGTAATGATCTTGGTTCAATTGGGAACTCTAGATGGATCTTGTTTCGGGTAAAAAAAATCTGTCATGACTTATAAATACGGCACAAATATAATACGAAATTTATGGGTTAATATTTACTCTAAACTAGCAATAACACCCGCGCGCGTTGCGACGCGGTACATCGCAAACATCAAATGGATTAGTCCGAACTTTATGTGATGCGTTAACCATATGAAATTAGACAGAAACGTAAAACGTAGAAAAGAATAACTAAGTTGATCTAAGATCTGCGAGTTGCGACAAACTTATCAAACGGAGAAAAAGAATTGCGTTGCAACTGGCCTGTCAAATGTGAAGAAGTAGACAAAAAAGCGTTGAACCCCACACGCACGTTGCTGCGTGTTGACTCGCAAAATTTAGAACGAAGCGTGAACTGAAAAACTTGCAAAAAATGAAAAGTATGAGAGACTAAAGTTGAAAATTAAAAAGTGTTGAGGTTAAATTGAAAAGTTAAAAAGCTTAGGGTTAAAACTAAAAAACTCTAAGGTGTTAAAAATGAAAAATGCAAAAAATTTTTGAAAAACTCCCCATCCACAAGTTACAACTACATAAAGCAACTAAATGTTGCTAATTTATAAGTTGGAAATGGGTTCGTGTTAATTTCAGGCTGAATCCATGAACCTGTTTAGCTAAACAGGTAGGGTTTGGGTCAACATGGTCGGATTGATGGGTCGATCCGTCTAACCCATTTATATTATATTATATTTTATACAATATGTTTTATGTTATTAATTAAATTGGGTTTCTATTTTATGCCATAAGTATAACTTAAAAAGAAAATTTGACGTATGTTTTTATAATTTAAATGTAATTGTATAATACGGATCTGTGTTTTTTTGTAGTAAATTTTAGTTTTAATATATTAATTTGCGGAAAAAATATTAAAAAAAATATTTTTTTGGTTAAACGTGTCGTGTTCGGGTAAACCCCCGAATATTCGGGTTGTGTTCGGGTTCACGTCTATGACACGATTTTCGGATTCGGGGCGTGTTCAGGGTTGTCTAAAATCCTTTCAAGATACCTCTCCAATCACAATCCCTTGTGATGTCCACGGCTGGGGACAACTATGGGGCTTGCCCTCTTGCTTATTAAACTTTTGGATGAAGCAGGAGTCAAAATCGGTTCTCTCTTCAAATTTTCATAGAAAATTAAAGATTAGAGGAGAGAGGTCATTCCTTCTCTTAATTATTTACATACTATATATTATTGTTTATAGGTCCTCATCAAGGGTGTTTTTGCTTGTTCCCGAAACACTAAGGCCATGTTTAACTTAGCTTTTCAAAACAACTTATAACTCTTTGGAAAAGTTAATAAGTCACAATGGAGTGACTTATTTACCTTTCCCCTCACAAAATAGTTTCATACAACCACTTTTTAACTTTTCAAAAAGTCAATAAACTAATAAGTCACTAAACTAAGCACTCCCAAACACCCCCTAAGGGTGGTTTTCCAGGGTTTTTTGTCCGACACCGAGTACCCGATCTTCCACTTTGTTGCCCAATTTTTATTACAACATTTAGTCCGACAGTTTGTTCAAAGTGACTTATTTTATCCTTGAAATGAACACCACTTAAACTTTTTTGTTAGATTATAAATGTTTTAACCTTGAAATGGACACTAGTTAAACTTTTTCGACAAATTATAAAAAGAAATAATATCAAAATCTATCTTAACATTAAAAAAAATAAATTAAAAAACCTAATTTTCCATGGGCCCCAACCATTTTCTAGCAAATGGGATTTCATCCTATGCCTAAAATACTCTTACCAAATGATAAACAATGTATATAAGCTTTAAATATATATAAGCTTTAGATTAATTTTAGGGGCATTTTTTCTATTTATAAAAAACAAATTATAATGTCAAAAATTTGAAACTAGTCTCTCAAATAATAAAAGAATTTAAAATTTAAAATTGTTATTTTGGTCGAACCAAATTGATGAGAATCGTGTTTAACTATTTGGGACCCACTTAATATTAAAAAAAATGTATTACCACATTTAGTCCAACAGTTTGTTATAAAACGCCAAAAGTTGGTACCGGATTGAGTTTGATAGTCTTTTAGTTCGAGAAATTTGGTACTGCTACCCAGTACCATTTTAATATTATAATAATTGTTATTTTCTTTACTTTTTAAAATAACTTGTTTTATCCTTGAAATAGACACTGGTTAAACTTTTTTTTTATTAAATTATAAATGTTTTATCCTTGGACACCGGTTAAACTTTTTTGTCAAATTATAAAAAGAAATAAGATCAGGGGCATTTTTTCTACTTAAAAAGAGTTAGCAAAAAGTATCAAGTCTAACGAATTATATTGTCAAAAACTGGAATCTGGTCTCTCAAACAATAAAAGAATTTAAATTTATAAATTGTTATTTTGCTCAAAACCAAATGGATGATTATCGTGCTTAATTGTGTGGGACCCACTTAATATTAAAAAAATTGTATCAACACATTTAGTCCAACAATTTGTTCATCCTTAAAATGAGCATCAGTTAAACTCTTTTATGAAATTATAAATGTTTTATCCTTGGACACCGGTTAAACTTTTTTGTCAAATTATAAAAAGAAATAATATCAAAATTCATCTTTAACATTAAAAAAAAATTAAAAAACCTAATTCTCCATGGCCCCACCCATTTTTTAGCAAGATTTCAACTAGGGATGAACTCAGTACTGACCGGTACCGAACCAGTACCGGAACCGAAAGTACCGTTACCGAAAATCCTCAAAAGTGGGTACCGGTACTGGTACCGAATATACCCGGTATGGTACGGTTCGGTACCGGTACCGGTACGGTACTGGTATTTGAGGGTAAAAATCGGCAAATACCGGTACCGAAAATATCAAAATTCGGTACCAAATCGGTACCGAAAAGGTACCCGGTTCGGTAAATTCGGTACCGGTACCGGTACCTGGTCCATTTTGCTCATCCCTAATTTCAACCGTGTGCCCAAAATACCCTTACCAAATGATAAACAATATATATAAGCTTTAAATATATATAATCTTTAAATTAATTTTAGGGGCATTTTTTCAACTTATAAAAAATTTAGCAAAAAATATAAAGTCTAATGAATTATATTGTCAAAAACTAGAAGCTTGAAAACTGGTCTCTCAAACAATAAAAGAATTTAAAACTATAAATTGTTATTTTGGTCAAACCAAATGGATGAGAATTGTGTTTAATTGTGTGGGGCCCATTTAATATTAAAAAAAATTGTATTAACACATTTAGTCCAATAGTTTGTTCAAAGTAACTTGATATATCCTTGAAATGAACACTAGTTAAACTTTTTTGTTAAATTATAAATGTTTTATCCTTGGATACAGTTAAACTTTTTTTGTTAAATTATAAAAAGAAATAATATCAAAATCATCTTAACTTTAAAAAAATAAATTAAAAAACCTAATTCTCCATGGCCCCACCCATTTTTTAGCAAATGGGATTTCATCCGTGTGCCCAAAATACCCTTACCAAATGATAAACAACATATATAAGCTTTAAATTAATTTCAGGGGCATTTTTTCTACTTATAAACAAGTTAGCAAAAAGTATAAAGTCTAATAAATTATAATATCAAAAGCTGGAAACTAGTCTCTCAAACTATAAGCCATAATACACTATATAACCATGTGCATGTTATCGAGCACACAATAGTGTTATCGTGTGTTCATCAACAGATGGAAGAGATTCATGATCACCGCAACTCTCTTCAGTGAAAAAAGCAGGTGTTTTAGGTTCAGGCAGTGGTCCCTCACTAACCAGCATGAGAACCACAGACCACATAGTTGGTCTATCTTCTGGATGATGCTGCACGCATAACAGCGCTACATGTATAGATCTTAGTACTTCAGAGACCACACATGAGGCCTGTAAAGATGCACTCAATAGTCCGGTGGACCTTCCTTCTTTATACAGTCTCCATGCCTACATCCAACCAAACACATTAAAAAAAACACTAGTTCCTAGTCTATAATTACTTAACTTACATGTCCAAGAAGGTTATCACTATGGCCCCCATGAGAGAATTCTCTGTTTCTCTTCCCGCAAATTATCTCCAACACCAGAACACCAAAACTAAATACATCAGATTTAACTGAGAAACGACCATGCACTGCATACTCTGGAGAAATGTAACCACTACGGAGATGTCAAGCAAAATAAATTTACAGATTAGTATCTCATCTTTGTTCTTTTCTGGGGAAAAAAAATGTATTCACACTAAGGAGCATAATCTCACTATGTTCCGACCACTTTCTTTGTCTTATTGGTGGTATCTCGCCCCACAAACTTTCTAGCTAGGCCGAAGTCAGATATTTTTGGATTCATGTCACCGTCCAGCAAAATATTAGCTGCCTTGAGATCTCTGTGGATAATCTGAAGGCGGGAATCTTGATGTAGATAGAGAATACCTCGAGCTATCCCCTCTATTATATTGAAACGTTGAGGCCAGTTAAGCATCAAGCTTCTGGTTTCATCTGCCGATAGGTGACTACTATATGTTACGTGTTATTATATAAAATTTAAAAGTAAGATACTGTGTAAAACCATTGAGAGTGACAAACCAAATAGAAACCAGTCCAAGCTTTTGTTAGTCATGTACTCGTATATCAAAATCAGTTCATTTTGATGAATGCAATATCCAAGAAGCTTCACAAGATTCCGATGCTGAAGTTTTGCAATACAGATGACCTCATTCTTGAACTCATCAACCCCTTGTTGGGAACTTTCTGAGAGTCGCTTGACAGCTATTTGTCTTCCATCCTTCAACACACCCTAAAAGAATACAATTATGATTATTATAACTAGTAATTCTGAAAAGTTTACACTTTTGATTCATGATAGGAATAAGCAATGCATTTTGTTTAAGAAGCATAAAGAAGTTACCTTGTAAACCGGACCAAAGCCACCTTGTCCAATCTTATTGGAGACGCTGAAGTTACCTGTGGCCCTGGCTACTTCATATAAGCTAAAACATTGTATATCATCAAGCTGTTCCATCTGCAGACTTGTATTCTTTTCATCATGCACATTCCACTTTCCTAAAAAAGATTTTACTTCTTAAATTCCGTATCCTATAAACATGCAAATGTGCTAACATTACTTGCTACTTGGTGTTACCTTGACCTTTCAAGTGAGGCGTTTTCTTTATCCTTCTACAGGCATATGCCACTACAAAGAGAAGTAGCAGAGCTGATGTAGTTAAAAGCACCAGTATAAAATTTCTTTTCCATTCGTTGAGATCGGACTGGGAGTTCACAAGACCTTTCAATAAGAAATAATAATCATTTAGCACATAAGCTAAAAACACAATGAGAGTCTATTTTTTATATAAAAAAAAAGTATGTACCTTCTAATTCAGAGGCTGACATTCTTATGTAAATATCTTGATCCACGTCATATTCTCTTGTGTCCAAAAGCTCATCAAGCCATAGCAAACATCCACTTCCTCCATTTCTGATATCCAAACTTGTATAAGCCGTACAAGAGCAGTTCCTTTTGCAAGCTATCTCACATTCTCCGAGGGTCATGCTCACATTATACCATGCCCGTCGTGTGTCTGGTACCTTTACTCTTGCAATTTTCCAAAAACCATCCCCATCACCACTCCTATTACCACACTGCAGAGGCTTTTTGCGTATACACCCACTTACCCAATCTGACGTCTCCCATTCTTCTGGATTTCTTGGTTCAAACCCTTGCATACATGTACAAGGTGGATGCATGTTAATACTACAGATTCCATAAGGACCGCAGAGTGAAAATCGATCACAACTATCTACTGCAACGTCTGCGTACACAATCCAGTCTTTGATTCGCTCAATCCATTGCAAAAACAGTGTCTTTCCATCCCATGTCAAAACTACCCTTTGAACAACCGAACTTTTCAGTACATATGTATGATAGATTTCTTTCTCATTCATCACAAACTCGGTGGAGTAAATCTTATTCTCTTTTTCAATAGGAAAGCCACTAAACCCGAGGCCATTCCACGGTCCAAGTCTTGCTTGTAAAACTTGACTCTGCCTCCCCAATGTTTGTGGATATCCATTCGTGTCGACTATATTACTATACACACCTACAGAAGGATCATCAGGACTCTTCCAAGATGTCATGAATCTCTCTAACCCTGTTACCAAGTCCTTCCCGAATTTCATTCCAGGTAGAAATGTGTCCCCTGGATAGTCAAAACTTTGCCAAATCATTTTATTTCTATTCCACACGACAAGATTTCCGCTTTCTAAAAGCTGCGCCACCACTACTGAATTATTACCCGTCGAATTGGATGACCAAACCAACGAGTTTCCGCCACTACGAATCACCAGGTTTCCCAGTCTGGTAAGCTCGAGCATGCCTGATGTATCTGCAATTGGTGTCTCCCTGTTAGCAACCCATACAACTGTACGATATGATATCTTCTTGTACCATATTCCGAGGTACCGGTTCTTGGACTTGCCGGGACTAAAAAAGCCCAATTCGAACATTTCGCCTTCAGAAACAAGGGTGGCTTTACCATCTCTGATTTTTTCATTTGCAGATATGGTATCTAGTGCAGAACAATCTGATGACAACAAAACCATACAAACTAAGAATAATAATAATAATATATTTAGGGACTGGGCCTCCATTGGTGATCCAAAGCATGAAATCAATTTATTTTAATCATTTTACTATTCAATTGGTTTAAAAGAAACATATAAAGTCAAGTAAACTATGGTGGTCTTCTTTACGTACGTGACCATTTTTCAACAAATATTTATTACCAATTTAAGTTTTATTTATTTATTAAAAAAAGGAACCTTCTGAATAGTCGCCGGAGATTAGAAGTCAATGAATTAGGTCGGATTTAAACGTGTTAAGATGTATTAAGGGAAGGGAATTTTAAGGGAATGGAAAGGAAAAGATGTGATTATATTCGTGTTCCCGAGTTTAATGAAATGAAAAGGAAATGAAAGGAAATTAAACATTTTATGTGTTCCCGAGTTGGGAGGAAAAGAAAAGAAAGTTACAATTTTACTATTATACCCTTTTAACATAAAACATCTTAATCTCATGTAAACACACTTTGAATTATAAGTACCAGTCATAACATTATTTCAGTAAATCAAAAAGGTAAAACTTAATAAAAACTTGATCATTCATTCAAATATAAAGAAAACACATCAAATATTAAAACAAATCATTATTTATGTATATAATGTATTTATGTATTATTTATGAACATTATAAAAATATTGGTTCAGCTTAGTGCTTTGAAAGTGGTATGAAATATCATTTTAAATAATGCTTTTGCCAATAAAATTGTAGAGGCAGATCTCCTATATGTAGATACCTGCTGTTGTCCTCAACGGCATGGTAGGATGAAAGATGTAATTTAAAACATATACATACACATAAACCTTCAACCAATGAATAACATGAATCCTTCAACTAGAAATTGTCTTCGACATACATAACCAAAAAATAAAGTACCCAATAAAAGAAATTAAAATGTCTTAATTGTCCGAAATCACTAAACAAAAAAACGAGTAATCCTTTAATCATCTTTTGGACTCGTTTATTTATCCGCACCCATCATATCTTTAAGTACATCCATTCGTATTTCAGGAGGACAACTAAATAATGTCCTTGCTTTTGCCTGATTGGTCGCTAAATAATTTAAAGCCTTCGGTATTTCATGGGACTCCAAACCCATCGGCGCCAATTCCTTATAAATTTCCTCACCTGTATACTCACGATGATGAACTCTATCTAATATTTTATTGCCATCTACAATAGCATTAGCAACATTCTCAAAGCAATTTATAAGCTTTGAGTTAAATGTTTCATCTTCTTGCTCTAGTTTTCTTTTTTTAGTTTTATACTTTTTTGCATTAGAAGATTGTTCAGGGGGAGGAGGCGTAGTACCTAATACTTGAATATCATCTTCAATATTGTACTCGTTCTCCAAAGTTATTTCATTGGTCGCTAGTAAGTCATCCACATCTGTAATCGTTTCTATATTAATGGTGTCGTTATTGTTCAATCGAGCATTCATTTCCTTAGCAGTTTCAGCATGTATACCCGACGCCCTATCCCTTGCAAATAGCGCTAATAGTTCGTTGTAGTTTGACACTTTTTTTGTCTTCAATGATGCAGCCTCGGGTTTTGACTGTTAAGCAAAAAAAAGATAATTAGTATTATAAATGATAACATAAATATTTTAAGGAATTTTAAAACTAAAACACTTACCTCTATCAACTTATTCCATACTTCATCCTCTGCTTCAATTAGTTGAGTATCAGGATTCCATGAGAACCCACTCAATGAAGTTCCTCGAAACATATCGTACCATTGAGAAAAACGTATTTTTAGTGTTTTTAAACGATTCCTCAAATGGTTTTTAGTAATCTCCATTTTAATAATATCTCTTGGAAGTTTTGTAGTCAACTCTTCAATCATATTAGCGTATGCCTGTGTAGTAAATGTCCCATTGATCCTATTACCTTTATCTTGTTGCGTTATCATTGCTTGAATGAAGGCATTGTCCATAATCTCTGTCCACTTCAATTGTTCCTTCTTACTGGTATTTCCACTGACTTCAAGTTTGATCATGATGATTTTCTTCATGGTAACATAAATAAATAATACAAAGTTAAAATAATTGAAAATTTACAAATGGTAAATGTAATAATGATAATAATTTCAAATACCAATCATCAATACAATGTCAAATAGAAAAATTAAAATGTACTATTCTAGAACTACTTTGACATATCTATTTCATCATTCGGATAAGCCAAATAGTTAGTCCACATTTCATTAGCAATTGAATTCCTTAGTTGGTCTGCTCTGGTATTACCCTCACGTATGTCTCCTGTACTATGACGTTCTTCTTCTTCTGATCCATTTAACACCTCATGTAAGACCTCATCTTCGAGATCTTTGTCACGATCTTCCTCTAGTAAAAAGTTGTGTAAAATACAACATGCCAAAAAGATGCGTGATTGTGTTTCACAAGAGTAAAATGGTTCTGTCGTACTTCTAATGATAGGAAACCTCTTTTTTAGGACACCAAATGCTCTTTCTATTGCGTTACGCAATGAAGCATGACGAAGGTTAAACAATTCCTTTGAATTCTTAGGGGCATGAGCGGAGTACTCTTTCAAATGATACCTAACACCTCTATATGGTGTCATTAGTGTAATCGTATGAGGTAAGCCCGCATCTACTAAACAAAATCTACCTATAAATAAGTTGGAATTAGTACTATTATAAAAAATTACACAACTAAGTAAATTCGGATTAAGGTATTACCGGTCGGAATGACTAGTTTATCATCTCTAGTAAGTGCATTCTTTATTATTCTTGAATCCGACGCGGTACCCTCCCAACCAGTTAAAATATATGTAAACTTTAAATCAAATGTACAAGCAGCCAATACATTTATTGTCGGGTATCCTTTGCGACCACGATATCTAGGGGCATCTTTGTTAGGTACCTTGACACGAACATGTGTTCCATCAATTGCCCCTATGCAGTCCTTGAAAAACGGATAAAATCGTTTTTTTTCTTGAATTTCTTTCGGGACAATATCACCTTTCGGTTGTTGAATATAACGACTTTCTAACGATATAATCGCTTGCAAAACTCTATGGAGGCATCGACTGGTTGTTGATCCAGAACGACGGTACATCCAAGAGGCAAGCCGGTTTCTCAAGTCATTACCTACAATATGCAAAAATCTTGCAACTTGCTCTTCAACGGACATACGTTGAGTAGGTCGAAGACCACCATCACGCTTTAGGATATTGCACAATGTCATAAAAGCTTTCTCACTCATACGGATAAGTTCACGACATTTACCACTTTTTGAAAGATCATGTAACATCTCTTCTCGTACACATCGTCTTTGTAAAATTTCATCTCTAGTAGGTAAATTAACATGTTTTTTGGTAAACATTCTATGTCGTATAATAAAAACCACCAATAAGCAAAATATTTTAATTGCTTGCAATTGTTTAGCTCGCACAACATGAATTGTATTGAGTATCTGATTATCCATAGCAAAGGGCCAAAATTCGCTTAAAAAGAAAGAAAAAAAACATCTCTTTAGCACAATGGAAAAGACAAACCAGATCCACATAATGATATTAACACAAATAAAAAAGACATAGTGGGTTTATAAAAGATAATGTTAATTCATAAAAGATAATAGATTAAATGAACATGTTAATTCATATCAGTATGCTACTTTATGTAAAAAAATATTACACTTCGTTTAGTTATAATCTCAAAATAACACAATACACTGTTCTTCAAAGTTTAAACAATAATTTACTCAATTAATAAACTCTTATCATCAAAACTATTATAAAATTCATAATAGAAACTCTAAAACAATAATAATAATTGATCACAGAGTAGCCGTCAAAATGGCCAATAACATTCTTTAACAATAGAGTAGCCATTCTCATTGTAATGGCCCATAACATTATTAATACTAGAGTAGCCGTCAAAATGGCCAATAACATTCTTTAACACTAGAGTAGCCTATGCAAACAGAATTATAAATCCATAATTGCATATTAAAACTCATACCTGGTTATCGAGATGGATGAGAAAATTGGCGGCAGAAGAGGAGCAAACTGATGATTTTGGCGCCAGAGAAAAAAACAATGTATTAGGTTAAAGAATGGTGTACGCTATTTTATTTATAATGAATTAGAGGGTAGTTTAGGAAATTTAAAAATGTCTAAGATTTATAATAATCTTTTCTCACCAAATCACTCCAAATTGGGAGGATGAATATTTGCATCAATCATCCCCTTGTTTCCTTTCTTTTCTCATCACTTCCCTTCCTAAAAAAAACTCTGGAACACATTTTTTAATCTCTTCCTTTTAATTCCTTTCTCTTCTCTTGTTAAATGAAACTCGGGAACATAGTGTTAATGTGTTGATTAACCGTAAATCGACGAGTGAGGTGAATACGCCATGATATGATCTAATGGATCTCCTTCAAGCCCTAGGGTTTCTGGTTCGTCATTGATGTCAACTCCACAGGTGGACTTCTGTTTCTCTTTTTTATTTTCAATGAGTTTCCCCTTACTTGTAAGAATGGGGCGTGAGTCGCCATGTGCCACAAGCCCCAAAAAATAAGGGGTGGAGGAATGTGAATTTAGGACATGAGTTGATGACAGCTTATAGCTCAGTGGTCATGGGAGATGAGGGAACACTTCTGGCATTTAGTCTTAAGTTTGATTCCTGATTTTTTCGGGTTTTAGTGGTTCTTCATTGTTATGTGCTTGAGCGGGTGAAGAGTCGGGTTTTCTCTGAAACTAGTGGCTTGGTAGGCTAGGGGCTTTGTACGTGCAAGTTGGCTGCCATGGGTCTACCTTTTAACCAATGGGTATCGCATACAGAATACCCAGTGTTGCTTAAGTTGAATGTTCAAAAAAAAAAGGCCATGAGTTGACACATGTAACATTATTTTTGTTTTCTTTTAAATTAATAAATGAAATTAATTTATATTAAAAACATTTTTATTAATTAAAAAAAAGACAATCACAATTAAATTAAAAAAAATACATCAAATTAAATTTAAAAAAAACTACATCAAACAAATAAAAAAAACATAAAAAGGGGAATTGGAAATAAATAATCTCACCTAACTCAATTTGGTCGATAATAATCCTAAGTCAGTTATTTGCCGATAATAATCCGAACTGGTCAATTTTTTTTTTTTTTTTTTTTTTTGTAAAATAGTCAGCCGTTAAAATAGCTTAACGGAATTGTGCTCGAAATGGCTTGATTTTTGTTAATTCGAAGTTTAAACACCCGAATTAAAGCACCGTTTTCGTGGGTTGGGGCAGTATTTCGAGGTAAGTTTTACATCATTCGACTCCTATCCTTGTTCTGATCAAAAGTCCTAAAACATCGGTTTGTAATTCGGAAAAAAAACTTAACTCCGTTAAGCTATTTTAACGGCGGACTATTTTAAAAAAAAATTGACAAGTTCGGATTATTATTGGCCAATAACTGACTTGGAATTGTTATCAGCCAAATTGAGTTAGATGGATTATTTCTTTCCAATTTGCCTAAAAAAACTACGACATCACATATTTTTATTTTTCATCATCATCAGAGTTATATCTCGGAAGCGTCCAAATATGTTCAACCAAATCCGCACGAAGGTTGTGATGCATCTGCCTGTCTTGAATTTGAAATCTGTTAAACGATCTGGCTTCATCACTAATTCCTTTGTTATTTGATTTCTCCCCTCCCCATAATATTCACAAATCAACGGTCAAATAACCAACGGCTATTTTTTTTTTAAATTTACAACGGTCAAAAGAATGGATCAATAAAACACTGCCACGTTGTTAATTTTCTCCGCCCCACGCCAGTGACTTCCCCCACGCCAAACCCAAGCCCACCTCTAGGCGGTGTTCCGGGCGAGAATTCCTAACCCACGCTCCCAACCCATGCCCACTCCTTGCAGTCTAAAAGAAAAATGTCTGGATAGCCTATGTGGTTTGCTCCATTTTCATAGTGTGAAATGACTAAAATGCCCTTACTAATAAAAAATATTTCAAACATTAAAAAATCTAATTAATCCTTATAAGTAGGCCCCATCAGTTTCTTAAAATATAAAACTAACTCATCTACCCCACCCCTATCCCCCTCCTTCCCTCTGTCTTCCGACAAACCCACTCCAACCGCACCTCAAACCCCCACCGCTGTAACTCCGCCCCCCACCGCTACAACGGTTTCATTTAAGAACACCACACAGGGGCGTTAAGAGGGGGGGGGGGATAAATACAACTCATATCCCTTCAAATTCACATCTTTAAATCGATTTGAGGTTAATAAGGCATTTGAAGAAAGCAATAGTAATGGTATTATGTTTAATTAAGGTAACAATTTTGATTTGAAAAGTAAGACACATGCAACTTTTTCAAGATCTACTGATGTAGAATATAAGGTTATGTGCTCAACAACTTGTTAAACAATGTATCCTTGTGAAACAATGTCGCCTTTGAATGTTTGTAGATATTTAAAACTTGTGTCTAAGCTACTAGTTAGGTTATTTTGTGATGATAAACCTGCTTTGTTAATAACAGTTAATCCAGTGTTTCATGATCACACCAAACACTTGGAAATTGATCTGCATTTTGCTAGGAAAAAAAATGAAAGTGGAATAATTCAAATATAAAAATTAAGTTCTAAAAATCAATTGGCAGACATTTTAATGAAGCTTGAAAGAATAAGGCCTGAAATTGTGACATTACTGAAACTGTGGTTGCTTGTACACACTGCTTGGAACTAAAGAGACTAGATTGTGTTGCTTGATAAAATTATAGCAAAGTAAATCATGAACATCGAAAACAAACATATGGTATATACGCATAATAAATGTCGAGCCATCATCCTTGCATATACATTTCTGCCATTTTAATGCATTTACTGGTGAGATATAAACATGCCGTGGTCTTCATTGACTATAAAAGCATGTGCTTGCTATCGAGCATACAATAGTGTTATCGCGTGTTCATCAACTGATGGAAGAGATTCGTGATCACTGCAGCTCTCTCCAATGAAAAAAGCAGGCGTTTTAGGTTCAGACAGTGGTCCTTCACTAACCAGCATGAGAACCACTGACCACATAGTCGGTCTATCTTCTGGACGATGCTGCACGCATAACAGCGCAACATGTATTGATCTTAGTACCTCAGAGACCACACATGAGGCCTGTAAAGATGCACTCAATAGTCCAATGGACCTTCCTTCTTTATAGAGTTTCCATGCCTACATCCAACCAAACACATATTATAAAAGTTCACTTGTTTGTGGTCAAACCTATTGATATCTGATGAGTATTACAACTTACATGCCCAAGAAGGTTATCAGTGTGCCCTCCATGAGAGAATTCTCTGTTTCTCTTCCCGCAAATTATCTCCAACACCAGAACACCAAAACTAAATACATCAGATTTAATTGAGAAACGGCCATGTACTGCGTACTCTGGAGAAATGTAACCGCTATACACAAGTTAGCCAAATTAAATTAATAAATTAGTATTAAAGTTTTTTGTTAAATCTCATCTTTCTTCTTTTGTGTGAAAAAAAAGTTACAGAGGATGTTCTTACTGTGTTCCAACAACTTTCTTTGTCTTATTAGTGGTATCATGTCCTACAAAGTTTCTAGCTAGCCCGAAGTCGGATATTTTTGGATTCATATCACTGTCCAGCAAAATATTACTTGCCTTGAGATCTCTGTGGATAATTTGAAGGCGGGAATCTTGATGTAGATAGAGAATACCTCGAGCTATCCCATGTATTATGTTGAATCGTTGAGGCCAGTTCAGCATCAAGCTTCTGGTTTCATCTGCCAATAGGTGACTACTATATGTTACGTGTTATTATATAAAATTTGAAAGTAAGATGCTATGTAAAACCATTGAGAGTGACAAACCAAAAAGAAACCAGTCCAAGCTTTTGTTAGTCAGATATTCATAAATCAAAATCAGTTCATTTTGATGAACGCAATATCCAAGAAGCTTCACAAGATTCCGATGCTGAAGTTTTGCAATACAGATGACTTCATTCTTGAACTCATCAAGCCCTTGTTGAGATGTTTCTGAGAGCCGCTTCACAGCTATTTCTCTTCCATCCTTCAACACACCCTAAAATAAATACAAGTGTAATTATGATAACTTGTAATTCTGAAGATTTTACGCTTTCGATTCATGATAGTGATAAGCAATGCATCGTATTTAAGAAACATAAACAAAGTTACCTTGTAAACCGGACCAAAGCCACCTTCTCCAATCTTATTGGAGACACTGAAGTTACCTGTGGCCCTGGCTACTTCGTATAAGCTAAAAGACTGTAAATCATCAAGCTGTTCCATCTGCAGACTTGTATTCTTTTCATCATGCACATACAACTTTCCTACAAAATCATATTGTTACATGAAATTTTTAATTTCGTATCGTATAAACATGCAAAAATTTCAACATTACTCGCTCCTGTGGGTTACCTTGTCTTTCCATGGGAGGCGTTTTCTTGATTTTTCTACATGCATATGCCACAGCAAAGAGAAGTAGCATGGCTGATGAAGTTAAAAGCACTACTACAAGTATTATTTTCCTTTCGTTGAGATCGGACTGGGATTTCACAAAACCTTTTATTAAGGAAGAATAACAGATTAGCACATATGCTAAAAACACAATGATAGTCCATTTTTAGAAGAAAATCATGTACCTTTTAACTCAGAGGCTGCAATTTTTATGTAAATATCTTGATCTACATCATATTCTCTAGTGTCCAAAAGCTCATCAAGCCATAGCAAACATCCACTTCCTCCATTTCTGATATCTGAACTTGTATAACCTGCACAAGAGCAGTTCCTTTTGCAGGCCATCTCACATTCTCCAAGGGTCATGCTCACATTATACCACACACGTCGTGTGTCTGGTACCTTCACTCTTGCAATTTTCCAAAAACCATCCTCGTCCCCATCACCACTCCCGTTCCCACAATGCAGTGGCTTTTTGCGTATACACCCACTCGCCCAATCAGACGCCTCCCATTGTTCAGGATTTTTTGGTTCAAACCCTTGAATACAAGTACAAGGTGGATGTTTGTTAATGCTACAGATTCCAAAAGGCCCACAGAGTGAAAATCGATCACAAGTATCTACATCAGCGGTTGAATAAAGAATCCAGTCTTTGATTCGCTCAATCCATTGCAAAACTAGTGTCTTACCATCCCATGTTAAAACCACCCGTTGAACAACTGAACTTTTAAGTTCATATTTATAATAGATTTCCTTTTCATTCATGACAAAATCGGTTGAGTAAATCTGATTTCCTTCTTCAATAGGAAAACCGCCAAAGCCGAGACCATTCCACGGTCCATGTCTTCCCTGTAAAATTTCACCCTGAAACCTTAACGTTTGTGGATATCCATTCGTGTCGTGTATATTCCTATACACGCCTGTAGAAGGATCATCCGGGCTCTTCCAAGAGGTCATGCACCACTGCATCCCTGTTACCAAATCCTTCCCTAATTTCATTCCCGGAAGAAACGTGTCCCCTGGATAGTCAAAACTTTGCCAAATCATTTTATTTCTATTCCACACAACAAGATTTCCGCTTTCTAAAAGCTGCGCCACCACTACCGAATTATTACCCGTCGAATTGGATGACCAAACCACCGAGTTTCCGCCACTACAAATCACCAGGTTTCCCTGTCTGCTAAGCTTGAGCAAGCCTGATGTATCTGCAATTGGTGTCTCCCTGTTAGCAACCCATACAACAGTCCCATATGATATCTTCTTGTACCATATTCCCAGGTACCGGTTCTTGGACTTCCCGGGACTAAAAAAGCCCAGTTCGAACATTTCGCCTTTGGAAACAAGGGTGGCATTACCATCTCTGATTTCTTGATTTGCAGATATGGTATCTACTGCAGAACAACCTGATGACAGCATGATCAAAGCAAGAAAGACTAATAATACATGTATGGACTGGTGCTCCATTGATGATGCAAAGTATGAAAGCAGTGCCAATATATAAATCATCTTACTAGTTACTGTCTAAGATAATTCACAAGGTTTGAAAGTCAAATGTCTAGAGTCAAGTCAGCTAGATGGCTGTCGCCACTATTCGACAAATAGATATAATTTTTTAATAATGTATATCTACCAATTCAACGTTTATTTAATGAAAGAAAATAGTTTTTTAGCAAGTTGTATATCTACCAATTCAACGTTGATTGTTACTGTTCTGATATTGAACAATAAACTCAATGTTTACATGGGATTTAAGCGCTTTTAGAGTTTCAGCAGAATATACACAGTAACAGAAACATAATGTTTACCTTTAATTGTGTTGATTGCCGGAGAGAAAGCTAGATGAAGAAGAAAGGTCGTCAGGGTGGTCAGAGGAGGAGGTTGCGGAAGAAGGGTGTGGAACTAATTTTTTTAATTTTTATTTTTGAATTTTGCTCCATCAGTTTTTACAAAAAAAAAAAAAAAATCATTTTCCTTCAAAAGATTTAAAATATCGATTTACCTTCAAAAGATCTATTAGTTGTTTCATTTTTATCCAAACTTCTAACAACATCCATCTCCTTCGTCAAGTCTAACCAAAAACATCCATTTTCCTTCAAAAGATTTACAATATCGATTTACCTCCAAAAGTTTTATTAGTTGTTTCATTTTTATCCAAACTTCTAATAACATCCATCTCCTTCGTTAAGTCTAACCCGTGTATCTGTGATGTGATGAGTATCTTTGTCATTTTCCATACTACGACAAAAAAATCCCTACACAAACACTAAAAAAAACTATACAAAAACCTAGTAGTTCACGTCAGCTCGCTATGGAATAAGTTTTTGAAGATAGCGAACTGACGTGAACTACTGGGTTTTTGTGTAGGGATTTTTTATTTTAGTATGAAAAATGACCAAGATACCCATCACATGACAGACATATAGGTTAGACTTAACAAAGGAGGTGGATGTTGTTAGAGGCATGGATAAAAATGTAATAGTTGATAAAACTTTTAGAGGTAAATCGATGTTTTAAATCTTTTTGAGGAAAATGGATGTTTTTGTCAAACCTCAAGGAGCAAAATTGAATTTAACTCTTTATTTTTTATTGTAGGGTGGTTCCATTTATATTTCTTTTATTTTTTAAGCATGTTTAGAAAAAAAAAATTCAAAGTTTGTTCAAATTTAAAAAGTGGAGTGACTTTGATATGTAAAAGTTATGTTGGTTTTTTATAGTATTTGCATTTATATTAATTATAGTGAGATTCTTTCGCGCTACGCTATGATGATTAGTCTTATATATTTGATTCATTACGATAGTGACACTCGCTATAACAGTTGAAAGAGGAAAACCCAAAACTAAAGTCGTAATATGCCTAAAAGGATATTGACATATGTTTTATATAGATGGACAACCAGAAACCACTTTATCTTGAATACAACTTTGTTGTCTACAAAATTTCACTAGAATGCCGGAAAAAAAAATAAAAAAAAACATTTGTATTTTTGTTTTAAGTTAACGAACACAAATTATGAAAAGAAATTAAAATTAAAATTATAACAGTAACTATTTTAAATATATTTTAGATAAATATATGTCCTGGTTGTTTATCTAGTGAGTTGTCCAATATTGTATACATCTTTAAATTTAGATTTAGATTGTTAAGTTCTATAAGAGGAGGAGGGGCGGTATGTTAACTTTCTGTGATACTCGAATTCAACGCGTGATAAACAAACAAATTCCACCGCCACCTCATTTTATAACGCGTGATGATTGCGAACTTCTTTAACGCGTGATTTTCTTCACGGCGTGATGATATTATTTTGTGAGGGTAATTATTGGTTGGGGGGAAATTGTTAGGTGTGGTGGTGAGTGATGACCATTTCCACCAAAAAAGGTTGTGAGTGATAGAAAAATGGTTGCTGACATGACGGAATATAGGGTATGTTTGGCAAAACTAGCTGGTGGCTGGTAGCTGGAAGCTGAAAGCTGATAGCTGGAAGCTGAAAGCTGGTAGCTAGAAGCTCGTAGCTGGTAGCTGTAGCTTTTTAGATATTAAGGTGTTTGGCAGAGTAGCTGGAGCTTTTAATAAAATGTATAAAATGACCAAAATAGGCATAAATAAAAAAAAACAAAATACTAAACATAATTACACACACACACACACACACACACACACACACATATATATATATATATATATATATATATATATATATATATATATATATATATATAAAAGTTATTTCTCAAATGAATAAAACATTGTCATTTTCAATTAAATAAAACATAGTTATTGACAAACAGTCATAACATAATATAATACAATTAGATCATTAATGTCGTGCATTCCATATCAAAGTAGCAATTTCGTTGCGAACATGTTTCATCTCATTCGATGTTCCTTCAAATAGACCGCTAGTGCTTGTGTCATGGTTACGAACATCATGCAGTTCATCTCGTGGTATGTAGTTTGGATGTTGCTCCATTACAGTAAACATGAAATCTTCTTGAGAATTACGTATATAGTTATGCAATGCAAATGTAGCCATGATAACATCAATTTGTGTTTGCACGCTATACTTGGGCATTTTACCAAGTATCTTAAATCGTTTCTTCAAAATTCCAAATGACCTCTCAATATGACTTCGTAAAGATGAATGTGAACGGTTGAAAGCTTCTTGCATGTTATTCGGGGGCTCTCTTTGAAATTGAGATTGATGGTATCTTGTCTTGGAATATGGAACAAGGTATCCTTTTCTATCTGGATAACCTTTATCAACCAAATAATATCTACCTGATAAAGGAGTTGAAAAAACAAAAGGCGTTAGAATTTATTAAAAGTAACATGAAACAATTCCAAATATATGTGTAAGTAATTCGAAATATTACCTTCAGGTGGTTGTGGGAAGTTGAATTTACTATTTTGGGTGGCGTTAATGAAAACACGCGTGTCATGTGCTGATCCCTCCCATCCGATCGATACGAATGTGAAACACATATCGAAATCACATGTTGCCATTACGTTGAAAGTTGGTACCCCTTTTCTACCAATATACGGTAGTTGCTGACTTTCTGGGATACAGGCCCCTATGTGTGTACCATCAATACATCCAATACAATCCTATATATAATTTGAACATTAGTCAAGTAACAAAGTACACAAGTAGGAATGATATTAATCAATTTAATACCTTGAAATACGGCATGTATCTTTTGTCATTCAAGATTTGAGGTGGTATGAATTGAAAAGTTGGATCTTTTGGTTTTATAACGTCACGTGCTAGACCTTGAAAACCTTTACCTCTACCAGCTATTGCCTCTAGAACTTCATGAAAGGCTCTACTAATAGTCTCCCCAGAACGTTGAAAACGCTCCCCAACATCCCTGTTAGATAAACCCAATGCCAATGTATACAAAAATATCCCTACCTTCTCACAAGTTGACATTCTATCACTCGACTGCAATCCATAGTTTGATTCAAGCTCTCTACATAATTTCGTAAACACGTTTGGATGCATTCTGAATGCATTTACACATCGTATAGGATTGCCATTTAAAACTTCCATCATCCAAGCCTGTCCCGTTTGAGGTGATGTCATGCATGGTTCCTTGTACATATGCTTATAATAGTATGCAGCAACTAGATCACATGTATAGGTTGAATCCAACAAAAAATTATAGCAATGCAGTTTGTGATTCTTCTTGCTTGTTTCATTATTCATTATAACCCTGATAATAAATTCAATATCAGCTTAACATATAAAAACTTTAATAGCTAAAATATAAATGGATAAATAGCTTAACATATAGTCATGTCACTAAACATCAAGGTAAAAAAAATCAATCCAAAAGCAATAAAGTTCAAACAAATAGAAACAATAATGTCTTCGTAACATGTCCTCAAAGAAAACTTGAGTCAGTGAGCCTTTGCTTTCGTTGCAGCCACGCTAACCTACCATGATCATGTGGCACATTTATAAACATTTCTCTTTTCACGGGATCTTCAAATAAATCCATTGCAAATAACCACAACTCCTCATCTTCTCTTATTAATCCTGCATCTACCATCCGGCTAAGTAAACCCATAGCAGCTTCAATACTAAACTTAGTACTTTGACTGAGTTTGGAAGAATCTGATTCTAATATTTCTAGAGCACGTTGTTGATTCATACTACTTTGAGTTAAATGTTCTTTAAGTATTGAAGCTCCCAATGATTCTCTCCCTTTACGTTTCATCTTAACTGGTTTAGGCTTAGTGTTTACTTTAGTAGACTTTTCAAAATTCTTTGCAACCTCACTTGGGCTTAATGTTGATGCATCATGTTGACTTACTTCATTCAAGAAGTCACCAAAGAAATTGTCACCTCCCACAACATTGTCATCCTCAAGGTTCTCAACATTGTCATCCTCAAGGTTCTCAACATGCACCTCATTGAATGTAGTTGGATCCATAGAGGGTGCCACACAATTTTCCCCACTAGCAACTACATCTCCAAATAACTGATCCCACTCTTCTTGTAGTTGTATAGATTGTTGGTTATTTTGAATTGCTAGAACTTTCGGATTTTCCTACAGAATATAATGGTGAATCTTTAGTTATCATTACGACTGGAATATTATAAGGCATTTAAATTTTGAATGAGTTATATTATGTCACCTGAATTTTTCTTTTCCACCATTCTTCAGAACAATTAAGTTGCTTGGTACTTTCATTCCAACCTAGACCAGTCTCTCCATTCTTAAGTGACTTCCAAAGGTTGTACTCTTTTCTCATACTGTCATACTTGTTCTTCATAGCTTTGTCACTGGCGAATTTATGATTTATAACTTTTTCAAACTCTGGCTGAAGAGTGACCCATTTGAATGGGGAAGTTCGACCATGCTTCGTGATAAATTTGTTTAGGAACCGACATAATTCTAAAACCATTTCTTTTGGCCAAATTTCTCTTTTCCCTTTCTCTTTTTTAGAATCCATCTAGCAACCATGCATACATACATATGTACACAATTGCAAAATAAGAATTATATCGCAAAAACGACATTTTTAACAACATAATAATCAAAGAACTAAAGATTCTTACACGTTACATTCAAATATGTCATATAATATTCAAAGATTCAAATATGTCATATAATATTCAAAGAACTTGTTGCTTATTAAGCCTATGTTCATTATGGCAAATCAACAACATATTTACCTATCAGATGCTTGAAGGGCACTTAGATGCTTGAAGGGCACTTGATGTCTTAAGTGTAAAACTTACAGCAAAATGACTATTATTTTCTATCTAGATTTAATGTTAGAACTTAACATATACCCATTGATATTCTCTGTCTGTTAATAAAAAAGTGTAAAACTTACAGCAAAAGCCTATGTGATGTGACTAAAAACCTAGAAGCAACATCATAACCTTTTGTTTATGTGCAATTGTAATCTTGCTGGTTTACCTTAATATAATGCCATTCCAATAAAAAAAGGACAAAACAATCATAACCTTTTCAGTTCCCAATATTAGGTGTTTTGGGATAAAGGTGTCTCTCTGCTACAAATGAGCTACTTGTACAATTCATTACTGATATATATGTTATTGTTTATATAATCTTATCATTCTTTTGTGTTTAACAACTAAAATATATTTGCCAACAAGCATACCATGTCTCTGCTATCTTTCATCCCATATTGTGCAACACTTCTTATGATAGCAATATAGCATATTAACTAGGGGTGTAAATGATGCGCAACGGCTCGAGAGCTACCCGGGATCGGATCAGTAAAAAGCTCGAACGAGTCGACCTTTAACGAGTCTGAGCCCGAGCTCGGGCCTAAAATATGACTCGTTTAGCTATCGAGCCCGAGCTCGAGCTTTGCATACAAAGATCGTTTAGGCTTGCGAGCCTAAACGAGCCTAAACATAATTTTATATATATATATATTATATAACATTGGTGGGCCGAGCTCAAGTCGAGCTTTGACTCGTTTAAATTATATTAAAACGAGCTCTAGCCGAGCTTGGAACTCGTTTAAAATTGTTCTCAAATAATCTCGAGCCGAGCCGGACTCGAGCTTTGGATTTTACTTACGAGCCGAGCTCGAGCTCAAAATTTTAGGCTCGAACCGACCCGAGCTCGAGCTCGAGCTTCACAAAAACATCACGAGCCGAACTCGAGTAGTGGAAGGCTCGGGCTCGGCCCGACTTGTTTACATCCCTAATCGTGTGATATGAGGATTCTACCATATTTAAAAAAAACATGAACTATAATCAATAAATAATAAATAAATAATAGACATGATTGATTATAACAGGGATGGATCTAATTAAATAAGAACATGCATGAATCAACAATTTCGATTGTATTGATTACTTTAACTGAAAGTAATTATGTAACAAGTGGTACTGCGATGAATCATCTTTCTCATACAAGTTCGATTGTATTAAATTATAGTTTGATTGTATCAAATAAGAACATGCATTAAACTCAAAGTAAATATGTGTATTAAAGTTACAATCGAATTAAATAAAACATGCACTGGGATCGATAGTTGAGGAGTAGTCTCTATATAAGAATAGGGAACATGCATACCTTTGTTGGCTTTAACTTGCGACCGATCAACGTTTCTTGAAAATTTGGGATGATGAAGATTGTAGGTTATTTAAGTAATTTAAGCCCTAAAAGCTTGTAGGTTTTTTAAACGCTACTATAACAAGCGTTTCAATAAGAGCTTTTCAACTAATCTAAAAGCCTTAAGCCTGTTTCAACCAAACAAGGCTTTTATTGGGCCTGGAGCTTTTTCTTAAAAGCTTGAAGCTTGAAGCTCCTAAAAGCTCCTAAAAGCTTCTAAAAGCTCGTTGCCAAACACGCCCATAATTGGATATTGTGAGTGATGGAATTCTATCACTAGTGACCACCCCCACTCCCCTAAAACAGAAAGCTTACAATGTTTCTATTTCTACAACTAAATTACACCAATAAATACTAATTATGCTACATGCTAAGATTTGAACACTCGTCCTCTTTCTAAAAGACAAGACCCTCTACCACTTAGCCACAACTAAAATTACATCATGGGTAACCCGATCTCAAATAGAGTTCCATGATGGTGTTTGACAAAACTAGCCTTAGACTGCGGGGAGTGGAGGGGCTTGGGTTGGGGGTATTGCTCGACACATGGCGAGGGTGAGATCCACAAGCTTATGGTGAAAAATGAGGGGTGTGATCTGGCGTAGCTTAGCTTGGCGCGGCCAGCCATGTGATTTCTTTTAATTAAAGTAGCCAACCAAAACCAGCCATATTGAACCAGCCAACCAAAGCCAACCAAGTCACCCTGCCTCCTGCCCCACGCCAGGCTGAATACCCACACCAAATGGGCACCGCCCCAACCAACGCCAACTCGGAGTGGAGCAGCTGGCGTTGGCTGGCTTCCCCTATCCCAACCAACGCCCCACTCCCTACAGTCTTAGAACCAGTTCAACACCTCTTTATACATTGCCACTAAGTTGTTTCAATGTAGGTCCCCTTGATGTATGGATCTTTCACAGAATTGTCAATCCAATCAAGAGTGCGGAATCCTCTTGATCCGAATATCACAGAAACAAGTAGAAGAACAGAATTCCAATTCAAACCGGGTTTCTATTGATTATCAAACACGAGTATTACAATCAATCAAACCCTAATTTCGTCTAAGGCTAGCTCTCACGAAATTACTCTCTCTCAAAATCTATTTTGGCTGATTTACCTAAACCCTAAAGCCTAACCTTGTTTATATAACACAAGGTTTGCAACTTGGGCTGTTTACTACATGGGCAAGCCCAATTCGTTCCCCCTTGACCCAACTGGGTTTTGTTTAGCCCAAACTCTATTATTTCACTAATACAAAGCTAAACCCGCTAATTGTTTATCGTTTAACTAATTACAAGATAACCAAAGACCAAATCTAAGTTGTTGTCACAAATATGCACCAACAAACTCCCCCCTTGACAATAGCTTCATAAAATAACTTTGTCTTTAGTCTTCTTGCAATTATTCATGTAGTCTTGCACTGTCTTTGGTCTTTGGATAACTTGAGCTTCAATTGCTTCTGTCAGCAACAGACTCCCCCTAATCTGATGCATCCAATCACCAAATCTTCAAAACGTTAGCACTTGAGTAAACTCCAGTTCAGCATTTGCAAAGCACTCTTCAACACTTCAACTTTGTCTGTAATGTAGAAAGGAGGTTCTACCATGCATCCAATCAAACTCTCATCTTCACACTTCACAACTATTTCTCAGCAACAAACTGCTTCAATATGTATACTATAAAACAAACATCTCGAGAAACCATAAGAATTTTTCAACAAAGTTAGATAAATTATTATTATTCAAGAGATAGTTAAACTGTATCACAGATTAAGCATTTTCAACTTATCACCAACACGCAAAAACTTTTTGTCCAACACACAAGAACCTGCATGATTTAAAAATTTTGAACTCACTTTCTAACACCATCTCCCCCTATCGGTAACAAATCCTCCACGAATAACAGTTTTCCGTACGTTAAGAATTTTAAACAGAAAAAGACACTAATTTTGGATTTTTTTATATTTTTCTGAAATAACAAAAACAATAAACACTCTATTTTTGTGAGAATCACCGGTAAGAAGATCATATCAGCACAATCAAACTGTTTCACACAATTAGATGATTCTTTATTTAATTTTTTTTCGTGAAAAGCAGTCCAAGACGATTACCAGTATGTTTGTCCACTTAAACAAAATGCATGAACATTTCAAGTACCATTACCATATGATACGTTAAGGTAATTTTATTACTGATATACTAGTGTGTCCCACTTCAGGATATACCCCCGCGATCAAGGTATGCACAAAGATTCATCGTAGTAGGTGAGTATACTGAATTCATCCGTATTATTTTTCAAAGTTTAGATAATTGGTGATCAGGTCAGTACTTTCGTACAGCAAAGAGACCAAAATATCCAACGAGGGCTAAGACAAATACCATTTTTGATACGATTTATGCATTTTGCACTTTTTGAATGACTCTCTAGGAGAGCTTCTTCATTTATGGCATTTGGCATTTTTTACTCTTTTAAGATATCCTGGTTGTGCCTAGGTCAGCATGTATCTGGATGCAGCAGAAGGACAACCCTGATATCCCCAGATGAAATAACAATATAAAGACCCAAAACCTCAGATTTTGGCAATCTATCAACGCAAGAATTAAGGTCATTAAACCATACACCACTGATGTGTTCCCCACTCATATTCAGTTCGTTTAGGTTTATATCACATTGGTAAGTTGACTATTTCATGCTTTTTGCCTACTGGTACATCATATGATGAAGCAGCTATCACACTTAAGCAATTTAATTTCAGTTTGAGTGTGACAGTCTAACTTGCTGATGTACTATCATTTCTCCTTTTCACATAGTGATAACTCATTTTTGATTTTCTATTTTTTTATGTTTTTGATTTTTTTGATTTTTTTAATGTTTTTGTATTTTTGATTTTTAAGAAAAGCAGTAAACTATTTACAAAATTCTTATGAAAAACCAGTTATTCAGGATTCCTCATCCCGTTGAGTTCGACTAAATGTTCAAAGCGAGCCCTGTCAAATGCTTTAGTATAAAGATCTGCCAGGTTATCTTCTGTGTCGACTCGATGTAATTCAATTAGTCTCTTTTCAGCACAGTCCCGTATAAAATGATGATGAATGTCAATATGTTTTGTGCGACTGTGTTTCACGGGATTATTTGTTATAGAAATTGTGGCATTATTGTCTATCATAATAGGAGTACTAGTGAAATGCAAACCGTAATCGCGCATCTGTTGTTGTATCCAGAGAACCTGAGAGCAGCAGCTACCCGCAGCAATATATTCAGCTTCACACGTAGATGTAGACACACAAGATTGCTTCTTGCATTACCAAGACACAATCCTGCCGCCTAAGAACTAACAACCACCTGTTGTAGACTTTCTGTTCGACTTGCATACTCCAAAGTCTGAGTCAGTGTAAGCAACAAAATTCAGATCACTATCAGATGGATACCACAACCCATGTTTAGGTTTCCCCTTTAAGTAACGAAGAATCCGCTTCACTGCTTTCATGTGTGACTCTTTTGGATTAGCCTGATATCTGGCACACAAGCATACGGCAAACATGATGTCGGGTCTTGAAGCAGTCATGTCACACCCCGATTTCCACGTGTCACCGGTGGGCCCGGTGTGGGGTACAGTGACGTAGTTGGCATCGTCATAGACAAACAACACAATATAATAATGCACAGCGGAAGCAGAATAGATACATTTCAACTTTAATTTAAAATGACATAATAACATCATAAGTAGTTGAAACGGATCCACAGGCGGATCAATAAAATAAGATAAAAATTGTTCAACAGATATTTTGTCGTCCGAGCTTGCGAGACTATAGTGGACGCTCTTAGGAAAACAGCCAGCCTATTTCGTATAGTACCTGCACTTAACCTTTTGGGAAAAATACGTCAGTTTACACTGGTAAATACAAATCGACTGACTCATTTTGAAAATGATTGAAAATTGATTTAAATGCACAAGGCATAAATATTTTTTTATTAACTTGGGATAATTATGCAATATAAACTTGTGAACGAATTACATGCACTCGTATCTTTGGTGGCCCGGGATCTGCTGTCCGGGCTAAAGATTAAATGACACACCACATTAAAGAGTTATACACGCCGAGTGTACGCCTACACCCCGTGCTCTGGTCGTGGCCATCTCGTAAGATAATGCCAAGGATATCCGGGACACGGTCAATAACCCCCCAAAGCCTAAAGTAAGACAAGACTGTTTAAACGAGTCGCACAAGCTATTCAAGACTGTACACCCATAAGGTGCAGGACTTGTGCGCCCGATCAAGCGGTATTTTAAATACCGTACCCTAAGCCCGTATAGGGAAAATAAGTCAAAATGTATTTACCTGAGCAAGTATGTAACACAAACGGTAAGTGTGGTAGCTTTTACTGGGCCTCCTAATCTGGAACAAAGGTTTATAATAACCTATTAGATTTCTAACGGGTCTTTTATTTAAGCTTAAGCTTTGACCGGTTAGTTTTAAGGATGATACGGTTTACGCACGATTAAGCGAAAGACCGGATAGAATGTGATTTAGACCCGACAAGTTTGAATACTTGTATAATATGGGTATACTAAATACATTCTGGATTTTGAGATAAAAATGATAACGTTTGACCCGTTTCGGTCAATTTACGCATACTAGTTACGTAAACCGAACCGAACGCAAAAAGGGCGTTACGGGTAGCCAAATGAGTCAAATGCAAGTTCCCTGAGATAATATGCTTTATATATGATATAATATCAGTAAGTTATGTTCTATATTGCCCGGAATAATTTTAAACTCAATTTATGCCTTAGAAGGGCATTTTGGTCATTTAAAAGATTATGAAAGAGTCAAATTAGAAATCTGAGTTTCGGGTCTGGTTTATACAGTAAATATACTTTATTTAATATGTTATAACAGTAGGGTATGACCCATATACCAAACTTAACATTTAAAAATCAAACTATGCACCGTAGGGGTATTTTAGTAATTTCACAAGGGCTAAAACTGCCAAAACTGGAAACCTGAGTTCATATACTTATACTTACTGTTATTATATGAAAATATACTAATTACATCAGTAGGTATAAGTCTTATATGTTAAAAACGGGTATAACGCTTACTATGCGCTTAAAACGCTAAAAATGCGATTTAGAGCCGTTTCCGGGTTTATATATGAAAGCTGAGATTTTTATATTTCCAGAAGGCTCAAAATAATTTATTTAACATATAAATTCAGTAGGAAAAGGTTTCGGGTCAAAAGGATGCATAAAACTCATTTTATGGCCTAAATGGTCAAAACCAACATAAACCGAAATAACTAAGCGATTTAAGATACGACCAACCAAAAATTAAATAAAAATCATCAAAAATCCCAAAATATTATATAACATCAGTTGGTAAAAAGTTTTGTATCAAAACGTGGCCAGAAATAGGTTATACACGAAAAGGACCGTTTATGTAACTTTATAATATAGTTTTACGCTAATGGCCATAACTCACAATCTGGACCGCCAACTGATCCGAAATTTTCGGTGCAAGTTTATATATTAGAAATAAAGATTTCTACTCTTTCATTTTTCCAAAAATCATGTTTTATATCAAAAAGGGCAAAATAGTCAACTTTTAAGCATAATCGGAAACATGCAATTGAAGCGGTTAAGCATAGACTCAACAACAAAAATTCCAGAAAGTTTTACCAAAATAAAATAGTAAAAAAAATACTCTCCAATACAGATCTCAAACATGCATGTACGAATCCGAATCGGTAGTCTACGAATTAGTCGTTTTACAAGACTTTCGGTTCCGATTCGTATCTATACTAAAGATTGTCGAGTTGATCATGGTAAAACACATTCTTATATTCATTATAAAGCTATCTATGATGATCAAACAGATTGCATGTCATTTACATTACCATTCAAGCTTATTTTTGCAAAAATCACTTCTGTTGACTTTTTAGAAACACGTTTGACTCGACAATTAGCATGCATATAGTGGGAATCAGATAATACCCTTTTGAGGGTTTGTTTCCCACATAAATACCAACATATTTGTGGTTTCAATTCGAGAAATGACTGAGAGAAATTCGTTTAATCAGAAAGTCAAAGTATAAGAACATTCAGTTTGACTTTTACTAATAATCGATGTAAGAACGAATTAGAGATTGAATTAAGAGCTTACAAAGGTCCTATAGATGCTTAGATAACACTAGGAATCGGCCTTGATGTTCAGATTAGCTCCAGAAGTCTGCCTTGAAGGTTCTTGAGAGTTGAGAGCTTTTGTTTACAATTGCAAGTGCCAAGAATGAGCTCTTTGATCTGATTTAAAGCTGAAATCAGATGTCTTGAAGAGGTTACTGTTGCTATAGGCATGCAAGACATATTATTGGAGCAAAAGGAGGTGGCCACAGCTGTTACCAACTTCAAATTCGGACCAGAAATGCAAAATTCGCGAATTTATGTTACTGGGGGTCTCACGCGGCCCGCTTGGGTCAGTCCAGGCGGGTCGCCTGACCTGCTGATCAGCCAAACAAGTTTCCAACTTGGCAGCTTTGGTCCCTGAACTTGTATGCGATGTTTCGGCTTCATATCTTGACTCGTAAACCCTAAATCTTGGTTTTTAAGAACCTTAGGACATTTACCTACATGGTAATGTCCTCGGATAACTTTGCGCTCAACCGAAAAGCCATGAAATTCGACGTTGACGCTTTTAGTCCCTTAAGTACGGTTTTGGCCATAACTTTCTCATACGTTGACGAAACTTCATGAAATTTTTACCACATATTCTAGTGAGTATATTTTAGCTTCTCAAAGCTTCGGGTCTGCCAAAAGTTCACTCAGAGGTATAAATTAAACATGTTGACACTTTTGGCCCCTATAGTTTGCAATTCCTCACTTTTGTGCAATTTCCGCGTCGTATGATCCATGAACCATCCGTTTAAGGTTATAAACATTATGTAGGGTTATCATAGAGTCTATTTATCCATTGTTGACACTTTGGACCCTTACGTTCCATAGTTTTCACCGTTTGTCACTTTTAGTCCCTCTAAAGTATACTTTCACATACCGGAACCTTATGACACGTGTCAAGACATTATTGGACGAAATTTTTCGAGGTGTTACATCCTCACCCCCTTAAAAGAAATCTCGTCCCCGAGATTTACTGAAACAAGTGGGGATATTTTTCTTTCATCGTGGATTCCACTTCCCACGTGTATTCGGGACCTCTACGGGCATCCCATTTGACCTTAACAATAGGCACGTGCTTCCTTCGAAGCTTCTTTACCTGTCGATCCTCAATCGACAAAGGTTTTTCCACAAATTTCAGACTCTCGTCTATGTGTATATCCGTATGCGGTATAACCAGTGATTCGTCAGCGAAACACTTCTTCAAATTACAGATGTGAAACACATTATGAATAGCGCTAAGCTCTTCAGGCAAGTTTAACTTGTAAGCGACTGACCCGACACGTTCGATAATCTCGAAAGGTCCTATGTATCTCAGGCTTAGCTTGCCTTTCTTTCCAAATCGCATCACACCCTTCCAGGGCGATACTTTAAGCAATACTTTATCACCTACATCGAAGTGAAAGTCTTTGCGCTTAGGATCCGCATAACTTTTCTGCCTATCCCTGGCAGCTTTCAAACGATCGCGAATCTGAGCGATCTTGTCTGTCGTCTCGAAGACGATATCTGGTCCTGACAGTTGGACTTCTCCAACTTCTGCCCAACAAATGGGCGATTTACACTTTCTACCGTATAAGGCCTCAAAAGGCGCAGCCTTTATGCTGGAATGGTAGCTATTGTTGTAGGAGAATTCAATCAGTGGTAGGTTCTTATCTCAACTACCACCCAAGTCGATCGCACATGCACGAAGCATGTCTTCCAAAGTTTGAATAGTACGCTCACTCTGACCATCAGTCTGAGGATGGTAAGCCGTACTAAAATTCAAACGAGTGCCCAACGACTGTTGGAAACTCTTCCAAAAATGCGACGTATATCTGGTATCTCTATCGGAGATAATAGATATAGGTATACCATGTAGCGCTACGATCTTATCGACGTATAATTGGGCTAACATATCTGAGTTATACGTCTCCTTGATGGGTAGAAAATGAGCTGACTTAGTCAGTCTATCTACTATGACCCATATGGTATCATTTCCCTTTTTCGTCTTCGGCAACTTGGTGATGAAATCCATTGTCACCATTTCCCATTTCCACTTGGGAATTTCAGGTTGTTGAAGCAAACCTGACGGCTTCTGATGCTCAGCTTTGACTTGCGCACAAGTCAAACACTTTGCTACATGTTCAGCTACTGACTTTTTCAAACCAATCCACCAGTAGTTTGCTTTCAAATCCTGGTACATCTTATCAGCTCCAGGATGAACGGAATATTTAGAGCTGTGGGCTTCCTGGAGGATAACATCCCGAAGTCCTCCATAAACTGGAACCCATATTCGTCCGTTTAGTCGTAGCATTCCATCTTTGTCGTAGGATAACTGCTCCTCAGTTACTCCTAACTTTTCCGCATGATAGTTAGCTTCCAACACAGCTTCCTTCTGTGCAGCTAACACCCTTTCGTTCAAATTATTTCTTATTTCTATGCGCTTGGCATTGATTCTGATTGGTTTTACCCTTTCCTTTCTGCTTAAGGCGTCGGCAACTACATTTGCCTTGCCTGGATGGTATCTTATCTCACAGTCATAGTCATTTAAAGTTTCCATCCATCGCCTTTGACGCATGTTCAATTCCTTCTGATTGAACAGATGCTGAAGACTCTTGTGATCCGAATAGATTATGCACTTGGTTCCATACAAGTAATGTCTCCATAGCTTCAAAGCAAACACAACCGCACTCAATTCCAAATCGTGGGTGGTGTAATTCTTCTCGTGCACCTTGAGCTGGCGAGAAGCGTAGGCAATGACTTTGCCTCTCTGCATGAGCACACAGCCCATACCAGTGTGCGATGCATCGCAATACACTATGAAATCTTCTATGCCATCGGGCAATGTCAACACTGGAGCATTGCTCAGCTTCTTCTTCAAAATATCGAAGGATTCCTGCTGCTTAGGGCCCCAATCAAACTTAATCTTCTTACGAGTCAATGAAGTTAGGGGCGCAGCAATTCTTGAAAAGTTCTCGATAAATCGCCTATAATATCCTGCCAATCCGAGGAAACTGCGAATCTCGGTAGGAGTCTTCGGCTCCTGCCAGTTCATGACTGCTTCTACTTTAGCGGGATCTACTTGGATACCACGCTCGCTTACTATATGTCCAAGGAATTGGACTTCTCGAAGCCAAAATTCACACTTCGAAAATTTGGCATAAAGCTTCTCTTGATGCAGAAGTTTGAGAATACAACGAAGGTGTTTCTCATGGTCAGCTTGGCTCTTCGAGTAGATAAGGATGTCGTCAATAAAGACGATAACGAATTTATCTAAATAAGGCTTGCAGACACGATTCATGAGGTCCATGAACGCGGCTGGTGCGTTTGTGAGCCCAAACGGCATCACTAGGAACTCGTAATGTCCATAACGAGTCTTAAACGCGGTCTTGTGTACGTCTTCATCCTTGACCTTTAACTGATGATATCCTGACCTCAGGTCAATCTTAGAGAAATAGCTTGCTCCTTGCAACTGATCGAACAGATCGTCGATCCTGGGTAACGGATATCTATTCTTGATAGTGACCTTATTAAGCTCACGGTAATCGATGCACAGACGCATCGATCCATCCTTCTTCTTAACGAACAAGATTGGCGCTCCCTAAGGAGACGAGCTAGGTCTAATAAAACCTTTAGCTAACAAATCATCCAACTGCGTCCTCAACTCCTTCATCTCCGTTGGTGCCAATCTGTAAGGTGCTCTTGCTACAGGCGCAGTGCCTGGAATGATGTCTATCCGAAACTCCACTTGCCTATCCGGTGGCAAACCGGGTAGTTCTTCAGGAAATACTTCAGGATATTCCGAGATAACAGGAATATCTTCAATCTTCGGCTTCGGCTCATCAATGGTAACTTGTGCCATATAGATGACACATCCTTTCTGCATGCACCTGGATGCTTTGAGCATGGACACTTACTCCGGCAATCCATGCTGGGTGTCTCCTTGAATAGTAAGTGACTCACCAGACGGAGTCTTAACTATTACTTGTTTTCTATTGCACAGAATCTGGGCTTGGTTACTCGATAACCAATCCATGCCTATCACTATATCGAATCCAGCTAGCTTAAAGGGAAGCAGGGTTAACGGGAAAGAATGATTCCTAATGGATATAACACATCCATCTAGAACAGTCGAGGCGGTTTCTATGGTTCCATCAGCTAATTCCACCTCATATTTCACACTTAGGGTTTTAACAGGAAGGTTCAACAATTTACAAAACTTATCATCTACAAACGACTTATCGGCTCCTGAATCAAACAAGACTCTAGCAAAAACATCATTTACAAGAAACGTACCCGTAATGACGTTGTCGTCTAGGACTGCTTCCTTGGCGTCCATTCTGAAGACTCTCGCATTAGTCTTCTTCCCATCATCAACCTTCTTCGCATTCTTTGGGCAGTTGGGCCGAATGTGCCCTTTCTCGTTGCAACCAAAACAGGTTGCATCCTTCATTTTCTTGCAATCCACAGCTTTATGATCTGTGGACTTGCAGATCCCACAACGTTTCTCGAAAGACTGGGACTTAGACTCTTGCCTGCATCTCCCAAAGTGATGCCTCCTACAAACCTTGCATTTGGGTTTCTCACTCGACTGACGATCTCCTTTCTTAGATCCCGACCCTTTTTGGTGGTCGTTGCTCCCTCTGTGTCGTTTCTCAGACCTTCGTGAGGTGTCATCCTCACGTTTCCTTTTGTTTTCTTCTGAGCTCTTAATAGCTCTCAATCTGACCACATCTTGAGTGAGGGAGAGGGATAGATCAGCTACTGATCTAAATGTAGTAGGCCTTGAAGCCTTGATGCTTGCCTTTATCTCCGGTGCCAGACCCCCAATGAATCGAGCAATCCTTCGCGGCTCCGGGGTCACCAGATAAGGCACTAATCGAGATAAAGTGTTGAACGTAGTAAGGTACGCTTGACAATCGAGATTCTTCATAACCAGGGATACGAAATCCGATTCTATTCTTTCGACCTCGTGCTGCGGACAGAAATTCTCCTTGATCAGTGCTACAAACTGATCCCATGTCATGCTATACAGAGCGGTCTTTCCAGTAGCTTGTAGAAGCGACTTCCACCATGCTAACGCGTCTCCCTTGAACGACTGGGACGCGTACTTCAAAACATCCCTATCAGCACACCCGCTGATATCAACCACAGTATCCATCTCATCAATCCACGTCATACAATCGACGGCTCCCTTTTCCCCAGTGAAATCTCTGGGCTTGCAAGATACGAAATACTTGTACGTACAGGACCTGCTGTGCGTATCATGCTTCATCTTAACTTCTTGCTTTGGGATGCTGCTGTGGTTGGAGGAGTGATTATCATCCTCATCCTTCTTCGGCTCACCCTTTTTAGAAGGTGGCTTACTATGAGCCTCAGAATGAGTCTTAGGCTTTACGTGCGTTACTGTTCGGGTTCTGCTCCGAGTACCGCTAGATTCCCTGAATTGCCTGTCCATAGCTTTGGCAACAGCGTTGTCTATCAGTGCTTGCAATTCTGCACCGGTGACGTGAATCTTTGCATTATCTGAGTGTTCCCCAGAATGACTGTTGGTCTCCTCCGATTTGGCCATTGTAGCTTTAAGCTACAATAAAGGACAAGGTCTATTTAGAAACCTAACAGTATTATCGTTCTAAACGATTTATTAACCATGGTATCAAGAACCTTAACAGTTAATTTGGTAAATTTCATTCAGGCTTTTACTAGCAATCAAGGAATGAAATTATATATATTGGCTCCATAGGCCTAGTCACTACGGACAATTACTAAATTATAAATTTAGATTTTTATAGGATTATAAATTGTATAATTAAACAAATAATCATTTACTAGACAGAGGGTCATAAACCACAACTGCCACTATATGACATAGTCATAACCCGTAGGTATCAAATCATTAATAGACTTGTGTACAGATATAATCTGTAAATAATATATTAAAAAGGGTGGCTTGTGTGATTTTACAGATCACGCTTGGCCAGGAATGTTAACATGTTTTCAGATGTTAACAGAGAGTTGAATCTTTTCAACCAGGTTTTACCATCATGGCCAGGCCTGTTAATAAGGCATTCAAGCTAGGTTATACCTTACTAAGATTCTTATAAATGGCAAATCAAATAAAAATTGATATTTTTCATTATTTAAGTATTAAATTCATGCACATAAATAAAATGAGAAATTCCAATTAATCATTTCAAATTTCAAATAAAGTAACTAGTACATCTTTGCCCTAAACGGGACTTTAATTCAAATAACATGAATAACATGCCCGCGCAGGGGCTAAACAAATAACAGCAACAACTAAGCAAAACAAACCCACGCAGGGGTTAACAGAACAACATACCCACACAGGGGTAGAATAAGGGAAATATACCCACGCAGGGGTAGAGTACAGGAATAGATGTCCACGCAGGGACACGAGTAAATGAGATAACAATCAAAGGATTCAATGATCCTTCTTACTCTTACCCTTGAGTAAGTCAAACACCTTCTTGAACATGCCACTGTTGCGTCGGCGATCAGCTCGCATCTCGTGTTGCAACTCACGTCGCATGTTGTTAATCCCATGCAGGATTTCTTGAACCTGCGGCGGCGACATCATAGGCGCCGGTGGCGGTGGCTGTGGCTGCTGGTAACCCGGAGGGTAACCAAAAGTAGACTGCCCAGCAGCCCAAGTGTCTCCAAATGGACCACTAGGTGGAAGCGAGCTGTAGTTTGCAGCTTGCCAATAAGGGTCTCCTGTGTAGTCGTAACCCTGGGGGAAAATCTGGTCGAATGGGTTAAACTGAGCTGCGCTGGCATAAGCCGGAATCGGCTCTCCATAGTTCTGCGGTGGCAGAGGCGGGATCGGTACTGAAGTGACCTCCGATACGGGATGCGGAGACTCTCCCGTCTCGGACTCCTCGTGAAGAGGCGTGTAGCGACTACTACCAACGTCTGGAGGGGTGCCTATGCGAATCCCTCCGCGCGTAGACATACGCGCATTCCTCCTTGGCCTCTGAGGCGGAGGAGGTAAAACTGGTGGTGGCGGTGGCGACGGAGTGAGCACGTCGCGCCATAGGGCCTCAGATAGGTCCTGCTGCAGAAGCGGCTGCTGCTGAGGCTGCTGCTGCTGCGAGTGGTGCTGCGAGTGCACCAGCGATCCATGGTGAGACTGGAGCATCGGAGAGTTGTGGCGGCTGGGGGTGTAATACCAATCGTGCTGCTGAAACCTCTCCTGAAAGCTGTCAACACCATTGTAGGGTGATCCCCTAAATGGTGACCCATCCGATATCTCGATGGGATGGTTGGGCGTACCTGACGGTGGCAGTGAAGGGTCCGTGTCTTCATCAACTTCCATCTCGTGATCACCAGGAAAGTGGTCCTCCGGTCCTAGTGGGTTATGACCCACTGGCTCGTCCAAATAAGCATCAGGGTTATACATACCCTGGTAAACTGGTGCTGGGTATTGGTGAGGCGACTGATGAAGGGGTATATAAGATCCATGGGAACCATGGGGCCCATTTTCCGAGTGGGGCCCAAATGATTGGGGTAGTGATGGCGAAGTGCTCATAGACACCGAGTGTCTAGCCGGCTCGGTGAATGATCCCCAAAGATCATTGGCTGCAGTGTTGTGCGTAGCTGACGGGGCTCGCCTGTGTGAAGGTCCTGCCTCATGGTCGTGAGATGTAGCGAATCCTCCTCGACCTCTCATACGTGGCGGCATAATGATCCTGTCAAAAATTAAACAAGTTGCACAACAAATATATAAGACAAGGCTAATAATAAAAATAAAATAAAATAAACGAAATGTTTGAACATTTCCTAAGTTCTTTGTCTAGACTCGAAAATCGAGGATTGTGCAATTGTGTAACTGAGATTAAACACAAAGGACTAGTGTTTAATTCACTCAGCGTTGGCTCTGATACCAACCTGTCACACCCCGATTTCCACGTGTCACCGGTGGGCCCGGTGTGGGGTACAGTGACGTAGTTGGCATCGTCATAGACAAACAACACAATATAATAATGCACAGCGGAAGCAGAATAGATACATTTCAACTTTAATTTAAAATGACATAATAACATCATAAGTAGTTGAAACGGATCCACAGGCGGATCAATAAAATAAGATAAAAATTGTTCAACAGATATTTTGTCGTCCGAGCTTGCGAGACTATAGTGGACGCTCTTAGGAAAACAGCCAGCCTATTTCGTATAGTACCTGCACTTAACCTTTTGGGAAAAATACGTCAGTTTACACTGGTAAATACAAATCGACTGACTCATTTTGAAAATGATTGAAAATTGATTTAAATGCACAAGGCATAAATATTTTTTTATTAACTTGGGATAATTATGCAATATAAACTTGTGAACGAATTACATGCACTCGTATCTTTGGTGGCCCGGGATCTGCTGTCCGGGCTAAAGATTAAATGACACACCACATTAAAGAGTTATACACGCCGAGTGTACGCCTACACCCCGTGCTCTGGTCGTGGCCATCTCGTAAGATAATGCCAAGGATATCCGGGACACGGTCAATAACCCCCCAAAGCCTAAAGTAAGACAAGACTGTTTAAACGAGTCGCACAAGCTATTCAAGACTGTACACCCATAAGGTGCAGGACTTGTGCGCCCGATCAAGCGGTATTTTAAATACCGTACCCCAAGCCCGTATAGGGAAAATAAGTCAAAATGTATTTACCTGAGCAAGTATGTAACACAAACGGTAAGTGTGGTAGCTTTTACTAGGCCTCCTAATCTGGAACAAAGGTTTATAATAACCTATTAGATTTCTAACGGGTCTTTTATTTAAGCTTAAGCTTTGACCGGTTAGTTTTAAGGATGATACGGTTTACGCACGATTAAGCGAAAGACCGGATAGAATGTGATTTAGACCCGACAAGTTTGAATACTTGTATAATATGGGTATACTAAATACATTCTGGATTTTGAGATAAAAATGATAACGTTTGACCCGTTTCGGTCAATTTACGCATACTAGTTACGTAAACCGAACCGAACGCAAAAAGGGCGTTACGGGTAGCCAAATGAGTCAAATGCAAGTTCCCTGAGATAATATGCTTTATATATGATATAATATCAGTAAGTTATGTTCTATATTGCCCGGAATAATTTTAAACTCAATTTATGCCTTAGAAGGGCATTTTGGTCATTTAAAAGATTATGAAAGAGTCAAATTAGAAATCTGAGTTTCGGGTCTGGTTTATACAGTAAATATACTTTATTTAATATGTTATAACAGTAGGGTATGACCCATATACCAAACTTAACATTTAAAAATCAAACTATGCACCGTAGGGGTATTTTAGTAATTTCACAAGGGCTAAAACTGCCAAAACTGGAAACCTGAGTTCATATACTTATACTTACTGTTATTATATGAAAATATACTAATTACATCAGTAGGTATAAGTCTTATATGTTAAAAACGGGTATAACGCTTACTATGCGCTTAAAACGCTAAAAATGCGATTTAGAGCCGTTTCCGGGTTTATATATGAAAGCTGAGATTTTTATATTTCCAGAAGGCTCAAAATAATTTATTTAACATATAAATTCAGTAGGAAAAGGTTTCGGGTCAAAAGGATGCATAAAACTCATTTTATGGCCTAAATGGTCAAAACCGACATAAACCGAAATAACTAAGCGATTTAAGATACGACCAGCCAAAAATTAAATAAAAATCATCAAAAATCCCAAAATATTATATAACATCAGTTGGTAAAAAGTTTTGTATCAAAACGTGGCCAGAAATAGGTTATACATGAAAAGGACCGTTTATGTAACTTTATAATATAGTTTTACGCTAATGGCCATAACTCACAATCTGGACCGCCAACTGATCCGAAATTTTCGGTGCAAGTTTATATATTAGAAATAAAGATTTCTACTCTTTCATTTTTCCAAAAATCATGTTTTATATCAAAAAGGGAAAAATAGTCAACTTTTAAGCATAATCGGAAACATGCAATTGAAGCGGTTAAGCATAGACTCAACAACAAAAATTCCAGAAAGTTTTACCAAAATAAAATAGTAAAAAAAATACTCTCCAATACAGATCTCAAACATGCATGTACGAATCCGAATCGGTAGTCTACGAATTAGTCGTTTTACAAGACTTTCGGTTCCGATTCGTATCTATACTAAAGATTGTCGAGTTGATCATGGTAAAACACATTCTTATATTCATTATAAAGCTATCTATGATGATCAAACAGATTGCATGTCATTTACATTACCATTCAAGCTTATTTTTGCAAAAATCACTTCTGTTGACTTTTTAGAAACACGTTTGACTCGACAATTAGCATGCATATAGTGGGAATCAGATAATACCCTTTTGAGGGTTTGTTTCCCACATAAATACCAACATATTTGTGGTTTCAATTCGAGAAATGACTGAGAGAAATTCGTTTAATCAGAAAGTCAAAGTATAAGAACATTCAGTTTGACTTTTACTAATAATCGATGTAAGAACGAATTAGAGATTGAATTAAGAGCTTACAAAGGTCCTATAGATGCTTAGATAACACTAGGAATCGGCCTTGATGTTCAGATTAGCTCCAGAAGTCTGCCTTGAAGGTTCTTGAGAGTTGAGAGCTTTTGTTTACAATTGCAAGTGCCAAGAATGAGCTCTTTGATCTGATTTAAAGCTGAAATCAGATGTCTTGAAGAGGTTACTGTTGCTATAGGCATGCAAGACATATTATTGGAGCAAAAGGAGGTGGCCACAGCTGTTACCAACTTCAAATTCGGACCAGAAATGCAAAATTCGCGAATTTATGTTACTGGGGGTCTCACGCGGCCCGCTTGGGTCAGTCCAGGCGGGTCGCCTGACCTGCTGATCAGCCAAACAAGTTTCCAACTTGGCAGCTTTGGTCCCTGAACTTGTATGCGATGTTTCGGCTTCATATCTTGACTCGTAAACCCTAAATCTTGGTTTTTAAGAACCTTAGGACATTTACCTACATGTTAATGTCCTCGGATAACTTTGCGCTCAACCGAAAAGCCATGAAATTCGACGTTGACGCTTTTAGTCCCTTAAGTACGGTTTTGGCCATAACTTTCTCATACGTTGACGAAACTTCATGAAATTTTTACCACATATTCTAGTGAGTATATTTTAGCTTCTCAAAGCTTCGGGTCTGCCAAAAGTTCACTCAGAGGTATAAATTAAACATGTTGACACTTTTGGCCCCTATAGTTTGCAATTCCTCACTTTTGTGCAATTTCCGCGTCGTATGATCCATGAACCATCCGTTTAAGGTTATAAACATTATGTAGGGTTATAATAGAGTCTATTTATCCATTGTTGACACTTTGGACCCTTACGTTCCATAGTTTTCACCGTTTGTCACTTTTAGTCCCTCTAAAGTATACTTTCACATACCGGAACCTTATGACACGTGTCAAGACATTATTGGACGAAATTTTTCGAGGTGTTACAAGTCAAGTACATTAGAGAACCAATCATTGCCCTGTATTGAGTTGGTGATGTATTGCGAAGTACATCCTTTATTCGTCTATAGTTTGTATAGATTTCCGTTATTTTTAGTTTTGTTTTCGTTAGAATGTGCATACTATTGATTCATTCGTGTTTTGCCAGGTCCCGGTGCGAAAAGGAATGAAAAACGAGCTTAAACGATTAATGTACGAAGAATCAGGAAATATTAAATAAAGCTGAAAGATGAAGGGCTGAATTGCAGTAAAAGAAAAGTTATTTAAAAATAGTTGTTAAAAGATGAGGGACTAAATTCGGCTTGTGGTGAAAGTTGAATTAATTCACCACTACATGACAAAACATAGAAAAATTGTGAATTGTTTCAACGTACAGGAAACATGAATGAAAAGAAACTAAATTTGAAGGAATCATAAATATACATATGCATACTATTCTCGCAAAGGTAAAGGCTGCCATATATTGAATGTAGTGTGGGCCGTTTGGAATTAGAGGAGGCCAAGCCCACTTTAGTGGATTTATTAAATCAAGGCATAAGAATCACGGCTGGCCTGGGCTGAAAAGAAAAGGAGAATCATCATTGGCGAATACATAAAAACATCAGTGGAGGATCCCAATTATTCTCATACGGCAATCAGAGGGGAGACGCACGATCAGTATTGGGACGAAGTCAGTGGAGACTAATTTTTAGAAAATATTGACAAGGGTTCAAGGCTACAGAATCATTGGGACTGAAAGAGGGAAGCTTGGAAGTCAAAGAATTTACGGGTTCTTTTATTTTCTAGTTTCTTTTATTTTATGTCAGTGAATTCTTGTTTGAGACTTTGTTTGATTTAAGACCATGCTCGGCTAAACATTTAAGCCACCTAGACTAGATGAATGGATTAAAATAAAGTTTTTACCGTTTATGTTATTTGCATGATTATTATGGATTAATTGTGTTTTGTAAGCGGTTTGATTTAATGGTTTGATGTGTATGCGTACTTTGAATTGGTTTATTGTTATTATTTGCTTCATATGATTCTTAGTGACGGTCTATATCACAACATAGAGTCATATTAGGGTTTAGGATTTCGGTGAGTGTCTATATCACATAAGAAAACCTTAGCTCTTTAGGGAGAATCGACCGATAACCCCTAGAAGTAATTACTAATAATTTACTAAGTCTTAGTGTTCTGCTAGTCCTAATACCTGGAAAGTGAGGGGCTATTGGTAGGTCTTACCCGGCAAATTGCTTTAGATAGTCCTTGGAAAAGGTCATGTCTTGGTTTACCTGTCGGTCTTATTAGTCTATCAAGTCAAATTAATTACTTCAAACTACCCTAGATCTAGGATTGGAAAAGAATAGGTCAACATTAGGGTACTTACACAATAATTAGACAACTGGAAAGGCGTCTAATAACCGGTAGGATTAACGGCCTAGGTAGCTCCACAGGTTTCTCCTTGAGAAGGGTCGAGGGGCCTCGTTGGTTCTTAATAGGTTTAGTACTTTAAGATCCCGGTTCCATAATTCGTGCATTTAACTTAATCGGTAATCTCTTAAAAACAATCCAGGATTCTTGTCTAGGTGGTCTCGTTCTCATATAAGAAAAGTCCTCAGTCTTTATTCGTCTTTAGTCTAGTTCTAGTTTAATTTAGTAGTTTAATATAGATTTCCTTAGTTTCCGTAACCCCCCCCCAAACAAATAAACAAGTTAAGTCGTGTCTGTCAGTGTCTGTTAGAGTCTAATTTGCGTGATACATAGAGTCCTGTGGTTCGATACCCGGACTTCCTAGGTTATACTACATTGATCGGTACACTTGCCGATTGTGTGGTTTAGGTCGAGTCTAGAATTTAAAGCTTTGTCGTGTCTAGTTTAGAGAGTCTAATTTAGTTAGTTTTTATAGTCTGTTTAGCACACATCAGTTGGATCAACGTCTTCAGTACTTTCATGATCTGGGCCAAGATTGTGATTTTCGCAAATGGGTGTGTTGAAAGTAGAGCAATCATTCATTTTGAACTGACTCAAAATGTCATACACATACTTTGTTTGATGAATAAACATCCCATCCTCCTTCTGTTCAACTTGTAATCCTAGAAAGTAAGATATCTCACCCATAGCACTCATTTCGAACTTTCTCTTCATCACCTTCTCGAACTCTTTACACATGTTTTCATCAGATGACCCAAAGATGATGTCATCCACGTACACCTGTACCAGCAGAAAATCTTTCTTCTTCCTCTTGATGAAAAGTGTACTGTCGATCTGACCTCTTTCAAAACCATTCTTGATCAGATGTGTAGACAGTGTCTCGTACCACGTCCTGGGAGCTTGATGTAATCCATACAAAGCCTTATCAAGTTTGTACACCCAATCTGGATAATCTGGATCAACGAACCCATCTGGTTGTGAGACATACACCACTTCTTGGACTTTCCCGTAAAGAAATGCACTCTTCACGTCTAGTTGGTAAACCTTGAAGCCCTTGAATGTTGCGAAAGCTAGAAACAAACGAATTGCCTCCAACCTTGCCACTGGTGCAAACACTTCATTGTAATATATCCCTTCTTGCTGATTGAAACCTTTGACAACCAATCGAGCCTTGTTTCGCGTCACGATTCCTCTTTCATCCTTCTTGCACCTAAATACCCATTTAGTGCCTATCTCTCTTTCTCCTTTAGGAAGGTCAACTAACTCCCAAACCTTCAACTTAGCAAACTAGGCCAATTCCTCTTGCATAGCCTCAACCCAAGAATTGTCTTTAAGAGCCATATGAATGTTCTTCGGCTCCTTGTTGGTGCAGTTGTCTATCGACTACATCTCCGTTCGAGTCTTAGGTTAGGGCTGATTGTATCATGCACGGAAATCAAGAAATCATATTTTAATCATGGTTTCGCTCATGTGTCATAAAGAAGTTTCGCTTATGTGTCAATGTAGTATAGTTTCGCTTATATGAACATTGGAGGTTTCGCTCATAAGGACATGTCCCTTGGAGCGGAACCCCAAGCCTATATATAGGGGCAAATGAGCGAAACTATATAGAAGTTTGGTGGTAGTCTTGTATGGTACGGTGAAGCCCTGCCGGATTGTCTCCAGCGCCTGTATATTGTTAGCAGATCAATAAAAGAGACATTAAATAGTGAAATCAAGCTAAACAAAGACTGAATCAATGAATTCCGCCTCTGATTCAGTCTGAGCACTCTTCTTATCGACTCGTTAGGTTGTCTCACGATCCTACACTCCTCTTGGGAAATAAAGCAACTATACAAGCACTTGTTCACAATCCCCGTCTTCTCAATCGACACAAATAAACAAGAATTCACTGATATGCTTCTTCTCGTCTGAACACCTGCAATAGGATCTCCAAGTATCATGTCAACTGGATGATCGCTATTTGCTCGTGTAGTAGCAACCACATCGACTTCTAGATTGTCACCCAGGTTTGATCCAACCTCCCCCTGAATGTTCTGATTTGCAAACGGATTAATGAAATCCTCCCCCTGATTGGGTTCAAGTTCACTATCGCTTGAATTAGTATCAGTAACACCTTGGGAAGTTTCCGGAGCATCTGTCATATCAACATTTGATCTAGGCATGAACTCGCCTTCATCGTCTTCATTTATCATTGTTTGAATCAACTAAGAATCATCTGCATTACAAAACTCAGGAATATTAAATGATTTAAAAACACTTTCATAATCATATAATATCGCAAGTCCATTTGTTGATTATTGAGGTTTGTAAGAAGTAATTTCAACATTAAACACAACCCCAATTTTACCAGTTTTTAGATTAAAAACCCTTTTATTCGGTGCGCCAGGTACGTAACCTAGAAAGTAGCCTTCGTCAGCCACCTCACCAAATTTTTGTTTATCTTTATTTCGCACAATGGTGGAGGGTAATCCAAATGGTTCAAAGCCTTCTAAGTTTGGCTTTTTGTTAAACATCAACTCATGACAAGTTTTATTAAAACGTTTAACAGTCAAACCTTTGTTTAGGACATAGCAAGCTGTATTCACAGCTTCTCCACAGAATAGAACTGGTAGCTTTGAATCTGAAAGCATCGTCCTAGCGGCTTCAATCAACGTCCTGTTTTTCCTCTCAGCGACTCCATTCTGTTGAGGCGTATAAGGAGCAGAATATTTATGTTCAATTCCCTTGCGAAGACAATAGAGATCCAGAATACGATTCTTGAACTCCGTGCCATTATCACTCCTTATCCTCTTGATCTTTGCATCATGGACATTTTCCAATTTTGTAAAAAGATCTATCAACATCTCTGCTGTCTCATCTTTTGTACCTAAAAAGAAAACCCATGAATAACGTGAGTAATCATCAGTGACAACTAAACAATAGTACTTTCCACCTATGCTCATCACGTTCACTGGACCGAATAAATCCATGTGAAGTAATTCATAAGGGGCATCTATGGAATTTACTATTTTAGACTTATGAGGTTTCTTATGTTGTTTTCCCTTTTGACATGGTAGACATTTATCCTCCACTTGAAACCTCTGCATTGGAACCCCTTTCACTAGCTCATTTTTAACAAGATAATTCATTTTTCGATAGTGAATATGGGCCATGCGTCTGCGCCACAACATCGATTCAGCTTTAGATGCTTTTGATAGTAAACACGCCACCACAGCAGTAGGCTCCTTAGCACCCATGTCCATGACATAAGTGTCATTTCTCCTTGGCGCTCGCATCACTATCCAATCGTCCGGAATCTCTAAACATGGTTTCAACACTAATGCTTCATTCTTGGTAAAATGGACCGAGTGACCCTTGTCGTAGATTTGTGACACGCTCATCAGATTGTATTTAAGCTGCTCAACATAATTCACTTTGTCCAGTGTGATCTTCCCATTGGTCACTTTTCCTCGTCCTGTAATTCTACCACCTTTAGCACCCGCAAAATTCACATGTCCACCATCATAATCTTCAAACTCAGTCAACAATCTCGCATCCCCCGTCATGTGCCTGGAGTAGCCACTATCAACATACCACAAGTTGATAATCCTCCTTAGCAGCTCCTGCACCCACCAACCAAGATATTAGTTAGATTGGGGGACCCAAGCCTTATTGGTCTTGGGTCGTCCAAATTCACCAACTACTAGAACATCCATCCAATATCCATTACTCCTAATTGGATTCTTGGATCTCAGACCTGTTGATGGAATTTGATTTTGATTTTCACTAGGTCTTTGGTCCTGAGGGTTCCTATATGTGTTTGGACTATTTGACCTTTGAAATTTTGATTCCTAGAAGCTTGATTGTTATAATTTCTAAAGCCAATGTTATAAAAAGTTCGACCACCATTATTTTGGTATCGATTTTGATATTAACCTTGACTTCTGAAATTATTTGAATTATGATTGTTCATTCTTGGTGAACTGCTTCTAGGTCTCTCATATCTGCCTGGTGGAGATTTAGGCTTAAATCTTGGTTGATTTCTTTGAAAACGAGGAACTTATGGAGTTCCTTTTTCAGCCTTATCTACACCTACACCAACAGCAACATTCTCTGGTTGCTTAGGCGCTGACTTCTTTGGAGAATTAGACTCTCTCTCCTTTTTATCACCATTCTTCTCTGGTGACTTCTCTCTCTTTTTCTCACTCACTCGTGCTTCATTCTTTTTGTTAGGACAGCAGCTAGCAACATGTCCCTTTGTGTAACACTTGAAGCATGATCTCTTTTTTGAAGACTTCTTATTTGAAGCCTTTGAACTAGATTCAGGTGTTGATGATGATGCCTTAGAAGGATTTGGTTTAGTTTGCTTAGATTCAGAAGTTTCTTTGTTTTTGTTTTTAGCAAACTCTACATTAGATTCATTTTCAATAACCGCTGTTTCGTTTTTCATGTCACCTCCTTAAACAAAATTAACCTTTTTAACAAAAGTTTGATTTTTATTTTTAGGATGTGAAGTTTTCTTTTTCAAAACAGGTTTGTTGTTATTATCCTTCTTAGCATCATCACTCTCAGACTCATCTCCTTGACTTGATGTGGAACTACTTGGTGCTGTTGACATAAAATTTATTAGCTCATCTTCATCAGGTAGGAATGAATAATCATGACTAAGAGGAGGTGAGACTTCATTAAAGCCCTTGAATCCTACACTAGTCTTGTCATTACTCTTCTTTAACCCACCCATCATGTGTTTCATAATAAAAGTAGAGTCCCTAAATTGACCTAATTTCTTTTTAAGTTCAATAATTTTGAGTTGTGCATCTCATAACTCTTTGCATTTTTCAGAAATCTCTTTTGTTTTCTCAGCCATCATGTCATGAGCTAAGTCTATGATTTGAAGTTTTACGTTTATTTTGCATGTTAAAGCTTCAATTTCACTTTCATACCCTTTTATCTTCTTCAAGTATGAAGTTTCATTTCTTTTAGCAAAAAAGTTTGATTCTTTAATGTTAGACATCTCGCTTACCAAACTTTGGTTTTGTGTGGACAACCTGTCAACCTCACCCTGTAATTCACGACATTTTAAACACACAGAATTAGACTTTACCTCTCCTGTTTGTTTGTCAAGGTTTGCCATGAGAGCCGCAAGCTGAGCTTCCATTCTTTTATATTTGGCATCCTTTTCTTCAGCTTCCATTTCATGGTCAGATTTTTGCTTTTCCTCTTCAGCAACTGTTGTCTGATCAACCTTCTCTTCTTCAGCTTTATTCTCTATATTCACCTCAGCATCCACTTTCACTTCAGCATCTCCCAAAGTAGATTCAACATCATCAACTGGCACTATCTCTGCCATACATGCCTGAGTGGCATTTTCATTATCTTCTAGATGAATACTCCAATCATAAGAACCTTCTCGTGCTGTAGAGATCAAAGCCTTTGAGCTAGAATTGTTTGATGCATTCCTGTTGTTTGAACTCTGACTCGAAGTCTCTTGCTTTTGTTTTTGACATTCCCTAGCGAAATGCCCATAACTTTGATAGTTAAAGCACCTCACTTTGGTCTTGTCAAAACCAACAGTCCTCCCTACAAACTTCCTTCCTGTTCTGTTTATGAATCTCTTCACTCGCCTAGAAATCATGGCCATTTGCCATTGCAAATCCATCTCTTCAAGATCATTAGGGTCAATCTGATCATAATCTTCATCTAAAGTAGCAGGATCAGATATCTTCCCCTGAATGTAGTTCTCATAAGAAGCCACGAATGAGGCAAGTAGAGCCAGATGTTCTTCAGCAGAATTCACACTCATAGGCATCGACTTTGCACTACTACTACTTTGCTTAGAAGCTAATGTTCTCTTGGCTCCTGTTGATCCTCCTGAAGCAGCTACAAAACACACATCACCATCCTCATTTACTATGACCTGCTCATTCTCACACGATAGAAACGCAGTAGCAGAGTCGCTAGAAGCGTTGTGAGATGAAGAAGATGTAAGCCCATTGTAAATCGATGGATCTTGAACCTGATCATATCCAGTGTCTTTCTTCTTCATATTGAGCTCATAAGCTCTCAGCTTGCCAACTACTTCTTCAAGCTCTTTTGTCTCATAATCTGCTTCTCCCTTGATCATGAGAGTGTAGATATCCCACTTGGTAGGTAAGGCATCGAGCAGCTTGTCATTCTTCTCTACGTCAGAATAGCAATCGATCTCATAATTTTCCATTTCTGACATCAGATGGTAGTAACGAGTGATGATGTCCTCAAGTGACTCATGTTTCATGTGCTTGAAAACTACAAATTGTTTCTTCAGTAGATCAACTTTGTTTTTCTTGACATCTGCATTTCCCGCATATCTCTTTTCTAATGCATCCCACATATCCTTTGAATTAGTGTACTTTTTGAAGGTATGCTTGATGCTATCAGGTAACGACATCTTTATTGCAGCCAAGGCTCTCTTTTCAGCCTCATACATCTTTTTATCAGCCTCTTGCATGTTCACATAGGCTGTTCTACGTGGTCTCCCCTCAAAGTTGTGTGTTGGGTCTGTGTACCCATCTTCAATACATATCCACATTCGTGTGTCCTGATATTTAACGAAGGATTGAAAACGATCCTTCCAAGTCAAATAATTTTCCACCTTCATCATCTTAGGTAGTTTGTTGGTAGTGCCAACCTCATGCTCCATTCTCAAAAGCTCATTCAAAGTTGACATGTTTGACATTTTAACGTAACAGACAGATAAAACCGTACAAAATTTCTCCGAAAACAGTGGTTACCAAATTACACTGTTAGAATCGTCTCGAAAAGACGAATCCAATGATATATAATGTCAAAAACCGAATTCGGGATTTTCCAGAGTTTTTTTTCCAAAAAAGGCAAGGAATTTAACGGTGCAGACGGTTTTGTCAAACAAGCTACAGATCAATTTCTATTTACGAAAACGTGAATTTTTTGTTACGCTTGCCAGAAAATATTCCACCTTTTTTAATTTCTTTATTAATTTCGCTGGGAAGACTGATTAATTTCGCTGGGAAGACTGATTAATTTCGCTGGTTAGTAATTTGTCCAATTTCGCTGGTTATTTCGCTGAACAGGTCAATTTCGCTGGTTTTTATGCTGTCAGGTTCGCTGGTCAATTTCGCTATTACGACGACTGGTAAAGTCGCCGATCACCGTAATAATTTCGCTGTCGAAAATTATACAGTTACCAAAGTCGCCTTTGGATTTTAATTTCGCCGGGTCAAACAAATTCGCTGGTCTGTTAAATTTGCTGAACCAGTAAATTTGGAAACTTAATCTGTTGAACTTTTTGAAGATTCTATCTCCTTTCCAACACAAATCTGCAAAATCAAACAACCTAATCAGCACTGAAGAAACACTGACCTAAGCGGTAGTATCTGGCTAGGACTTCAATGATCAGTGACCCGAACGATTGGCTGCAGAATAGAAACACCGTTAGGACTCGTTACAGGAATGGGGTTATTCCTGTAACCACCCTCCGGCGTGAGAATAAGTCTCGGTTTATGGGAGTAAAGATTAAGAGAGAAAGTTGTATGAGAACAAGATGATCTATACCTTATACGTTTACCTCTATTTATAGTTTTGCCATTAGGGTTTCTCCTAACTTAGGATGGATTCCGATTAGTTAGGGATTTACATGATCTTCCCATAAAGTTGGAGATTTGGTTGTGTAACTTCCATGCAGAGATGGAAGGTTCTAGAATAATCATTCATAATTATTTATTTATAATAAAATAATAGGTAATGACCGGGTCGGATTGACCGACACGGGTCATACCTCGTCATGTCCCCCCAGTCCGAAGTTATGAAATGAATTTCATGAGATCGGACTAAGAGAAAAAAATTTGGTATATCCTGTTTGGTACTAATTTCGTCGGGTGTAGTGCCGTTACGTTGTGGGGAAATGACGGCGACAAGATAGGACGTGACAGTTAGGTCATCATTGGGATGACAACTGTATTTACCCTGTTTTGACACGTATTGCCGTCCGTACGTCTTTTTGAATTTGAAAAGTTGCCTTTGTATATAAGTAACACCTCTATCTGTGAGGATTCAAATTCCATTCCCTCACATCTTTTCCTTTGCACTTCCTCAAAAAATGGCTTCTAAAACCGGTGAATCTCCTTCTTCTGTTTCCGCCAGCACCGATGCTCTTTTCTGTAAGTGGGGTGTTACATCTTACAACAACCTTGTGCAAGACTATGGCATCAAGGCTGAATGGAATCCTGTGCTGCCATCGAAAACGGACACAACGTTTCCATTAAAAGAGGGCAAAATCACATTGTTTAGTGATTTCTTCAAATTCTGCAATTTTCGACTGCCTGTTACCAGGTTTCTTAAATTGGTACTTGATTATTACCGTATTCACATTTCCCAACTACATCCACTTGGGTGGGTGAAACTTCGCCAATTCGAATTCGCTTGTATAGCCCTAGGTCATATTCCGGAACTGGTTGTATTTAGGGCCTTCTTCGTTCTTGTATGGAAAACCCCCTTTTTCACCTTTGACCGGAGGGATACCGATGTTTCTTGTCTTAGAGACATTCCTACCAGTTCTAGAGACAAGGATTGGAAAAAGAAAATTTTCTATATTGATGCCTCTGTGATTCCTGGTGAGATGTACTGGAGGGAAAAGGGGCCGAAGGACAAGGTCAAGGATGACGGTCCTTCTGAGGACGCGTATGTGTCGAACGCCCTTTACACGAAATTGTGTGGTCGTCCTTTCGAGTGCACAGTAATCCCTGAAGGTGCCTTGGTGATGGCAGGCATGAGTTTGTTGTGGCGTGATATCAAGCATTTTTTGTGTTACTGTTTCGGTCATAATATTTATGTACCTTGCAGGGGATTGGAGTCTATTTGACTTTGTTGACCCTCCGCGGCATCTTGCATTGAGGGTCGAAGACCGAGTGCTTGACGAAGGGGATCCGGGTGTGTTGGAGATGCATTTGGAGCAGTTTTTGTTACCCGCTTTGCCAGCAGATCCTGCTGCATATATTGCTCCTCTGCCGCTCGTCCCCAGTAGCGGTGTTCCTACCGTGGAGAAAAAACCAACCCGAATAAAAGTTACCGGGAGGAAGTATATGGAGTCCGGTGCGGCCGCGTCTTCTGTTGGTGGGACAGCGCTTACCGGGGGTGACATTTCTACTCCCGTTGCGATGATAAGCCCTGGTCCAATATCAAAAAAACAGAAAACGTTTGTTGCTCCTACTCTGAGCGCGTTTCAGACTGTACAAGCTGCTTATGCCCTTCCGCTGGGTACGTAATTGTTGTCCTTAAATATGATTATAAATTATAAGCTTCTCGTTACTGGAATTTGGCCACTTTGTATGTAGGTACATCTATCGGGGCTCAAGCTGAAAATGTGATATCAACTCAAATGCCATATGCGGGGGTAGTGCTTCCCAGTTCTAACGTTAGTAGCGTGCGGAGCCAATACCTCAAGTCGGTGCTACTGCCGCCGTTAGTTGTACAATGCCGCCGCCTACACCTACCACCGCTGTGACTGTAACCGCTGGCCCAGTTTCCATGTCGCTTACTTCCAGCGTCGCTCCTTCCTCTTTGTTTGACTCGCCATTGAGTGTTTTTTCTGTTGCTGACAAGGAGAAGCCCGTCGTGCACGTTACTCAAGAGGCAACCAGTGCCGGAGGAGCTGCTGTCAGTGACGCTGGAGGGTCTAGTAGCGGTATTGCTGATGATGGTACCCGCTTGGTGGATGACCTTTACCTGCCCACTATTAGCTGGGACCCTAATGCCCAGGATAAGCGCTTCCAGCCTCAATGGAAAATTGCCGAATCTTCTAGGCTACTCTTCCCCCAGTGATTCAACACTGGATTGAGCGGGCTTATCCCCCAGCTGAACTGGCATATGTTGAAGGCCTGAACAATGAAAACCTGATGAACTCTACTATGGCTGATTCCGTCAGTCAACCCCGGAGGTTAGCGGAGATCCGGCGGAGGTGGATGCACGATAATACCCAGCTTCACCAGGCACGTGCTACTATCCAAGAACTGCAAGATGACAAGTGCCGCTTAGAAAGTCAACTTCAAGCCGCCGGGTTAAGGGAAGCTAGGTTTTTGTCGGAGAAAAACAAGGCCCAGGATGACTTACAAAGGGTGACTGCCCATCTTGCCGAGGAGCGGATAATATGGGCCCGCGATATAGCGGAGAAAGATCGGGTTCTTGCTCAAGTTAATAGTGTGCAAGAGGAGCTAGAGCGTAAGGCCATTACTGAAGCTCAAAAGGTGAGATCTGAAATGTCTGCTCAGTTGAAAAAGTTCCAAATTGACACTGACTTTGTGTCTCAGGTGCAAGAGCGATACCAAGGGTTGACTGCGGAGGTAGAGGCCTCCCATACCAAAGCTCGGTTGCTACACGCGGAGCTGGAGGAGCGAGAAGAGAAGCTTAAAGAACTTTAAAACCATTGCGACTCCCTTCTCTCACAAAACAACGCTCTTACCCAATCTTCTGCCGCCCGCCTGAAAGAGGAGGAAAGTGCCCTGGAGCGGTCGCGTGCTAAGGTGGGTGACCTGACTAGTCAACTGGTGGCTATGCAACATGAGAGGAATTGGCTGATATGTAATGTCTTGGTGGGGGCGTTTGAGTGTCTCCGACAATCGCCCCCTTTTACAGCGTTGCTAGATCGCTTATTCGCCGCGGCGTATCAGTCTGGTCATCATGATGGTGTTTATAAGGGTTACTTGGAGTGCCAGCAGCCGGAAAAGCTTGCTCCGGACTTTCATATGAAGAGGAGTATGTTTCAAGATGACATGTCGAACGCTCTTGAGGCGAGATATACCGAGCCGCTATCCTCGCATGGGGATTTAATGGATAAGGTAAACGAGGACGGCATAGATTCGCTGCGCCTGCTGCTGTACCCCGCGGAGGAGACGGAAGAAGAATAATTTTATATTACTTTGTTTAGCATGTATTGTACTTCCTTGCGACTTTTGTAATGACATTGTTTGACTTGGGTTTTGTCAAAGTATCTGTATTATCTGTCAGACGTTTAAATGCTAATGTCATGATTACTGACGTCGCCGTTTTTCTGAAATGTGGCTGTGTGACGTGTAATGATTGTTTTTCATTAATTCTGCTAGCTTCATCTCTGTCAAAACTGTTTATCCTTTTATCCTTCTATAATCTGGGTTCATTTTTCCTGATTTAGTAACTTGACAAAATGAGTCGGAAAGTTTATAGGCAGTGGCTATCTGATATTTTCCGAGTTTTGGATGCTGCAGATGGATTAGTTCAGTTGCAGATTCCCGTCACGAAGTCGATGCTTCGGAAGAGGAGGCCACATCATCCTGCTATTCCAATGCGGGCAAATCGAGCATGTAAAAGCATTGTTTATGAAGATCCTCAGCCGGTTGATCCTGATGTGGCACCATTACCAGCTGATGACTTGGAGGAGCATTTACCAGTTGATCCTGTTCAACATTACCGCTTAGTGTACGAACGTCGTCGCGGTGGTTGTTCCAAGAAAAATTTGGCAGATGATGCGGGGGTTACAGCTCCGTTAATGATTGAGGGATCAACCGATGGTTTGGCCGTTGATCCTCCAGTGTTGATTAGTGGTGGTGCGGTGCTGCATACCCCTGCAGAGGTGATGGCGACCTATTTCCACCAGTAGGTGTTTTAAACATGTTCTTTTTGGTTCCCATGTGTTGGCTTTTAACAACAGGGACAAGTACTTGGTTTCTTTAAGATAGGTTGTGTGCATGTGTTAAAATGCCTATCTTTTTTGTAGCGGTTGATATATCTATTACCAAGATACCCGCTGTCAGCGCTGTATGTATTAACCCTATGACTTGTGTATTTGAAAATATTTCGTGTTTAAGGGTATTGTTTGTAGTTTACCGTTGTATGCAGTTATAGTGCGATGGTAACTTACATTGTTAAGTAATGATAAAAAACAAAAGTAAATGACTTTTATTAAATTTGAATTGAAATGAAACGAAAAGACACCGCTGTGGGTAGATTACATATGTTTTTCAAGGAAAGATTTACTCTTGCTGTTAGGAGCAAGGCATTACAAATAACATTTCCTTAGTTGGGCTATGTTCCAGCTGCGTGGCACAGGGGTACCATCTAGTCGAGATAGGCGATAGGCCCCTTTGCCCAGATCTTCCTGGATGACGTAGGGGCCTTCCCAGTTCGGTCCTAGCTTACCTAGGGGTTCCGCCCTACTTGCTTCATTATCGCGCATAACATAGTCGCCCTCTTTGAAAGTATGCTTGGCCACTCGCTTGTTGTAGTATCTTTCTAATGACTTCTTGTACTTTGCTTCGCTGATGGCGGCTGCTTCTCGTCTTTCTTCCAGTAGGTTTAGGCTTTCCCTTAAGAACCTATCATTGTCATCGCCTATGGTGAGGCAGCGTTGTGATGGCAGTCCCGCTTCCGCGGGTATCATTGCTTCCGCGCCATAGGTTAGGCTGAAAGGGGTTTCATTATTGCTTGTCTTAGGCATTGTTCTGTGTGCCCAGAGGACATTTGGCAATTCTTCCACCCAGGAGCTTCCCTCATGACCTAATCTTCTTTTTATGCCATCCAACAGGCTTCTATTCGCCCGCTCCACCTGGCCATTCCCTTAGGGGTGCGCTACTGAAGTGAAGATTTGTTCGATTTGGAGGTCGGCGCACCATTCTTGAAAAACTCTATCTGTAAACTGTGTTCCATTGTCGCTAATCGACATACTATGTGTTCCCAAAGGAACTTTTTGGCGTTATCTGCCGTTATTTTGGCCAAAGGCTTGGCTTCTACCCACTTGGTGAAGTAATCAACCACCACGATTAAGTATTTTAGCTTTTCCGGGGCCGGTGGGAAAGGTCGACAATATCCACAACCCATTTTTGAAAAGGCCATGCTGCTGTAACTGGCACTAAATTGTTCTTGGGCCTTAGTGTTTGAGGAGCGAATTTCTGGCAACTACGGCATTTCCTAAGTTCTATCACGGCGTCTTCGTGCATCCCGGGCCAATAATATCCAGCGTTATGGATTTTGGCCACTACCGCCCGGGGTCCGACGTGAATGCCACACAGACCTGCATGAATCTCGCTAATCAGATACTTTGCTTCTGTTGGAGAGACACATCGCAACAGCGGTCCTAAGTAAGACTTTCGATATAGGACGCCGTTATTGACCTCATATTGCAATGCCTTCGTTTGTATCTTCTGTGCTTCGCCTTTAGCGGGAGGTAACTCCCCCTTGTCAAGGAATTTTAGCACTGGGGTGTACCAGCAGGGCTCTTTCGTTGTGACAACGGAAACATTTCGTGGTTCGATTGAGGGTGACTGCAGCGTCTCAACTTTGACTTCTTTTTCCATACCTGAGGTGGCGAGTTTGCTGAGAGCATCTGCTATCAGGTTTTTACCTCTATGGACGTGGTTGAGTGTGACGCTATCAAAGGAAGCCATAAGTTCCTTCGTTTTTGCCAGGTACCTTGCCATCGATTCATCTTTGGCTTCGTATGTTTCGTTACTTGATTGTTGACCAGTAACGAATCAACATGTGCATCTACCCTTGTGGCTCCCATAGATTTTGCCATTCTTAAGCCTGCTAGTAGTGCTTCATATTCTACTTCATTATTAGAACATTCGAAATCAAATCGTAAGGCATACATCAGCCTGAGATCGTCTGGGCTTATCAGCATTAAACCAGCCCCAGACCCTTTTCCACTTGATGACCCGTCTGTGTATAGTTTCCAGGTCTGCCGGGCAGTGCTGAATTCTGGGATGTCCTGGATGATGGGGTCCGCTATGCTTCTCCTTCAGGGATTTCAGCTAGGAAGTCGGCGATTACCTGCCCTTTGACTGCTGTTCTTTTTCGGTATTCGATATCCAAAGCACCTAATTCGATTGCCCATTTGGCCAGTCTTCCGGAGATCTCTGGTTTGTGCAAGATCTGCTGTAGTGGATAATTTGTCAAGACCTCTACACGATGTGCTTGAAAATACCTTTTTAGCCTCCGGGTGGCGTGAACTAGTGCTAGCACTAGTTTTTCCAAGGTTGGGTACCGCGTCTCGGGTCCCGCCAATACTCGACTGATGTAATATATGGGTGTTTGCTTCCCATCTCTTTCCACCATGAGTACCGCGCTTACTGCGTTGTGAGCGGCTGCCAAGTACATTTTAAGCACCTCGTTTGGTTGTGGTGCTGTCAGCATGGGTAATCTTTCTATGAAACGTTTCATGTCTTGCAGGGCTTCTTCCGCTTCGCCGGTCCATTTGAAATTCTTTTTTTTAGACAATCTTTCAACGTCTTGAGAAATGGCAAAGATTTCTCAGTGTGCTTTGCTAAGAAACTGTTGATCACCACTAATCGCCCGTTTAATGCTTGCGCTTCTTTCAAAGTTCTTGGGGAGGGGGTCCGGGTTATTGCGGCCACCTTTTCCGGATTAGCTTTAAAACCGTCCCGGGTGACAATAACTCCCAAGAACTTCCCTTCTTCTACCCCAAAAGAACATTTTTTGGGATTGAGCTTGATGTTGTATTCTTTAAGCTTTCGGAAAGTTTCTTCGATATCTTCCAACATTTGTTTTTCTTCCCTGCTTTTGATCTCGAGATCATCGACGTATACTTCTAAATTTCTGCCGATTTGTGTTTCGAAAGCTTTGTCCATGAGTCGCTGGTAAGTAGCCCCGGCATTTCGTAGGCCAAACGGCATCTTTGTGTAACAGAAAATGCCGACGTCTGTGTGAAACGCCGTTTTTTCTTTGTCTTCTTTGGACATCTTGATCTGATGATATCCTTTATACGCGTCTAAAAAGCACTTGTACCTGTAAGGGACCAGGGAGTCGACCTTGAGGTCCATCTCAGGTAGTGGGTACGCGTCCTCGGGGCATGCTTTATTCAGATCTTTGAAATCAATGCACATCCGCCATGTACCGTCTGGTTTCTTTACCATCACCGGGTTTAACACCCATGTGTGGTATTGTGTTTCTCTGAGAATTCCAGCCTCTACCAACTTCCTTACTTCTCTAACAACCGCTGCCCTTCGATCCGAAGCCATACTACGTTTACCTTGCGCGACCGCCTTAATGCCCGGAAGTGTTGCTAACTTATGCTCAGCCTTGTCGCGGGGTATTCCTGTCATGTCAGAGTGCTCGAAGGCGAAGACATCGACATTCCTTCTCAGCAGTTGTTTCAAATCATTTTTAACTTCGGGAGACAGGCTGTCTCCGATTATGACAGTCTGATCTGGGTGGCGTGTGCTTAGTACCCACCTTTCCAGACCAATGGCTCCGGTGGGGCCTTGCTGACATCTTTTGGCGTTTAGTACCTCCCCTAGTTTGTCGCGGCATACTGTTGCAATGCCTCGCGGGGTAGGGAACTTCATGAATCCTCGCGCTGTAGAAACTATAGCGTCCAACTTTCCCAGAGTGAATCTTCCAATAATCACATTGTGGTATGACTCAGCGCGTACCACAAGGAAAGTTAGGAGTATGGTTCTTTCTCTGGGTTCTTGTCCAAATGTAATCGGGAAGGTGATCTGACCAATAGGGTAAACTTTCTCGCCTGTGAATCCTTTAATGGGGGCATGCACTGATTCGAGCAGTTTCCTATCTTCTGGTTGCATTCTATTGAAACAATGCTCATAGATAATGTCTTCTGAGCTCCCGGTGTCGACCAGGATTCGCCTCATGCGGTAATCTCCTACTGCAGCGGATATAATTAGGGCATCGGTTGTGAGGTGTAAATCCTCCATGCGAGGTTCGATAGTCATTGTTGCTAGCATCCAGGGTTCGAGCGTGGAGAAACTCCGTTTTGTCCCTTTTCCCTTATCCGCGTGTACCATATTCAATTCCCGCGGTCTCTTACCCGCCGGCTTATCGTTTTCTTCCTTGACGACAAGCGGGCCCTGCTTGATATCTCTTACTAGGTGTGCCAATTTGCCCGCCTTTACGAAATATTCGATCTGCTTTTTTAGCTGAAAACAGTCGTTAGTGTCATGGTATTCACAGTATTTACTTGTGTCTTTGTTGGGATTATCTTTCAGTGGCTTTGGAGGATTGAACTTGAGATTCTCCGAAGCTAAGATCTCTGCCGGTGTCTTGCTCAGGTTGGGGTAGTTGGATCAAGGTTTCGAAGGCTCATTCCTTGAATAGGTGTTTCGGTCTCTGTTATATTCGCGTCCGCCTTATCATTCCTTTGGTATCGGTCTCCTCTACCCTTACCTTTAGATCCCCGGTGCTCCCTCTCTTCCTGGTTTTTTAGAGCTTCTTTTTTCCTATTGGCCGCGTGACTGGCTGCCACTGCCTTCTCTTGTATGACATAAACTTTGGCTATTCGAAGTATTTCGTCGATTGTGGGGGGCACGCCATCCCTTCCATGAAGTGTTCTTAACAACTCATCATCGTTTACTCCTTGTAGGAAAGCTCCACATGCTAGGTCGTTTGTCACGCCCGGGATTGCCAGGCTTTCCTTATTGAACCTGACAATAAAATTTTCCATCGTTTCATTGTCTCGCCGGCGGATGTGGAGGAGCTCGTTTCTATCCTTCGTGTGTCTGTGCTGCTGGCTGAACTGTAGGATGAATTTGGATTCTAAATCTTCAAAACTGTCTATCTCGCCGGTGGGCAGACTATCCCACCAGACCCGGGCCGCGCCTACCAGCGTTTGCACAAACATTTTGCACCATAGGGGCATGGACCAACAGGCTACCTCACCGGCACTTTTGAATAGGTTAAGATGGTCATCAGGGTCACCTAGACCGTCATATTTGCCTACCGTTTGAGGCATCTTGGGTTTTTCCTTGATAGGGGCTTCTACTATTCTTCTGGTGAACTTAGACTTGAAAGTCGCGTCCACCGGCATGTAAGGTCTGGTAAGTTCGTCTTCTTCTACATTGATAGGCTGTACTGGAGGAGTGTTTCCGCTCTGACTTACGCCTTGAGTGACCGAGGGTTGTGCCAAAGTAATGTTCGGCATGGGATTGGAACCTCCTCCTGAAGAGAATCTGGGTCTAAATGCGTTTCCTCTATCATAAACTGGTTCTGCCGTTGGCGGAGTCTGAGTGTAAACCGGTTGTGACGCTGGAAAAGCCCACCAAGGCAGCATATAAGCCGCGTATGGCGATTGAGTGTTGCCTTGTGTGGTTCCCTGAGGTGTGTACATTGAGTTTCCGTATGGGGGTAAATATCCATACGGGGGTGTGTAACAGTACCCGGGGAAATATGCCTGATTTCCTAGTGTGACGGGAGCGTTCATAATTCCGGCCGGCATGACAACCGGTTGATGAGGTGGCATTGACAGTGCCGCTGTTAGTGCTGCAGAATACAACGGCGGCATCGAGTAGGTAACCAAAGGTTGATAATATTGGGGCGTGCTGGCGTGTGGTATAATGGTGTTGGGGTTTGCCGATGTAATAACAGGCATAGAGCTAAGGCGTGGAATCTGTGTACTAGTGGTTGCCACTGGGGTGAACATGCTACCGCTGGTTATACCTGATCCCCCCGATTGCAACCGTGAGGGTGCGTAAGGAAACAGATCTACCACCATGGTCCCAGAAGAGACAACGGTGGTGCTGCCAAAACCTGGCGGTGGTCCTTCCGCCTCAAACTCCAGGTCAAGCGACCTTGTAATGGCCGGAGAAAACGGTGCAGTGGTAACAGGGCTTGTTCCCAACACCAGGTTGTTGTCTGTCGTTGTTTGATTCGGAGTAACTGCTACGTTCTGATCACTTGCCATGGGGTTCTATCTGATTGTTACCGAATAGGTCCCACGGATGGCGCCAATGAAGAAACACTGACCTAAACGGTAGTATCTGGCTAGGACTTCAATGATCAGTGACCCAAACGATTGGCTGCAAAACAGAAACACCGTTAGGACTCGTTACAGGAATGGGGTTATTCCTGTAACCACCCTCCGGCGTGAGAATAAGTCTCGGTTTATGGGAGTAAAGATTAAGAGAGAAAGTTGTATGAGAACAAGATGATCTATACCTTATACGTTTACCTCTATTTATAGCTTTGCCATTAGGGTTTCTCCTAACTTAGGATGGATTCCGATAAGTTAGGGATTTGCATGATCTTCCCAAAAAGTTGGAGATTTGGTTGTGTAACTTCCATGTGGAGATGGAAGGTTCTAGAATAATCATTCATAATTATTTATTTATAATAAAATAATAGGTAATGACCGGGTCGGATTGACCGATACGGGTCATACCTCGTCAAGCACAATATTTTCGAAAATTATGAAGAACTGATCGAAAACCACGAAGAACACGAAGAACAGTCTTTGAATCCTCAAGTCTATCAGCCAAAAACTTTTCTAGAATCAACAAAATCTTTCCTGAAATCCTGCAAAACAGCAATCAAACAAACCAGAAGATCAAAAACAGTCAACAATTTCGAAAATTTTATCAAACCAACAAAAAATTTCGAGACCCTAATTTTTCAGGTTTCAAAATTTTCGAAAAAACTTCCTGATTCTGCCAAGTACAATTCTGAACCGAGCCTTCAAGAGCCTAATGCTCTGATACCAATTGTAGGTCCTCTTGATGTATGGATCTTTCACAGAATTGTCAATCCAATCAAGAGTGTGGAACCCTCTTGATCCGAATATCACAGAAACAAGTAGAAGAACAGAATTCCAATTCAAACCGGGTTTCTATTGATTATCAAACACGAGTATTACAATCAATCAAACCCTAATTTCGTCTAAGGCTAGCTCTCACGAAATTACTCTCTCTCAAAATCTGTTTTGGCTGATTTACCTAAACCCTAAAGCCTAACCTTTTTTATATAACACAAGGTTTGCAACTTGGGCTAGGGTTTACTACATGGGCAAGCCCAATTCGTTCCCCCTTGACCCAACTGGGTTTTGTTTAGCCCAAACTCTATTATTTCACTAATACAAAGCTAAACCCGCTAATTGTTTATCGTTTAACTAATTACAAGATATCCAAAGACCAAATCTAAGCTGTTGTCACAAATATGCACCAACATTCAATTTTATTACAATGCTTTGTTTAGTTGTATGTTTTGCTTATTAGTTAGTGTTATGGGTGAATATTTCGATCAATGTTTCAGACAAAAACTACTCAAGATATTCAATAGGTTTATATCCTCAATATGTTCCTTACTTATAACTAACCTATTTTGGCACATGTTATTAATATGATACAAGGACGATCAAAGTCGACTAAGTCAAGCAGAAGACTCGGTCTTTCTGTTGAAGAATATGACCGTTGAAGCCGTCGACCAAGGTCACAACGTTCATAAAGGAATATTTCGAGTATCCCCAGGACATCATCGGATAGTTTGTTAGATCTTTATTACTATAAATAATGAGGTTGGACAACCGTTTTAGGGTTACTCTCTGCTCACTATTACTTTCGCAAATTGCTCTGATACCACTTGAAATCCCAAAAGATCTTGTTATACGTCATGAAACATGTATGAATAAGCAATACTTCTATGTTTAGCTGTTTAGAAGTATAGAATCCATCTAAACAGTTGTGATTGTGATAACATAGAATCTAAATAAACGTTCTTTGATTTCTGGTGAAGATTGGACAAAGTTTCTCCTTACAAACACGATACCAGACACATGCGTAGACTATGAAATCTAACAACTATGACCGCATGAGACATATTTATAGGTGTATGATTCATACTTTCAACGTAGAGAAACGAATGTCTCATGTGGTACAAAACACTAATGCATGATTAACGCTAAACGAATAACATTGAAACTCACCAACGCATGACTCGTGCTTCGGTTTACATGGCATAACAAATGAAAACCAACTCTGTCTAAATTAGAACCATTTGACCCTTTCAAGACAAAAGACTAAGCTAAACACATTATGTACTAACACTCCTTCTCGCTTGCACCCCCGAATAGCTCCCTCAACTTGGCCACACCATCGCCCCGTCTTGATAACTTGGCCACTATAGCGAGAATTGGAAGCTCCAAGTCATCAAAGGCTTTTTTGCTTGCCTTTATATTTGGACTTATAGTTAATCATGTGTAGCTTAAATTAAAGTCCTTGAGCCCTTTCCTCACATGATATACGCCCTCGCTGAAACCCTCCTTGCGGCCACACTTCTTGGCCTCCTTAGAGAGCCCGATGATGCTAGAGGTCAACTCTGGCGACGTCTGAATCTACTCCACAATCTGCAACAAGAATGAACAAGTTCAAACAAAGACTACAAAGACGCTAGTAGAAGAACCGCGAAGGGTAAACAAAAATCTAACCTCATGAATGCCACGTTGTAGTAACAAGTTGCAGTCTACATTGAGCTCCTCGACAATATTGAGCAAATCAGACAAATCCACCTTAATCTTACCATTCTCAGTAGCGAAAACTTCTTTCTCTGCTTCAAGCTCAATGATGCGGGCGACAACCATCTTTTTCTTGGCTTCAAGGTCGGCAACGCGCTTATCGCGCGTGACCAAGTCAACCTTTAAGTTTTGAAGCTCAACAACAACACCCTCTATCTCTGCCAAATGTGCATTCTTCCTCGCGTGCTGAAGATCCGCCTAATTTTGAGTGCCTTTCCCTTGCAGACTCGGGTTTCTTGTTTTCACTTTGGTAAGCGATTTCCCATTCTTTCAACTTCTTAGCATCAACCTCAAGAGCTTCCGTGAGCTTTGCCTACGCATCTACACCATATCACTAGAGAGTCTTATCTCTGCATTCCGCTTATCTTGAGCCTCCTCAAAAGCCCACTTCTTGTCCTCAAAGTCAGCTCATTCGCCATTCATCGCCACCCATTCCCAGACTATTTCTATCCCAGTCAACAAGGAATTGGCAATGCCACCGACGTAATCAAAAAGCAGGTCGTTACGAGGGTGCCCTCTTTGAAGCACACGCTCGGTGGTGGGGGGATTTGCAGACAAAGCTCATGGCAAGTGTCTACAAAGGAGAAGTGAGCCCCTTGAGTTAGACCCCAACAACGTGGATGATGCAGCAAGCGATCAAATGTCGGATTCTAAGACCCATAGTTTCGCTCTACATCATCAAAGTCACCAACTTCATCCCTAAACTCTTTATGTTGGCGACCGCGACCCTGATGAACAGGAGACACATGCCCAACACTAGTTTTCCGGGGCGTCGCGACAACTGTTGAACTCAATTTCTTCAACTTCTTCTACATCCTCTCCCTCAAACTCAAGTGCTTCTCTCTTAAAGGCCTTAATATTTGGGTTCTCCTTCCCCGACCCACAACTGTTGACTGAGTTTCTTCGGTAGTCGGCTTCTCAAGGCTGAACTCCTCAAACAACAGAGGTCCCCCGCTCCCGTCCTGGATTTGTTTCCCCTTATCGGTGGTGTTGGTACTGGGCGGGACATCCATAGGTTGCGGCGGGATGTCCTCAGGCTACGGCAGGATGAATTTAACAGTAATCATCGGTTTTGTGTTTCCACCAGCCCGAGATCCCCCACCACTTTTCTTTCATCCACCTTGATCCGTGTAACAAAAAACACAAATAAGCATGAACGCAACCTTAAAAGATGGAAATAATGGAATAAAATAACAATGGAGATAAAAAACCTAGAAAAGTAACATCAGTATCGACAAGCATGTACAACAGCTTCGCCCTCTTGTGCGAAGGCTTAAAGACAACCAGATCAATAATCCCCTAAAAGTCATGTGGCTTCTCTACACGCGAAGGGATCTGTCTCTTTTTAACCTTAAGGGGTTTCTTTGTGATTCTCTAGTTGAGCGGCCGTGGCGTTCACGTGCACAACTGTCGGCGTGGTGGTATAGCCAAAAGTACCACCACTCCACCAGGTGCCAGTTGAGCGGTCGTGGCCCTCTCTAAGTACCTCAACATAATCACCATCACCTTTCCTTTCCATGGAAATCTACTTCAACACACCGCTATCGCCCTGAGTAGCGGTTAATTTAACATGGGCATCTGAGCCGCCCTCGCCACCGCTAGTGGCCTCCGGCCTGGAGCCGCCACCGAACCACAACTTTTTTTGCTTACCATCACCGTCAATTCTATCACCACTTCCCCTGTGACCACCCATTGGAGCCAGTCCGCCTAACCACGGATCCTAAGGTCCTACCTGCATTGTCTGCTCCAACCACGTAGCCTTGTTCGGGGCTAAGTCCTTGAGCTCCATCCTCCCAGGCGTGCCATCAAGAAGGATGCATAAACACTACCTACCGCAAAGGACATTTGGGTCAACATCAAGAAAAGAAACCAAACTTAAAACAAAAGCAAGGGAATAACGACATACCAATTCCATCCGCAACATAATCTGGTGCCTTGCAAGAGCCAGCTCATCCCCATCGTGATGAGCGCAGACTCTATGATTTGCCTCATAGGCAACGGTCGGTCGATTAGCATTTTATACCATTATGTGTCCTTGTATGGAATCACCGGGTGTTTCTGAGTAATCTTTGTACGAATCACCCACTCGGGAATATAAATTTTTTTAGTATAAATAATTTCATGTTTCCGCTACTAAGATTGGGATCAATTGGTCATGTTAAGCCTTCTATGGGCCAGGTGTGACAAACGCATTGTGCAATAAAATGTGAGTTTATCATTTATACAATGTGGTTATCTCATTTAAAAAAAGTATTATGTAGTATGGATGTGTGCCCTTTTAACTTGCGTTGAACTAAGCTAAACTTATACAAGTACTCCCCGTCATTCTTCTCCTTCATGTACACGTGTCACGACTTTATTGTTTCCTACACATCCTACAAATCAGCTTTTTATTCAAACTTTCATCTATATATATGTAAAAGCTATTGAATATTATAACCTATAAATAAGCAACTACTTTCAGCTTGGGTTAGTTGTACCCTTAGCTTTGGGTGTTTTTCAAAAAAAAAAAAAAAAAAAAAACCTCTTTTGTGGTTCTTAATGCTTCATCATTATATATCAACACCTCCTCACAAACGGCTCCTCAGTAACCAGTGCGACGACCCCGGGTGATTTCGGCAACCTTTTACTGCCGGCTTCCAACGGTAACGCCGATGATTCCAGCAGGGGCGAAGGATAAGAGGGGCGGGGAGGGGCGCCCGCCCCCCCCGAATTTTTGGCTCAGTAGTGTTATATATGTAGTTTTCGTATAGAAATTTGTGGGTATATACGTTTTCGCCCCCCGGTTCTATAGAATTTTTTGGGTATATACGTTCCCCCCCCCCCCCCCCCCGCCGAAAAATTCAAGCTTCGCCACTGGATTCCAGCCACTTTCTCTGGCCTGATTCCGGCATTCAATCTCAAACCCACGCGCTGTCTACCTTTACTCTCACAACGTGGTTTGAGTTTTTACCTTGAAACCCTAGGGATATGAATCAAGAAGGAGAACGGAAAAAGAAGAGAGAGAGAGAGAGAGAGTGTGTGCGGCGGAGGAAGACGGCCGACGACCTCTCCACGCTGGATGACCCATCTTTTCCGGATTTCCATCCTTATTTGATTTCTCTTGATATGTTAGGTTACTGGTCCTGATTTTTTGTTTCTTCGATTAGGTTTTTTGGACTTCTACTTCTTTAGGGTTTAGGCTCAATTGCTTCTTCTTAACCTGGATTATGTCTCGTAATTTTGCATTTTGTGATGTTATTGTTATTTGTATGTCTGGTGTTTTTATTTTTTAAAGCAGGTTTGCCTTTTGGGTTATTTTGTACGCTTCTGGATTGAACATTGTTGTCACTCGTAATTGGCATAGGTAATTTTTTCCCTATTTATTTTTACATTGGTTTTATGGATTTAGATTGTTGGCAATGGCTGTTTAGATATGTGTTTCTGGATGTCTTTTGTGCATTTGTTTTTTTGGTGATGTATCTTTATTGTTTGTGTGCTATAAGTGTGTGGAGAATGTTTTGGATAGTGAAATGCTTATATTTGTTTATGTTATATGTTGTGTATGGCTGTTGTTTGAAAGGCACTGTTGGATTTGATCTATATGCAATATTTTTTTTTTGGGAACTTACAGAGAGGCTTTGGATGAAGTCTGCAATTGTTGAGAGCTGCTTTCACCTGAACTTACTATCAAGGTATGTATGTCATGAGGTTACACACACACACACACTTTGTTATTATTATTTATTATAATGATGGTGTTTTAATGTTGTATGGCGATGGACATCATTCGTCTGTGGAATGGTTTCTTCTAAACACGAGAGGCAACCACAACCGATAAGCCAGGGACCTGAATGGTCCGACGTTATTCCGGTGTCCCAAAACGACGCCCCTAATTCCGTCGTTCAGATTACATACTTGGAACGGTTCACCGAGATCATGGGCTACTTTTGAACCATATTTTGTATGCGGGTTGACTTTTTTTATTCTTAGTTATTTTCCAGCGTTATATATACGGAAAAAGTAACCAGCCGCAAAGTGTATGTAGTTTCTATCAAGATAACATCAGCTGCAGTTATTTTGTAACGTACTCAGTTTTTCCTTTGAAATTTGTTGTCAATCCGTGTTAATACAACCATGTTGGTGCACTTGTGTCTGTACTTTGTCTGTATTCAGTCACGATGTAAACGATGTCCTTGTTAGTCATGAAAGTTTGACCAAGTAAACCGTCCTCCTGGTTTGACTTGGACAAACAGTTGTATTATGGTTGTTAATGTTCTGTGTCGAAGGTTGGACAATCGAAGGATAGCTTTCATCCTTCGATGACCTCGAAAGATAGGCCACGAAGGATACTGTTGGACTTCGAAGGATATGCAATCCTTCGAAGTATATGTGGATCCTTCGATGGCTTAGTGATCGACAGATGATCTTTCGGTCAATCTGCATGATCCTTCGACCAGATCTGTTGGGCTGGGTATATATATACCCATGCAGTGTGTTAGACAGAAGTAGATGCACACAGAAGGATAGAGAGACACTTGAGAGCATTCTGTCCGAAACACACACACACACTTTGAGAGTTTGCAAAACTGATTTGTAAACATTGTGCTTGTAACCGGAACCTTTCATTCGCATTAATACAAGTGGTGTTAATCGGTGAATCTTTGTGTGTTTGTGTTTGTGCTTGTTTCATCCCGGTTTGCTCACTAGCTTGGATTCCGCACTTGCTAGTGGGTTAGTATAACAAGGTTAAGGTTGAACCTCATCCTCCGAGAGGGACCTACAAACCATACATTTTATTGATACGAAAGGTGTCTTCTTTCATACTTTTAAGTTTACGACACTGCCTGAATCCATTCAATACTATGTTAAAGAGTCTTGACTACAAAAGTGTTTTCGCTTAAAGTATCCAACTTGACATATGTAAAATGTAACAAACAAATTACTTTTGTATCTCTGATTAAAATTTAATGTAGTTTCTTTCCTTCTCGACCCTAACAGGTTAAGGGCACTTCCAACAGTGTAGCCAAGAGATATTGATGACACCCAATCATAGTTCAACTGTTCAAGAGCTTAAATCTCCTAAGAGACCACACGACAAGGTTAGCCTACAAGCTACACCCCGGATATAATTGCATATAGCCTGACCATACCTTTTGCCGAAAGTTGACCTTCACCAACCCATCACCTTTTCACCAACCTTTCACATCAGTGTCAGTGTGTCAGTGAGCATTCGAAAGATATCCTTCGACCTCGAAAGACCATCTTTCGATCAAAGACAGCTCGATAGATAAGCATCTTTCGAGTAGTCTTTCGAAGTCTAAGCATTATCTTTCGTTTCTGGAATCTATTCGAAAGATAGTTGTTCGAAAGATAAGGATTTATTTCGAAAGATAAGGATTTATCTCGAAAGATAAGGATCATTCAAGTGTGAATCTTTCGAAATTTTGAATCTTTCAAAACCATTGCTCGAAAGTCAACAGTGATCTTTCGAACACTGTTGATCATTCGAACAAGTGTTGATCTTTCGTTTGTAATTTGTTTATCGTTAACAAGTTTCTGTGTTTCAGATCTTTCGTACCAGGATCCTTCGGCTGTGTGTGATCTTTCGGAATATTCATTTAGCATTTATTTTTCTTATCAATCATGAATCCAAATTGGTGGAATCCGGCTCCAGACAGTGGAAAATATACAAGTTCAGGTTCCACTCCCTCATGGTGGGGTACACCGGCTCCCGATAGTGGAAAGTACACGTGCACAAGTCTATCACCTTCATGGGCCGAGTCTCCGGTGTCTACATCTTCACAAGCAAATGCCATATCTTCAAGTCAATGGGCATTAGTATCGAATCAAACTCCAAGTATCCAAAGTATTTTATTGAGCGAAAGCGAAACCGGAAGTTTGAATCGGCCTCCGAAGTTGATGCATTTAAATGAATATCCGGGCTGGGTTGACAGATTCCGTACATACGTTCTTGGTCAAAACACCGAACTGTGGATACGTTTCACCACAGATTTCGATCAAGCTATAGAGGTTGCTGCTTCAGACACTGCTACGTTTGCCGATCTTCCTGAAGATCAAAAGAAAACGTATGATCTGGAAAAGAAAGCATACGCCATTCTCACTCAGGCGTTGAGCAAGGATATCTACCACCGGTTTGTCAGTTTCAAGACAACTAAGAAGTTGTGGGACGGGTTGAAAACCAGAGGAGTAGGGAATGAAGCAACACGCCAATTGCGTCATGATCTTCTCAAGAAAGAATTCGACTGTTTCACGTGCATGGATAAGGAGTCTTTGGGAGACATGACAAGCCGGTTTTATCATTTGCTTACTGAGTTGAATAATTTTGGTGTAGCAACAACTCAAGCAGAAGTGGTGAAGAAGTTTGCTGATGCTTTACCTCCCCAATGGAGCAGTTTCTTGGAAATCCTGAAGTATAACGGAGTGTTGAGAACTACTAATATCAACGACTTCGTTCAGCTTTTGGAAAACAAGGATCAGGAGGAAACATTAAAGGCGAAGAGAGTTCCATTGCCACAAAATCCAGAAATGTATTATGGAACTTCCAGTACTTCGTCTGCAAGAACCGGTCCACATGCTCCACTACAGACGGCGTTTGTCACAAGCACGGATATGTATGGCAATCCGGTGCAAGTTCCTGTTAAGCCACCTCCCACCACAGACATGTATGGAAATCCAATACAACCACCTCCTCCTCCTCCTGCTCAACAACAACGTACATGTTATGGAGGAACATCATCTGCTGGTCAACAATCAAAGCCAAGTACAGTACAGCTCGACACTTCCAGCTTCTCTAAAGTCAGTGTAGAAGTAGCTAAGGAACACATGGAGCTGCTTAACACTGTAGTGAGCGCGTACTGTGGGTTAATTGAAGGTCAGATTGGCAACATTAATCTGACACAAGAAGATTATCGGCAGATTGATAAAGAAGAGATGGACTTGATGGATATCAAGTGGGCCTTTGCTAGTGCTGTGAGAAGGGCAAAGGATTGGACGGAAAGTACTGGCAGAACCAGCTTGGAGAGTAAGAGAGACACCAAGTATGGGTTCGATAAACAGGCAGTGAAGTGCTTCAACTGTGGTGAACGGGGTCACTTTAAAAGGGAATGTACAAAGCCAGCACAGCACGGGAATCAAAACCCCTTCAGAAATCAAGGCAACCAGCAGAACAGAAACAATGAGCGTACATTGGTGCCTGTCAACAACCAAACCAACCGGGCACTTGCGGTTCAGGTGGATGAAGGTTGTGACTGGTCAATCCAGTTGGGTGGTGATGCTCCCGATGGAACAACATGTTTTGCTCAAGTTGTGAAGGATGTAGTTCACACCAGTGGTGGAGAATCTTCCGCCAATGGTGGTGAATCTTCTGAGGATGAAGACTCTTCGGGTTATAGCAGGAGTTCAGATGAAGAATCCTCAAGCTCGGGTGATGATCATGTGGGTGAGACATCAAATGCAACAATCGATGCAGATATTGATGAACTTTTGGGGGAAGCTGCAGCAGAAACTCAGAGAAGATCTATCTTGGTGGATCAAGCTGCTTATTCTTTGTCTTCTCTCCATTCAGCCTTTATGGCTAATGTCGACGGTTCATCAAGTCAGGTATGTGTCGATGAACCCACTGCTGATAATTGTGATGAATGTGATAGATTGCGTGCTAGATGTGCTGATGTGGAGAAAAGTATGTCTGAGTTGCAAGACAAACATGATGCTTTACAAGCTAGTTTGTTTGACTTGCAAGACAAACATACTACATTGAATGAGAATTTGAGTGACTTGCAAAGTAAGCATGAAGCTTTGCAAGAAAAGTATGATGTGACTTTTATCCACAATCAGAAATTGACTGTGGACCTTTCCAAATGCACAGAAGCCAATATGTTTTATGAAAACCATGAAAAGGAGTTTAAATCGGTAATTGAAAAGTTAAAGAAAGATAAAACCGAGCTAACTAAAATGGTTTCCAGAAAACAAACTGACATTAATTTGTATATATCTCGTCTTGAGACAATGCAAAAAGAAATGGCGTGTGTAAAAACGGAAAGTGAGGCAATCCAACTCAAGTTAGATAGTTATTTGAGTTCTAGCTATGTGTTGGATCACATCATTGAGGTGCAAAAGGAGAAAAGGGATGTCACGTGCATAGGCTATAAGAACTGTCCACCACCAGTGAGACATAATTATGATGCCATGCCGGATGAGGAGGACAGGGTATTCTTTGAACCATCTGTGCCTCTAGATGTGAAAGAGTTTGCTGCAGGACTCGGATACCAGAAAGAAGTATCCTCAGATTCAGATGTGTCAGCAGATACATTTGTAACTGCTGAACAGAATCAGGATTCTCCAGTTGTGATTGAGGATGCTGATTCTTCTGATGATGAATCTGATGATACTGATTCAGCAAAGTCTAATGCGGTGGTTAAAAATGAGGACATACCTCTTGAGAATCATATTCTATGTGATCCTCCTGCAAAACCTGCTAAGACTATTGCAATCAAGTCCTCATCTGCAGAAGAGTCGGAGAGTGTGAGTTTGCTGTACACTCTTGTTGGTGATGATAAAATCTACTCTGACAAAGATTTTCCTATTAAAAATGTTAATCAATCTTTAATAAGTAAGGTCTTTGAAAATTCGACAAGTAAGTTTTTAGGAAAGACAGGACCACGTGTTACAGTCACACAGTGTCCTCCTATTCCAAAGGCTGAAATTAGAAAACAATTTGGCAACAAGAAATTACCAACAGTGCAGAAACAACAAAATCACGCCAAGCCAAAAGCAAAATCACCGGCTCAAACTCAAAAGAAGCCGAATCAAAAGAAAAACAAGAATGTAAATTTTGTGAAATCGACGGGAACGGACAAAATTGAAACGTTTGAAAATAAATCTAACTTAGATTTTGTCAAGAAAGCTATTGTTCTGAAAAGAAATGAACAAAACAGTTCAAAACCTAGTACCTCGGGTTCACAAAGTTCAACATCATCGGCTAAACAATCACATGATACTTCGGGGTTTGTTGAACGAAGATCATGTTTTGAGTGTGGAACAATTGGACATATAATTAGAAATTGTCCATATCTTCATAAGCAAAAAGAAAAGGTTGATGTTCCCCGTGACCAAGCTGACCGCAAGCGATCTGTTTCTACAAAACAAGATCCCCGCCTTGTAAAAGAAAGGGAAAAGAAACAGAAATGCCAACAGGTCAAGAAAATTGAAAAGGCGATTAAAACCGATGTGGTTAACAAAACAGCTGTTTCTGTAAAACCAGAAAACTCAAAAACTTCAGACAACCATGAAGTTGAAATTTTAAAGAACAATACTGGTAAAACAAAACAGACCTGGAAACCAAAAACGGTTACTGAATCAGGGGGAACATCACAATTCACCAACCATCAAAGACAAGAAGTTATTGTCATTGATGAAAATGGAAGACCCAAGACCACAATGGCTTGGGTCCCCATCTCCAACTAATTCATTTGAGTTCATGTGCAGGGTGTTCCAGGAGGAACTATCAGTAGTCATTGGATTGTTGATAGTGGGGCATCCAGGCACATGACAGGCGACATGAAGCTTCTCTACGACGTCAAATCTATTAGAGGAGGTTATGTTGCTTTTGCTGGAGATAAAGGTGGATATATTACGGGTGAAGGAATGATATCCAACGGGATTGTCAGCTTTGACAAGATCAACTTTGTGCAACAACTTGATCACAATCTTCTTAGTGTTTCTCAAATCTGTGACAAGCAGTTCTCAGTACACTTTGATGCTAATGGATGTTATGTGCTGAAGCCCGGCTTCAAAATTCCAAAAGAATGGATTCTCTTGTCAGCTCCAAGGATAAATGATTTGTACGTCCTTGATATGAGCCAAGCCATTACTACGTCTGCACAAGCAACTTGTTTCGTTTCCAAAGCCACAGAAAAAGACTCTATCTCTTGGCACAGACGAATGGGCCACATTCACTTACGCAAAATGAATCATTTGGTTTCAAATGAATTGGTGAATGGTGTTCCTCTCAAAAATTTCCATCTTCAAGACATCTGTGTTTCGTGCCAGAAGGGAAAACAAACAAAGAAGAAGCACCCTACAAAGAAGATCAACACGGTGGCAGTCCCTCTTGAACGTTTGCACATGGATTTGTTCGGTCCTGTCAAGCACTAGAGTATTCGGGGTGATCAATACTGCCTCGTGATAACTGATGATTATTCAAGATTTTCTTGGGTTGCGTTCATGGCACACAAGAGTGAAACCTTTGGCATTATCAAAAACTTGATCATTCAGATTGAGAATTTGTATAAGTTGAAGGTTAGGCGGATACGTAGCGACAATGGTACTGAATTTAAAAATCATGCCATGGCGGAGTTTTGCACTTCAAAAGGTATTCTTCATGAGTTTAGTGCAGCTTATACTCCTCAACAGAATGGCATCGCTGAACGTAAGAACCGCACATTGATCGAGACTGCTAGGACAATGTTGGTAGAGTCGCAGTTGCCCATTCCATTCTGGACTGAAGCTGTGGCCTCTGCATGTTACACATTGAACCGAGTCCTTACAGTCAAAAGGCACAATAAGACCTGCTTTGAGCTTCTTCAAAAACGGAAACCAGATTTGTCTTATCTTGAACCGTTTGGAGCTCCTTGCACAATCATCGATCCTAATGGAAAGTTTGGGGCAAAAGCAATTGATGGATACTTTCTTGGGTATGCCACCCCTAACTTACGAGTCTGGAATCTAGAGACTAAAAGGGTCGAGGAATGGTCTGAGGTCAGAGTACAAAGGCACACTTTGCCAGTCAAATGTCCTGGCCAGCCTTGGATGTTTGAGTACGATGACTTTTTCAATTCGATCAATGTTGAAGCCGTTGAAGAAAGTGCTGCGGCAAGGATGTTTTTCGAGAGTGACAATGCAACAGTTTCACCGGTGGTTCGTCCAATTCTTGTCAATCAAGAACCATCTTCGGTGAACAATAATACTCTCGACAATGAGGATTTTCACGATGCTGCTGAATTGAACGAATCTTCAGAGGATGATGAATTTCTAGATGCAGATCAAGAAGCTCCAACAACAGCAGTTCATGGTACTTCAGAGGGTACTCCTCCAGTGGATACCCATAGAACAGCTGAGGCTACTGCATCATCCTCTTCGTCAATTCCGGGCCTTGATTTGGTTGTTGATCTTAATCTTCACAACCTGGGTATAAATATTCCAGTTCCAGATAATCCAGAAACAAGGATTCATAATACCCATCCTCAACAAAACATCATAGGAAATGTGCAAAGTGGCATTCAAACAAGAAACATGTTGCGAAACAACAACAATGCAGGCTTGTATGCAGCTATTCGAGAATCCGGGCAACAAAACGATTGGTCTTTCGCGTGTTATGTTTCACAGGAAGAGCCAAGAACTTGGAAAGAAGCCATGAAAGATAACTCTTGGGTGGAAGCAATGCAGGAAGAACTGCAACAATTCCAGAAGTTGGGTGTCTGGAAACTCGTAGAGAAACCTGCTGGATACAAGAAGATTGGTACCCGTTGGGTTTTCAAATGCAAAAAGGATGACCGCGGAGTTGTTATCCGAAACAAAGCACGTTTAGTCGTTCAAGGTTTTCGTCAGATAGAAGGAATCGACTACAACGAAGTGTATGCACCTGTTGCACGTCTCGAAGCAATTCGAATCTTTCTAGCCTATGCTTCCTTCAAAGGATTCAAGGTTTATCAGATGGACGTGAAAAGTGCATTCTTACATGGTGTGGTTGAAGAAGAAGTGTACGTCGAACAGCCTCCAGGTTTTGAAGATCCTATCCATCCCGATCGGGTTTGGTTGCTCAACAAAGCTCTCTATGGTCTTCATCAAGCACCGCGAGCTTGGTATGCAACCTTATCTCACTATCTGCTGGAGACCGGTTTTCGCAGAGGTCTTATCGATTGTACTCTTTTCATCAAAGAACAAGATGGAGATCTTCTTCTGGTACAGGTATACGTTGATGATATTATTTTTAGTTCTACTAATGATGCTTTGTGTAGGAATTTCGAGCGCATTATGCAGGATAAATTCGAGATGAGTGCTATGGGGGAAATGACCTTCTTCTTGGGCCTACAAGTGCAACAAACTGAGTCTGGGATATTCATCCATCAGACTAAATATGTTGGCGACATCTTGAGCCGGTTCCAGATGTCTGATGCAACGCCCATTGGTACCCCATTGCCAACAAATCACGGAATTACTCCTGACTTGAAGGGAGAAGCTGTTAGCCCCTCAAACTATCGCGCAATGATCGGATCTCTTATGTACCTCACAGCATCAAGGCCAGACATAATGTACCCAACGTGCCTGCTTGCCAGATATCAAGTCAATCCGAAGGCCTCACATCTTGCAGCTGTAAAAAGGATTTTTCGTTATTTGAAGGCTTACCCTGACACCGGTCTGTGGTACCCTAGGGATAATAACTTTGAATTGGTCGCATTCAGTGATTCTGATTTTGGCGGATGCAAAATCGACGGCAAATCCACAACGGCTGGATGTCAGTTTTTAGGAAATCGCCTAGTCACATGGCAGTGCAAGAAGCAGACTTGCGTCGCTACATCAACATGCGAAGCTGAATACATTGCTGCCTCAAGTTGTTGCTCCCAAGTTCTTTGGATCCAACAACAATTGCGGGACTACGGTTTTGAATTCCTAACTACTCCTATTTACGTTGATAATTCTACTGCTTTAGATATCACTAGAAATCCTGTGCAGCACTCAAAGACCAAACACATCGAAATCAAATATCACTTCATACGTGATTGCTTTGAGAAAAGGCTAATCGATGTTGTTAAGGTCCACACCGATGACCAACGTGCCGACTTATTTACCAAAGCATTTGACAAATCAAGATTTGACTTCTTATTATTGGTAAACGGCATTAAGGTCAAGCAAGAGTAAAACCAACATCGGAAAATCATTTTTGTAAATACCTTTGTGTTTTAAATTTGTCTTAGTTTATTGATTTTAGGGGGAGTAAATCCAAAAATCTGAAAATCCAAAAACATCGAAAAATTTCAAAAACACAAAAACAATAGAAAAACAAAAATGAGTTTCCTGGCGAGCAAAAGAGAAAATGATAGTACATCAGTGGTCTATCCAAGCCTCTTTAAACCTTAAATGAAAAACGATAAGCAGCTCTATATAAGATGTATCGGTAGGCTCACAATCATTTTAAAGTGTGCAGGGTGATATAAATCTTAAATCGACTGAAGATCAGGTGGGAACCATTCATTGGCATATGGTCTTAGTACCGAAATTTCGTTTGATAGATTGCCGAGGTTCTGAGATATTCGGTCTTTATGCTGCTTATCATCTGGGTATCATGGTTGTATCTTTTACCGAAAAATAACGGGGACGCAAGTCTAGATCTTCCATGATACTATACATACGTGTACATAATACATACTGCATTCGACCTCAATAAGTGATAAACAATCACATGTCCAATCAAATAAGTGATAAACATCACATTTATCCGGGAGTCAAGTTCGTCTCTCTGCTGTACGGAAGTACTGACCTGTTCACGGACTTGCTCCTGTGCCCTCATGCATATGAAAATCAAGTTCCTCATCAATAAGTGATTCTATCACATAGGGCTTGTTTTCAATCAAAATAAGTGAGAATCTCACATCATATACGGTCAAACAGATGATAATCGGTATACTCACCGGTAAGTTGAACCCTCGTGCATACCTTGATACGGGAATGTGTCGTGATGTGGATGAACACCGGTCGGTAAGTATAAATCATACCTTAACGTATCCCCTCGCTATGATTACAAATGATAAGTTGAGCTTAAGTGGACAACAATACCGATAATTGTTATAGGATGCTTATCTTAATGTTAACTAACTGAACAACAAGAGTGTTTTGGCATGACCATACACTGATATGATTCTCTTACCCTCGAAATTCGCAAAAAGAATGTCTGTATATATTTATTTACTGCTTTCAGTCTTTGCATTTGAAATATTCAAAAATACCAAAAAAATTTTATTTCTATTTTATTTTCGATCGTACGATGTTGGAACTCGAGTCTTCGTTACCTGAAACCTGACTGGAAACCGAATTGACTAAATCTTCATAAACGGTCGAAATTTACAAGTTTTGGAAGTAATAAACTAAAAATTGATAAATTTATTATACTTTCAAACTGTCGGATGGTGTTTGATTGTGACATGGTCATACGTGTGTCATTTGTTTATGTTAACTATATTCCAAGCAGTTGTTCTCATTACGCGTTTAGATTTCTTGCATGTGCAGATTCTAAAGGCTAGGAGAACATGGTCGATGACAAGCTTCGGAATGAAGACACGACGTGAAGGCACTGATCGAGTTGCCGCTGACCATCATCAACACCACAAGGATCTCACTTCATAAAGAACAAGTATTTCACGAGCATAACTCAAGGGGGAGCTTATGTTAAGGGGGAGTTTGTCAACACACTTCCTACATGATACGGATAGTTTGTTGATACACTCTCTACTTTCAAGACGTGAAGACTTTGAAGATCCTCCGACATTGAAGACTTGAAAGGACATCAGAGTCTTGAAGACATGAAGATCAAAGATGATCAAGATCGAGACAAATCTGCAAACATCGAGATCGAGACAAAGCTACAGCCAAGGGGGAGTTTGTTGGTGCACTTGTGTCTGTACTTTGTCTGTATTCAGTCACGATGTAAACGATGTCCTTGTTAGTCATGAAAGTTTGACCAAGTAAACCGTCCTCCTGGTTTGACTTGGACAAACAGTTGTATTATGGTTGTTAATGTTCTGTGTCGAAGGTTGGACAATCGAATGATAGCTTTCATCCTTCGATGACCTCGAAAGATAGGCCACGGAGGATACTGTTGGACTTCGAAGGATATGCAATCCTTTGAAGTATATGTGGATCCTTCGATGGCTTAGTGATCGACAGATGATCTTTCGGTCAATCTGCATGATCCTTCGACCAGATCTGTTGGGCTGGGTATATATATACCCATGCAGTGTGTTAGACAGAAGTAGATGCACACAGAAGGATAGAGAGACACTTGAGAGCATTCTGTCCGAAACACACACACACTTTGAGAGTTTGCAAAACTGATTTGTAAACATTGTGCTTGTAACCGGAACCTTTCATTCGCATTAATACAAGTGGTGTTAATCGGTGAATCTTTGTGTGTTTGTGTTTGTGCTTGTTTCATCCCGGTTTGCTCACTAGCTTGGATTCCGCACTTGCTAGTGGGTTAGTATAACAAGGTTAAGGTTGAACCTCATCCTCCGAGAGGGACCTACAAACCATACATTTTATTGATACGAAAGGTGTCTTCTTTCATACTTTTAAGTTTACGACACTGCCTGAATCCATTCAATACTATGTTAAAGAGTCTTGACTACAAAAGTGTTTTCGCTTAAAGTATCCAACTTGACATATGTAAAATGTAACAAACAAATTACTTTTGTATCTCTGATTAAAATTTAATGTAGTTTCTTTCCTTCTCGACCCTAACAGGTTAAGGGCACTTCCAACAGTGTAGCCAAGAGATATTGATGACACCCAATCATAGTTCAACTGTTCAAGAGCTTAAATCTCCTAAGAGACCACACGACAAGGTTAGCCTACAAGCTACACCCCGGATATAATTGCATATAGTAGCACGTATAAGCTTCCAAAAGAAGCTATATTCGTATAACTGTTAAACGCTTTAATCATATCTAGACTTCAAGATATTATAGTTGAGAATACTTTTAATATCATCCCACTGTTAAACGCTTTAATCATATCAAGGCTTCAAGATATTATAGTTGAGAATACTTTTAAAACCATCCTTGCTTTGAACTGGTGGAATTGTTAGTAACCAAGTATTTGACATAAATCAACCAGATTCGAATATTCTTTTGTGAGGCTGTTCCTTCCTAGGTAAACATCATTTTATCTAGGTGTAAATTCAACTAATTAAGTTCGTATTTGTTGGAAATTAATCTGAGGTGAGCTGAAAACTGAATTTAACCTTTATCTCTTTGGTTGCATATTAAAGCTTACAGATTTGTAGTTAAATCTAATAATAACAATTCTACGTATATTAATAGATCACGGAAAAGTGGATCAACTTCCTACTAGCAAAACCTTATGAAGACCTGTTTGGTAGCGACATGGAAGGTACAAAATATATCCACATTGAAATATATTTTAACATCTTCGCCTCAACATTTTGCTCTTTGAGCTTCTAATAGGCTATTTGAGCTCCATGATCATGATCTGGTGTTTTAGTTATGTTATTGTATTATTAGCCACGATTGTTCGCATTACTTATGAAGTTGGAATTTATGACGTGGCCTTAGTATATATTAGATGATCATCTGTCTGTGATGTGACCCAAGTATACGTTCGATTTTGTTCGGCACAACCTATAGCGACGACATGTCGTCGCTATATATAGGCGTACTTCTTTTCGTCTCTAAAGTATAATTTCTTGTAGCAATTAGTTTAATATTCAGTTTGCGTACTTTAAGTTTGGTGTTTGATGGTTATTTGTTTATCTTAATATACGTTAGATAGTGATGTAGACTAAATGAAGGTTTGTGTTGCTTTATGTCTGTGCTTTGGGTGGTATGTGTAGATTGGCTAACATACCATTTGTACAAATGTTGGACAATACGATTCCATAGGGGTATGATATAAGATATGATACAAATAGAGATGCCCAAAATATGAAGACATGACTAGAAAGTGTTTTACTTTATGATTTAGTGAGCAATTATAATAAACTAAATTTTTCAACATTTTTTTTTTTTTTTTGCAATTTGGGGTTGTTTGGATTTGGTTTTGCTGTAGGGTACAAGTTCAGCTTTTTGGCTAAGCTAAGGGCACACGTAATCCTATTCACACGCTTGCTGATTCGGATGTCAAGGCCGATGTCCAAAGCTCCTGTTGTTGTTGCTTAGTGTGTTTTCACCTCTTACTTTAGTTGATATATAATATTTTGTACTGTTGGTTAGTGTTTTCTCACCTCTTAGTTTAGTTGATATATAGTAACTCATAGGGGGATTTTGAGTTTTAGATGTGAATGTAACTATGGCATTTTTTTGTGGATCAAAAGAAATAGTCGATGTGACTTCATTTAATAGATGTTGCTTTGTATAAATACAAATGTAATTAACGCCGCATCCCGCCGCATTGCGGCGGGTAGTATACCTAGTTTTTATTAACTTAGTAGATCTTAACATTCTAATTCATCTCATTCCAGATAAATTAATTAATGACAAAAATAACTTGCTGCGAACTTCACGTAAGTACTCCAATCGAAAATTTATTAGAGCAACATGGCAATTTTAAATTTACTCTAGGAATAATTGTAAATATATATGAAAAAGTGTAAAATACATTACGGCTGATTGGCTTAACGTACATCACGTACGACAACGTGTGTGATTATGTGTATAACGTGCGGGATTAATGGTTTTCAACACGCATGATAAATGTTTTTAACATGTGTGATTTGAGTTTTTGAGTTTATAACGTTCGTGATTTTGAAAATAACGTGCGTAATTTGGTGGTCGTACGTTAACCGTAATGTACATTAACTGGCCTCTATATATATTCCATATTTCTAGTCTATAATAGGGTGTAGAAATTAGATTGATTCTGTTAATATACTCTTCCTATACAAGTTAGTTTTATAAAGAAAAGAGTTAAATGCTTGGTTGGTCCCTGTGGTTTGCAAAAATTGCAGACTTGGTCCTAGTGGTTTATTAATTACACGTGTGGTACCAAAACTTGTCAAAAATGCACTCGGTTGGTCCCCAGCCCTAACATCAGTTAAATATCTCTGTTAAAACACCTCATGTGCTTAACACATGAGGGTAATTTGGTCATTTCAGTCTAGTTGGTCCCACTCCACCCCCTTCTTCTCCCCTAAACCACCACCACCACCACCATCTGTGCATTTAAACATCTGTCTGCATTGCTGGACTTGCAGAAATGTTCAAGACTATGGACACTGACGACAGTAATCAAAGCACATTAGAGGAATTAAGGGAAGGCTTAGAGCGAGCTGGTGTCGCATTAAAAGATTCAGAAATCACTAAATTAATGGAATCGGTAATAATCTATATAGTTTGGTTTTGTCAACCGTCTTGTATCCATCGTCAATAACATCATCTTCTTTGCAGGCTGATATAGACCATAGTGGTGCCATAGATTATGGAGAGTTTATAGCAGCAATGCTTGATTCGCATACAATCCAGAAGGAAGATAACTTATTTTGTGGTTGTTGAGTGATGATTTGAATTCGCATACAGGATTATGATGAGCAAATTGAATTGAATGAGTGATGATTTGAATTGGATATATGAGAGAATGGTAGCTGAGTTGGGGGATAATCAATACTCCACCATTATTGTTGTTCTAGGGTTTCTTGATTATTGTGGAGAGGATGGATTCATTGTCCCCAACCTTTTTTCAATGTAAAAACGAGAGGGGGGGGGGACCAGTTAGGGTTTCCATTGAAGCATATGTTTAAATGCAGACAGATGGTGGTGGTGGTTTGGGGAAGAAGAAGGGGGTGGTGGGACCAACTAGACTGAAATGACCAAATTACCCAAATGTGTCAAGCACATGGGGTGTTTTAACAGAGATATTTAACTGATGTTAGGGCTGGGGACCAATCGAGTACATTTTTGACAAGTTTTGGTACCACACGTGTAATTAGTAAACCACTAGGACCAAGTCTGCAATTTTTGCAAACCACAGGGACCAACCAAGCATTTAACTCTAAAGAAAATAATTGAACTAAAATAAAATACTAAGTAATTACATTAAAAAGGTCCTTCTAGAGGAATCAATTCCTAGTTTCATATAAGTCGTTCACTTCATTTATTTTATATGCATATAATTTATATAAACTACTATACATTTAGATAAAATAATATTTTTTATATGCATATATATATATATAATTAATATAAACTACTATGCATTTACATTGAAAATGAGTAAATGACCCTACAAAGAAGCAAAGTCATAGTGTCTTACCCAACCGTTCACTTTAATGCTAAAATCTTACAACCATATGAAGTATTTGTTATTTTATATATTCCGAAAGTTGGATTTTGAAAAGTCTCAAATAATATCATTGCTCTGGAGCACCAATGGAGGACCAGTCCACACATATATTCTTCTTTCTTGCTTTGATCATGCTGCCATCAGGTTGTTCTCCAGTAGATACCATATCTGCAAATCAAGAAATCAAGGATGGTAAAGCCACCCTTGTTTCCAAAGGCGAAATGTTCGAATTGGGCTTTTTTAGTCCCGGGAAGTCTAAGAACCGGTACCTGGGGATATGGTACAAGAAGATATCATATGGGACTGTTGTATGGGTTGCTAACAGGGAGATCCCAATTGCAGATACATCAGGCATGCTCAAACTTACCAGACTGGGAAACCTGGTGATTCGTAGTGGCGGAAACCCGATGGTTTGGTCATCCAATTCAACGGTATCTGTGTGGAATAATAATCCAATGATGGTTGTGGCAGTGCAGCTTCTAGATTCTGGAAATTTAGTTGTGTGGAATAAAAATAAAATGATTTGGCAAAGTTTTGACTATCCTGGTGACACACATCTACCAGGAATGAAATTCGGAAATGACTTGGTAACAGGGCTGCAGTGGTCCATGACATCTTGGAAGAGTCCCGATGATCCTTCTGTAGGTGTGTATAGACATATACAAGACACGAATGGGTATCCACAAAATTTGAGGTTTAAAGGTGAAATTTTATTGGGGAGACTTGGACCGTGGAATGGTCTCGGTTTTAGCGGTTTTCCTATAGAAAAAGAAAATCAGATTTACTCAATCAAGTTTGTCATGAATGAAAAGGAAATCTATACTACATATGAAGTTAAGAGTTCAGTTGTTCAGCGGATGGTTTTGACATGGGATGGCAAGGCACTAGTTTTGCAATGGATTGAGCGAATCAAAGACTGGATTGTTTATGCCACCGCTGATATAGATACTTGTGATCGATTTTCACTCTGTGGTCCATATGGAATCTGTAGCATTAACAAGCATCCACCTTGTTCTTGCATGGATGGTTTTGAACCAAGAAATCCAAGAGAATGGGAAGCATCTGATTGGGTAAGTGGGTGTATACGCAAAAAGCCTCTGCATTGTAGGAATGGGAATGAGATTGGTGATGGGGATGGTTTTTTGAAAATTGCAAGAGTGAAGGTACCAGACACACGACGGGCATGGTATAATGTGAGCATGACCCTCGGAGAATGTGAGATGGCCTGCAAACGGAACTGCAGTTGTACATGTTATGCCAATATAGATATTAGAAATGGAGGAAGTGGATGTTTGCTATGGTTTGATCAGCTTCTGGACATTAGAGAGTTTGATGTAGATCAAGATATTTACATAAGAATGGCAGCCTCGGAGTTAAAAGGTAATCATTTTCATGGTTTTAATTAGCCTATATGTTTCAGTTCTAAATTATAGTTATTTCTTAATGAAAGGTCTGGTGGATTCCCTGTCCGATGTCAACAAAAAGAAAAGAATACTTATACTGGTACTTTTAACTTCATCAGTTGTGACACTCCTCTTCGCAGCGGGTTATGCATGTCCAAAGCTAAAGAAACGACCTCATATGAAAAGACGAGGTAAGATAAAGGAGAATGTAAATTTATAATTTATGATACATAAAAAATCATGTAACAATATCATTTTGTAGGGAAGTGGTCTGGGCAGGATGAAAAGGATGCAAGTCTGCAGATGGAACAACTTGATGATTTACAATGTCTTAGCCTACATGAGGTAGTAAGGGCAACAAATAACTTCAGTGTCTCCAATAAGATTGGTGAAGGCGGCTTTGGTACTGTTTACAAGGTAACTTCTTTATGCCTTTAAACAGAACAAATTGCTTATCCCTATCATGGATCAAAAGTGTATAAATCTACAGAATTATAAGTTATCTTATACTCATAATCATTTAGGGTGTGTGGGAAGATGGAAGAGAAATAGCTGTGAAGCGGCTCTCAGAAACATCCCAACAAGGGCTTGATGAGTTCAAGAATGAAGTCATCTGCATTGCAAAACTTCAGCATCGGAATCTTGTGAAACTTCTCGGATATTGCGTTCATCAAAATGAACTGATTTTAATTTATGAATACATGACTAACAAAAGCTTGGACTGGTTTCTCTTTGGTTGACTCACTCTTTCACTTAGTATCTCTCTTTTTAAAATTTATATAATTACACATGACACAGTACTCACCTTTTGGCAGATGAAACAAGAAGTTTGATGCTTAACTGGCCTCAACGACTCAATATAATACATGGGATAGCGCGAGGTATTCTCTATCTACATCAAGATTCCCGCCTCCAAATTATCCACAGAGATCTAAAGGCAGGTAATATTTTGCTGGACGGAGACATGAATCCAAAAATATCTGACTTCGGCCTTGCGAGAATATTTGTAGGACATGATGCCACTGCTAAGACAAAGAAAGTGGTGGGAACATAGTAAGAATCCTCCATAACAATAATTGTTTTTCTCCATAAAAGAATGAAGTTGAAATTGAATGAGAACCTCTTCACACTAATCTGTAAATATATGTCGTCTGATCTATTTGTAGTGGTTACATTTCTCCGGAGTATGCAGTGCACGGGCGTTTCTCTATAAAATCTGATGTGTTTAGTTTTGGTGTTCTGGTGTTGGAGATAATTTGTGGAAAGAAAAACAAAGAATTCTCTCATGGAGACCACAATGATAACCTTCTTGGACATGTAAGCTAAGTTGTTTGACCAAATCCCTACATCTTGACCAGAAACTAGTGATCTTTTAAAATATGTGTTCTGGTTTGATGTAGGCATGGAGACTCTTTAAAGAAGGAAGGTCTATTGAATTAATGAGTGGATCATTACAGACCTCACATGTCATCTTTGAAGTACTAAGATCTATACATGTTGCGTTGTTATGTGTGCAGCATCATGCAGAAGATAGACCAACGATGTTGTCAGTGGTTCTAATGCTGGTTAGTGAGGGGCCATTGCCTGATCCTAAACAGCCTGCTTTTTTCAATGAAGAGGGCTTCCGTGAACTCGAAACACTTGCATCTGTTGATGAAGCCACACTAACAATGTTGCATGCTCGATAGCAAGCATGCATTTATGTTAGAAAAAGGTTCAAACACCTGTAATGTTTTGACAGTTTGTGGATAAGGACTCACCCCTAAGTAAATATCTAATAATTTTCATTCGTTCAGTTGACTTTGTTGGCTTAAAATTAGCTTTGTTTCATAACACAATATGTCGCCCAACCCAACGACAATTAAGAAGAACCAGTGAAGACTGGGACAACAACCACAGGCGCCATCTAAAGGCGTTAGTCTGTTGTGGTAGTTAAGGTTAAGACCGTTAGGCAGTTAGGATATAAATACATGTAATCTAATTTGTAAAACATGTTGGATATAATGTTCAATTGTCGATTATAATTCAATGTTGCCATCAATGTACGACCCAAAGAGTTACACTTTGGGTAACGAACATATAAGGTGTTTTAATCGTTAACCGGATCACGAAATAATAAGCGTAATAAAAGAAACATGTAATTATTTAGAATAATTACGGAGAGTCGAATTAATATTATAATTAATTGTTAATTATAATTAATTACTAGATAATTAGAAGAAAATAGATAATTGTTATATTTATAAGATAATTATGAAGAATTGTAATTAGATTACATTACTTTTATCTTTTTTTTATTATCTCCTAAAAACTCTCTATTTAATTTATGGCTACATAAAAATCTCAAAAGAAATCTTTCAATTAGAAAAAGGATACGGAACTTTAGTTGGGGAAGTGGTTGTATGCTTTTAAAAGGTCCAATAGGAACAGAAAAATAGATATAAGACATCCCAAAAGTCTTATATTGTTTTGCTTGCTGTTTTGCCATCGGAAAAGAAAAAGGGAAGAGGAGCAACATTGCATAAGCATTTAATTGCCAGTTTCAAGCAAACTCTTTTGTTTCTTCGATTACGCATAAGATTACGCATAAAATAAAGTTTCGAACTTTATTTTCTTTAGATTTATGTTTCGTTTGAAATCGTTTCAAACGAACATATATGATTTCGTGGTCAACGATCATCTAGCGAGATCGTTCGTTGAACCAAGGTGTCTTTCTTGGATGTCACGATTCTTTATTGTATTTTAACCTATTTTGATTGTAACGAGATCACTGGTGGAATCGGTTTAGAACCGAACCTCGTGTACATGTTTTTCCGCTGCGTTCAGTTTGTTTGACAAATTGACTAAAATTATTTTCTAAAAGTTACACGAAAATTCCAACAGTGGTATCAGAGCCACCTTACAAATCAAAGTAGGCTAATTTTATTATAGTGTTTATAGATCTATAAAGTAGTTTATAGAATTGCATGCTTAAAATCGAGTAGATTTGGCATAGGAATTTGTCACGTATAATAGTTATAGGCAAGTTTTTATTAAGGCCAAACATGAACACTTGTCAAAGTCCACTTTGACAAAATAATTTTTGGCCTTAACCTATTTCGTTTAGCTTAATGATCGTACTATGCAAATCCGGGTCTAGAATCGGTTTTAATATAACACGCGTACTAAATAAATTTTTGGAGCTACGCGCGTTACACACAAAAATAAAACCGATAATATTAAAATAATGATTTTAATATGAAAATTGATATTATTATTATTTGTTTTTAAATTATCAATAATGTTTAGATTGATATTAAAAAAAACAAAAATTAGTATTTCGTAACAAACTTTTATTTTGAAGATAAAGTTAAAAGTTTGTTCAGTTTTTTTTTGTTTAGAATATTTAAAGGATATTAAGGTTTTCTTGATATTAAAGTTTATTTCTTTAATTGGATTGGATCTAAAATTAAGTGGGAGCACAAAAGGGTTTGTACTACACTTAATAGGCTCGGTTCATGTTCTTGGGCTCGAACGAACCGAACATATTCTGAACCCGGAATTGCATATTTATTTATTTTGCGTTTTGCCATGAGATGTTTATTACGCCATAAAATTAATAACTAATACACGATCATTAAAACGACAATTTTAATAAAAGGTTTATTAAGTATTGGATAGGTAATTAAAATAAACAGTTTATTTTAAAATACCAAAATCAAAATGGGTTTTTCAAAAATTAAAAGTTAATTTGAAAACCGTAATTAATAAATGTGATTAATTAAAATAAATTTGCGACACGACCAACTTAGATTAAATAGGGTATTTAAAATTAATCGGTCGAGTGATTGAAAGGTGTTTCAAGTCGTCACAAATTAAAACGTAAAATTGATTTTTACAAAGGAATTGTATAGCCTATGTTCATGCCATAGGCCGTACAAGTATTTTAAAACGACCCGAACTGGTAATTTTAAAATATAACCCAAATTAAAATCGATATTCTACGCCACCCTAAATTAAGAACACCCGAACTGATCTATCCGAACCCCTGGTGCTAGTGTTTACCCTGCATCCAGGCCTACGGTTTTGGTTAGGGGTAGTTCCGCGATTTCCATGCTTACATGGGCCGGGCTACGGTTCTTATTTGAGAACAAATATCACTATTGCGACACGAGAGCGAATGTTAGTGTTTACCCTGCATTCGTCTTCTACGGTTGTGAAAGTGGGCGTAGTTGGGGTTAACGTACCAATGCTTGACAACACTCGTCATGCGACCCCAAACCGAGAATTGTGTAGTTGACACAATTGGTGATCGTCACCTACCCTTCAATCTATGCCAGTGAAGAGTGCTAAGTCCATTCACTGAGTTATGGGGAGATGGGATCTCATCCTAATTCCTAAAATTTTGTAAATCTTGGGTCAAAATTGAATTAGGTTAATGCATGAAAATTACTAATAAAATTTTCTTCTAAATTCTACAGATGTCTACAAACAATTCTTATAACACCAAATTCTCGCTTAAGTCCATCCTTGAAAATGCTAAACTTGATAATTCTAACTTCATGGATTGGTACCGCAACCTGAAAATTGTTCTCAGGGCGGAGAAAAAGGCTTATGTCCTTGAAGGACCAATTCCCGAAGCACCTGCTGCCAATACGGGTGCAGCCCGTAGGACATGGGAAAAACATGTTGATGATTCCCAAGATGTGACATGTCTTATGCTTGCTATGATGATTCCAGAACTTCAGAAGAATCTGGAAAACTTGGGAGCATATGAGATGAGTGAGCAGCTGAAAAACATGTTTCAGCAGCAAGCTCGTCATGAGCGTTTTGAGGTGATGAGATCTCTCATTACATGTCGCATGCAGGAAGGTACTTCGGTCAGTTCTCATGTACTGAAAATGAAGTCTTTCGTTGATCATCTAGAGCGTCTGAACGCACCCCTTAGTAATGAGTTAGCTACGGATTTGATCCTTAACTCACTACCCAATTCATATCATTAGTTCGTAATGAACTATAACATGAATGGGTGGGAAAGAACGATCCCAGAGTTGCATCAGATGCTAAAAACTGCTGAGACAAACATCCCAACTAAAGGCAATCCAGTGCTGGCGATCAGGGAAGGAAGAATTACCAAGAAGAAGCAATCCAAGGGAAAAGGCAAGGCGAGTAAGCAAGACAAGGGAAAAGGCAAAAAGGTTGCCACTCCGAAGGCAAAGCCTCATAAAGATGCCAAGTGTTTTCACTGTGATGAGATCGGGCATTGGAAGAGGAATTGTCCCAAGTACCTGGCTGAGTTGAAGCTTAAGAAGCTGCAGATTGGAGAATCCTCAGGTATACATGTTATTGATCTATTTTCCTTTTCGAGCAAATCTTGGGTGTTTGACACTGGATGTGGTTTTCACATTTGTAATGATTTGCAGGGACTAAAAAGGATTAGAAAGCTGAAGCAGGGTGACTTAGAGCTGCACGTTGGGAACGGGCAGAATGTTGCTGTGAAGGCAGTTGGAGAATTTATTCTTGAATTACCTTCTGGATTGTTTATTTCTTTAGACAATGTTTTTTATGTTCCTAGTTTGACTAAGAATATTATTTCTGTTTCTGCTTTAAGAGAACAAGGTTTTAATTATGCTTTTGATATTGTTAATGGTAACATTTCTGCATTTTTAAATGGTGTGTTCTATTTTGAGGCTAAGCCTCACAATGGTGTCTATGAAATAGATACTTCTAACAATAGATCAAATAATATGGTATGCTCTCTTTCCTCTAAACGTGTTAAAACTAGCTTTAATCAAACATATCGTTGGCATTGTCGTCTTGGCCATATTAACATCAATCGCATGAGGAAGCTCCAGACCACAGGGATTCTAGAATCCATGGGTCAGGAGACTTATGATTTATGCGAATGTTGTCTAAGTGGCAAGATGACCAAGGCCCCTTTTACCGGAACTAGTGAAAGGGCCAAAGACCTGTTAGGACTCATACATACTGATGTATGTGGTCCATTCATGACTATGTCAAGGAACGGGGAAAGATACTTCGTTACATTTACTGATGATTATAGTAGATATGGATATGTTTATCTTATGAAGTTTAAACATGAAACCTTTGAAAAGTTCAAAGAATTCCAAAATGAAGTACAGAATCAACTAGGGAAAACGATTAAGGCACTTCGATCCGATCGAGGTGGTGAATACATTAATCAAGAGTTTAATGAACATCTCAAGAAGTGTGGGATTATATCCCAACTAACTCCACCTGGAACACCACAACTTAATGGTGTGTCTCAGAGGAGAAATCAAACCATATTAGATATGGTTCTATCAATGATGTGTCGTACAAACTTACCACACTCCTTTTGGAGTTATGCTCTTGAAACTGCTACACGTCTTGTAAATATTGCTCCTACTAAAAAGGTAGAAAAGACACCATATGAGATGTGGCATGGTAAACGACCTAAAGTCTCTTACCTTCGCATATGGGGATGTAACGCTTATGTTACCAGTGAGTCTTCGGACAAACTTGATCCTCGCGGTGAAAAAGTTGTTTTAATTGGATATGCATATCCGGTTGGTTATTATTTCTATAATCCTGCTGAAAATAGAGTTTTCACTAAGCGTCGAGGAACATTCCTAGAGGATGCGCTTACGGCGCGAGGAATTGTAGATAATCTTGTGGATCTTGAGGAAATTCGAGAACCACAAATTGATCAACCAATAGTCGAATCTACCTCTCCACAAAATATTGTTGAACCTGAACCTGAGAGAAGTCAGGAATCTGATGTAACACTAGGCATCCGCAGAAGTACGAGGGATCGTCATGAACCTAATCGGTATTCACCTGATAGGTACGTCTTGATAATAGATCAAGAAGAGCCCTCAACCTACAAAGCTGCGATTTCAGGTAACGAATCTGAAAAATGGCTCGAAGCCATGGGCGTCGAGATGCAATCCATGTATGACAACCAAGTCTGGGATTTGGTTGAACTTCCTCCCGAATGTCGGACTGTAGGAAGTAAATGGGTTTTCAAGTTGAAAACAGACATGGATGGAAATGTGCAAACCTATAAGGCTCGGTTGGTTGCTAAAGGATTTACTCAGACTCAAGGAGTTGATTATGAGGAAACCTTCTCGCCAGTAGCTATGCTTAAGTCTATTAGGATTCTACTTGCCATCGCCGTGTATTATGACTATGAGATATGGCAAATGGATGTTAAAACCGCGTTCCTAAATGGACATCTTACAGAAGATGTCTATATGGAGCAGCCTGAAGGTTTTGTAGATCCAAAGAATCCTAAGAAAGTTTGCAAGTTGAATAAATCCATTTATGGATTGAAACAAGCATCTCGAAGCTGGAATCTTCGTTTTGATCAGAAAATCAAACAATTTGGTTTTATAAAAAATGAAGATGAGCTGTGTGTTTACAAGAAGGCAAGTGGGAGTTCTATTACTTTTCTAATCTTGTATGTAGATGACATACTTCTCATTGGAAACAATATCCCGATGCTGCAGGACGTTAAATCCTGGCTTGGTAAATGTTTCTCAATGAAGGATCTTGGAGAAGGTGCTTATATTCTGGGAATTAAGATTTATAGAAATAGATCTAAGCGGCTACTTGGACTTAGTCAAAGTACATATATTGATAAGGTCATTCGACGTTTTTCAATGCAAGATTCCAAGAAGGGTCTTTTGCCAATGGCAAGTGGAACCGTACTAAATAGTCATCAGTGTCCCAAATTAGACAGAGATAAAGAAGATATGAAAAAGGTTCCATATGCCTCTGCTATCGGTTCCATCATGTATGCCATGTTATGTACTAGACCGGACGTATAGCTCTGAGCTTGACTAGCAGATATCAACAGAATCCTGGTAAAAGTCACTGGATTGCTGTCAAAAATATCCTAAAGTACTTAAAAAGAACTAAGGATATGTTTCTGATATTTGGCGGTTTGGAAGAAGAGATGAGAGTAAAGTGTTACACTGATGCAAGCTTCCAAACGGATCGTGATGATTCACGATCTCAAACAGGCTATGTTTTTACTTTAAATGGTGGTGCTATAACTTGGAAGAGTTCTAAGCAAAGCGTGGTGGCCCAGTCGACCACTGAATCAGAATATATAGCGGCTTCAGAAGCTGCTAAGGAGGCTGTTTGGATGAAAAAGTTCATTGCTGATCTCGAAGTTATACCAAGCATACAGAAGCCTATCGAGATATTTTGCGACAATACAGGTGCAATTGCTCAGGCAAAGGAACCAAGGTCGCATCACAGCACGAAGCATATTCTCAGAAAATTCCATTACATACGGGAAGTTTTGGAAAGAGGAGACATCGTAGTAGAGAAAACTGATACTGATCAGAATCTAGCGGACCCGTTTACTAAGCCTATACCTCAAGTGAGACACGAGAAGCATGCTGATTGTATAGGTCTTAGATATGCTAGACAGTGGGTCTGATTTTGTAATTTAGTAATTTGGTGCATATTGAACTGTAGACAGTATTTTATGTTTATTTGAATTTAATGGTTGAATGTCTTTTAAACTATTATATCTGTGTTCAAATATTAGTACATTAAGTATCTATGAATATTGTATTCTAAAATGTCCGTAGTCTATCAGATTCGTGAGAACCAATCTGGTAAAAGACTATTGTGAATTAGATGGTTGATCCATATAATGGATACTCAAAGGGTTGAGAACCATATTCACTGATATGATTAGTTGAATCATATTGGGCGTAACTCGTTTCAAAATGATCTTCATGGATCTTAGTCATAAGATATTTTGAATAGGTACGGTCATTGTATCCTTAGACCTGCGGTACATACTAGAACTAACTTAAATGAATGGTTGCTCTTTGATTCTATCTAACGCTGTACGTAACTGGCAGTAATAAGGATAGTTTTGGGAATGATCTGAAGTTTAGTGGGAGTTGTTTGTAGCCAAAGGGATCTGTGCTTCTATACTTAGAAGAGGAACACTCTGGCGCCTTTCGTTGGTTTGAACTGGTGTTAACGCGTGGCCACGCTCGAACTAGTAGTAGTTTGATAAACCACTTCAAATCAGGAACGGAATTAGAAATGGTTGAATAATATATGAGAATGATTTGGATCCATGTCTCATGTTCAACAAGTGTTCAATACAGAAGGATAAATGAGTCGATAACCCGGGCTATAGTATTTGCATAACCAGGTTTGATTAGTGCAAAGAATTAGTTGACATAAATTTGTCATACCTTGCCGAGGGCAATATGATGCAGCTAGGCACCCACTATTGTCTACATTGAAACTTAATCGGCCAATCGACCAAGTGGGAGATTGTTGGATATAATGTTCAATTGTCGATTATAATTCAATGTTGCCGTCAATGTACGACCCAAAGAGTTACACTTTGGGCAACGAACATATAAGGTGTTTTAATCGTTAATCACCGGATCACGAAATAATAAGCGTAATAAAAGAAACATGTAATTATTTAGAATAATTACGGAGAGTCGAATTAATATTATAACTAATTGTTAATTATAATTAATTACTAGATAATTAGAAGAAAATAGATAATTGTTATATTTATAAGATAATTATGAAGAATTGTAATTAGATTACATTACTTTTATCTTTTTTTTTATTATCTCCTAAAAACTCTCTATTTAATTTATGGCTACATAAAAATCTCAAAAGAAATCTTTCAATTAGAAAAAGGATACGGAACTTTAGTTGGGGAAGTGGTTGTATGCTTTTAAAAGGTCCAATAGGAACAGAAAAATAGATATAAGACATCCCAAAAGTCTTATATTGTTTTGCTTGCTGTTTTGCCATCGGAAAAGAAAAAGGGAAGAGGAGCAACATTGCATAAGCATTTAATTGCCAGTTTCAAGCAAACTCTTTTGTTTCTTCGATTACGCATAAGATTACGCATAAGGTAAAGTTTCGAACTTTATTTTCTTTAGATTTCTGTTTCGTTTGAAATCATTTCAAACGAACAAATATGATTTCGTGGTCAACGATCATCTAGCGAGATCGTTCGTTGAACCAAGGTGTCTTTCTTGGATGTCACGATTCTTTATTTTATTTTAACCTATTTTGATTGTAACGAGATCCCTGGTGGAATCGGTTTAGAACCGAACCTCGTGTACATGTTTTTCCGCTGCGTTCAGTTTGTTTGACAAATTGACTAAATTTATTTTCTAAAAGTTACACGAAAATTCCAACAAAACAAACCTCTTGAATTCATATGTAATACAAAAATCTACCTTGTTCTTGATAATATCGATCCATCCTCTTCTATAATCGGTGTATCATACCATTAAAATCCGGATCAAGATCAGCCTTAAAGAAAACGGGTTGTCGATACGTAGGAAGTAGATCGTGTTAAAAAAAAAAGTTCAAAACAAGTGTGAGATGCACTAAAGATGCGATACATAGGAATAGATCGTGTTCAAAAAAAAAAAGTTCAAAGCCTAAGAACATAATTTGAAATGATACGGATGACCTAAGAAGAAGCAATTGACGACTACTTGGGAAGATTAAGTAGATCCCATCAAAATCCAATAATCTTGGATAGATCTACTTTTGATGAAGCAATTCTTGTATGCGAAACTTTAAATTATGTTCCCGAAGGTTTTGTTTTGTTTTGTTTTTTTTTTTTTTTTTTTTTTTTACAAACGGTTCCCTCTATAGAACAATATTCGGATTTGGACACCATATCATTCATATTACTCGATAAAACAATTGGAAGACTAAAATGTAGGAACTAAACTCACTTTTTATTAAAATATAATACAAAATATATAACAACGATACTCTTGTTATTTGTGGGTTATCGGTTAGATAAACTAAATAAACAAATGTGTAATACAATTTAATTGTATTAATCTTGATTCAAGTCAATATCTTTGAAAGAACTTCAACCGCCCTTCGAAGGGTACTTTGGTGTTTTTCGTTGACGGTTTTGGTTGAGGATCGTGTTTGACACGGCCACACGGGGCTCTTAAAACAGAGTCCGCGCCTCCTCTCAAACGGTGTGTTTCCTGGATACAACAACCAAAGCAGTAATTGTACTACCGGAGATGGCTCTCATGCCCGAGATTACACCGGGTACTTTGGTGTTTTTCGTTTTGTCGAAAATATTAAGTTATGTAAAAGACAATTGAGAATACTCTTCTCTAAATTTCCATGGAACTAAAGTAATTTCGGGTGTGTGTATTTCCGCATCTTTAGAATGAACCATAATGTTCATACTTATACTCACACTATTGAAAGACTTATTCAAACCTATCAAAGTTGGTTATAAACTAGATAGTTAATCTTGTAATAAACCAGGTTTAAAGTCTTAATAAATGGATTTTAGTAGTTTGTTCAAAAACTATCATATTCATTTGTGACAAAATGAAACGTATTGAAACCGTTTAGACATTAACTTTAGTGGTTGACCAATTTGACTGTGGAAGCAACCCCAATCACGCCGCTATGCACATACCGCCTTCATTAAAAACCATCCCCATAGTGCCGCCTGTAATGGTGTGGCGGGTGCTATGGGACGCCATCATGCACAATTTCTTCTCCTTCGCATCCCACTACGGACAGTCTTAGAGCTACAATATAGTTTAATTAATTTACACAAGACAAAAACAATAACCATAAATCTCAACTAAGTACAAAGTTTTAAGAACTACAATATAATACCTTTTTGAGATATTCAAGGCAATAAAAAAACAAGTTCATTAGAAAATAGGGATTTACTTTGACAATATGTTCTAACTAGAAAAAAAAAATTGGTGTTAATAACATGTTATCTTTCTTTTTATCCATAAACTCACACACTCGAATCCGACTCATTCGACCATCGGACTAGAAGCCTTGACATTTACTACAAGTCTTTTGTAATAATATCTTATGTAACTAGATTAAGAAAGTCCTTTGTAATAACATCTTATGTAACTAGGTTAAGAGCAAGTATTACAAGAAAAGAAAAGTAAAATGAAATTTCTTTTATATTTCATTGATACGTGTGATCACACAACTATTTTTATTGATATTTAATGGTTGTATTTATATTTATATTTAGAGTGAATTATCAAAATCGTCCTTTATGTTGACACTAGATTACAAAGTGTGTCCTTTGTCTTCAAACCGTACAAAAAAAAACGTACTCAATGTTTGCAAACCCTTGCAATTTACGTCCTTTAGCGCTAACTCAATTAGTTTTCATGGGTAAATCTGACCAAGTAGACCCTATGCGAGGGTATTTTGGTCATTTTATCCTAAATACTAAAATAAATAATAAAAAAACCCATCTCTTTCCCTCAACTCTCTCTCTCTACAAACCCTGCTGTCTGACAGAAACTTTCTCCAATAGTGTTCCAAAATATCTCATTTAATCCGGTTTTCTATTCCATTTCCATCATCTGTCTTTCGGTTCATGTTCAACTCTCTAATGGATGCAAGAATACACCAATTTCTTCTGTTTCTGTTCATCTGCTTTTGGTTTTCAACTGCACAAAACAATGATGGTAATTCACTACTGTTCTATTACTTTCATAGGGTAAAGTTCTTGTACAAATAATCTTAACATACTAAAAATACAAATTGAAGGAAAACTCAAAAAGACAAGGTGGCATTTTTGTAATTATCAATAACTATAACTATGAAAGTTACTCTACAAATATACCTAAAAAAAACCTAACCCCTCCCCCCCCCCAAAAAAAAAAAAAAAAAACCTAAACCCCCCACCCCTAAAAACCTAAAAAAAAAAACCTAACCCCCACCCCCAAAAACCTAAAAAAAACCTACCCCCCCCCCCAAAAAAAAAAAAAAAACCTAACACCCCCCTCCCTCACCCAAGCTAAAATGCTAAAAACTAAACCCCCAAAAAACCTAAAACAATCTAAAAAATAAAAAAAAAAACACACAAATTATTTTATTTTATTTTTTAACATTTTTTATTACAAAATCGCTACTTTTAGTAGCAGCAAATTTTTTTTTTTTTTTTTTTTTGCTAACGAAATGTAGCGATTTTTTAATAAAAAATGTTAATTTTTTTTTTTGTGTTTTTTAGGTATTTTGGTTGAGTTCATATTTGTATAGTAACTTTGATAGTTGGTGGTAATTACAAAAATGTCACCTCTCTCTTTCTCTCTATACAATCTGAAGCCACCGCCACTTGTAGAACCCTAGAATGTGAGGAATTCGGCTACACTAACAAACCCTAAATTCTTTTTGTCTTTGAGGACACTGGTGGTAGGTGCGTATGATGGGTTTCTTACATTTTCAGCAATTTCTTGTGCTTTTCAAATCTTAAATGCATCCTGAGCATAAGCCCCATGATCGATTTCAGTTTTGAAATGAATTTCAAGTCAATTTTCGGATAAATAGGAGTTAGGATTTCCATGGTTCTTGATTTGGGATTTAGGGGTTTACCAAAACAATATATAAAAACAATAAAAAATCTGATTATTCCAAAGTTCAATGTGTGGCTTGCTGGGTTTCGTTGCATTGATTAAAAATGGTAACCCAGAGGTGGGTGGTGGTTGCTGATGGTGGTGGAGTTGAGGTGGCGACGGTGGTGGTGGAGTTGAGGTAGCTGCGATGGTGGTGGGGTGGTGGTGGTGGAGTTAAGGTGGAGGTGGTGGTTAGGTGATGTTAGAGAGAGATGGAGTTTAGGAAGAGCGAGAAAGGATTTATATTTATATTTTTTAAATTGTTTTGTTTATTATTTTTTTGATTATTTATTTTAGTGTTTAGGGCAAAATGACCAAAATACCCTTGTATAAGGTTCATTTGGCTAGATTTAACCATGAAATCTGACTGGGTTAGTGCTAAAGGACATAATGTGCAAGAGTTTGCAAACATTGAGTATATTTTTTTTGTAATTTTTAAAGACAAAGGACACACTTTGCAATATAGTGTTAACATAAAGGACGACTTCTGTAATTTACTCTTATATTTATATACACTACAATTTTCATGAGGGGAATAGTGTGACACTTTCTTATTGGTTCCAACTAAATTACAACTTTGACCCGTTTAAATTTATAGTTTTATCATTGGTTTTGTTTTTTCTCCCTCCCAGCCAAATTACGATTTTGCCATCAGTTCAAATTTACAGTTTTGTCAGCATTTTTGTTATTTCCCCTGTTAAATAACAATTTTGTCACCAACGTAAAATTACAGTCATGCCATCGTTTTAGATTTTTTTTTATTTTTTATTTACAAAAACTATAGTAGTGTTTTGTTTTAATTGGTTGACTCCATATAATTTTTCTCCGTGTCAGGTGGCTGCCTGACACACGCTCATTTGTCCTTGTCCTGAAAAATTATAAATTTGCCCCTATTTTAAAATTATAGTTTTTCTATCGTTTTAGGTTTGTTTTAGCAAAAGTATGTAGTGTTTTGTTTTAATTGGTTAACTCGATGTATTTTTTTAGATCGTATTCATGGTTGCAAAAGTCGATAGGCGTTCCCTGGTCGGTCGACCGGGGAGTTGAGAGTACTCGGCCTAGGCGGAGAGTACTCGGGGAGTACTGGTACATGTTAAATTATAAAGAAATTAGTTTTTGGAAATTATATATATGTCAAATAACATAAATTTACTAATATCTAGAACAAAATACGTGAAAATGATATTAATTCTTTAATATGATAGACATAGAAATTATATTTTATTATTTTTAAGTCAAACTCGGCACGAGTTGACCTACTAGATACGATTTTGGCCAAGATTGACCGCGTTTGACTGATTTTGAGTAATTAGGCGGAGTCAAAGAAAGTCGCCTCGGCAGCCTACCTTGTAGCGACTACTCGGGGAGTACTCGGCCTTGGAAACCTTGTTTTACAACCATGATCGTATTATGAGTAGTATGTATAAGTAACCAAAATACAGACGTACTTACTATGAGAGAGAAATATTCAGCTTAGTGTCCTGCAACACAGGCGAGACAAAAACTAGTAATATAACAATTTGAAGTTAGTTACCTCAACAGTTATTTCATATGGTTGGTTCACGTGAGTGGGCCAGCCCATTAACTTTTATTTTTCTATTTAGTGTGTTTAAATGAAAGTTGGTTTGTATAGTTTGGGCTGGCTATTGGGCTCGGGGTTGGGTATAAAATTATTTAAGTGTCATTTCAAGATTTATTAATTCGAATGTCAAATTAAGTTTCTAAATCTATTGATTATTGATCTTAAACTTGGGTATCATTCTCATTCCGTCTGGAACTTATTAAAAACTGTTATAAACTAGATATTTTAGACTCAATCCATTACTTATGGCTTTAGGGTTTATAGTTATTTTTATCTATATATTGTAATGTTGAATAGAATGAAGAATAAGAATTCAGTTTATCTATATTTCTCTTTGGTTTTTATCACGTTATTAGCACAATTTGCTCTTCACCAGGAGCATCCATCGATCTTCAACAGGAATTTTCAACGTCAGGAATTCATTAACACCACTTTTGGATTCACATAACTTTCTGTTCATCACAATCCGGGTACGCCATCAAAATCTCCACACTATATTCAAAATGCTTTCATGTTATCAGTATAGGTTTTGTGTATCCGATAATGAATCACAAATTTCGGATCTACATATAGTGGTATAAGAAAAAAAAACTTCTACGATGGATGCAAACAACATTTTTTTTGTTCAAGTATTTTCAAGTTGGATTTTTCATTTGATTCTTTGGATCACAAGACACAGGTTTTCTTGTTTGGACTTTAGAACAACATAGGATTTTCCCTTTTGATTTGTTCTTACGAAAACACATATTAGGATCAAAACCAAATTCAAAGTATCGAATGGAAAATCAAAGAATTTTTTTCCCAACAATCCGGCGGTCACTACCGCCACAAACAACCGAACAAAACACATCATACATAAATTTTCTAACCTGAAATTTTTCTCCGGTGATCGGCGATGCGAGGCCGACCAACCTCTAAATCCGGCACGACGGAGACGCACGACGGACCATTTGTAACTTGAAAATCCTTGTTCGGTAACCATTAACACCCAAACCAAGCACCCACACTGTTGTTCTTGTTCAGGTTTCCGACAACCAATCGACTCAACCCAAAACCCGATCGGCATCTTGTTCTAGTTCTCTGTTACCGAGCACCAAAAGCCTTGTTATTGTCTTTTTTACCGGCGGGCCACCACCGTGAAACCCAAACCGTTGACGATTAAATCGGAGGTTCTTGTTCTCTGTTCACCAGTCGATCACCACCATAGAATCGGACACAGCCAGAGATCTGGCGGGTATTATTTTTGGTCCAACGATTGGCGATTGGGTTGGTGGATATGTTGCTGATTTTCCATGATTAGATTAGATATGAAGAAGGAATGATACATATACATGATTATTTCATCTTTATTAAATATTAATTGAAATAATATACAGCTGTTTAATATTATTAGATGAAATGGGATACAGTTGCAGCCTTTAATATATTTTAATATATATAGATAAATGCAAACTTATTAAATATTGTATGTGTATATTCGAGTTTGTCTCGGTTAATATGAATTTTAATATACAGATCGATCAAGGGACGGTCAACATTAAGATAATCATAAATTCATTAAATACTAAAAGTGGTTAACTAGTTTAATTAAATTATGTTTAATAGAGTAGGAGTTGGGTGGAAAGTCTATTTTTCCTAGAAAGTCTAGGAAGGAATAAGAATTGGACATGTGTCATTGGGGGATTTTAAGTAGAAGGCTATCATGTAATTTCACATTTTAATTTTATTTTTGGAATGTATCTTCATTAACTAAAATTCCATGATTTTCGGAATTTTTATTATTTTCGAATTCAAATCTGGAAGTCAATGTCTTCATTAACTAAAATCCCATGTCACATTACATCGCATATTCCATTGTTCAGAAGATTACTGGAATTTATCAGCATGTTCTTGGTGCTGTGTTTTAACAGTTACAGGGCTAAAGTCAATTTTTTTTAAGATCCCACAATATAAAGATGGTAAAACACAGGGTATGAATCTGATTGCTGTTAAAACACAACTGTATGAATCTGAATGCTAAAACACAAGTGTATGAATCTGCTTGCTGTTAAAACACAACTGTATGAATCTGTTTGCTGTTAAAACACAACTGTATGAATCTGAATTCTAAAACACAGCTGTATGAATCTGCTTGCTGTTAAAACACATCTGTATGAATCTGGATGTTAAAACACATCTGTATGAATCTGCTTGCTGTTAAAACACATCTGTATGAATCTGCTTGCTGTTAAAACACATCTGTATGAATCTGTATGAATCTGGATGTTAAAACACATCTGTATGAATCTGCTTGCTGCTAAAACATAACTGTATGAATCTGCTTGCTGTTAAAACACATCTGTATGAATCTGGATGTTAAAACACATCTGTATGAATCTGCTTGCTGTTAAAACACATCTGTATGAATCTGCTTGCTGTTAAAACACATTTGTATGAATCTGTTTGCTGTTAAAACACATCTGTATGAATCTGAATGCTAAAACACAACTGTATGAATCTGCTTGCTGTTAAAACACATATATATGAATCTGGATGCTAAACCACAACTGTATGAATCTGCTTGCTGCTAAAACACAACTGTATTAATTTGCTTGCTGTTAAAACACATCGTCAAGAAAACGGAGATGATAAGAACAATATTTGAATGGTGATGATGAACTCGGAGATGGTGGAGATGGAGAAGTGTTTTAATTTGATCCGGCGCTCTCCATCGTTTCTAAAGTTATCTTCTTCCATGATTGTAGTTATTTTTGGTAGGGATTGGGGTTTCCAAGATGGGTTTGGAGAGAGAGAGAGAGAGAGAGAGAGAGAGGGGGAAAATCGCTTGAATTTAGGAACTGGCAGTTATCTAATTGATTTAAAACACGGCCATTGACAAAATTGCCCCTACTCATTTAAAACAATCAATTAATTAAACTCAAATATTACAAGATTGCCATTGATTTAATTTCAACCCTTAAACACACCAATCGGATGGACCAGATCGCTTCCTAGACTTTCTAGGAAAAACACACTTTCCGTGCGAACCCTACTCATGTTTAATATATTCACATAGGTAGATGATTCTGTACATTAATCTAATATTGTGAGAAGGGTGAGAAATAATGTGATGATGACAAGTGTCCTATATCTAAATTAATTCAAAAGAGTGAATTAGTAATTTTCTATTTCTTTCAATTAATTGATTAAAAAATAACTGCCCAAAATAACGCCACCCTTTATTATAGGAATTCGAATTTAAGAATTAATCTACGAATTTGTGTTATCTCGTTCACCGGTTATTAATTATGTAGTGTTATATAATTCTGTAGTGCAACCACCATTCAAAACTGTATAGTGTTATATATTTTTATATAGCGTTATATAGTGTTACATGGTGTTATATAATCGTTTTTGGTGTTATATATTCTGTAGTGTTATATAATTCTATAGTGCAACCACCAAAAAACACTATATAACACCATCAATTATTAATTCTGTAGTGCAACCACTATTCAGAACTGTATAGTGTTATATATTTTTATATAGTGTTATATAGTTTTATATGGTGTTATATGGTGTTATATTGTGTTCTTTGGTTTTTATAGTGTTATATGATGGATGCATAGTGTTATATAGTGTTATATTTTTCTGGTAGCATATCTGTGATGGATGTATAGTGTTATATATTGTTATATAGTGTTAGATAGTGTTATATGGTGTTATATGATGGATGTATAGTGTTATACATTTCTTGTAGCAGTTACATATTTCTGTATTTTTTGAATTTAGGATGTATAGAATCTAGCAGTCAAATTTGAATCGCTGGAATTTAGGAGTGAATCACTAGAATTTAAGAGAGGTTACCTAATTTGAAACATATACAAAGACACTATTACCCCTATAATTTTCAAATCAGTCCATATAATTAAAACACAATTTATATTTTGGTCCCTATTGATCTCAACCATTAGATCAAAGATCTAATAGTTTAAAACATTTCTCACATTTTAGACACTTTGTACACTATCCCTACAATTAAATTATCAAAACACAATTTATATTTACAATACGAAATCACGCAAGAGTTTTAAAATTCCTACTCTATTATTAAAACGAAGTAAAATATAAAACCTGCAGTTCTACCTCTAGAGAACCTGAAGTTCTCCTATTATATATATTTTATATTGTGGCTCATTTTTAAATCCATGATTCTTTCATTTGTAGATAAAATGTCGAACTTATCAAAGCTTGAATTCACCGCACTTGACATCTCGGGTAACAACTACCTCCCATGGACTCTTGATGCTAAAATTCATTTGATGGCAAATAATTTTGGGGAGACAATTATTGATGGTAATAAAACTTCACCTCAAGATAATGCGAAAGCTATGATATTCCTCCACCATCATCTTCACGGAGATCTAAAGCGGGAGTACCTAACTGTTAAGGAGCCCCTTGAATTATGGAAAAACATCAAAGAGCGTTTTGACCACCAGACGTTGGTCTTACTCCCCAAAGCCCACTATGAATGGCTTCATTTACGATTACATGATTTTAAGACTGTCAGTGAATATAATTCTGTTTTGTTCCGCATTACCTCTGAGTTAAAATTATGTGGTGAAAAAATAACCGATGAAGACATGCTTGAAAAAACCTTCTCAACGTTCCATGCCTCAAACATGCTCCTGTCGCAGCAATACCGGGAACGTAAATTTACTAAATATTCTGAATTGATATCATGTCTTCTGGTCGCAGAGCAAAACAACAAGCTCCTACTACAAAACCATCAATCACGACTCGCCGGTGCAAGCCCATTCCCTGAAGCGAATGTGGCCAATTATCAAAGCGGACGAGGTAGAGGTAGAGGCCGCGGCCCTAGCAGAGGTCGTGGTCGAGGACGGGGATATACATGGCATCGAGAGTCCCAGAACACTAAAAATAGCGGTGGTGAATCGAGTCGACATAATACGGGGCGACCTTCAAAAAGGAAAAGTAGCGGGAACCAAAGCAACATTTGTTATAAATGTGGGATGTCAAATAATTGGTCCCACACATGTCGCACCCCTAAACACCTCGTTAAGGCATATCAACGCATGATGAAAGAAAAAGGAAAGAATGCTGAAACTAATCTGATTGAGGATGCACGTCCAGCCACGATACCAGACGTTCATTTGGATGCATATGATTTCATTGAAAATTTTCGTGATGTTTAAGTATATTTAATGTACCTTTTATGCTTTACTTTTCACACTGTGACCTTTGTATTTGGTTTGGTTTGAAACTCTTGCAATGTTTCATTTTACTTCTTTGCATTAACTTTTATTTATTTATTTTTCATTTATTTATTTCCTGAAGAAATATGCATGCTAGCTCCGGTAGAGCTATTACTAGTGATGAATGTCTGGTAGATATCTGGTGTCAGTAACCTTATCGAAGGCTCCGGCAGAGCACACATAACATTATCTTCGGGTAACAAATTAACTATTGATAATGCATTATATTTTAGTAAATCCAGAAGAAATTTACTTAGCTTTAATGATATTCGAAAAAACGGTTACTACCTAAAAACAATATCTGAAAATAATATTGAATATCTTCAAATTACTTCAAACAAAAAGGGCAAAGAAACAAGCCTTATCCTCTGGATTATATTGTACTAATATCAATCCTATCGAATCATACATGGTGAGTAACCAAAAGCTGTTAGATAAAGACACATTCAATATATGGCATGACCGTCTAGGTCACCCTGGTAGCATAATGATGAGACGAATAATCAAAAGTACAACCGGGCACCCTCTCAAAAACTTAAAAGTTTTGCTACCACAAGACTTATCATGTGCAGCATGCTTTCTGGGCAAAGTTATAACTCGGTCCTCACAAACTAAATTGATACATAAAACCCCATCATTTTTAGAAAGAATCCAAGGGGACATTTGTGGGCCTATTCATCCTCCGTGTGGACCATTCCGCTATTTCTTGGTCTTAATAGACGCATCCTCAAGGTGGTCACATGTGAGCCTTTTAGCTACTCGAAATGTAGCATTTGCCCGACTTTTAGCTCAAATCATACAATTGAGAGCCAATTTCCCCGATAACCAAATTAAAAACATCCGGATGGATAATGCTGGATAGTTCACATCTCAAGATTTTAATGACTATTGTATGTCAATTGGGATCAATGTTGAACATTCAGTACGTCATGTTCACACACAAAACGGTTTAGCTGAATCTCTAATTAAACGATTACAAATAATCGCTAGACCACTCTTAATGAGATGTAAATTACCATCTTCTGCATGGGATCATGCTATTTTGCATGCCGCTACACTGATTAGATTGAGACCAACTGCTGATCACGAATACTCCCCATTACAACTGGTCTCCGGACGAGAACCAAGTTTGTCCCACCTTAGAATTTTTAGTTGTGCAGTATATGTACCAATACCGCCACCGCAACGTACTACAATGGGACCCCAAAGAAGACTGGGTATCTATATTGGTTTTAACTCCCCGTCCATAATTAAATATTTAGAACCAATGACGGGAGACATGTTTACAGCATGGTATGCTGATTCTCATTTTGATGAAACAATGTTCCCAGTCTTAGGGGGAGATAAGGACAAAGAAAGACTGGTAACACAAGAAATAATGTGGAATGCATCATCGCTATCAAATCTCGACCCCCGAAGTGGTCAATGTGAATATGAAGTCCAAAAGATCATACATTTGCAAAGAATAGCGAATGAATTACCAGATGTATTCACAGACACGAATAGAGTGACAAAGTCACATGTACCAGCATCAAATGCGCACCTGCTCGAATTGAAGTAATCTCAGAAGCGATTACTATACAACGAAAATGTGGGAGACCAATCGGTTCCAAAGACAAAAACCCACAGAAATGAAAAGAGCAAAGTAACGCAGTTGGTGAAAACTCACAAAAGATTATAAGTGAAACCACGGTAGAGGTAAATGTCCCGGAAGAGACAACTATGAATCCAGAGGAAAATGAAGTTTCAGAAGAAATACCGGTATCGAACGAAAATGAGATCTCTATTAATTATGTACAAGATAGTACAATGTGGAACCGGAATAAAATACGTGTTGTTGATATATTCGCATATGCTATAGCAACGAATGTAATCAATGAAAATGATTACGTACTAAAAACTTTAGAAGAGTGCATGCACAGAAATGATTGGCCAAGATGGCAAGAAGCCATAAACGCCGAATTGAATTCGCTCGAAAAGCGACATGTTTTCGGACCTGTAGTTCGAACGCCCATAAACGTCAAACCAGTAGGTTATAAATGGGTGTTTGCAATAAAGAGAAATGAAAAGAATGAGATTGTAAGATATAAGGCTCGACTTGTAGCACAAGGGTTTTCCCAAATCCCAGGAGTTGATTGGAGTTGATTATGAGGAAACGTATTCCCCTGTAGTGGATGCGATAACCCTTAGGTTCCTAGTCGGCCTCACAATCTCTGCAGGACTTCATATGAGACTGATGGATGTCGTCACCGCATACTTATACGGGACACTTGAAAATGACATCTACATGAAAATCCCTAAAGGATTAAAATTGCCTGAAGCATTAAAATCAACATGTCGAGAAATGTGTTCTATAAAGCTCCAGAGATCTTTATATGGTCTCAAACAATCTGGTCGTATGTGGTACAATCGACTTAGTGAATATCTCAAAAAAGAAGGATACAAGTCTGATGTAATCAGTCCATGTGTTTTTATAAAAAAGATCACTCTCAAATTCACAATAATAGCATTCTATGTTGATGATATCAACATCATCGGATCTCTTGAAGAGATAGAGAAAGCTGCTCAGTTGTTAAAGAAGGAATTTGAAATGAAAGATCTTGGTATGACGAAATTATGTATCAGACTACAGTTTGAGTATCTGTGCAATGGCACATTTGTCCATCAATCAAACTATATACAGAAGATGTTAGTACGTTTCAATATGGATAAAGCACATCCGTTTAGCGTACCTATGGTTGTCCGACCACTAGATCCACACAAGGATCCTTATCGCCCTAGAGAAGAAGGCGAAGAAGTACTTGGTCCAGAAGTACCGTACTTAAGCGCGATCGGTGCCCTTATGTATCTCGCAAATAACACAAGACCTGACATTGCATTTGCAGTACATGTACTAGCGAGATACAGTTCGAATCCAACACGTAGACACTGGAATGGTATAAAACATATATTCTGGTATATTTGCGGGACACAAGACTTAGGTCTTTTCTATAAAAAAGATCAAAAGTCCCAGCTTGTTGGGTATGCTGATGCCGGATATCTATCAGATCCTCACAAAGCAAAATCTAAGACAGGTTATGTATTCACATACGGCGGCACAACAATTTCTTGGAAGTCAACTAAGTAAACACTTACAGCAGCATCATCAAATCATGCCGAATTGATAGCACTATATGATGCTGGTCGAGAATGCATGTGGCTGAGATCAATGATTAATCACATACAAGAAGCATGTGGATTAGAACATATCAAGAAGGAGTCGGCAATTATTTATGAAGATAATGCTGCTTGCATAGCTCAGATTAGAAAAGGTTACATCAAGGGTGATCGAACAAAGCACATCTCACCAAAGTTCTTCTCAACATATGACTTGCAAAAAGAAGGGGAAATTGATGTTCGCCAGATTAAGTCAAGTGAAAATCTAGCTGAACTGTTCACGAAATCTTTACCTAGAAGCAGTTTCAAGCAGCTATCACACAAGATCGATCTTCGTAGATTGAAAGATGTTTGTTGAATTCAGGGGGAGAATTATACACGATGTACTCTTTTTTCTTAACTAAGTTTTGTCCCACTGGGTTTTCTTAGTAAGGTTTTTACTGAGCCATCATAGTTGATCTAGTAGTATCAGTTTATTTATTTAGGTCCTGAAGTACCTATTTAACATCATCCTGAAGTATGTTGCTAAATTGTGTATAATTCTAAATGTCTGAGTGGGAGTGTTATAAACCAGACATTTTAGGCCCAACCCATTACTTATGGGCTTTAGGGTTTATAGTTATGTTTATCTATATATTGTAATGTTGAATAGAATGAAGAATAAGAATTCAGTTTCTCTCTATTTCTCTTTGGTTTTTTATCAAAAAACAAAATTGTATTTAAAATATTCTTTGTTTTAGAAAATCGGTTACTAGAGTATGAGGTCAAATTTATTTAGATTTTATTATTTATATACTATTAATTTGCAACAAGTAAGTGCATTAGTAAGTTGTAAGTTGTGCATTAAGGGTTTGTCTTGCAAGGTGTTATTGTACATTTATATTGTTTGGTTGTAAATTGTGCTTAAGTGGTTGTACCTTAATAAAATAATGGTTTCATTACCTTACCAAATTCAATTTGTTTTGTATGCAAGTATGGTTGTAAATTATTCTTAAGTAGTTGTACCCTAATAAAATAATGGTTTCATTATCTTACCATATTCAATCGGTTTGATCCATTCAAAGTTGTGTTGTTTTATTTGTAAATTATTATTATTTATAATAATCTAATTAATTTAGCCAAAATCTTGTATAAATACAATTTGCAACATATTGATGCAATGGTTGTTGTAATGTACGCATTATGGTTTGTATAGTAGCACTACAAAAAAAAAAGCCATCTAGTGGCACACATTTTTAATGGCATTTAAGTTTTGTGCCATTATTTTTGTTTTTAATGGCACTTTAGTTATTTAAGACATACATTTAGTGACATTTAACTTTTATGTCACTAATCAAGGCTTTTAGTGGCATTTTGCATATGCCACCAAAATTTTCTATATGTTTTAATGGCACTTTGCCTGTGCCACAAAAACTTTGAACAACTCATTTAAATTTTTCACCATTTCCCTCTTTGAAACCTAAAAATTGCCCTAGAAATTTATTCTTCTTTTTTCACCAAAAAATCAATTTCCCTCCCCCTAAATCATTTCATATTCCCGCTCATTCCCCTCTTCTATACCCCTCACTCCATCTTCTCCTCTCGCTATCCACATACACAACCAACATCTTCGCTTGATTTTTGCGCAATTCCAAGCACAACCAGGTACGAATGTTCATATACCCCTCACTCCATCTTCATATTTATGTTTCATTGATCCTAATTTACCCTTTACTTTTAATGTCAGATTTGTTTTTAGCCTAATGAATCTTGATCATAGTATATCTTCGCCCTTATCTTTATCTAATCGACTGTTTTGTGTCTATTTATATGATTACGGATGCATTTTCTTAGATTGGATTGAATTATGTGATGTGTTTGGATACGAAATATTTTTAATTACTAGTTGTTGTGCATGCTGAATTGTTCATTTGTTATTGTTTTAGCATAATGAATCTTGATCATAGTATGTATGTGCCCTTTTGGGACTTTTGTGGCTGTATATACGTTAGTAGGATGAAGTTGTGAAGCTTCATCATTGCTCACAATAACTTCTTCCACCATTAACTTGTAATGGTCTAGTTTGTCAAGCAGCCACAATATTCTTTTGTCTATTATAACTAGACCTGACAAACGGGTCGAGTCGGGTCGGGTTGGGTCATGGTGCAAAACGGGTTCGGGTCAAAATGGGTCAGTTAAAAATGGGTTGTTTCGGTTCGGGTCGAAACGGGTTCGGGTCAGAACGGGTTTGGGTCAAAACGGGTCCGGGTCAGAATGGGTTTCGGGCCGGATCGGTTAAAAAATTGCTTTTAAAAATAAGAATAGATTGAACATCAAGGGCAATTTGTCGGGTTGAAACGAGTCCGGGTCGGTTCGGGTTGAGTGCGGGTCAATGCTTATTGTACATCAGACAGGAAGTAACACCCTCCATAGTCAAAAGTTCACAAGGTGCAGCCTGCACGGACGAGGCTATGTGACTCTAGAGTTGCGAACATGCAAAAATGCTTAGATGTGTAAAATCACTAAATCTAAACAAAGATTGGGATACAAAATCTTAACTGTAATCAAGATTGTTCAAAATAGATTGGGATACAAAACCTTAAAAAACATAGTACAGAACTGAAAATTGTCATAGTAATGGATAAAAGACCACCAAATCTAACTCTCGGTCTGCTCCCTTGGCCTACGGATCGTACTCCTGACGGTCATGGCACTAGCAGTACTGCAAAAAAAATATATGGCAAGTGTTTTAGGGATCTATGAAATGCCAATATCATCCTTTGGTTTGAGATACATACGGTTTCGTTTTGGCATTTTGGTTATTTAGTTATTTGAGAATATTTAAGTGCTAGTATGAACATTATGTTGGAAATACATATATTTCTAAATTAGTTAAACTTTAGTTATGTTATATATAATTATTCGAATGATATGTATGTATGATATGTGAACTGATAACTAGAGTATTAGGGTAAGTATGATAAGCAGTTCAAGGATAAGCGGGTAAATATATTCGAAACAAACTATCAAGGCAGTTACCCGCCAAATTCCAACCGCCATTTAGTAGTATGATGTATATTTATGTAATACCGGCAAACATTTGCCGGTTATCAAGACATTTTCCCTCCAAACAGAAAGTGTCCATCAAGTATTCATTTTCCTTCAATCCTTATTGTATTGCATACTCGAGTTCATCATGTCTGCAAATTATATAATTTCTTCCGCTGCAAACGCTTATATATATAGAGATGGTGAAGATGTCCCGGATGTCCAACATAGTGGTATCAGAGCCACTACTAGATCCGATGCAGAAATTAAACCAACTGCCACATCAATGCCATGTCAACATTGTATTGATGAGAAGAATGAAAGAAAACGGCGATCCCGACGAGAACGTTTATGTTATTACTGTCACTTGCCTGGTCATCAGATCTACACATGTAAAGCCAAGGAGAACGATGAAGAGTTACAACTGATTCGACAAGCGATCAATGCCGGAATAAGAACACAGAATGAAGATGTGCACTGCCGTGATGAGATGATAGTCACCGGGACAGATGGTGGACAATGGAAGGACATCTGGTATGTTAATTCAACTTTTCATCATCATTATGTGGGTAATATCGATGTTTTCAAAAGGGTTAAACACATTATGGGTGTTGAAACGAGATCCGGCATGAATAATTTCTTATTCATACGCGGAGTAGGAATTGTTGAGATGAAAACAGGAAATGAAACGCTAAAAATTCCCAGTGTATTTTACTCACCGGATATTGATCGAAATGTTCTAAGTCTTGAACAATTAACCCTCCAAGGTTTCACGGTCAAAAAATCCGGTGATTCGTGTAAAATTTTTCCTATGTTTTCATCTCCGGTGGTGAACTCTGTAAATGATAAAACTGGGCTATCGAAAGAAGAGGAACTGGGGTTAAAAGAGAAAGAAAGGCTGCAAAATATGTGCGGGATTGATGATGAATTCAAGAATGATTATCTGAATTCCTATTTTGAATCGCTGAATGTGTCGGAGAAAGAAGAAGACGACTGGAATTTAATGATTTTAAAATCTTTAGAATTTCATGAATTCGATGATTGCAGGGCCCTGATGAACATGCTTGATGATCATGAATACGTATTCAAGTATAAAGTTGTTTTACAAAAGAAATTTGAAGAGATGGTCCGGTGGTTTCTGTATGAATATATGGGAATCACTTCAAGGCCTATTCCTCCTTACACCACTGATCAAAAGAAAATAGACCTGTTAAGTCTATACATTCTGGTGGCAAGTGATGGTGGATACCGAGAAGTTACAACTGAAAATACATGGCGAATCATAGCAAAGGATTTAGGCTTCGGATATGAAGATGGAGATTATATGAGAATAGTATATGCCATGTACCTTGATGTTTTAGAATATTACTATAAATTCAAGGCAGTTCAAAACAAGGTGCAGGTGAAGGAAATGATTAATGACAATGCTGGTTCATCTAAAGGCTGCGAAAGGAGATCCGAAAGTGCAGACATAATTCAAGAAGGTGCTGCAGGAAACAATCAGAATGATGATGGTTCGTCTAGAGGCATTTACAGAAAGATCAGAAGTACAGGAGATGTTCGAGAAGATGCTGCAAGGAATAGTCAAGCCGGTGCTGATTTAATGCATTATGCATTGTTTGCTGAGAATGGATGGGCAGACAACTGGAGTGCACACAAGAGGAGGAAAAGATTTAACTTCAATCACATGAAGAAGGCAATGGAAGAGGCAAATCGAAGTGTAATGCAGAAGGATTCCAACATAACCAAAGTTTAAGGGGGTTGTGTTGGAAATACATATATTTCTAAATTAGTTAAACTTTAGTTATGTTATATATAATTATTCGAATGATATGTATGTATGATATGTGAACTGATAACTAGAGTATTAGGGTAAGTATGATAAGCGGTTCAAGGATAAGCGGGTAAATATATTCGAAACGAACTATCAAGGCAGTTACCCGCCAAATTCCAACCGCCATTTAGTATTTAGTATGATGTATATTTATGTAATACCGGCAAACATTTGCTGGTTATCAAGACATTTTCCCTCCAAACAGAAAGTGTCCATCAAGTATTCATTTTCTTTCAATCCTTATTGTATTGCATACTCGAGTTCATCATGTCTGCAAATTATATAATTTCTTCCGCTGCAAACGCTTATATATATAGAGATGGTGAAGATGTCCCGGATGTCCAACACATTATTGTTTTGGTTTTGAGTACTTTATTTCCTTGATTAACTTTTTAATTTTTTTTATTTGAGTGCGCTTTTTTTTTCTCAGGCCCACGCTTTTTTTGCGCCTATCGCGTAGGCCCTAATCGGAGCCTATGCGCCTAGAGTGCGCTTCGCGCCTTTAATAACTATGGTGTAAAATAGGGGAGTGGTGTAATATCTCACCAGTTGTTGCATTTACTTTTAAAGACCTAAACATACACAAAAATTCAAGAGTGACAGGGGCGAAACAAAAGGCGATTCAAGCAGTAACATTGACAGCATGTTGGGTGATTTGGAGATGTCAAAACGCCTTAATCTTTTTTGCCAAACGAGCCAAACCGGATGGTATACTAGGTGGCCCATTTGCCAGGTCTAATCTTCTATATGTCGTATGGTGATTTTTTTACTGTACTGTATTAACGATGCATAGGAGTAACGTAAAAGTTAGTTTTCTAGGTTATTTTTGTCTAGTTCTACACTTTTTTGTTTGCTTCCTGCTTTATTTTAAAATAATGATGCATGTTTGGTTTATTAACAACAATTTTTAACCGTAGCTGATGCTTAGTATGCTAGCCTGTACCAACTGGGCAAGGATTGGATTGTTGTGAAACTACTTTGCTATTATGCTGACATAGATGCATCCTACTGTGAAGCAGCGACCTGTGATTACTTATTTTAAGCCTTACATACACCATATGCTACTAGCATAAGAAGAAATAGGACACCCAACTTGTTCTTTTAGGTTATTGTTTTTCGAAAACTAGTGGGTTAATTGTTCTGATAGTATTAATATGCATTGAGGTCTGCCCACTTTTACTCTTTTAGTGCTGGAAGATCTATTTGATAGTTAAATAGAATTAGAAAACTTGATACTGTGAAAAGATTGGCATTGCTACTATTCATGGACGTGTTCCTATACCACATGTTCGTTGAGATGATTAACCACATGGATCTTAATGAGGTTTGCAACAACGTTTTCAACCTTCCCTTAGCCAAAGAGTAATGATAGTGATTTTGTTCAGAAGAGAGAATACTCTCCATTACTCTAAAATTTAGATAAGGAGTTGAGTTAGTTTTTAGTTTTCTCATTTGTCCATACTCCATATATGAACTGATTAAACCTTAAGTTATGCAGAAATCAAAGATTGAAAGAAGACCAGTCTGTAGTAGGTCGCAGGAGAATTTACTATGATCAGGATGGCGGTGAAGCACTAATTGCAAGTGACAGTGAAGAGGAAGCAATTGATGAAGAAGAGGAAAAGAAAGAGTTTGTTCACCCTGAAGATTATATTATTCGGTTGGTGTTCTTTATTTTATATGTTTATATGGTCTCTGTGTTCAGGTTTCCTGTTGTTATATGCATAAAATTTTCATTTTTGCCGACCTGAAGTTCTTTGATATTATACTTTCTAGATGTGTGCTACATATTAGCATCAATTTCTAGTCGTGAATAGAATAATATTACTGCATTCTCATCATACCTTTAATTGTTCCAGAAAGACCATCCAACAGCTTGGGTCATCTATTGTTGTCTTGGATTTACTGGCGCAACAGTTGTCCAGAAAACCTTCTGAAGTCAAGGTAAGCTGATACTTGACATTATTGTTTTGTTTTATTATCTTCTCCATCTTTTGGATTGCTGGTGCAGCTTTTTTGCCTTTTAATGTGTTTGCTTTTCACATGTTATGGAACATCTCATACAGACAAGATATGAAGTCCTTGTTAATAAAGAAAATGCTCTTGAAGGCTCTAAACCAGGAAACCGCTGATTGCAACCAAGGTTACTCATCTTATATGCTACAAATTTGAAGGTGTGTTGTATTAACTTTAATTCACTTATGCATTTTCTCTAGGTGGCTTTATTACCGAACAAGAACTTAAGAGCCTACCATGTTTACAGGTATGCGTGTGTTCTATAACTCCATCTAGAGGTGTAACTTCTAGTTAGCGGGTTTTAATTGATTAAAAAGCTACATCAGTACAAAAAATAGAGATCGCATGCTTAAAGAATATACTTTGGGCATCTTTTGACCCTATTGACCCATTCACCATATTTTTAGCAATGTTTTAGTTCATCAATTGACCTGTCTAAGACAGAAGATAACTCAATTCGACTCATTATAAACTAAAGGGTAAACATTCTCATTATGAACTCTCTTGTTGTTAGGTGATGGCAATTCTGACAACGAAGAGCTTAAAGTGATGTCAAAAGAAGTAAGTTTGCTTTTTTTAACTGCTCTTACATCTTTGATAGCTAGGGTTATCAGATCTAATCAATTTAACATAAATTCTGAAATTTCAGGTTGAGTATAGTCAGTTGGCTGATGTAACGACAATAAGTAGTAAGTGCTGGGAACTATGAAGTGGAAGTATGACTACTAAGAAAACGTTAACACGATGATTATTTAACTCGCATGAAGATTGTGAAAGAGATTGATGAACACAATGAAGTTTTGAGTTTTTATTCATACACTTGTTAGTTTATTCGGGTTATATGATTGATCATTATACTTAGATCGACACTTATTAGACATTTGGAATCTTTGTAAGATTGATTGAACTTTTTATTGAAGTAATTATTTTATGATTTCTACATTTTACAATTTTGTTTTTATTTTTAATGTAAATAATGATAATTGTAATTAATTAAAATTAATATGATAAACGTCAATGACATTTAATTTGATGTGATTTTTGTGGCAAAAAAATATGTGCCACTAAAAGCTTAAAAGTTTGTACTGGCAGACAAAAAAGTGCCACTAAAAGCCTAAAAACTTTGTGCGACACATTGAAAAAGTGCCACTAAAAGGCTTTAGCGTCAGCGCTTCTTGTGGCAATTTTTTTGTGTGCCGCTCATTCTTACAAGCTTCTTCAGTGGCACTTTCTTGTTTTTCTGTGGCACTTTTTGCATGCCACTAGATGGCATTTTTTTTGTAGTAATGATATATATTATATATAGATTACGATGAACCTGTCAAACGGTAAAAAATAGACGCGGGTTCATCGTAACGCGCGAGTCCTAGATCAACTTAGTTATTTTATTTATGTTTTACGTTTTGGTTTAATTTCTTCGCATTAACACCCTGCAACTTCAGCGTTTGTGGTTGCTGACAGTAGTGTGGAATTAGTGTTCGTGTGACAACCGGTAATTTACGGATCTTAATTACGTGATTAACAGGTGATTTGATTACGCAATAATAAATAGTGTTTATGACGCTAATTAACTTAATTAGGCCTTTGGGGTGCCCAGGAACGTTTGTTCAGCTATACAGTACGCGTATGAGGATTCGCGTGGAATCTGCAAAACATCAAACAACAACGGACTGACACCGTACGAAATACTGACAACGCCAACAAATACGGATGTTACACGAATATTTTATGCTTATGGAGTTAGGTCGCGATACCGGGTCTCATAGGAATTTCGGACCACCTACACACGAGACGGGCTTGTGGGCCCTGGGCCCAAGCCTACACCTGCACATAATATATTACATCTTTACTACAAGATTTTTCTTGTGAATCTTACCAAAAATCTCTAACGAAATCTACAAGATTTACACAAATCTTCCAAGATCTCTACAAAAGATCTTGATTTAAAGGATATATCATCCACCCTGAAGGTAACTTGAATATACCATAGGCATAAAAGACACTCTGGTCTATAAAAGAAACCCCTGCTTGCCTTTCCCTTCTCACTCGAACATATTCAGACACAAGAACAAAGGTATGAGAACCTTATCTACTCCTACTCTCTTCTCCTCACTATCAAAACACCAGACAACATACATAACCCCTCACATAAAATACCCCTCTCTCTCATTCTTACCTAAACAAGCACAGAGGAATAAACTCCTCACAAAACAAAACCCAACCCAGCCACACCCTTTCCCTCCCTCTCGATCTTTTCTCGGTGAGGACAAGCACCCGACCGGCGAGACCACCGGCGGAGCTCCGGTTGGTCAGATGGTGCCGGTGAGACCCTCATGCCTCCCCTGTTTTTCTTTCTTGTCTGACGGATCGGACCACCGCCACCACCACCGTCCGGTGGTGGTGCGGCGACTAACAGAGAGAGAGAGAGAGACCGAGAGAGAGAGAAAGACTGAGAGAGAAGAGAGAGAAAGGGGCGATGAGGGAGAGAGAGAGAAGCACCGAGAGATAGAAAGGGCGAGCAGAAGAGGGTGACGTCGGAAGACGGCACCGCCGTCTGTGGCGGAGCGACGGCGGGGCACGGCGGCGACGGTGACAGTGGTAAGTGTTTACTCAGTTTGTTTTGATTTTGATTCGAGTTCTGGTTAAGTTCCGTCTCGCGTACAGTTCGGGTTCCGGGTCAGATTCAAGAGGGTGGCTCGGTTCAGTTTCAAATAGATGGTTCGGGGTCGAGGTTGGGTTCGGATCAGTTTCAGACTTCATGTTCAGCAAGTAAACAATTTCGATTCACGTCGAGCGGCTTCGGGTCAGTTGCAGTCAACAAGTCAAACCGAGTCAACCCACTTACTCGGTCAACTCAGCTAGTCAAACTGTGGGTCAACTCAGTCTACGAAAGCAGCGCGAAAGTTTTGGTAAAGATTTTAGCATCGCGATTAATATTTACATTGTTCTGATTTAACGAGCTCGAACCGAACAAACGACGAATCATTAATTGAGTATTTACTTGGATTTGCTTGTTATTTCGTTTATATAATTTGGTTATATAAAAATTATCGAATAGCTGATTGCTTTTTGAAAATCGACACTTTAGTTGTCAGGGCCGTCCAAAAACAGAGGAAACTCTGCCCGATTTTCGAGAAAGTCCGTAAAATAAAACGAGTTTTTATTATAAAACGAAACTATCGGGTCCAAACAACCTTCTATGAAAACAAATACAAATATATACTTACTTTCGACGACATTACATAACCTACAAAGCATGTTTATAACATTTCGACAAACCGCATAACAAAACTTGATGGTTTTATAAAATAAATATATTCAGTTATATTTATTTCCAAACAACGAACAACTCGGATTCTTTTCAAAATAAATATAGTTATATATTTATTCCAAATATCGTACAACACGAATTCTTTTACAAAAATAAATATGGGTTATATATTTATTTTCAAACATAACAACTCGACGATTCCTCTATAAGATAAATATAACTCTTTATATTTATTTTATACGCCTAAAACGGCATATACGTATATTTTTGGCAAATATACACAAGACGTGATATATATAATACAAGTTATTATATATTATTTTCATACGAAACGCGATACGAGTTTGTTATATGATATTTTCATAGAAATATTCTTTTTATACACGTACGACTACTCGAGACGTCTAGCGCGATGATAACGATATATTTATATTTTTATATAAATATTTATTTATTTATTTTAAGTCTCTCAGAAACTAAGTCTTTTTCAAGACTTATTAAATTGCTGCTAACATTAAACGAGACTTAACACGTATAACTTAATCTTTTCCATTAAGTTAACAACATACCGTTGAATCGTTCGATTAACGATTCGGTAGAGCTCGGTAACACGTAGTTACCGTTTTTGCTTAGAAACTTATTAGATATTCCGTGTTAGGAATATTGTAGGATGCACGCTAGCGAGTCTCATCTTGGAAGCGACATCACAAAGTCGTATTTAGCTAGCTTTGCACAGGAATATTCAGGCGAGTTCATAACCCCCACTTTTTACTGTTTTACATTCTTTTTGTAAATGTTTTCGGGGTGGAAAGACATGCACGGTTTTCAGAAACATACAAAGTTTTGAACAAACGTAAAACTCGTATTTCTAAATCATATCATGAATGGATTTCGAGGAACTCAAATGTTTTACGAAAGGTTTATACTAAACATACCGGTTTTTACAAAACAAATGCGTATTTTCGAAATGTGAATGATTTTTCGTAACTAGGGAGTCAGTCAGGGTGGCTGGGGAGGTTCAGCCAGGGTGGCTGGGAAGGCTCAGCCAGGGTGGCTGGGGAGGCTCAGTCAGGGTGGCTGGGGAGGTTCAGTCAGGGTGGCTGGGGTGGAATATATGTTACAGTATTTACGAATACTTTTTACATGGTATGGTTAGCGTAAGGAGGTTTACTACTTAGATCATGTGAGTGGGTAGGCGGAAACTTGAGGCCATTAATCCTCATGGTAGGACCGAGGGACAGGAGCGGTAGATCTATCTGGGTGTAGCGAGCCCAGCCCCAGGTCCAGCGTAACGGACCTCGGGGTGACTTAGTGCCCGACGCATAAATCCGCTAGGTTTGAGTCTTCCTACTTGCACTTCACACATATCAATGGCCTTGCAAACCATTGGTGATCTCTTTTTCCTTATTTGCTACATACCGGGGATTTTTATCATACACGCTTACAAAACGCTTGATTTATACAAAATAAAAACCATGTTTTATACAAATTCAAAGTATTGGATTATACGGGCATAGAGTCAAAGTCAGGGTGGGCATTGACGGTTATACATACTTTACAAATACATGGTTTTATGATCATAGATCGTTACAAAAACAAAGTCCTCATATAACTGACAAGAAAATGATTTTTAAATTCGTTTTCTCAATACCATTTCGAAAACCGGTTATTCCAAAGATTTATTTCAAATCTTTCACAACTCAAAAGATTTATTTCAAATCTTTTACAAACAACTATGAATTCGCTCAACTTTATGTTAACTTTTTCGCATGTTCTTTCTCAGGTTGCATTTCTAAGAGAAGGCACGGTTGGAATAGGAGGACCATGAAGAGTCGAGTACTTAGTGGGCGTTCAATTTCGAAAAGCCTTAGATTATTTGCTTCCGTTGTGCAATGAAGATACCAGTCCAGTCACGCCAATGCTCTGATAATTTCGGGGTGTGACAGATTGGTATCAGAGCTATAGGTTACAGCGAATTAGGTTTTTGTTGTGATACCTAGGCTCTAACCTCACCTTTCCCCCTGGGGACTTAGATCATTGAGACATTGAACACATACAGAACACCTAGTACTCGAATATGGTCTCCAACCGTCGCAGAAAAACAAACAGTCAAAATTTTGTTTTCAAACATACGCTATTATGGTATTTCATACACGGTGCATAAAACGGTTACATACAGTACACAACACTCTGAGAGTTTAGGAAACATGCATTTGAGACCTTCGGAAAAGGGAATTCAGTCTGAGAGACTAGAAGATTCAGTCTGAGAGGCTGGGAAGGTAGTCTGAGAGACTAGAAGATTCAGTCTGAGAGGCTGGGAAGGTAGTCTGAGAGACTAGAAGATTCAGTCTGAGAGGCTGGGAAGGTAGTCTGAGAGACTAGAAGATTCAGTCTGAGAGGCTGGGAGGATAGTCTAGGGGGACTAGAAGATTCAGTCTGAGAGGCTGGGATGGTAGTCTGAGAGACTAGAAGATTCAGTCTGGGAGGCTGGAAGGATAGTCTAGTGGGACTAGGAGATTCAGTCTGGGAGGCTGGAAGGATAGTCTAGTGGGACTAGGAGATTCAGTCTGAGAGGCTGGGAGGATAGTCTAGTGGGACTAGAAGATTCAGTCTGAGAGGCTGGGAGGATAATCTAGTGGGACTAGAAGATTCAGTCTGAGAGGCTGGGAGGATAGTCTAGTGGGACTAGGAGATTCAGTCTGGGAGGCTGGAAGGATAGTCTAGTGGGACTAGGAGATTCAGTCTGGGAGGCTGGAAGGATAGTCTAGTGGGACTAGGAGATTCAGTCTGGGAGGCTGGAAGGATAGTCTAGTGGGACTAGGAGATTCAGTCTGAGAGGTTGAGAGGATAATCTAGTGGGACTAGAAGATTCAGTCTGAGAGGCTGGGAGGATAGTCTAGTGGGACTAGGAGATTCAGTCTGAGAGGCTGGGAGGATAGACTAGTGGGACTAGGGGAATTACTTGATTGCTTATTGGTGACTAACATGCTTATTTGATTATACGATCGATTATTTGTGCATGGTCATCATGTAGGAACCGCGAATATTAACTCGGGTACACACTATTATCCATATTGTCTATGATAGTTTAACTTCCCGAGCAGGCAGCCTACGCATAACAAAACGCTAGCGCACGAGAATACATGGAACTCAATTTTTACGTCAACGAATGTCGGGGTATATCACCTTCTACGTGGCACACAACGCTAGTGCACAGGTATACGTGAAACTTAAGCTTACATCAACGGAGGTTGAAGTATGTCACATACTACCATCGAGGCGAGGCCTTTGAAAAGACGCGATGGCGCAATTCAACGACGACGCTAAATTCCTGTCAACAGGAGAACTAACGGCCAGGAAACGGCAACATGTCACGTGATCCCGCAACGACACGAATCACTACAAGGGAAAGACGTATGTCTCCACATTCCCCCTATTTCGGATAACGACGAATACGCTATGTTTGACATTCCAGGGTAATGTCACCTAACAATTGGTCGTCACACGAAACCCCAGGTAAAGTCCTCAAATTTCTTCTGTTGAAATTTCGACTTTCACACTTACTGAGTAGGTTTTCGTATCTCTACTCCTCTTAATGGTCACTGTGTCACGATCATTTCTTTCAGTATAGCGAACACTAATTGCTTCATTTCTTGGAAAACTTATATGTTGCACATGCATCGTTTGTTAGGCATGTGGTTTCGTTTCAAATAAGCGTTTCATTAAAGTTCAAATATTGCTTCGCTAAATCTAATTATCGATTTGTGATTCGAATGAACCGCGTTATTGTAAATGTTGGCTCCTTTATTATCAAGTCAACACATTTTCTTGAAAACTTCTTTTCTCTTCAAGTTACACACATGGTTTCCGTCATCACCATGTCGAAATTTCCTTTTTGGAACATATATATTTTTGTCGGATTGCGCTAAAACCAAGTTCAATTGTTTGAACTTGTCCATTACACATATTCACATCAGAGCATCATATGATGTATTGAGGGCATCATATTCAAAATTCGTTTTAACAAGTGTTTCGTTTGTCCCGAGTCCAAATAAACTGGTTTGGCAATCGACTCCATTAAACTGTTTGTTGATTTCGACACCTTGTGGTGGTGTTTTCACTTAACTAAAGCTTGCGCTAAACTCATTTCGGCATCTCATGCACGGATTTAAATATTACTTATTGATTGCTTTAAATCCGCTTTGATTTATCATAATTAAAACAGTCTTAACACAATCGTGTGATAAGACAAGGGTACACAAAATTCGTTTCATATTCCGGTGTACCTTCTAACGGTCCTTTCAACATCGATCGACTATCTTACGATATTCATTGCTTCTGCACCTTCGATCGAGAATATTATTTCCTTGGTGTTTCATTTTCAATTGAAAACTCTATGATGTCATTTGAAACGAACTTTCAGGTTCCCTTTACTGCGCATTCATTTGACTTCAAACACGGTGAATTTGTTTGATCACCGCTATTATTGGATTGTTTAAATCATTACGACACCTTGTGGTGTTGGTACAAACTTGTAGCTTGGGCTAATCATGATCGATCGTTTCATGCAAAACACAGGTGATACTTGTTCGATCACCGGTATTATTGAATTATTTCATTCATTACGACACCTTGAGGCGTCGGTATAACTTGCAGCTTTTGCTGATCATGATCGAGCGTTTCATGCAAACTATTATATTTGAGATGGTTGATTCTAAGTTCATCCAGTGGATGCTTTTGCTTCTAGAACTTGTTTACATGTTATAAACGTTCACATGGAATTCGATTGGTCGAAGATCCTGTTCATTGTTGGATCCTGTTAACTTAGTCACACTAGTGACTGTATATATACATCTTGTTTTCCCTTGACATCAACTTTTGAAACACAATTCTGAAGAGATAACATAGTCTAAATTTCGAGGACGAAATTTCTGTAACAGGGGGAGAATGTGACAACCGGTAATTTACGGATCTTAATTACGTGATTAACAGGTGATTACGCAATAATAAATAGTGTTTATGATGCTAATTAACTTAATTAGGCCTTTGGGGTGCCCAGGAACGTTTGTTCAGCTATACAGTACGCGTATGAGGATTCGCGTGGAATCTGCAAAACATCAAACAACAACGGACTGACACCGTACGAAATACTGACAACGCCAACAAATACGGATGTTACACGAATATTTTATGCTTATGGAGTTAGGTCGCGATACCGGGTCTCATAGGAATTTCGGACCACCTACACACGAGACGGGCTTGTGGGCCCTGGGCCCAAGCCTACACCTGCACATAATATATTACATCTTTACTACAAGATTTTTCTTGTGAATCTTACCAAAAATCTCTAACGAAATCTACAAGATTTACACAAATCTTCCAAGATCTCTACAAAAGATCTTGATTTAAAGGATATATCATCCACCCTGAAGGTAACTTGAATATACCATAGGCATAAAAGACACTCTGGTCTATAAAAGAAACCCCTGCTTGCCTTTCCCTTCTCACTCGAACATATTCAGACACAAGAACAAAGGTATGAGAACCTTATCTACTCCTACTCTCTTCTCCTCACTATCAAAACACCAGACAACATACATAACCCCTCACATGAAATACCCCTCTCTCTCATTCTTACCTAAACAAGCACAGAGGAATAAACTCCTCACAAAACAAAACCCAACCCAGCCACACCCTTTCCCTCCCTCTCGATCTTTTCTCGGTGAGGACAAGCACCCGACCGGCGAGACCACCGGCGGAGCTCCGGTTGGTCAGATGGTGCCGGTGAGACCCCCATGCCTCCCCTGTTTTTCTTTCTTGTCTGACAGATCGGACCACCGCCACCACCACCGTCCGGTGGTGGTGCGGCGACTAACAGAGAGAGAGAGAGAGACCGAGAGAGAGAGAAAGACTGAGAGAGAAGAGAGAGAAAGGGGCGATGAGGGAGAGAGAGAGAAGCACCGAGAGATAGAAAGGGCGAGCAGAAGAGGGTGACGTCGGAAGACGGCACCGCCGTCTGTGGTGGAGCGACGGCGGGGCACGGCGGCGACGGTGACAGTGGTAAGTGTTTACTCAGTTTGTTTTGATTTTGATTCGAGTTCTAGTTAAGTTCCGTCTCGCGTACAGTTCGGGTTCCGGGTCAGATTCAAGAGGGTGGCTCGGTTCAGTTTCAAATAGATGGTTCGGGGTCGAGGTTGGGTTCGGATCAGTTTCAGACTTCATGTTCAGCAAGTCAACAATTTCGATTCACGTCGAGCGGCTTCGGGTCAGTTGCGGTCAACAAGTCAAACCGAGTCAACCCACTGACTCGGTCAACTCAGCTGGTCAAACTGTGGGTCAACTCAGTCTACGAAAGCAGCGCGAAAGTTTTGGTAAAGATTTTAGCATCGCGATTAATATTTACATTGTTCTGATTTAACGAGCTCGAACCGAACAAACGACGAATCATTAATTGAGTATTTACTTGGATTTGCTTGTTATTTCGTTTATATAATTTGGTTATATAAAAATTATCGAATAGCTGATTGCTTTTTGAAAATCGACACTTTAGTTGTCAGGGCCGTCCAAAAACAGAGGAAACTCTGCCCGATTTTCGAGAAAGTCCGTAAAATAAAACGAGTTTTTATTATAAAACGAGACTATCGGGTCCAAACAACCTTCTATGAAAACAAATACAAATATATACTTACTTTCGACGACATTACATAACCTACAAAGCATGTTTATAACATTTCGACAAACCGCATAACAAAACTTGATGGTTTTATAAAATAAATATATTAAGTTATATTTATTTCCAAACAACGAACAACTCGGATTCTTTTCAAAATAAATATAGTTATATATTTATTCCAAATATCGTACAACACGAATTCTTTTACAAAAATAAATATGGGTTATATATTTATTTTCAAACATAACAACTCGACGATTCCTCTATAAGATAAATATAACTCTTCATATTTATTTTATACGCCTAAAACGGCATATACGTATATTTTTGGCAAATATACACAAGACGTGATATATATATAATACAAGTTATTATATATTATTTTCATACGAAACGCGATACGAGTTTGTTATATGATATTTTCATAGAAATATTCTTTTTATACACGTACGACTACTCGAGACGTCTAGCGCGATGATAACGATATATTTATATTTTTATATAAATATTTATTTATTTATTTTAAGTCTCTCAGAAACTAAGTCTTTTTCAAGACTTATTAAATTGCTGCTAACATTAAACGAGACTTAACACGTATAACTTAATCTTTTCCATTAAGTTAACAACATACCGTTGAATCGTTCGATTAACGATTCGGTAGAGCTCGGTAACACGTAGTTACCGTTTTTGCTTAGAAACTTATTAGATATTCCGTGTTAGGAATATTGTAGGATGCACGCTAGCGAGTCTCATCTTGGAAGCGACATCACAAAGTCGTATTTAGCTAGCTTTGCACAGGAATATTCAGGCGAGTTCATAACTGTGACAACACTGTTCTTATGTAAACATTTTATGGACTGATGTTATTGATAATGATGATAGTATCTTTCACGTGATGTACTGCTGAACAAATGACTTTAAATCACATGCAATCTATAATTTTATGCCACCAATTTGAAATCACTATTTAATTCAATTAACTGTTTCTCAAATCATCACATGGGCCTTCGAATTAGTCACATGAATTCTGATTTTAATGATATGAGTGGCCGACACCTTTCAATTGATAAAAATCTTATTGGACCGTTACACTATATGTGACAACACCCCTCTATTTGTTTACACCTTGATCCACGGCCCAGTACAAGCCCACAAAGTAGCCCGATAAGTCTTTGGTGCGTTTTTATCTTTAGAGTATACATGTAGGTATACGTTCACATAACTTGCACACAATAAACAAACCCTACATCCCTTAGTTCGTGACGACAGTAGCTACCCCCCCCCCCCCATTCGAGGCAACATCATCTCATTCGAACAAATTTATTGGTTAGTAATTCTGTTTTCTTTTTGTGTTAAGTTTAGTTGTGTGATCTTGTTCGTATGTGTGTTTGATTACAAAGAAGGTGTACATGAGTGCTCTATACGTGTAAGTGATCGGCTGAGTTATGGTTCGAACTAGGGTATGTCTTACATATTGATGATCTTGTTTGTGTATGATCTTGACCACATGAAAGTGTATGTGATCTTGTTGGTGAATCTTCATGTTTAATTCGTATTGAATGTTTAATGAATATGATCATTATTTTTTGGTCGATTAACATATTGATGATGGTATGAGTTAGTAATGTGTTTAAGCATTAAAGTTGGTATGATATTAATGCCTGATGAATTTGAACAGTGTAAAGAGGGTTACCAATAAGAATTCATGTTAGGCACCCACTACAAGGATTTTTTGTGTAAGTATGAGTTAGAATCATACTTGATGTTCTGTTGATAATTTGTTTTTGCACAGTGAAACGATTATGCTAATTGGTTGGATTGAAGTGTGTCAAACACAATAATTACCATAGATAATTAACTAAAATATGTGAGGTGGTTGCGGTTAAGTCAATTGCACAAAGCTACTTGGGCCTCACAAGATCACGGGCCGCACAAGTTGTTATGGCTCGCACAACATGAAGCCCAATCACACAAGTCTTAGAACTGGTAAACAACTGGGCCACACACACACGCACTTAGTTTATAATTAGGCCACACGCAGAATTGGGCAACATGATAGGTTGTGCAATTGTTACTTGAACTATAAGCTTATGTTAGGGTTGTGTGTGTGACATGATTTTCAACAATATGCTACGTGATGATTATTTCCATTTCGTGCGAATTACTGGGTATTATGGACCATTATGTGTTTATAGTCACGAGCTTGCAATGTAAGCTTTATGAAGCATGAATGACTGTTGTGTGTATATGATGACGAAGTATTGATGAGCTGCATGAATAACTTGTGTGATGATACGTGTTTTACTTGTATGCTACTTGTGTAATGTGTACTAAGGATACGTGACATACGTGAATATTAAACTGACTATCTTTGGTAACCACGGTAGGGTATGGTTGACCAACTGGGAATGGGTAACATAATCTACCGAGCACTCTAAGGTGAGTTCACTGCACTTTTCTAAGCATGCGTCCCGGTGGTTTGGGACATCTGGTAAATGTTTCTGAAGGGAATACTGGGTAAACTGTTTATTTGAGATGTTGGTTATTGAACATAGTATAAATCATGTAAGACCCCATACATCTATCGTGTTGCTGAAGAAGCAACGAGGTATTTAGTTGATAGCGCTATTAGGTTTGGCACCCTCACACCGGGCCGAAAGGACGGGCGTGAACTAATTACCTGGACTTCATGACCAATGCTTAGTTAGAGGCATTGGGGTTGGGCATTCTCATCGTGTACATATAAGACCCCTTACATCTATTCAAGGTTGTTTGATACCTTGACCTCATGACCAATGCCTAAATGGAGGCATTGGGGTTGGGCATTCACATCTAGTCGCCACATACGGTAATCGAGTTAATAACAACATCAAATCAAATCATCGAATCTGTGAACCGTTTTAATCTGGTAACTGGTATCTAAACGCGTTAACAAAACTTTGAACTCACCAGCGTCGTCTGACACACTTGTCTGCATGCTTGCAGGTTTGTAGGTTTATGTCGTTGGGACTTGCTGTCTGGGATGCTGGAGTGGTCATGGGTCGAGATACATGGGATCTCAATACAAGCTTAATGGTTTATGTACGCATGGTTTATAAAATACTTAACAAATGAGTTTTGCTTCCGTTGTATACAACGAATGATATGTAATGTTCGTAACACTTTATGTTTATGAATGAAAGTTTTATTTAATTATAATTACGAGTTCAACGTGATTGGTGGCTTGGATCATGGTACGTCACACGCCCCGCGGTGTTTTCCGCAAGTGGTATTTTGGGGGTGTGACAGTTTGGTATCAGAGCCACTGGTTATAGTGAACTTGGTTTTAAAAACGTTTTCCTTATAAAACCAGACTATAACCGAACAGTTCTGAATACTTGAATACGACCATGACACTCAGCTCCAGATTGCAAGGTTCGTTTCCCTCACTTGTAGCATACATTACATGGCTAGTACACATTTGTTTAAGATGTAGCCTACGGACACACACTTGTCACTATAGCATGATTATATGAATTGCTTGCTTACATTATGATGCATTGGTAGTCTGTCATAGTCTTGGGATTTCTGTGATCTTATTGTTTTGATAACCTATGTTTGGAACCATTTGACATGAGTTAGGAGGAACTGAGATGAGCATGCAAATCGCAATATTATTATGGGTGCACACATAATAATAATGTGGGGTGCATGTGAGTCCCAGTGAGGCTTAACAAGTGAAAAAGGGGTTTCGTTCCGTTATTGGTTGATGTGAAGCACAACAGTCTATAGGAGTTATAGCAGTGATTGTCTCCTACTTGAATGTGATCTTTTCATTTCCCTCTGAAACCTTTCGAATCTCGATGCTATCGAGTATTACCTGAACACCCATCTGAACGCCTAGCGAACTGTGTAGAATGTTAGGTGCTTGTACAAACGTCCCTGAGTGGATGTTGCAACATCAATGATTGGTCTATACCTTCCTCACTCCTCTCTGTTTACTGGAACTCATGTATTGACGTCTTAAATCTCGAAGCGTGATCACTTCTACAACACTCTCGCAAACAAACCGTGTAGTACTCAAGCAACTTGCAACATCGATGGACAGGGGAATGAGCGTAGTACTTTACCGACCTCAGTGTTTGGACGACCTTGATTACCAGCAACGAACACCAGCGAATTGGCTTCAATCGAATCATTTCCCCTAGTTTGCAACTTATGGGAGTCAACTCTTACGAACCAAACGGGTCATACACGACGACAGTTGAATATAGAAAGGAATGTATAACTGCCAGCGCAATGAGCAGTGCCTTAGGATGCGACACGGAATGTGGTATGATGGACCCTGTCGGTGAGAGATCGTAGGGATCCGTTTTGAACAACAACAATAGAGGCAATAGTCACGGCAACATCAAGGCACTCGTAATCATAACCTATAGTATGGAAATGAAGGTGCCTACGACATGGATTGGCCGTTGTTAAATCAAGACGACAACAACTAAGGGAACGACGACAATAACAACATTGAAATTGATGCTCATGGAAGGGCATTTAGGATTGGCGTAGGTGACGCCAGGCATAATAACAACATGGTAGCTTGTAAGGGTAACTAATCGCTTCGCCTCTGTCCTGTTTAACCCTGTTACCCATTGAATCGAAACCTGTTGTGATAACGGCTGATGGCAAGGCAATGGAAACCTCATATGTTCGTTGGGATGCAAACATGACCTTGTGGGACAAGTGTTCGACATCGACTTTCCTTCTGCTATCCTTGATGGTTTCGATGCAGTAGTTGTGTGAGCTGGTCGCCTAGATATCGCGTAGATATACCCTGTGGGAAGAAAATTTTGCATCGTTTTATATTCTGAAGTGTCAAAGTGGTGTAAAGGTTCGCATCAGATCAGCAACGGAAACCTAGAGGTGTCTACGGAGAGATTATCTCGCTATGCTAGCACTCGTCACTAATGTTAAGGCTAAGGAAAAGAGGATTGAGGATCCATCAATTATTCGTGACTCCTCTCAGTGTACTACCCAAAGAACTTTCAGGATTTCTTTCACAACTGTTAGGCAGAATCTCTGTCTGATCTCACGCTAGAGGCAGCCCTGATTTCTAGTACTCTCCACCGTTTTGCACCAGTAGGGTGGCAAGAACTGTCAAATTAACTACAGGAACTGTTGGACAGGAGTTTTGTTGGACCTAGTTCTTCGCTTTGGGGGAGCCCCAGTTTTATTAGGGAAGATGGGCCTTTTCATATGTGTGCTGACTATTGAAAACTCATCAAGGTGACAATCCAGAACAGTTTGTCTCGATCATGTATTAGCAACCTGTTGACCAGTTGCAAGGGTCAAACTCCTATTCGAATATTGATTAGCGAACGAACTAACATCAGATGGAAGTCCAAGGGGAGGATGTTCCTAAAACGGCATATCGAACGCAATGCGGCCATTGCCAGGAGACACTGAAAGAATTATTCCATGACCTTTTGGGATAAACAACACACCAGCAGCTTTAGGGATCACATGAATCAACCGTGTTTATTGAGGACGTTTTGAATCATTTCTAGGAGAAAGGAACACCCTGGGCGGCATTTGTATATTATCTTAGAGCTCCCGAGGGAGGAGCCACTACACGCGAAGTCTTGTTAAGCGTAACTTCTGGATTCGAGAGGCACATATTTTTCTTGGTCATGTAGCCAACGAAGTGGGAATACACGTGGATCTCGCTAATATCCACTCCATTAAAAATTGATCGACACCATAGAATCCCTATGGAGATACGGCAAATCCTTGGTTTCGCAAGATACTATCGTAGAATCATCATAGGATTTTCGGGGATTTCACAGCTTCAATCTCTTTAGCACAGCAGGGTGATGTGTATTCGTAGGAGACAAACAGGAGAACGTCTTTTCAGCCTTTGAAACCTAACACTACAATGCACTGAGCATCGTCTTTACCCGAGGGTACGGCTGATCTAGTGGTATATCATGACGATTCGAAGGAGAGACCTAGTTACACACCTCGCAACCTGCGGTGGAAGCCATGGTCCTTAGGGTTAAGATGGAGGCATTACTTGGACGGTACCAATTACATTATTTAGACCGATCACAAGGGCCTCCCGTGTACCTTTGTTTTGAGATAGCTAATTATGTGATGGCATTGTTGGATGAAACTCTCGAGCAAATACGACTAGAACCTAAATGCGTATAAGCTTGCAACTCACCATCGACTCTAGTCTACCCGATCAGATTCACCCTATTTACATCGAAGCACCAAAGGAAGAGAATTTTCAAATTGAGTCCATGCGGGGCATGGAGGAGCAACTTTTGGCAAGTCGGACGATATTCGCCACTTCATGGAACGAATATGGATCCTACCATACGGAAACCGTAGGGAAACTTGTGTTGAGCAAAGCACACCAGCCTCGTTATTCTAGTCGTCTGGATTTTAATGGGAGATATTAGGATCTATAAACCTGGTACTGGCAACCGGACGTGAAGGTCCATATAGCAATGTAGGTGAACGATGTTTGACTTGTGCGAAAGTCAAGGTGGAATATCAAGAACCTCCTAATTTGTGTCAGCAACCAGAAACGCCCATTTGGTAATGAGAACATACTGCTACAGAAACTGATGAGTTTTCACAACTTATGAATGTTCCTCTGAGAGAGACAGTCTGTACGCATGGGGTGCCAACTCCTGTTACCTCTGGTTTTGATTTACACCAGATTTATGATAGGCAATACACAACACTCTTGGCTCACGACTAGACATGAGCATTACTCATTACCATAGAACAAATGGTGAGGATAAACGAACCCCCCCTGACACGCGAGAATATGCTGCGAGCATGTGTGTGATTGACTTAGTGAAAATTGGAAGGACACATACCTTTGGCTAAGTTCTACAGTAGCAGTCATCATTCTAGTATAGTGCTATTCGGGCCGTTGCATGGACAGTAACGCTAATCTCCTTGTTAGATTAAGGTGGGTGACAACCTAATCACACGTCTAGGACTTGAACTCGAAACTTCGGGAAAGATTATTTAGATAGGAAATCGTGTGGCGACAAGCGTGATTGCCAGGAAACCTGATAGCTTAGGAAACACCGGGAGTTCGCTGCAGGCGAACGTGTCATATTGGAAGTCTCACCCTCAGAGGGTGCGGTACGCCTTGGGAAGCGTGGCGAGCTTAACTTATATCATGTTGGGCCATACAACATTCTGGAAAAATCGGTATCGTGACCTACAAACTCGACTTAACTGATGAATTGGGTAGCGTACGTGATGTCATTTATGTCTCAAATTTAAAGAAGCATTTATCCGATGAAACACTTGTGGTACCCTTACTAGCGCCTAGGGTTAACGACAAGTTGCAGTTGTCAAGGAATATTAAAATCATGGACCATGAAGTTAAGGTTCGTTAACCTAGTCAAATCCCAATTGTAAGAGTTCGTTGGAACTCAAGACGTGGACCGGAGTTCACGTGAGAACGCAAAGATCAAATGAAGCTTTATTATCCTCGATTGTGCAAACGTTTGAATCAACTTCTGATGTCATTGGCGAATATCGGGACGAAATTCCCTTTCAAGTTGGGAATGATGTGGTACCTGCGGAAAATCCACAATCATCCTGATTTAACACCTTGTCGCTTTGGATTACTTGTCAAATTTCGGGACGAAATTTCTTTCAAGTTGGGGATGATGTGACAACACTATTCTTATGTAAACATTTTATGGACTGATGTTATTGATAATGATGATAGTATCTTTCACGTGATGTACTGCTGAACAAATGACTTTAAATCACATGCAATCTATAATTTTATGCCACCAATTTGAAATCACTATTTAATTCAATTAACTGTTTCTCAAATCATCACATGGGCCTTCGAATTAGTCACATGAATTCTGATTTTAATGATATGAGTGGCCGACACCTTTCAATTGATAAAAATCTTATTGGACCGTTACACTATATGTGACAACACCCCTCTATTTGTTTACACCTTGATCCACGGCCCAGTACAAGCCCACAAAGTAGCCCGATAAGTCTTTGGTGCGTTTTTATCTTTAGAGTATACATGTAGGTATACGTTCACATAACTTGCACACAATAAACAAACCCTACATCCCTTAGTTCGTGACGACAGTAGCTACCCCCCCCCCCCATTCGAGGCAACATCATCTCATTCGAACAAATTTATTGGTTAGTAATTCTGTCTTTTTTGTGTTAAGTTTAGTTGTGTGATCTTGTTCGTATGTGTGTTTGATTACAAAGAAGGTGTACATGAGTGCTATATACGTGTAAGTGATCGGCTGAGTTATGGTTCGAACTAGGGTATGTCTTACATATTGATGATCTTGTTTGTGTATGATCTTGACCACATGAAAGTGTATGTGATCTTGTTGGTGAATCTTCATGTTTAATTCGTATTGAATGTTTAATGAATATGATCATTATTTTTTGGTCGATTAACATATTGATGATGGTATGAGTTAGTAATGTGTTTAAGCATTAAAGTTGGTATGATATTAATGCCTGATGAATTTGAACAGTGTAAAGAGGGTTACCAATAAGAATTCATGTTAGGCACCCACTACAAGGATTTTGTGTGTAAGTATGAGTTAGAATCATACTTGATGTTCTGTTGATAATTTGTTTTTGCACAGTGAAACGATTATGCTAATTGGTTGGATTGAAGTGTGTCAAACACAATAATTACCATAGATAATTAACTAAAATATGTGAGGTGGTTGCGGTTAAGTCAATTGCACAAAGCTACTTGGGCCTCACAAGATCACGGGCCGCACAAGTTGTTATGGCTCGCACAACATGAAGCCCAATCACACAAGTCTTAGAACTGGTAAACAACTGGGCCACACACACACACACTTAGTTTATAATTAGGCCACACACAGAATTGGGCAACATGATAGGTTGTGCAATTGTTACTTGAACTATAAGCTTATGTTAGGGTTGTGTGTGTGACATGATTTTCAACAATATGCTACGTGATGATTATTTCCATTTCGTGCGAATTACTGGGTATTATGGACCATTATGTGTTTATAGTCACGAGCTTGCAATGTAAGCTTTATGAAGCATGAATGACTGTTGTGTGTATATGATGACGAAGTATTGATGAGCTGCATGAATAACTTGTGTGATGATACGTGTTTTACTTGTATGCTACTTGTGTAATGTGTACTAAGGATACGTGACATACGTGAATATTAAACTGACTATCTTTGGTAACCACGGTAGGGTATGGTTGACCAACTGGGAATGGGTAACATAATCTACCGAGCACTCTAAGGTGAGTTCACTGCACTTTTCTAAGCATGCGTCCCGGTGGTTTGGGACATCTGGTAAATGTTTCTGAAGGGAATACTGGGTAAACTGTTTATTTGAGATGTTGGTTATTGAACATAGTATAAATCATGTAAGACCCCATACATCTACCGTGTTGCTGAAGAAGCAACGAGGTATTTAGTTGATAGCGCTATTAGGTTTGGCACCCTCACACCGGGCCGAAAGGACGGGCGTGAACTAATTACCTGGACTTCATGACCAATGCCTAGTTAGAGGCATTGGGGTTGGGCATTCTCATCGTGTACATATAAGACCCCTTACATCTATTCAAGGTTGTTTGATACCTTGACCTCATAACCAATGCCTAAATGGAGGCATTGGGGTTGGGCATTCACATCTAGTCGCCACATACGGTAATCGAGTTAATAACAACATCAAATTAAATCATCGAATCTGTGAACCGTTTTAATCTGGTAACTGGTATCTAAACGCGTTAACAAAACTTTGAACTCACCAGCGTCGTCTGACACACTTGTCTGCATGCTTGCAGGTTTGTAGGTTTATGTCGTTGGGACTTGCTGTCTGGGATGCTGGAGTGGTCATGGGTCGAGATACATGGGATCTCAATACAAGCTTAATGGTTTATATACACATGGTTTATGAAATACTTAACAAATGAGTTTTGCTTCCGCTGTATACAACGAATGATATGTAATGTTCGTAACACTTTATGTTTATGAATGAAAGTTTTATTTAATTATAATTACGAGTTCAACGTGATTGGTGGCTTGGATCATGGTACGTCACACGCCCCGCGGTGTTTTCCGCAAGTGGTATTTTGGGGGTGTGACAATAACCCCCACTTTTTACTGTTTTACATTTTTTTGTAAATGTTTTCGGGGTGGAAAGACATGCACGGTTTTCAGAAACATACAAAGTTTTGAACAAACGTAAAACTCGTATTTCTAAATCATATCACGAATGGATTTCGAGGAACTCAAATGTTTTACGAAAGGTTTATAAATCATATTACTGACCTGTTCACGGACCACATGTTACACGAAAGATCAGCATGGACCTCGAAGGATCATCCTTCGAGGTCTAATGGTCGAACCATGGTCGAACCATATCTTTCGATCACCTCGAAGGATCAGGTGTATCCTTCGAGGCTATCCTTCGATCAGAACCTCTTTCAACTGTTGTCCAAGTCAAACCGGAGGATGGTTGACTTGGTCAACTTACAATACAAATCAGGACATCGTTTATATCAGACCGAATACAGACAAAGTACAGACACAAGTGCACCAACAAACTCCCCCTTGGCTGTAGCTTTGTCTTTGATCTCTAATCTTTGTCTTGTTCTTCTAAAAGTGTAGACTCGTCTTGAACTTCGACGGTCTTTGGTCTTCAAGTCTTCAAGACTCTGATGTCCTATCATGTCTTCAATGTCGGAGGATCTTCAAAGTCTTCACGTCTTGAAAGTAGAAAGTGTATCAACAAACTACCCGTATCATGTAGGAAGTGTGTTGACAAACTCCCCCTTAACATAAGCTCCCCCTTGAGTTATGCTCGTGAAAAGACTTTATCTTTATGAAGTGAGATCCTTGTGGTGATGATGATGGCCAGCGGCGACTCGATCACCTTCATTCATTGAGTGCCTTCGTGTCTTCATTCCAAAGCTCGTCATCGACCATGTTCTCCTAGCCTTTAGAATCTGCACATGCAAGAAATCTAAACGCGTAATGAGAACAACTGCTTGGAATATAGTTAGCATAAACAAATGACACACGTATGACCATGTCACAATCAAACACCGTCCGACAGTTTGAAAGTTTAATAAATTTGCCAATTTTAGCCTTTTAACTTTCAAACATGCAAATTTCGACCGTTTATGAAGATTTAGTCAGTTCGGTTTTCAGTCAGATTTCAGGTAGCGAAGACTTGAGCTCCAACATCGTACGATCGAAAATAAAGCAGAAATAAAATCTTTTTGGCTTTTATAAAGTTTATATTAAAACAAGCCTAAAATCTTTTTGGTATTTTTGAAATTAAAAGACAACAATTTAAAATCCTTTGAGTGTTATCAAACGACATCACCGCTAATGTCGTGCTGATATGCACCAAACGACGAAACTGTTTAAAAGAAATAAAAACAGTTAAGCAGTAAATAAATATATACAGACATTCTTTTTGTGAGTTTCGAGGGTAAGAGAATCATATCAGTGTACGGTCATGCCAAAACACTCTTGTTGTTCAGTTAGTTAACATTAAGATAAGCATCCTATAACAATTATCGGTATTGTTGTCCACTTAAGCTCAACTTATCAGATGTAATCATGTTTAGAGGATACGTTAATGTATGATTTATACTTACCGACCGGTGTTCATCCACATCACGACACATTCCCGTATCAAGGTATGCACGAGAGTTCATCTTACCAGTGAGTATACCGATTATCATCTGTTTGACCGTATAAATTGTGAGATACTCACTTATTTTGATTTGAAAACAAGTCCTTTGTGATATAATCACTTATTGATGAGGAACTTGATTTTCGTATGCATGAGGGCACAGGTGTGAGATACTCACTTATTTTGCTTATGAAGGTAAGGGCAATTTCGAATTATATGCCCAATGGTTCCACACTCAAAACATGATCTTCGTTCAACATACCTCGAAGAATCATGTGTTCTCTTAGCTGATGATGTTGAACCTTGTGAACTCGAGGTACTAGGCTTTGAGCTGTTTTGTTCATTCCTTTTCAAAACAGTAGCTTTCTTGACAAAATCTAAGTTAGATTTATTTTCAAACGTTTCAATTTTGTCCGTTCCCATCGATTTCACAAAGTTAACATTTTTCTTCTTCTTTTGATTCGGCTTCTTCTGGACTTGAGCCGGTGCTTTACCTTTGGGCTTGGTGTGATTTTGCTGTTTTGGCATTGCTGGTAATTTCTTGTTGCCAAATTGTTTTCGAACTTCAGCCTTTGGGATTGGAGGACACTGTGTAACTGTAACATGTGGTCCTTTCTTCCCCAAAAACTTACTTGTCGAATTTTCAAAGACTTTATCGATTAAGGATTGATTAACGTTCTTAATAGGAAAATCTTTGTCTGAGTAAATTTTATCATCACCAACCAAAGTGTACAGCAAGGTCACACTCTCCGACTCCTTCTCAGACGAGGACTCAGTTGCAACAGTCTTAGCGGGTGTGGCAGGGGGATCACATAGAATGTGATTCTCAAGAGGTATGTCCTCATTTTTGACTACCGCATCAGACTTTGCTGGAGCAGCATCATCAGATTCATCATCTGAAGAATCAGCATCCTCAACCTCAACTGGAGGATCCTGTTTCTGTTCAGCAGTTACAGATGTATCTGCTGACACATCCGAATCTGAGGATACTTCTTTCTGGTATCCGAGTCCTGCTGCAAACTCCTTCACATCAAGAGGAACAGATGGTTCGAAGAACACTCTATCCTCCTCATCAGGCATGGCATCATAATTGTGTCTGACTGGTGGTGGACATTTTTTGTATCCTATGCATGTGACATCCCGTTTTTCTTTCTGAACGTCAATGATGTGATCCAACACGTAGCTAGAGCTCAAATAGCTGTCTAGCTTGAGTTGGATTGCCTCACTTTCCGTTTTTACACAGACCATTTCTTTTTGCATTGCCTCAAGACGTGAGATGTACAAATTAATGTCCGTTTGTTTTCTGGAAACCATTTTAGTCAATTCAGTTTTGTCTTTCTTTAATGTCTCAATCATTGACTTAAATTCCTTTTCATGGTTTTCATAAAACATATTGGCTTCTGTGCATTTTGAAAGATCCACAGTCAACTTCTGATTGTGGATGAATGTCACATCATATTTTTCTTGCAAAGCCTCGTGTTTGCTTTGCAATGCACACCACTCAGCATTCAAGGAATTATGTTTGTCTTGCAAGTCAAACAAACTAGCTTGTAAAGCATCATGTTTGGCTTGCAACTCAGACATGTTTGCCTCAAACTCAGCACATTTAGCCTGCAAGCTATCACAGTTATCACAGTTTACAGCAATGGGTTCATCGACACATACCTGACTTGAAGAACTGTCGACATTAGCCATAAAGGCTGAATGGAGAGAAGACGAAGTACAAGCAGCTTGATCCACCAGAACAGATCTTCTTTGAGTTTCTGCTGCAGCTTCCTCCAAAAGTCCATCAATATCAGCATCAACTGAGACACCAGATGTCTCGCCCATATTCTCATCGCCTGACCTAGATGAATCTTCATCAACACTCCTGCTGTACCCAGAAGAGTCTTCATCCTCAGAAGATTCACCACCACTGGCGGAAGATTCTCCACCACTGGTGCTAACTACATTCTTCACAACTTGAGCAAAGCAAGCTGTACCATTAGGAGCATCACCACCAAACTGGATTGACCAGTCGCAACCTTCATCCATCTGAACTACAAGTGCCCGGTTGTCTTGATTGTTGACAGGCACTAATGTACGTTCATTATTCCTGTTCTGGTTCTGCTGGTTGCCCTGGTTTCTGAAGGGGTTCTGGTTTCCATGCTGTGCTGGCTTTGCACATTCCCGTTTAAAGTGACCCCGTTCACCACAGTTGAAGCACCTTACTGCTTGTTTATCGAACCCATACTTGGTGTCTCTCTTACTTTCCAAGCTGGTTCTGCCAGTACTTTCCATCCAATCCTTTGCTCTTCTCACAGCACTAGCAAAGGCCCACTTGATATCCATCAAGTCCATCTCTTCTTTATCTATCTGCCGATAGTCTTCCTGTGTCAGATTAATGTTGCCAATCTGACCTTCTATCAATCCACAGTACGCGCTCACTATAGTGTTAAGTAGCTCCATGTGTTCCTTGGCTACTTCTACACTGACTTTTGAGAAGCTTGAAGTGTCGAGCTGTACTGTATTTGGCTTTGATTGTTGACCAGCAGATGATGTTCCTCCATAACATGCACGTTGTTGTTGAGCAGGAGGCGGAGGAGGAGGTGGTTGGATTGGATTTCCAAATATGTCTGTGGTGGGAGGCGGCTTAACAGGAACTTGTATTGGATTGCCAAAACAATCTGTACTTGTGACAAACGCCGTTTGAATTGGAGCATGTGAACCAGTTCTTGCAGACGAAGAGCTGGAAGTTCCATAATACACTTCTGGATTCTGTGGCAATGGAACTCTCTTCGCCTTCAAGGTTTCCTCCTGATCCTTGTTTTCCAAAAGCTGCACGAAGTCGTTAAAAGTTGTAGTTCTCAACGCTCCGTTATACTTAAGAATTTCCAAGAAATTACTCCATTGAGGAGGTAAGGCATCAGCAAACTTCTTCACCACCTCTGCTTGAGTTGTTGTAACTCCAAAATTGTTCAACTCAGTAAGCAGGTGATAGAAACGACTTGTCATGTCTCCCAGAGACTCCTTATCCATGCAAGCGAAGCTGTCAAATTCTTTCTTGAGTAAGTCATGACGCAGCTGACGTGTTGCTTCATTTCCTACTCCTCTTGTTTTCAACCCGTCCCACAACTTCTTAGTTGTCTTGAAGCTGACAAACTGGTGATAAATATCCTTGCTCAAAGCCTGGGTGAGAATGGCATATGCTTTCTTTTCCAGATCATACGTTTTCTTTTTATCTTCGGGAAGATCAGCAAATGACGCAGTCTCTGAAGCAGCAACCTCTATGGCTTGATCGAAATCTGTGGTGAAACGTATCCACAGTTCCGTATTTTGACCAAGAACATATGTTTTAAACCTCTCAGCCCATCCTGGATATTCATTCAGACTCATCAGTTTTGGGGGTCGATTCAAACTTCCTGTTTCGCTTTCGCTTAATAAAATACTTTGTACACTCGGAGTTTGACCCGTTACTAATGCCCATTGATTTGATGGTAAGGCATTTGCTTGTGAAGATGTAGATACTGGAGATTCGGCCCATGATGGTGATAGACTTGTACACGTGTATTTTCCACTATCAGGAGCCGGTGTACCCCACCATGAAGGAGTAACTCCTGAACTTGTATATTTACCACTATCTGGAGCAGGATTCCACCAACTCGGATTCATGATTGATAAGCAAAATAAATGCTAAGTGAATAATCCGAGAGATCACACAGCCGAACGATCCTGTTCGAAAGATCTGAAATCACAGAAACTTGTTAACAATAAACAGACCACAATCGAAAGATCAGCTATTGTTCGAAGGATCAACAGTACTCGAAAGATTACTGTTGAGTCTTGAACAATAATTTCGAAAGATTCAAGAACTCGAAGGATTCCCTTTTGAAAGATCCTTATCTTTCGAGTCAAATCCCTATCTTTCGGACACTTATCTTTCGAATAGCTAACTTCCGAAGGATCACACTTGTTCGAATGATCAACAGTGTTCGAAGGATCACTGTTGACTTTCGAGCACTGGCTTCGAAAGACTCAAAATCTCGAAAGATTCTCACTTGAAAGATCCTTATCTTTCGAGATAAAACAACTATCTTTCGAAAAGATTCCCTGATCGAAAGATGTGTTTCGAACTTCGAAGGACTACTCGAAAGATGTTTATCTATCGAGCGGTCACTGATCGAAGGATGGTCTTTCGATGTCGAAGGATATCTTTCGAAGTCGAAGGATATCTTTCGAATGGGCACTGACACACTGACACAGATGTGACGGGTTGGTGAAAAGGTGATGGGTAGGTAAGTCAACTTTCGGCAGAATGGTATGGCAGGCTGACAACTTTCCCACCAACCAAGATTTTCAAAGGTAATTTGCCCAAAAATGGAAAACTTAACCCAGAAACCGGTGACCGGAACCTTAACCGGAATATTGCCGGAATTCACCAAATCACTCAAAAACAAGTTTTCAAGTTACCCAACCCACTTTAAACACTCCCGGTTAGTTTAGACACGTTTTTACTCAAAGAAAATGCAAGAAACCAAGTAAAAACAGGTGCAAAACCAAGTGTTTCAACACACCACAACTTGTAAAAACCCGGTTTTAAACAAGGTAAAGAGCCAAGCTCTGATACCACTTGTAGGTCCCTTTTTCGCGGAGGATTACGAACCTAAACCTTGTTATACAAACCTACTAGCGAGTGCGGAATCCAAGCTAGCAAGCAAACCGAGTTAGTAGCAAGTAGAGAAACAAACACACAAAGATTCACCGATTAACACTAGTCGTATTAATGCTAATGAAGGTTCGGTTACAAGCTCAATGTTTACAGAAGTGTTCTATAAACTCTCTAAGTGTGTGTGTGAGTTCTGGGCAGAATGCTCTCTAAGCTTCTATCTCTTGGTGTGTAAAATGGCAGAACTCAGAACTCCAGAACTAACTCACACTCAACACATGCATGGGTATATATACCCAGCTCAGCAGGTCTGGTCGAAGGATTCGACAGATGGTCCGAAGGATCATCTGTCGACCACATGTTACACGAAAGATCAGCATGGACCTCGAAGGATCATCCTTCGAGGTCTAATGGTCGAACCATGGTCGAACCATATCTTTCGATCACCTCGAAGGATCAGGTGTATCCTTCGAGGCTATCCTTCGATCAGAACCTCTTTCAACTGTTGTCCAAGTCAAACCGGAGGATGGTTGACTTGGTCAACTTACAATACAAATCAGGACATCGTTTATATCAGACCGAATACAGACAAAGTACAGACACAAGTGCACCAACAGTTGTCATCAGATTGTTTTACACTAGATACTATATCTGCAAATCAAGAAATTAAAGATGGTGAAGCCACCCTTGTTTCTGAAGGGGAAATGTTCGAATTGGGCTTTTTTAGTCCTGGAAAATCGAAGAACCGATACTTGGGGATATGGTACAAGAAGATATCATATGGTACTGTTGTATGGGTAGCTAACAGGGAGACGCCAATCGCAGATAGATCAGGCATGCTCAAACTTACCAGACAGGGAAACCTGGTAATTCTCAGTGGTGGTAACACCAAGGTCTGGTCATCCGATTCAACGCTATCTGTGCGGAGTAACATACCGTTGGTGGCCATGGCAGTGCAGCTTCTAGATACTGGAAATCTTGTTGTGTGGAATAATAATAAAATGATTTGGCAAAGTTTTGATTATCCTGGTGACACATTTCTACCAGGAATAAAACTCGGGAAGGACTTGGTAACAGGGTTGGAGAGATCCATGACATCTTGGAAGAGTCCTGATGATCCTTCTATTGGTGAGTATAGGAATATACTCAACACGAATGGATATCCACAAGCTTTAAGGTTTCGGGGTGAAGTTTTACAAGGACGACTTGGACCATGGAACGGTCTAGGCTTTAGCGGTTATCCTATTGAAAAAGAAAATCAGATTTACTTCAGTGAGTTTGTGATGAATGAGAAGGAAATCTACCATACATATGCACTTAAAGGTTCAGTTGTTCAACGGGTGGTTTTGACTTGGGATGGCAAGACACTGCTTTTGCAATGGATTGAGCGAATAAAAGACTGGATTGTGTATGCAAACGCTTTAATAGATACTTGTGATCGGTTTTCACTCTGTGGTCCTTATGCAATCTGTAGCATTAACAAGTATCCACCCTGTACTTGTATGCTTGGTTTCGAACCAAGAAATCCAGAAGCATGGGAGGCTTCTGATTGGGTAAGTGGGTGTAAACGCACAAAGCCTCTGCATTGTGGGAATGGTGATGGGGATGGTTTTTTGAAAATTGCAGGAGTAAAGGTACCAGACACACGACGATCATGGTATAATGTAAGCATGACCCTCAGAGATTGTGAGATGGCCTGCAAAAGGAACTGCTCTTGTACCGCTTATACAAGTTTAGATATAAGAAATGGAGGAAGTGGATGTTTGCTATGGCTTGATGAACTTTTGGATACTAGACATTATGATGCAGATCAAGATATTTACATAAGAATGGTTGCCTCTGAGTTAGAAGGTACACAATATTATATAAAAATGAACTACTTTTGTGTTTTTAGCTTTTATGCTAAACTATTATTATTTCTTAATAAAGGTCTTGTGGACTCCCAGTCCAATTTCAACAAGAAAAGAATGCTTTTAGTGTTCCTTTTAACTTCATTAGCTGTGCCACTTCTCTTTGCAATGGCATATGCCTATAGAAACATAACAAAAAGGCCTCACATGAAAAGCCGAGGTAACAAATAGGAGCAAGTAATGTTGCCACTTTTGCATGTTTATGGGATAGGAAATTTTGAAAACCATGCAACAATATCATTTTGTAGGGAAGTGGAATGTGCATGATGAAAAGAATACAAGTCTGCAGATGGAACAGCTTGATGACATACAATGTTTTAGCCTATATGAAGTAGCCAGGGCCACAAGTAACTTCAGTGTCTCCAATATGATTGGGGAAGGCGGCTTTGGTCCCGTTTACAAGGTAGCTTCTTAAATATAATACATTGCTTATCCCTATCGTGAACATAAAGTATAAAATCTACAGAACTATAAGTTACCATATACTCATAATGATAGTCATAACCATAATGTTTAAGGGTGTGTTGGAAGATGGAAGAGAAATAGCCGTGAAGCGACTTTCAGAAACATCCCAACAAGGGCTTGATGAGTTCAAGAATGAAGTAATTTGTATTGCAAAACTTCAGCATCGGAATCTTGTGAAGCTTCTTGGATATTGCGTTCATCAAAATGAACTGATTTTGATTTATGAATACATGACTAACAAAAGCTTGGACTGGTTTCTCTTCGGTTTGACTCATTCTCCATGGTTTCACTTATAATCTTACTTTTAAACTTCATCTAATAACAATTGACGTATCACCTTTCGGCAGATGAAACAAGAAGTTCGGTTCTTAACTGGCCTCAGAGATTTAATATAATACATGGGATAGCTCGAGGTATTCTATATCTACATCAAGATTCCCGCCTTCAAATTATCCACAGAGATCTCAAGGCAGGTAATATTTTGCTGGACGGGGACATGAATCCAAAAATATCCGACTTCGGCCTTGCTAGAAAATTTGTAGGACATGATACAAGTGCTAAGACAAAGAAAGTAGTTGGCACATAGTAAGAATTTTTCCTAACTTTGTTTCTTTTCCTCCATAAAATAAGGAAGATGAGGTCAAACCAAAACCTCTATAACACTAATCTGTAAACTTATTTGTTTAACCTGTTTGTAGTGGTTACATTTCTCCAGAGTACGCCGTACACGGGCGTTTCTCTATAAAATCTGATGTGTTTAGTTTTGGTGTTCTCGTTTTGGAGATAATTAGTGGAAAGAAGAACAAAGAATTCTCTCATGGAGGCCATAGTGATAACCTTCTTGGACATGTAAGTTAAGTTGTAAGACCAGATCCCAATATCTTGACCGGAAACTAGTGTAGTTAAAAATGTGTGTTTTGGTTTCATATAATGTAGGCATGGAGACTCTATAAAGAAGGCAGGTCCATTGAATTAACAAGTGGATCTTTACAGGCCTCGCGTGTGGCCTCTGAAGTACTAAGATCTATACATGTTGCACTATTATGTGTGCAGCATCATGCAGAAGATAGACCAACGATGTTGTCAGTGGTTCTGATGCTGGTTAGTGAGGGACCATTGCCTGAACCTAAAACTCCTGCATTTTTCAGTGAGGAGAGCAACCGTGAACTCAAATCACTTCCATCTATTGATGCACGCACGATAACACTAATGTATGGTCGATAGCATGTTCATACCTGTAGTTCCTTCCTCATTTTCTATTTTAATCACCCCTTCGTAAATATCTGATAATTTTACAAGTTGAGAAACTACCCTTCTTGACTTTATAAACAATTAATCTATTTATATATTATGAATGATGGTGTTTGCTCTTTTAGAGATTTGTAAAGCTGACTAAGATCATTTATCTGTTCATCAAAACCTAAATGGTTAAAAAGGTGTGCTGCTTCAACGAACATGAATTGTTTCGGTTCATAAAATATCTCAACAGTAAAAGAGCTTTAGAATAGCAGAAATGCATACTGATCTCAATCAAGTCTTTCAGTGTTGTACAATAAAATTCTTGCATAAGACTTCAGAAATAAACAGTGTTTCTTCTATATAGGCTCTCTATACTTTAATATCAGATATCCAGATAAGCATGTGATTCCTCTAAGTTCCTCTTAAGATTATCTCTTATTACGCGCGTATAGACAAAGACTGCTCTGTGTCCCAACCAAAATTTTTAGACTATGAGTTAGTTAAACATGCACTACAAAACAAATGACTTTCACCAGTTGATGACCCCTATTTGCTTTTGCCTTTCCGTTTGCAACAAAAAAGATCAATTCCTTGAACATATTGTTGGTGCACTTGTGTCTGTACTTTGTCTGTATTCTGTATCGTGTCGATATTAAACGATGTCAGTTGTTAATCTTGTAAGTTTGACCAAGTCAACCATCCTCCTGGTTTGACTTGGACAAACAGTTAGATCATGATTGTAAGTTGTCTGTGTCGAAGGTTGGGTCATCGAAGGATTGCTTCTATCCTTCGATGAGCTCGAAAGATATCCCACGAAGGATACTAATGGACCTCGAAGGATATACCATCCTTCGAGGTATATATGGATCATTCGATGGCTGTTTGATCGAAAGATGATGTTTCGATCAGTAATCCTGATCCTTCGACCAGATGATCTGTGTTGGGTATATAAACCCATGCAGTGTGTTCATTTCAGTGTGACACGAGAGACAGAAAGATACACTCGAGAGATAGAGAGAACATTCTGTCAAGAACACACACACACACTTAGAGAGTTTGCAAAACTGATTTGTAAACATTGAGCTTGTAACCGAACCTTTCATACGTATTAATACAGTGGTGTTAATCGGTGAATCTTGTGTGTTTTGTGTTTGTGCTTGTCTCAACTCGGTTGCACTCTAGCTTGGATTCCGCACTCGCTAGTGTGTTAAACATAACAAGGATTAGGTTTAACCTCAACCTCCGAGGGACCTACAAGTGGTATCAGAGCTAAGGCTCTTTTCCTTGTTAAAAACCGGGTTTGTTCAAGTCTTGGTGTGTTTGGACACTTGGTTTAGTACCCGTTTTTGATGGTTTTCTTGCATTTATAAACATAAAAACACGTTCTAAACTTACCGGGTGTGTTCAAGATCGGGTTGGGTAACTTAAAACTTGTTTTTAAGAAACTTGGTAATTTCCGGCCAAAATTCCGGCTTATCTCCGGTGACCGGGTTCTGGATAAGATTTTCCATTTTGGGAATATTTTATTAGTCAAATCCTGTTTGGTGAAAAGGTAAGGTCTGACCATACCCTTTTGCTGAAAGTTGACTACCAACCCATCACCTTTTTCACCAGCCTGTCATCTCAGTGTCAGTTGTGTCAGTTCCATTCGAAAGATATCCTTCGAAGTCGAAAGATTATCTTTCGATCAAAGGAGGTTCGACAGATAACCATCCTTCGAACAATCTTTCGAAGTCTGTGATCTATCTTTCGAGCTCAGGGGAATCTATTCGAAGGATACATTTACGAAAGATAAGGATCTTTAAATTGTGAATCTTTCGAAATCGTTGTTCGAAAGATAAGGATCTTTCATTGTGAATCTTTCGAAATCGTTGGTCGAAAGATAAGGATCTTTCATTGTGAATCTTTCGAAATCAATTGTTCGAAATTCAACAGTGATCTTTCAAACACTGTTGATCCTTCGAACAAGTGTTGATCCTTCGAACAAGGTGTTGATCCTTCGATCTTAGTCTATTTGAATTTAACAGTTTGTGTTTGTTTAGGTCTTCTATTAGTATTTCATCAAAATGAGTTGTACAAGTCCTTGGGACTGGAGTATTGACTCACAATCTAGTCAAGAGCTAACCTCTGCTGCAGCTTGGGCGAAAAGTATGTTTCCACCGCCATCAATCAGTCCAAGTCAATGGGCATTGGTATCCAATCAAAGTCAAAGCATTCAAAATCTTTTGATTAGTGAAAGCGAAACGGGCAGCAACAATCGTCCACCAAAGTTGAACCATATGAACGACTTTCCATCATGGAAAAACCGTTTTCACACGTATGTTCAAGGGCAAAGCACCGACCTTTGGACATGTTTCATCAATGCATTCAATGCTAATCTTGAGGTTGCAGCGTCCACTTCAGAAGGTTATGCTAACATGCTCGAAAATGACAAGAAGGCTTATGAATTGGAGAAAAAGGCCTTTGCTACACTTACACAAGCACTCAACAAAGATATCTATCATCAGTTCTCCTACTGCAAGACCACGAAAACATTGTGGGACGCCTTAGTTGCTAGAGGAGAAGGCAATGCAGCTACTCGAAAGTCTCGTCATGATTTGTTGAAGAAAGAGTTTGAATCGTTTCAATTTTTGGAAAACGAAACTCTATGATAACACGGTTCTATCATCTGATTAGTGAAATGTGTGCTTATGGGGTTGTATCTACTCAACAAGACATGGTGAATAGGTTTGCTGACGCCTTACCTCCAAAATGGAGTTCTTTTATTGAGTTGTTGAAGCATACTGGAACTCTAGACACGGTTAACATCTATGAGTTCATTCAGAAACTAGAACATAAAAATGATGAAGAAATCAGGAAAGCAAAGCGAGCTCCCGCTCCTCAGAATACAGAAATGTACCTTCCAGGCTTCGATGTTTTGGCAAGATCCGCTGCAGCTCAGCAACCTAAACTGCAAACTGCATTTGTGTCCAACACAAGTTCTCTTCCGTTTCCTCAATCAACTGCTGCTCCAGCTTTTGATCCGAGGTCTTACATTCCCGTCCCAACACAGCCACAAGTACAACCACCACAACAACAACAGCAGGCTCATTATACAAACAATCCTCAACCTCAAAACCCTAACACAATCCGAGTCGATAATTCAAACCTCTCACACATCAGCATTGAAGTTGCTAAGGAGCATATGGAGATTATCAATACAATGGTCAGTGCTTACTGTGGTTTGGTAGTAGGTCAGCTTGGAAACATCAACATGACCAATGAAGATTATCAACAGATCGACAAGGAAGAAATGGAGTTGATGGATATCAAATGGGCTTTTGCTAGTGCAGTGAGAAGGGCAAAAGATTTCATGGCTCGAACTGGAAGAACTTCGTTGGAAGGAAAGAAAGATACGAAGTATGGGTTTGATATCAACGCCGTTACATGCTTCAATTGTGGTAATAAAGGGCACTTCAAACGTGAGTGCACTCGACCAACAAAACAAGGCAATCACAACCCTTTCAGAAACCAGACGAGTAATACAAATGTGAATGCCCAGCAAGAAAACCGTGATAGGAGGATTGTGGCAGTTAATAACAATCAGGGCCAGCCTGGAACTTCAAACCCCAATCGGGCTTTGACTGTTCAAGCTGATGAGGGGTGTGACTGGTCTGTGCAGTTTGGTGAAGGTGATCAAGGAAGTGGAACAGCTTGTTATGCAAAGATCATCAATCACATCAAGCATGATCATAAAGAAGAGTCCTCGGAAAGTGATGACAGTTCTGGTTATTCTGGAAGTTCTGATGAAGAAGGCTCTGTTTCTGGGGATAATCAATCAGAGTCTGATGTGAAGGAGGAAGCAGGTTCTGGTGTTGAGGATTTATTGAATGAAGCTGATGATCTCTTATGTCAGAAATCAATTCTGATCAAGAAGGCTGCTACTACATCCAGGGAAATGGAAAAGTTCTTTTCTGAAGACGGATCTTTTTCTTTTCAAACTGCTTTTATGACAAATGTGTCAGCCTCTTCGAGTCAGGTAAATTCTGAACCTCCTGCTCCTAGTGTTTGTGAATCATGTGCTGAAATGAAGCTTGAACTAGAAAAGCTTCATAGTCATAATCAAAATTTGGTTATTGAACTTTCCAAATGCAAAGAGGCAAATATGGCTTTAACTCGGAACGAAAAAGATTTTAAATCAGTAATTGAAACATTAAAGAAAAATGTGTCCGAAGTGAACAAAGTAGTTTACCACAAGCAAGTAAGTATAAATGAATACATTAACATTGTGGAAGAAACTAAGAAGCAATTAGCCATTGCCCAATGCGAGCATGATGCGATCAAACAAAAATTGGAGAGTTATTCTAACTCCCAATTTGTGCTTGATCACATCATCGATGTTCAACAACCGAAGGGAAATCAGAAAGGCATAGGGTATAAGAAATGTCCGCCCCCTTTGATGAACAATTATACCAAGATGCCTGATGAGGAGGAAATGCCTCGGTATGAACCCAGTGTGCCTCTTGATGTTGAGGAATTTGCTACTGGCCTAGGGTTCAAACCGGACAATTCTTCAAACTCATCCTCTAAGCAACAAGAAACTTCATCATCCATGAAGCAGAGTCCTCCAATTATCGAGGACTATGAGACATCGGATGATGAACCAGAATTGGATGTAAGTGATCAGGATAAATCACTTAACAAGATGAAAGGAGTAGTTATTCCATGAGAGAATCACATTCTTTGTGATGTCCCATCTGTTAAGAAACAAGTGATTGATTCTGTCAAAGTTGATAAGACATGTGTGTCTACTGTTAAAAGCAGTAATGTGTTGTATACATTGGTTGGAGATGATAAAATCTACTCAGATCACGATTTCCCAATTAAAAATGTAAATCAATCTCTGATTGATAAAGTCTTTGAAGACAACACAAACAAATTTTTGGGAAAAACACTTCCGGGAATTGTTGTAACACAATGTGATCCAATTCCTAAGGCTGAGATTAGAAAACAGTTTGGTAATCAAAAATCTTCAACCACTCAACAACCTAGTGCTTCTAATGGTAAACAACCAGTCAAACGAGCTCAAAAGCATAAGGTCTCTCAGATGAAATCTAAAACAAAAGGAGCTCGATCTCAAAATAAAGCAAAAAGTGTCAAATTCGTGGCATCCACGGGTACTGATAAGATTGAGACTTTTGAGAATAAATCAAACACAGATTTTGTACAACAGGTCAGGATCTTAAAACGTAACCTTGATAACAATTACACTCAACGCACAAATGGGTGTGATGAAAAGGCTAGTACCTCGGGTTCCACGAGTTCGACATCTTGTGGTCAATCAAGTTCTCCTAAATTTGTTGAAAGGAGAACATGTTTTAAATGTGGAGAAATTGGGCACATCATCAAAAACTGCCCAAATGCTCCAAAGAATAAATTTGTTGAGAAAGCTCCACCTGAAACAGTTCATCCTCAACGTCGGTCAGTTTCACCTAACCATGATAAACGAACTGTAAAAGAACAAGAAACTAAACAACGACGTAAGAACATGAAAACTGTTGAGAAAGCTTTGAAATTTGAAGTTAAAACAGTTCAAAGGGAACCAAGTGTGTCACAACCTGTTAAACCAGAATCTTCAAAAACTAGTAGGCAAAAACAAACTTGGTTACCTAAGGCGGGTGACAATTCAGGGGGAGCAGTTGTTCTTGAAAACCATCAAGAGATTGATATCACGTTTCGTGATGCTCAGGGACGACCCAAGACCACTAAGGCTTGGGTCCGATCCTCAACTGATGTTTTTAAATGACATGTGCAGGGTGTTCTAGGAGGAACTATTAATAGTCACTGGATTGTTGATAGTGGAGCATCCAGGCACATGACTGGCGACTTACGGCTCCTATACGACGTGAGAAACATTAGAGGAGGGTATGTCGCATTTGCGGGAGACAAAGGCGGATTCATCACTGGAGAGGGAAGTATCTCCAATGGTTTTGTGTGCTTCGATAAGATCAATTATGTTAAGCAAATTGATCATAATCTTCTCAGTGTGTCGCAAATCTGCGATAAAAAATTCTCTGTGCATTTTGATGATGCCGGCTGCTATGTGCTGAAACCTGGATTCAAAATTCCACAAGAATGGATTCTCTTATCGGCTCCGAGAGTTAATGATCTTTATATTCTCGACATGAGCCAAGCGATTACAACATCTGCACAAGTCACTTGCTTTGTCTCGAAAGCCACGGAAAAGGAGTCTATATCTTGGCACAGAAGAATGGGACACATTCACTTGAGAAAGATGAACCATTTGGTGAAAAATAATCTTGTGAATGGTGTGCCTGTGAGAAGTTTTCATTTACAAGATATCTGTGTCTCGTGCCAAAAGGGGAAGCAAACAAAGAAGTCTCACCCTTTGAAGAAAATCAACACTGTCAGCATGCCTCTCGAACGTCTTCATATGGATCTTTTTGGACCTATGAAACACAAGACAACATTCGGAGATGCTTATTGTCTAGTTGTTACTGATGATTATTCTAGATTTTCTTGGGTATCCTTCATGGCACACAAGAGTCAAACTCCTGGCATCCTCAAGGATCTTCTTACAATGTTGGAGAATCTCTATTCGTTGAAAGTGAAGAAGATCCGAAGCGACAATGGAACCGAATTCAAGAATCAAGTTATGGATGAGTTTTGTACTTCTAAAGGCATTCTTCATGAGTACAGTTCTCGTTATACTCCACAACAAAATGGTGTCGCGGAGAGGAAGAATCGGACGATTATCGAAACTGCAAGAACAATGTTAGTAGAGTCGGAACTCCCTATTCAATTCTGGGGGGAGGCTGTATCGGCTGCATGCTACACGTTAAACAGAGTTCTTACAGTAAAGAGACATGGCAAAACTTGCTTCGAACTCCTTCAGAAAAGGAAACCGGATCTTTCTTACCTAGAACCGTTTGGTGCTCCATGTACTATGATTGAGCCGGATGGAAAGTTTGGAGCTAAAGCTATCGAGGGTTTCTTCCTTGGATATGCTACTCCGAATTTTCGTGTTTGGAATCTGGCTACCAAAAAGATTGAGCTATGGAGTGAAGTGAGGGTTCAAAGGTACACGAGTCCTGTTAGGGCTCCGGGTGATCCGTGGATGTTCGATTATGATGGACTATTTGACTCCTTCAATCTGCCAACCTTTGACGAAGAGTCAGCAGCGGCTAGGATGTTGTTGGAAAGTGACAACGTTGCTGTCTCGCCTTTGGTTAGACCTATTGTTGTTGACCCTCAAGCTTCTTCGTCTGTCAACAATATGGTTCAAAATGAGGTTTATGAAGATGCTGCTGATTATAATGAATCTTCTGAAGATGATGAATATCATGATGCAGCTGAAGGATCTTCGGCTCCAGTTGCTCCTGTTCAAGGTGCCTCTGTTGATACACCTCATATGCAGAATGTAGACACTGCTGAAGGGAATGCATCCACCTCTACGCACATTCCTGGTGTGGAGTTGGTTGTTGATCTTAATCTTAACAATTTGGGTATCAATGCACGTGTGTCAGAAAATCCTGAAATGAGGATTCATGATACCCACCCCCAGCAGAATATTATAGGAGATGTCCATCGCGGTTGAGAAACAACCGGAATGCTGGTTTGTATTCAGCTATAAGAGAATCTGGTCTTCAGAATGACTGGTCCTTCGCGTGTTACGTGTCACAAGAAGAACCAAAATCGTGGAAAGAAGCCATGAAAGATAACTCTTGGGTTGAAGCCATGCAGGAAGAATTGCAGCAATTTCAAAAGCTTGGTGTTTGGAAGCTTGTTGAAAGACCTGAGAACTACAAGAAAATTGGCACTCGATGGGTTTTCAAATGCAAGAAAGACGACCGTGGAGTGGTTATTCGGAACAAAGCACGTTTAGTCGTTCAAGGTTTTCGACAGATAGAAGGAATCGACTACAACAAAGTCTATGCACCTGTTGCACGTCTGGAAGCAATTCGGATCTTTCTGGCTTATGCCTCATTCAAAGGATTCAAGGTTTACCAGATGGACGTCAAAAGTGCATTCTTACATGGTGTGGTTGAAGAAGAGGTATATGTCGAACAGCCTCCAGGTTTTGAAGATCCTATCCATCCCGATCGGGTTTGGTTGCTCAACAAAGCTCTCTATGGTCTACATCAAGCACCGCGAGCTTGGTATGCAACCTTATCTACCTATCTGCTAGAGAACGGTTTTCGAAGAGGTCTTATCGACTGTACTCTTTTCATCAAAGAACAAGATGGAGATCTTCTTCTGGTACAGGTATACGTTGATGATATTATTTTTGGTTCTACTAATGATGTCTTGTGTAGGAATTTCGAGCGCATTATGCAGGATAAATTCGAGATGAGTGCTATGGGGGAAATGACCTTCTTCTTGGGCCTACAAGTGCAACAAACTGAGTCTGGGATATTCATCCATCAGACTAAATATGTTGGTGACATCTTGAGCCGGTTCCAGATGTCTGATGCAACGCCCATTGGTACCCCACTGCCACAAAATCACGGAATTACTCCAGACTTGAAGGGTGAAGCTGTTAGCCCCTCATACTACCGCGCAATGATCGGATCTCTTATGTACCTCACAGCATCAAGGCCAAACATAATGTACCCAACGTGCCTGCTTGCCAGATATCAAGTCAACCCGAAGGCCTCACATCTTGCAGCTGTAAAAAGGATTTTTCGTTATTTGAATGGTTACCCTGACACCGGTCTATGGTACCCTAGGGATAATGACTTTGACTTGATCGCATTCAGTGATTCTGATCATGGCGGATGCAAAATCGACGGCAAATCCACAATGGCTGGATGTCAGTTTTTAGGAAATCGCCTAGTCACATGGCAGTGCAAGAAGCAGACGTGCGTCGCTACATCAACATGCGAAGCTGAATACATTGCTGCCTCGAGTTGTTGCTCCCAAGTTCTTTGGATCCAACAACAATTACGCGACTACGGTTTTGAATTCCTAACTACTCCTATTTACGTTGATAATTCTGCTGCATTACAGATCACTAGAAATCCTGTGCAGCACTCAAAGACCAAACACATCGAAATCAAATATCACTTCATACGTGATTGCTTTGAGAAAAGGCTAATCGATGTTGTTAAGGTCCACACCGATGACCAACGTGCCGACCTTTTTACCAAAGCATTTGACAAATCAAGATTTGACTTTTTATTATTGGTAAACGGCATTAAGGTCAAGCAAGAGTAAACCAACATCCGATAATCATTTTTGTAAATACCTTTGTGTTTTAAATTTGTCTTAGTTTATTGATTTTAGGGGGAGTAAATCCAAAATTCGAAAATACAAAAACATTGAAAAATTTTAAAAACACAAAAACAATAGAAAAACAAAAATGAGTTTCCTGGCGAGCAAAAGAGAAAATGATAGTACATCAGTGGTCTATCCAAACCTCTTTAAACCTTAAATGATAAATGATAAGCAGCTCTATATAAGATGTATCGGTAGGCTCACAATCATTTTAAAGTGTGCAGGATGATATAAACTTAAATCGACCGAAGACCAGGTGGGAACCATTCATTGGCATATGGTCTTAGTACCGAAATTTCGTTTGATAGATTGCCGAGGTTCAGAGATATTCGGTCTTTATGCTGCTTATCATCTGAGTATCATGGTTGTATCTTTTACCGAAAAATAACGGGGACGCAAGTCTAGATCTTCCATGATACTATACATACGTGTACATATTACATACTGCATTCGACCTCAATAAGTGATAAACAATCACATGTCCCTTCAAATAAGTGATAAAATATCACATTTATCCGGGAGTCAAGTTCGTCTCTCTGCTGTACGGAAGTACTGACCTGTTCACGGACTTGCTCCTGTGCCCTCATGCATATGAAAATCAAGTTCCTCATCAATAAGTGATTATATCACATAGGGCTTGTTTTCAAATCAAAATAAGTGAGTATCTCACATCATATACGGTCAAACAGATGATAATCAGTATACTCACCGGTAAGATGAATTCTCGTGCATACCTTGATACGGGAATGTGTCGTGATGTGGATGAACACCGGTCGGTAAGTATAAATCATACCTTAACGTATCCCCTCGCCATGATTACATCTGATAAGTTGAGCTTAAGTGGACAACAATACCGATAATTGTTATAGGATGCTTATTTTAATGTTAACTATCTGAACAACAAGAGTGTTTTGACATGACCGTACACTGATATGATTCTCTTACCCTCGAAACTCGCAAAAAGAATGTCTGTATATATTTATTTACTGCTTAACTTTTTATTGTTTTATTTTAAACAGTTTCGTCGTTTGGTGCATATCAGCACGACATTAGCGGTGATGTCGTTTGATAACACTCAAAGGATATTAAAATTGTTGTCTTTTAATTTATTCAAAAATACCAAAAAGATTTTAGGTGTGTTTTAATATAAACTTTATAAAAGCCAAAAAGATTTTATTTCTACTTTATTTTCGATCGTATGATGTTGGAGCTCGAGTCTTCGTTACCTGAAACCTGTCTGAAAACCGAATTGACTAAATCTTCATAAACGGTCGAAATTTGCAAGTCTTTGAAAGTTAACACTAAAATTGACAAATTTATTAAACTTACAAACTGTCGGACGGTGTTTGATTGAAACATGGTCATACGTGTGTCATTTGTTTATACTAACTATTCCAAGCAGTTGTTCTCATTACGCGTTTAGATTTCTTGCATGTGCAGATTCTAAAGGCAAGGAGAACATGGTCGATGACAAAGCTTCGGAATGAAGACACGACGTGAAGGCACTCAAATGATGAAGATGATCGAGTTGCCGCTGACCATCATCAACACCACAAGGATCTCAAGCTATAATGATCAAGTCTTTCACAAGCATAACTCAAGGGGGAGCTTATGTTAAGGGGGAGTTTGTCAACACACTTCCTACATGTTACGGGTAGTTTGTTGATACACTCTCTGCTTTCAAGACGTGAAGACTTTGAAGATCCTCCGACATTGAAGACTTGAAAGGACATCAGAGTCCTGAAGACACGAAGATCAAAGATGATCAAGATCGAGACAAAGCTACAGCCAAGGGGGAGTTTGTTGGTGCACTTGTGTCTGTACTTTGTCTGTATTCTGTATCGTGTCGATATTAAACGATGTCAGTTGTTAATCTTGTAAGTTTGACCAAGTCAACCATCCTCCTGGTTTGACTTGGACAAACAGTTAGATCATGATTGTAAGTTGTCTGTGTCGAAGGTTGGGTCATCGAAGGATTGCTTCTATCATTCGATGAGCTCGAAAGATATCCCACGAAGGATACTAATGGACCTCGAAGGATATACCATCCTTCGAGGTATATATGGATCATTCGATGGCTGTTTGATCGAAAGATGATGTTTCGATCAGTAATCATGATCCTTCGACCAGATGATCTATGCTGGGTATATAAACCCATGCAGTGTGTTCATTTCAGTGTGACACGAGAGACAGAAAGATACACTCGAGAGATAGAGAGAACATTCTGTCAAGAACACACACACACACTTAGAGAGTTTGCAAAACTGATTTGTAAACATTGAGCTTGTAACCGAACCTTTCATACGTATTAATACAGTGGTGTTAATCGGTGAATCTTGTGTGTTTTGTGTTTGTGCTTGTCTTAACTCGGTTGCACTCTAGCTTGGATTCCGCACTCGCTAGTGTGTTAAACATAACAAGGATTAGGTTTAACCTCAACCTCCGAGGGACCTACACATATCCAATCATAAAATCATAACTATAAAGTATAAACCACATTCTTTCAGACAATACGTCCAACATCTGGTGTGCCATGTTCTATCAAAATATTGGGCATTGCAAAATTTGTCATTTTTCATGATGCAATTAGAGAGGGAAAAGAAAATAGATAAATAAATAATAGAAAGTTAGAGACGGGAACAGAGAAAAAAATAGCTTGAAGCATCATCCATGCGAACAGAGTTTTTTTATTCAAACTCATGCTAGTAGACCAATGTGCCCTTCTAGACCAATTGTTATAATCCAATTGTATATTTTTTTAATGACTAATTGCATACCATAAGGATTGAACCCATGATCTCTTACTATCATTAGGTCTATCGAACTCACTAATACTACTAGGCTATTCCCAAATGGATTATCCAATTGTATAATACGAAGCAGAACCTTGTACAAGACGAAGTTAATAGACGAATATGAATTGTTATTGTTATCCATTTATAAAATATGAACTTTGAAGGAATGCAATTGACTGATCGGCATCTAAAGCCGCAAATCCGCACGCCAACATAGGGGGTCGGAGCAATTGCCTAATGTATTCGAAATTTCACCATTCACGTATTGTTGGCCCACTTTTACCCTAAACTATCTTAAACACATTAGTAGGTGGAAACACTACCCTAAACCATAGACTTCACCCTTTTACCTTTTACACTATTATTTGTCTCCATGCACACTACTCTCTCTATCTCTCTCATACCCACACTCGGTAACTACAAATCTACAACCCCAACCACGCTACCCAATTTGGGGTACCCGAATAAATACGGGCGGTGCACCCGATTTGGGTACCTACCCAAACCCCCTACCACAAGGTGCAACCATCGCTTAAGAACATATAAGTGTTTAAAATTCGTACGGTTTTTGGGTTAATTGGGTTCACCCAATGAAGATGTTTCAACCCATTAACCGACCCAATTAAATGCTATCGGGTTCGGTTCAGTTAACTCAGATCCATTTAGTCTTGGTGATTGTCAAAAAAAAAGGTAAAAAACTTAAAGAAAAAAAAGGCTAAAAGCCTTGGGAAAAAAGTGGTAAAATGAAAAAACAAAAAAAGTAGGAAAAAAATAAAATTGGTAAATATGAATTATTAAGTTTCTTTCTCTGATTTATCTCTTTGAGTTATAATACAAAGTATTTAAAAGTAAGAAGTGTAAGAAACCACCAGAGAGTGACAAGTGTCCTAGGAGGAATTAAATGAAAAGGGTAATTTTGTCTACAAGAGGAAAGAGAATATGCACATGCAAGTCACATGTTATTCCCCCCCCCCCCCCAGTTTTTAAATGTCCGTAACCTTTTTATACATCATTTGATTTTTAAAAAAATTATACCATAAAATCGATCGTTTTTTTATCTTTAATATGAGTACCATATTGTTATATTTTTCAAAAAAAATTTCAAAAACCCAGTTGTATATTACACAATGGACATGAAGTAAAACACAATGTAAAGTAGATAAAAAACACAATCAATCACAACAGATAAAGACACAATGGACAAAATACTAAAACACAATGACCATAATGTATAACACAATGGCGATAACATATAACACAATAAGTATCAGACTAAATAAAAACACAACTGATGACAACAGATAAAAGACACAATTAATGACAACAGATAAAAGACACAATGGAGAGCAGATGAAGACACAATGGAAAACAAACTAAAAACACAATACACAACAAACGAAAACACAATGAACAAAGATAATAAAAAAATTGAACAAATTATTAAAATACAATGGACAACATATTAAAACACAATGAATAACATATTAAACACAATGACCTGAACTAATAACACAATTTATAGAAAACCCAGATATAACACCATCTTCATTGTATCATATATTGTGTTATAGGTTCTTAAAAAAACGCAATGGATAGAACCCAAATTAACATTGTGTTTTAGGTTTTGATAATAACACAATGGACATGATGTAAAACACAATGTAAAGTAGATCAAAAACACAATCAATCACAACAAATAAAGACACAATAGACAACATACTAAAACACAATGACCATAACATATAACACAATGGCGATAACATATAACACAATAAGTATCAGACTAAATAAAAACACAATTGATGACAACAGATAAAAGACACAATTAATGACAGCAGATAAAAGACACAACGGAGAGCAGATGAAGACACAATGGAAAACAAACTAAAAACACAATACACAACAAACTAAAACACAATGAACAAAGATAATAAAAAAAATGAACAAATTATTAAAACACAATGGACAACGTATTAAAACACAATGAATAACATATTAAACACAATGACCTGAACTAATAACACAATTTATAGAAAACCCAGATATAACACCATCTTCATTGTGTCATATATTGTGTTATAGGTTCTTAAAAAAATGCAATGGATAGATCCCCAATTAACATTGTGTTATAGGTTTTGATAATAACACAATGTATAGAAACTCTACTGACGAAAACCTAGTTAAAAGACACAATAACCTGAACCTTTAACACAATGCAAAAAAAAAAAACTCAGTAAAAATGAAAATTTTATTTTATTTTTATATGATAATATGGTACTCATATTAAAGATAAAAAAACACTCGTTATTATGGTGAAATTTTTAAAAAAAAAAAATGTCGTATGAAAAAGTTATGGACGTTTTAAATCGATGGGGGAATTGGCATGTGCCTTCCATGTGGAGAGAGAAAATCCATAAATATAGGATTCCCTTTTATGCCGTTCTATTATCTTCTTTTCCCTACAACAAATCTCAACCCTCCAAATCTAAAATCAATGGACTAGAATCCTTCTTATTTATTTTATCCTTTGTATTTGATCGTAACCCTATAAAAATGGATCAATTTTATATTTCTAGCTTTAAGATATAAGATATCATGGAGAGGTTTATTAAGGAAACAGAAAAATGGGGAATCAAGTTTTACATTTAAAAAATTCATAGAAAACTTATTTTTACATAATTTTTTTGGGATTTTTTTTTTGTATATAAACACATGTAAAAGTTGTTCAAATAAAAAATTAACTTTTTTTAACTATTACTAATACTTTTCTTAAACTTTATTAAAATGACTTCTATATATGTTTATATGCAAAAGCCTCGAAAAAAATTAAGTACAAATATTATTTTTATATGTGAAAATGATTTTTATGATTTTTTTAACATGTTTTACCCATAGTTCTCCGCTTCCCTATTTTTTTGTGGTTACCCAATGTGTTGGTGCAATAATGTGTAATGCATGCGTCTTTTTTAGAGTATGTTTGTTTATATATAAGTGTTGGTAGCATAACATGTTAAATTGTAAAAGTTTGATTTTGTAATAGACTCGTGTGCGCATGAGTCATACGCGAGTATGAGTATCTAAGTGTATGAGTCATACGCACGGAAGACGAGGTCTATATATAGTGACCTCTGTACGCATGAGGTCATAACTTTGGATTTGGATCTTTTTGATACGAAGTGTAAACACAACGTTATGCTACTGAAATTTAAATAGAAAAGATATATTATGAAACAAGTGTATTGCTAGTTCAACATTTGGATTTCGCACTTATGTCGAACTCGTAGATTTCCGCACGTGTTCGTTTTTCAAGTTTTATCAAGATCTACACATCACCTACCCATCCTACATGTGGTATCAGAGTAGGAGAATGGATATCTACTTGTGATACGCTTGGATTTTGAAGATTTTGGGTGAAAAGGCTTCAAAAAGAATCATTTTTCAAGTTTCTACTAGTTTCCACGGTTAAAAAGTTCTAAATTTCTTCTCACATCTTCATTTTTCATTTTGGAACAATATATCAAAAAAAAAAAACCTCAACCAAATTCATCCATTTTCATCTCCAAATTGTCAAAAATGGTTCTGGACGCAGGAGGATAGTCAACACGGAGGAAGGTCATACGCACGAGCTCCTACACGCGCAAGAGTCCCACGTTTAAAGGTGTCTTGCATTCAGTTGTTCATACGCTTAAAATTTTTCTGCGTTTTGGGTCATCCGCTTAGAAGGTTATACGCTTGGAGTCATACGTTTGGAAGTGTTATTTCTCAAAAAAATTTCTAAGGCATGGATTTGGGTATGTTTAATGCTTTTGCTATAGGTGGGAGTTCATATAGCATAGTTCAAAACATGAATTTGGATAACGAGATGGGAACGTCCATTAAACCACCAAAGTTTCTACAGATGGAAGATTACCCACGATGGGCTACTCGGTTCAAGAATTACATGCAAGCAACATGCTTAGAAGCTTGGATGGCGATTGAAGATGAGTTCTTGATTGCAAGAACTAAAGGTGGAGAGAAGATTAAGATTTCTCATATTTCAGATGTTGAAAAAGAGCATTATACGAGATAGAAGAAAATGTATAATATGCTTCAACAGTAGATCAAAGACGATATTCCACATCTTCTTCAACACAGAGAAACAACTCAATCACTTTGGATAGTGTAACACCTCGTAAATTCGTGTCCAGCCAAGTACTGACACGTGTCCATACTCTCATTTGTGCCAAATGTTGCACGAGATGGACTATTTTTGCCAATTATTGAAAGTTTGAATGTAGAGGGACTAAAGGTGGCAACTTATGAAAAATTTGATCTTTGCTCGTCGTATACTGTCACACCCTGATATTTCCACGTTTCATCGGTGGGCCCGGTGGGGGATTATCGTGACGTAGTTGGTAACATTACAGTCAAGCAACACAATATTTAAATGCACGGCGGAAGCAAAAGATAGATATATTTCAACCGAATATAATTGTAATATCAAGTATCACAATTAGTTGAAAATAATCCACAGGGGATCAAAATAAATAGGAAACATAGTTCAACAGTTTGACATCCAAGCTTGCGAGACTTATTGAGGACGCTAGGAGAAAGCCAGCCTAGTTCGCGTAGTACCTGCACTTAACCTTTTTGGGAAAATACGTCAGTTTACACTGGTAAATACATTCAACCGACTCATTTTGAAAAGTTTAGTAAAATTGATTTGAATGCACGTGGCACAAACTTTTATAACTTGGGATAATTACTTGAATATAATCTTGTAAAAGAATTACATGTTTCTTATGCGTTCAGTAGCCCAATCCGTAGAACGGGTTAAAGATCAATAGACACACCACATTATTTATTTATGCACTGACGGGTGTACGCCTACACCCCGTGCTCAGGTCGTGGCCATCTTGTAAGATGATGCCAAGAATATCCGGGACATGGTCATTAACCCCCCAAAGGCTTTAAGCAAACAAAACATTTCGAAACGAAGCATATCAATGATTTAAATTCTATTCGATTAAAGATTCAAGCTGGACCAAGCGGTATTTTATATACCGTACCCCAAGCTCGTATAAGGGAAATTAAGTTAAAAGTATTTACCTTTGCAAGTATCAATCACAAATAGCAAGTGCGTGTAGCTTTTACCGGGTCTCCTATTCTGGAACGAAGGTTTATAATAACCTATTAGAATCCTAACGGGTCTTTAATTAAGCCTAAACTTAGACCAGTTAGTTTTAACGAAAGATACGGTTCGAACGCACGACTAGGCGAAGACCGGAATAGAATGTGTTTTAGTCCCGACAAGGTTAAAGACTTGTATAATATGGGTGAACTAAACACCTTCTGGATTTTGAGATAAAAACGATAAGGTTTGACCCGTTTCGGCTAATTTATGTAAACTAGTTACATAAACCGAACCGAACGCGCAAAAAGCGTAACGGGTAACCATGAGAGTCACTTACAGGTTTCTTAAGTTAATTATGCCCTAAATATGTTGTGATATCAGTAGGATACCTTCCATTATGCCCAAAACGAGTTTAACCTTAATACAAGCGTCGTAGGGGTATTTTGGTCATTTTAAAGATTATAAAAGAGATTATTTATAATTCTGATGTTCGGGTCTGAAGTAATCAGTAAAACCACCTATTTTAACAAGTTATATCAGTAGGTAGTAAGCCTTACATGGCAAAATGGTTTTAAACCTATACTAGGTGTTTAATACGCGTAAAAAGCCGTTTCAAGCGATTTCCGGGTTATACAGGAAATCTGAGTCTTCCAATCAGGTTATAAGGTTCAAAATACTTAATTTATTATATGAAATCAGTAGCAATTGGATTGGCGTCAAAATACTATGTAGAACTCTTTTTATAACCAAAAAGGGTATAATCGGTATTTACCGAATCAAGGTCATAACCTTAGGTTATGAGCAGGTTAAAAATCTTTAAAAATCCCAAAATATTATATTACATCAGTGAGTAAAAGGTTTGGTGTTGAAATTGGGTTTAGATAAGCTTCATGCTAAGTGCGTCATTTAATTAACAAAAGGTTTCTTAAATGCGCTATTTTGCATAACTCCTATTTTGCATAACTCCTATTCAGTAGCAAAGACTATTGTCCTCTCATATTTCCAAAATTCTCGTTTTATAGCTAAAAGGGCATTATGGTCAACTTTTAAGCATTTAACGGAAATGTGCAAACGACTCGGACAAACAACGAACCAGTCACAGAGGGTTATAATATCATGTAACCTGGTCCTAAGGAAGTCCTAAGGCATTTCTAGACTCTACTAAAACGGATCAGAACTGAAGTCAAGCAAAAGTCAAAGTTTTGCGATTTTCGGTTCCGAACCGGGTCAAAACAGAAAATTGTCGGATCAAACAAGCTTAGACCGGTTCTTATACTTATTACCAAGTTATATGAGTGATAAAATAGGTTACATGCCTTCTACATTGTTAATTATATGTTAATTCATGAATTAGTATTCTGCTGACTTTTTCTAAACGACTTTAACCCGACATTTGGTCTAGTTAGAGTGGGAATCAGAGGGTGCCCTTTTGAGGGTTTAATGCCCACGTAATTACCAACTTATAACTACTTTTGATTTGACTAAACACTGAACCATTAATGGTTAATCGTTAAGTCAACCGTTAATTACGACGGTTTGACTTCTAAGCTATAAACTAAGAAAAATCAACTAAGGAAGGTCAAGCATACTTACCAAAGTCTAATGCACTATTAGAGATGGCTTGGGTCTGCTCTTATGCTCCAGGGAGCTCCAAGAAAGCAGATGGAATGAATGCAAGAATGTTGCAAACATTGTGGCCTTATATAGTGATTTTAATCCATTAAGATCATGACAACTAAGTGTCACGGAGTTAGTCTTTCAACTCGCGTGCGGCCTTAGATCATAGTCTAAGTAAGCCTTGCCGACTTGGTGTCGTTGGGTTTTGATTATGAAAGTTGCTAAAGGGAACGTTGGATCGCAAGTGGGTTGCTTGTAATACTTGAACACAAGTATACAAGAGAAATGCTTTGTATTATACAAAGGAAGCTTACAAGAGTGATGATGTTTACAAGTGTTTGGGGATGCTTCAAATGAGCTCCCATGACCCCTATTTATAGTGCATTGTTGCCTATCTAGAGTGTTCTTAATCTAGAACACTCTTTACAAAATATCATACTTAAATATCTAAGATATTTCCTACTAAATATCATGATATTATCCTAGATTCTAGATCCTTCCATGGCAGATTTTTATGGATGATGTAACCAGCCCTTTCTAGCGGATTCTAGGCCCTTCTTGGCTGATATTTTGTGCTTCTTAGTGTCTCCATGTTGCTGGAATAATACGGGTTGTTCCGGAACCTTCCGGGCAGCTCCAAACGCGACTAGATGGCCCTGGAAACTTCTAAAAGACTGAAATTTTGAGCTGAATTTATGCGGGGCGTGACATCCTCCCCCACCTAAATTCGCAACGTCCTCATTGCGATGCCCAAATGCCTCATGTGTTTTCATGAGTTGTATTGCGGATAACGTTTTGCCTCGGTTCCTTGTGTTGGACTCCAAGGGCGTGGTGTACACTTTATTTCCTTTGAGGATGTAAAGTGTATTTAGAAATGGTGCTGGGAAGACATTTTCTTTCTCAAAGAAATCCAACCCGAGTATGATGTCGTAGTTGTCGATTGGTACAATGGAAAAGTGTAACTTGCCTGCCCATTCCCCGATCTTGGCCTTTACGCCCCATGAAATACCCTCGATCGTATGGGTTCTCCATCAGCGGCTTTAATCCAACCTTCTTGTGGGGTAATCCTTAAACCGAGTCTTTTTGCTTCGCTTAGTGACATAATGTTGTGGCTGGCACCGGTGTCCACCAACGCCTTAAGGGTTTCTCCTTTTATTTCTATGCTCACAAAGCGAAGACCTTGTCTCTTTGTATTGCCCGCGATGGTTGTCGGGTTAGTTTGCTTTGCCATTTCCAAGGGTTTTCCCGTTAGTTGGGTTAATGCATTGAGGACTTGAAGTTGCATTGTGCCTAGGCGAACCTCTTCGGTTTCGTCAGGTTCATCGTCGCCTGTCTTTATTAAGTTGGGCAGTCTCGTGCATCATGAGGCCCATCGCAAAGGAAGCAGCCTTTGTTTACGGCTTTTCCTTTGTTATATAATGTTAATGCCCGGTCATCATTTTTCCGGTATTGATTTTGGTTGGTGGGTTTCGCTCCCCCACCTTTTGCATCGCCAGTCTCTGTAGTTGCTGATCTTGTCGAACGATTTTCATTACGGTCGTGCAAGTTTTCAGCAACAGAGATTGCCGATGATAAGTCTTGAACATTTCGTCGTTCAAGTTCAGTTTTGGCCCATTGTTGCAAGCCATCAACAAAGTATATGAGAGCATCCTTGGGCGACAAGTCCGGAATCTCAAGCACAAGGGTAGTAAATTCATTGATATAATCTTTGATGCTACCCCTTTGCCTAAGGTTTCGTAGCCGAATCTTTGCATCGTGTTCGGCATTTTCCGGATAAAATTGCTTCTGAATTTCTTTTACAAAATCAGCCCAAGTGTTGATGGTGCACATACCTTTTTCGATCTCCATGTGCTTCCGTCGCCACCATAGAGCCGCGGTTTCCTTTAGGTATAAGGTCACCGTCTTGATTTTCTTGCCATCGTCAACGATGTATATGGCTTCAAAGTACTGCTCAACTTCCCAAATGAAGTCGTCAACGGCTCGTGCCTCCCGTTTTCCAACAAACGGAGATGGCTTCGGGACTTCAGACTTTGAAGAAATGATGTTGTCGCCTCGGTTTGCTAGTGCTTGTTTGCAAATGTTTAGCTCCATTTGCAACTCATTGAATTTTTCAGCAAACTTGCTCTCTATATTGCTTTGTACTTGCCACAACTCCTTCATAAACATCTCTTTTAACTCAGCTTGCATGACCTGCATAGCAAGTTTGATGTCGTCTCTTAATTCGCCGAGCTCGCTACCTACTTGTTCCAGCGACTCGTTAGTGTTTGTTTGGAAGATATCGACTTCAGCCTTGAATTCTTCAACTTGTGTCTTGAATTCAGCTATCGATGTCTCCACGTCTTCCACGCGTTTGTCTAAGCTTGCGACCAAGTCCTTGGACATGTCTCGATTCCTTCTTCCTCCTTTGCGAGTGTCATCGCGCCCACGGGTCTCTTCTCCAGTAGCCGTGGTTGTAAGTTGAGTCTTATCATCAGCAATCTTGGATGGATCGAAACGTGGCTCTGATACCACTTGTCACGGAGTTAGTCTTTCAACTCGCGTGCGGCCTTAGATCACGGTCTAAGTAAGCCTTGCCGACTTGGTGTCGTTGGGTTTTGATTATGAAAGTTGCTAAAGGGAACGTTGGATCGCAAGTGGGTTGCTTGTAATACTTGAACACAAGTATACAAGAGAAATGCTTTGTATTATACAAAGGAAGCTTACAAGAGTGATGATGTTTACAAGTGTTTGGGGATGCTTCAAATGAGCTCCCATGACCCCTATTTATAGTGCATTGTTGCCTATCTAGAGTGTTCTTAATCTAGAACACTCTTTACAAAATATCATACTTAAATATCTAAGATATTTCCTACTAAATATCATGATATTATCCTGGATTCTAGATCCTTCCATGGCAGATTTTTATGGATGATGTAACCAGCCCTTTCTAGCGGATTCTAGGCCCTTCTTGGCTGATATTTTGTGCTTCTTAGTGTCTCCATGTTGCTGGAATAATACGGGTTGTTCCGGAACCTTCCGGGCAGCTCCAAACGCGACTAGATGGCCCTGGAAACTTCTAAAAGACTGAAATTTTGAGCTGAATTTATGCGGGGCGTGACATAAGTCTAGCATTGTTCCCAGATCAATTACAAGTGCCCCTAAGGCCTAGGAACTGTTTAGGGGTCGCCCATGCTGAGAAATAATCGATCTAAGTCGGTTAAAAGGCTGAACAGTGCTGTTGTCTACGTTTTCTGTATCTGGGCGTCTGTCGCGGCCCGCGTAAGATTCTGTTAAGTCTTACGCGGCCCGCCTGAGACCTGCTGTAAGATTTCAAATCTTTCAATTATTACAGCTTGGCTCTTGGCTCTTCAAAAGGGTATTCTTTGCATTATGAGCCCTTCTTATTTACGTATAAGGGCTTCAAGACTTTTACCTACTTTGCTAAGTCCTTGGTCACCTTGTTATTACCCGAAAAGTCATAATTTTCAATGTTTACGCTTTAACCACTCATATACGTATTTGATCATAACTTTCTCATATAATAACGAAACTTTATGAAATTTTTATCATGCATTCTAGTGAGTATAATTCACCGTTACAAAGCTTCGGGTTTGCTAAAAGGTCACTCAGAGGTATAACTTAAACATGTTGACACATTTAACCCCTGTAGTTTGTAATCTCTCACTTTCTTTCACATTTAGCTCCGTATGATCCATGATTTATTCGTTTGAAGGTATGTACATTTTGTAGGGCCATTCTAGGATATATTTATCCTTTGTTGACAATTTGAACCTTTATATTCACATACTTTCCATGTTTGTCAACTTTAGTCCCTGTAGAGTATTCTTTCTCACGTTCAAGCTTATGACATGTGTCAATACATTATAGGACGCGAATTTTCAAGGTGTTACATATGCGGACCGTAGACCTTGGTCTATACGGTCCAAAATAGAGCTAATTTCTGTGTGCGCGCCTGGTCCTTATGGACCGCAACCGTAAAGGGTTGCCAGCAATAGTTTTTGTTTGGGCATCAAGCAAACATGCATGTGTGCTGATATGTGTATAATGCAACATATAAATTACATCAAATGAGGCATAAAACTAACCATTTATTAGTACTAATGTTGGAAAAGTGTGCTTTTGTCTTCCTTTTGTATTTTCAGGACCAAATGAGCTTAAATGAACAAAAGGAACAAATATGCAGCAAAATCTAACATAAATACAAAGAAAAGGAATAGACGTGGCATGCCTGACCCCTCGACAGCATCTTCCCAAGCAAAAACAAGAAACAGAAGGCTGACCACGGCCCCGTGCCCAGCGGACACGGGGGCGTGGCCAGGTGTCTGCAGAAAATGACAAACTTGTAGAAGCTTCTATTCCCAGCACGGGGGCATACCCAGCTTAACACGGGCCATGGTCAACGCTAAGATTCACAGAATCTTGCAAATCTTGATAGTACAGATACGCTTCTACACACGGGGGCGTGTGGAGCCTAATGCAGACAATTGCAATTAATCAAGAAAGAGAAAGTGGATGGCCACGGGGGCGTGTCCGGGCTTCTATACAGGCTATAAATAGGGGTGCTTGGTTCACTTCAAAGGCATCCCTTGGCAAACCACCTCTCTCCCACTTCACCACCACTCCACCACCACTACAACACCCACATCCACCACCATCATTCATCATCCACCTTAAAGTGTGTGTAGTAGTCTCGGGATCCAAGATTGATAGTAAGAGTTCTTGACAATCAAAGGCCATGTTTGCCTAAATCTCTTACATCACTTGGTGAAGACAAGCATTTAATGTAATACTTTTGATTTTTAATCTTTTCGCACTTTTTTATTTGGTTTTATATTAATGACTTTAATAACTAGTTTCTTATGTTGAAGGTGAAACTTCCTTATCATTTGTACGTGGTGTCTTGGCGTTATTTTATTGTCTATATAAAATAAAAGATTTTCACAATTTATATCTCTACGGTCTATATAGATATATGTTGGCTACCTGGTCGGGGGTTAAGGGAATGGTTTGGTAAGGTTCTTGCCTTGTTCAGTGTATAGATCCTGCAAGGACCTGGGTCAAGCTTACTAGGACCTCCTTCAATACCCACTGGTATTGGATGGCGGGGGTGCAAATGGCTTGATCCCCTCATATGTAAACTACTATTAATACATTAACCCGGCTACTTGGGATTGTATCCCTGCTGACTCAAACCACTTAGCCGAGGGTAACGTCGCCTTCAAAAGAGGGGCCTACCACATTACGCATTAATAACTTAATTAATTATCTTTCAATATTCCAACCCTTTGGGATTGTATCCCTGCTGACTCAAACCACTGGGTTGAGGGTAACATCACCTTCAAAAGAGGGGCCTACTACTATAACTAAGATAATCTCTTAAAAAGTGCAAAAGTGTGGAAATCATCAAATGTTACATTAAAGGCGAGTCGGATCCAAGTGATTCATCTTGTCTATCTGTTTTTCTTTTATTTTTATTTTTCAGCATTTTTAGTTTTTATTTTTCATGTTTAAAACCTTTTCTAAAACTTTTGATTTGATTAGACGTTGAGGATAAACCGGTACTAAAAGCTCTTGTGTCCTTGGACGACCTCGGTATCTTACCAACGCTATACTACGCTCACGATGGGTGCACTTACCCATATGTGTGTTTAGTGTTAGTAGAATATCATGTTTTATAAATTGAAAACTTGACTAATGTGTTAAAAAGGGCTTAAAATATCAATAAAAGTATATAACGCTGCACACGCATCATGTGCCACATAATCGAATCTCTGAGCTTCTGAGCTGGTCTTGGCACGTTAGGACACGCTTGTATTGATCTTAAATGTGTTCCAACACCTGTCATCATCTCAAAACATGTCCCTCAACTATAAACTAGTAGTAACACCCGTGTGAACACACGGGTATATTTAATAACGATCGAAATCAAATACTAAAAAACATGTTATAATATATCATTTGTTCAGTTAATATATTAGTTTATATTGATAAACCAAAATCACAAAACATACCCAATGTTACTCTAACGTACTAAATTGATTATCTTAAAAGATAGAAGATTTCGAGTCTGCTTTGAAGTTATAGTCTATCGACCAACAAAATTTAAGCTTACCTACATTAGGAATTTCATAATTGAAATTACTCCTCCTAATTCATGTGTTCATCAACTTAAAACTCTCTATCATATACAAGGGAATGGAATTTCTAAAAATTTTACACATGAATAACCTGTTATTGAAGATTTTGTCTACTAAGATTGCCAATGAGTATTCCAAATACATCCCTTTCAACTAAATTCACAAATTGAAGCACCAAATTACAAAATCCATTGCACCGTTCATCCTATCTATTTATACATTCAATCGGTTCGCATAATTGTAATTTGTAAAAATGAAACGTTTTTTTTTTTTTAAATAGAGCATATGTTGCATTTTATAGGGCCTAGATATCAATGGCGATGAAGGCGATGGGTCGATGAAGATGATGACCGGTTAAGCAACATGTTGCATTTTATAGGTTCTTTGGTTGTGCTTGGTTTTTGAAGTTGTTGCTAACAATGAAATTATAGACGATGATGACCGGTTAAGCAACATCTGCTGTTTATTTATGCTATTGTTGGGCTCCATTGGTCCTTCAAAATGTCTAAGTGTAGGTCCCTGTTTCGCGGAGGATTACGAACCTAAACCTTGTTATACAAACCTACTAGCGAGTGCGGAATCCAAGCTAGCAAGCAAACCGAGTTAGTAGCAAGTAGAGAAACAAACACACAAAGATTCACCGATTAACACTAGTCGTATTAATGCAATGAGGGTTTCGGTTACAAGCTCAATGTTTACAGAAGTGTTCTATAAACTCTCTAAGTGTGTGAGTGAGTTCTGGACAGAATGCTCTCAACACTCTCTATCTCTCGGTGCAAATGGCAGAACTTCAGAACTCACTCACACTCAACACATGCATGGGTATATATACTCAGCTCAGCAGGTCTGCTCGAAGGATTCGACAGATGGTCCGAAGGATCATCTGTCGACCACATGTTACACGAAAGATCAGCATGGACCTCGAAGGATCATCCTTCGAGGTCTAATGGTCGAACCATGGTCGAACCATATCTTTCGATCACCTCGAAGGATCAGGTGTATCCTTCGAGGCTATCCTTCGATCAGAACATCTTTCAACTGTTGTCCAAGTCACACCGGAGGATGGTTGACTTGGTCAACTTACAATACAAATCAGGACATCGTTTATATCAGACCGAATACAGACAAAGTACAGACACAAGTGCACCAACAAACTCCCCCTTGGCTGTAGCTTTGTCTTTGATCTCTAATCTTTGTCTTGTTCTTCTAAAAGTGTAGACTCGTCTTGAACTTCGACGGTCTTTGGTCTTCAAGTCTTCAAGACTCTGATGTCCTATCATGTCTTCAATGTCGGAGGATCTTCAAAGTCTTCACGTCTTGAAAGTAGAGAGTGTATCAACAAACTACCCGTATCATGTAGGAAGTGTGTTGACAAACTCCCCCTTAACATAAGCTCCCCCTTGAGTTATGCTCGTGAAAAGACTTTATCTTTATGAAGTGAGATCCTTGTGGTGTTGATGATGGCCAGCGGCAACTCGATCATCTTCATCTTTTGAGCGCCTTCTCGTCGTGTCTTCATTCCAAGGCTTGTCATCGACCATGTTCTCCTAGCCTTTAGAATCTGCACATGCAAGAAATCTAAACGCGTAATGAGAACAACTGCTTGGAATAGTATAAACAAATGACACACGAGTGACCATGTCAAAATCAAACACCGTCCGACAGTTTGAAAGTTTAATAAATTTATCAATTTTAAATTCTAACTTTCAAAATCTGCAAATTTTGACCGTTTATGAAGATTTAGTCAGTTCGGTTTTCAGTCAGGTTTCAGGTAACGAAGACTTGAGCTCCAACATCGTACGATCGAAAATAAAGCAGAAATAAAATCTTTTTGGCTTTTATAAAATTTATATTAAAACAATCCTAAAATCTTTTTGGTATTTTTGAAATTAAAAGACAACAATTTAAAATCCTTTGAGTGTTATCAAACGACATCACCGCTAATGTCGTGCTGATATGCACCAAACGACGAAACTGTTTAAAAGAAAAACAATAAAAGTTAAGCAGTAAATAAATAAATATATACAAACATTCTTTTTGCGAGTTTCGAGGGTAAGAGAATCATATCAGTGTACGGTCATGCCAAAACACTCTTGTTGTTCAGTTAGTTAATATTAAGATAAGCATCCTATAACAATTATCGGTATTGTTGTCCACTTAAGCTCAACTTATCAGATGTAATCATGGCGAGGGGATACGTTAAGGTATGATTTATACTTACCGACCGGTGTTCATCCACATCACGACACATTCCCGTATCAAGGTATGCACGAGTGTTCATCTTACCGGTGAGTATACCGATTATCATCTGTTTGACCGTATAAAATTGTGAGATACTCACTTATTTTGATTTGAAAACAAGTCCTTTGTGATATAATCACTTATTGATGAGGAACTTGATTTTCGTATGCATGAGGGCACAGGTGCAAGTCCGTGAACAGGTCAGTACTTCCGTACAGCAGAGAGACGAACTTGACACCCGGAGAAATGTGATATTTTATCACTTATTTGATTTGGACATGTGATTGTTTATCACTTATTGAGGTCGAATGCAGTATGTAATATGTACACGTATGTATAGTATCATGGAAGATCTAGACTTGCGTCCCCGTTATTTTTCGGTAAAAGATACAACCATGATACCCAGATGATAAGCAGCATAAAGACCGAATATCTCAGAACCTCGGCAATCTATCAAACGAAATTTCGGTACTAAGACCATATGCCAATGAATGGTTCCCACCTGATCTTCAGTCGATTAAGATTTATATCACCCTGCACACTTTAAAATGATTGTGAGCCTACCGATACATCTTATATAGAGCTGCTTATCGTTTTTCATTTAAGGTTTAAAGAGGTTTGGATAGACCACTGATGTACTATCATTTTCTCTTTTGCTCGCCAGGAAACTCATTTTTGTTTTTCTATTGTTTTTGTGTTTTTGAATTTTTCGATGTTTTTGGATTTTCCGATTTTTGGATTTACTCCCCCTAAAATCAACAAACTAAGATAAATTTAAAAACACAAAGGTATTTACAAAAATGATTTTCCGATGTTGGTTTTACTCTTGCTTGACCTTAATGCCGTTTACCAATAATAAAAAGTCAAATCTTGATTTGTCAAAAGCTTTGGTAAATAAGTCGGCACGTTGGTCATCGGTGTGGACCTTAACAACATCGATTAGCCTTTTCTCAAAGCAATCACGTATGAAGTGATATTTGATTTCGATGTGTTTGGTCTTTGAATGCTGCACAGGATTTCTAGTGATATCTAAAGCAGCAGAATTATCAACGTAAATAGGAGTAGTTAGGAATTCAAAACCGTAGTCCCGCATCTGTTGTTGGATCCAAAGAACTTGGGAGCAACAACTTGAGGCAGCAATGTATTCAGCTTCGCATGTTGATGTAGCTACACACGTCTGCTTCTTGCACTGCCATGTGACTAGGCGATTGCCTAAAAACTGACATCCAGCCGTTGTGGACTTGCCGTCGATTTTACATCTGCCAAAATCAGAATCACTGAAGGCTACCAATTCAAAGTTATTATCCCTAGGGTACCACAGACCGGTGTCAGGGTACGCCTTCAAATAACGAAAAATCCTTTTAACAGCAGCAAGATGTGAGGCCTTCGGGTTAACTTGATATCTAGCAAGCAGGCACGTTGGGTACATTATGTCTGGCCTTGATGCTGTGAGGTACATGAGAGATCCGATCATGGCGCGATAGATAGAAGGGCTAACAGCTTCTCCCTTCAAGTCTGGAGTAATTCCGTGATTAGTTGGCAATGAGGTACCAATGGGCGTTGCATCAGACATCTGGAACCGGCTCAAGATGTCACCAACATATTTAGTCTGATGGATGAATATCCCAGACTCCGTTTGTTGTACTTGTAGGCCCAAGAAGAAGGTCATTTCCCCCATAGCACTCATCTCGAATTTATCCTGCATAATGCGCTCGAATTCCCTACACAAGACATCATTAGTAGAACCAAAAATAATGTCATCAACGTATACCTGTACCAGAAGAAGATCTCCATCTTGTTCTTTGATGAAGAGAGTACAGTCGATAAGACCTCTACGAAAACCGTTCTCCAGCAGATAGTGAGATAAGGTTGCGTACCAAGCTCGTGGTGCTTGATGAAGACCATAAAGAGCTTTGTTGAGCAAACAAACCCGATCGGGATGGATAGGATCTTCAAAACCTGGAGGCTGTTCGACATATACCTCTTCTTCAACCACACCATGTAAAAATGCACTTTTCACGTCCATCTGATAAACCTTGAATCCTTTGAAGGACGCATAGGCTAGAAAGATTCGAATTGCTTCGAGACGTGCCACTGGTGCATAGACTTCGTTGTAGTCGATCCCTTCAATCTGACGAAAACCCTGAACGACTAAACGAGCTTTGTTTCGGATAACAACTCCGCGGTCATCCTTTTTGCATTTGAAAACCCAACGGGTACCAATCTTCTTGTATCCAGCAGGTTTCTCTACAAGTTTCCAGACACCCAGCTTCTGGAATTGTTGCAGTTCTTCCTGCATTGCTTCTACCCAAGCATTATCTTTCAAGGCTTCTTTCCACGTTCTTGGTTCTTCTTGTGAGACATAACACGCGAAGGACCAGTCGTTTTGTTGCCCGGATTCTCGAATAGCTGCATACAAGCCTGCATTGTTGTTGTTTCGCAACATGTTTCTTGTTTGTACGCCACTTTGCACATTTCCAATGATGTTTTGTTGAGGATGGGTATTATGAATCCTTGTTTCTGGATTGTCTGGAACTGGAACATTTATACCCAGGTTGTTAAGATTAAGATCAACAACCAATTCAAGACCCGGAATTGACGAAGAGGATGATGCAGTAGTCTCAGCTGTTCTATGTGTTTCCACTGGAGGAGTACCCTCTGAAGTACCATGAACTGCTGTTGTAGGAGCTTCTTGATCTGCATCTAGAAATTCATCATCCTCTGAAGATTCGTTCAATTCGTTAGCATCATGAAAATCCTCATTGTTGAGAGTATTGTTGTTCACCGAAGAGGATGGTTCTTGATTCACAAGAATTGGACGAACCACCGGTGAAACTGTTGCATTGTCACTCTCGAAAAACATCCTAGCCGCAGCATTTTCTTCAACGGCTTCAACATTGATCGAATTGAAGAAGTCATCATACTCAAACATCCAAGGTTGACCCGGATTTTTGACTGGCAAGGTGTGCCTTTGTACTCTGACCTCAGACCATTCCTCGACCCTTTTAGTCTCTAGATTCCAGACTCGTAAGTTAGGGGTGGCATACCCAAGAAAGTATCCATCAATTGCTCTTGCCCCAAACTTTCCATTAGGATCGATGATTGTGCATGGAGCTCCAAACGGTTCGAGATAAGACAAATCTGGTTTCCGTTTTTGAAGAAGCTCAAAGCAGGTCTTGTTGTGTCTTTTGACTGTAAGGACTCTGTTCAATGTGTAACATGCAGAGGCCACAGCTTCAGTCCAGAATGGAATGGGTAACTGTGACTCTACCAACATTGTCCTAGCAGTCTCGATCAATGTGCGGTTCTTACGTTCAGCGACACCATTCTGTTGAGGAGTATAAGCTGCACTAAACTCATGAAGAATACCTTTTGAAGTGCAGAACTCCATCATGGAATGATTCTTAAATTCAGTACCATTGTCGCTACGTATCCGCCTAACCTTCAACTTATACAAATTCTCAATCTGAATGATTAAGTTTTTGATAATACCAAAGGTTTCACTCTTGTGTGCCATGAACGCAACCCAAGAAAATCTTGAATAATCATCAGTAACCACGAGGCAGTATTGATCACCTCGAATACTCTTGTGCTTGACAGGACCGAACAAATCCATGTGCAAACGTTCAAGAGGAACTGCCACTGTGTTGATCTTCTTTGTAGGGTGCTTCTTCTTTGTTTGCTTTCCTTTCTGGCACGAAACACAGATGTCTTGAAGATGGAAATTTTTGAGGGGAACACCATTCACCAATTCATTTGAAACCAAATGATTCATTTTGCGTAAGTGAATGTGACCCATTCGTCTGTGCCAAGAGATAGTGTCTTTTTCTGTGGCTTTGGAAACGAAACAAGTTGCTTGTGCAGACGTAGTAATAGCCTGGCTCATGTCAAGGACGTACAAATCATTTATCCTTGGAGCCGACAAGAGAATCCATTCTTTTGGAATTTTGAAGCCGGGTTTCAGCACATAACATCCATTAGCATCAAAGTGTACTGAAAATTTCTTGTCACAAATTTGAGAAACACTAAGAAGATTGTGATCAAGTTGTTGCACAAAATTGATCTTGTCAAAGCTGACAATCCCGTTAGATATCATTCCTTCACCCGTTATGTATCCACCTTTATCTCCAGCAAAAGCAACATAACCTCCTCTAATAGATTTAACGTCGTAGAGAAGCTTCATGTCGCCTGTCATGTGCCTGGATGCCCCACTATCAACAATCCAATGACTACTGATAGTTCCTCCTGAAGCACCCTGCACATGAACTCAAATGAATTAGTTGGAGATGGGGACCCAAGCCATTGTGGTCTTGGGTCTTCCATTTTCATCAATGACAATAACTTCTTGTCTTTGATGGTTGGTGAATTGTGATGGTCCCCCTGATTCAACAACCGTTTTTGGTTTCCAAGTCTGTTTGGTTTCACCAGTGTTTTTCTTTAAAATTTTAACTTCTTGATGATTTGAAGTTTTAGAATTTTCTGGTTTTACAACAACAGATTGTTTATGAACCACATCGGTTTTAATCGCTTTTTCAATTTTCTTGACCTGTTGCCGTTTCTGTTTCTTTTCCCTTTCTTTTACAAGTCGGGGATCTTGTTTTGTGGAAACAGATGGCTTACGGTCAGTCTTACCACGGGGATCATCAACCTTTCCTTTCTGCTTATGACGATATGGGCAGTTTCTAATAATGTGCCCAATGGTTCCACACTCAAAACATGATCTTCGTTCTACAAACCCCGAAGAATCATGTGATCGTCTAGCCGATGATGTTGAACTTTGTGAACCCGAGGTACTAGGTTTTGAACTACTTGGTTCATTTCTTTTCTCGACAAAAGCTTTCTTGACAAAATCTAAGTTAGATTGATTTTCAAACTTTTCAATTTTGTCTGTTCCCGTCGATTTCACAAAGTTAACATTTTTCTTCTTCTTTTGGTTCGGCTTCTTGTTAGCTTGAGCCGGTGTTTTACCTTTGGGTTTGGTGTGATTTTGCTGTGTTGGTACTGTTGGCAGTTTCTTGTTACCAAATTGCTTTCGAATTTCAGCTTTTGGAATAGGAGGACACTGTGTAACTGTAACTTTAGGTCCTGCCTTTCCCAAGAACTTACTCGTCGAATTCTCAAAGACTTTGCAGATTAAGGATTGATTAACATTCTTAATGGGAAAATCTTTGTCTGAGTAAATTTTATCATCACCAACTAGAGTGTACAGCAAATTCACACTCTCCGACTTCTTCTCAGACGAGGACTCAGTTGCAACAGTCTTAGCGGGTTTGACAGGGGGATCACATAGAATGTGATTCTCAAGAGGTATGTCCTCATTTTTGACTACCGCATCAGACTTTGCTGGGACAGTATCATCAGATTCATCATCAGACGAATCAGCATCCTCAATCACAACTGGAGGATCTTGATTCTGTTCAGCACTCACAAATGTATCTGCTGACACATCTGAATCTGAGGATACTTCCTTTTGGTATCCAAGTCCTGCAGCAAACTCCTTAACATCTAGAGGCACAGAAGGTTCAAAGAAAACTCTGTCCTCTTCATCAGGCATGGCGTCATAATTATGTCTCACTGGTGGTGGACACTTCTTGTACCCTATGCATGTGACATCTCTCTTTTCCTTCTGAATGTCAATGATGTGATCTAACACATAGCTAGAACTCAAATAACTGTCTAGCTTGAGTTGGATCGCATCACTTTCGGTTTTCACACAAGCCATCTCTTTTTGCATACTCTCAAGGCGAGATATATACAAATTAATATCAGTTTGTTTTCTTGAAACCATTTTAGTCAGTTCAGTTTTATCCTTCTTTAACGTTTCAATTACTGACTTAAATTCTTTTTCATGGTTTTCATAAAACATGTTGGCTTCTGTGCATTTAGAGAGGTCCACAGTCAATTTCTGATTGTGGAGAAAGGTCACATCATATTTTTCTTGCAAAGCGTCATGCTTACTTTGCAAGTCACTCAGATTCTCATTCACAGTAGTATGTTTGTCTTGCAAGTCAAACAAACTAGCTTGTAAAGCATCATGTTTGCCTTGCAACTCAGACATACTTTTCTCCATTTCAGCACATCTAGCATGCATCCTAGCACATTCATCACAATTAACAGCAGTGGGTTCATCGACACATACCTGACTTGATGAACCGTCGACATTAGCCATAAAGGCTGAATGGAGAGAAGACGAAGTATAAGCAGCTTGATCCACCAGAATAGATCTTCTTTGAGTTTCTGCTGCAGCTTCCTCCAAGAGTTCATCAATATCTGCATCGATTGCTGCATTCGATGTCTCACCCACATGATCATCACCAGAATTGGATGATTCTTCATCAACACTTCTGCTGTACCCAGAAGAGTCTTCATCTTCAGACGATTCACCACCACTGGCAGAAGATTCTCCACCACTGGTGTGAACTAGCTCCTTCACAATCTGAGCAAAACATGCTGTTCCATCTGGAGCATCACCACCCAACTGGATTGACCAGTCACAACCTTCATCTACCTGAACCGCAAGTGCCCGGTTGGTTTGGTTGTTGACGGGTACCATGGTACGATCATTGTTTCTGTTCTGCCGATTGCCTTGGTTTCTGAAGGGATTTTGATTCCCGTGCTGGGCTGGCTTTGTACATTCCCGTTTAAAGTGACCCCGTTCACCACAGTTGAAGCATTTAACGGCCTGCTTATCGAACCCATACTTGGTATCTCGCTTACTTTCCAAGCTGGTTCTTCCAGTACTCTCCATCCAATCCTTTGCTCTTCTCACAGCACTCGCAAAGGCCCACTTGATGTCCATCAAGTCCATCTCCTCTTTATCAATCTGCCTGTAATCTTCTTGTGTCAGATTAATGTTGCCAATCTGACCTTCTATCAACCCACAGTACGCGCTCACTACAGTGTTAAGCAGCTCCATGTGTTCCTTAGCCACTTCTACACTGATTTTAGAGAAGCTTGACGTGTCGAGCTGTACTGTACTTGACTTTGATTGTTGACCAGCAGATGATGTTCCTCCATAACATGCATGTTGTTGTTGTTGAGCAGGAGGAGGTGGAGGTGGTTGGATTGGATTTCCATACATGTCTGTGGTGGGAGGTGGCTTAACAGGAACTTGTATTGGATTGCCAAAACAATCTGTGCTTGTGACAAACGCTGTTTGAAGTGGAGCATGTGAACCGGTTCTTGCAGACGAAGAATTGGAAGTTCCACAGTACATTTCTGGATTCTGTGGCAATGGAACTCTCTTCGCCTTCAATGTTTCCTCCTGATCCTTGTTTTCCAACAGTTGAACGAATTCGTTGATATTAGTGGTTCTCAACACCCCGTTGTACTTCAGGATTTCCAAGAAACTACTCCATTGAGGAGGCAAAGCATCAGCAAACTTCTTCACAACTTCAGCTTGAGTTGTCACTACACTGTAATTATCCAATTCCGTAAGCAGATGATAAAATCGGCTTGTCATATCTCCCAAGGACTCCTTATCCATACAAGTGAAGCCTTCGAATTCTTTCTTGAGAAGATCATGACGCATTTGACGTGTTGCTGCATTTCCCACTCCTCTGTTTTTCAATCCATCCCATAACTTCTTTGTTGTCTTGAAGCTGACAAACTGATGGTAGATATCCTTGCTCAACGCCTGAGTGAGAATGGCGTATGCCTTCTTTTCCAGATCATAGGTTTTCTTTTTATCTTCTGGAAGATCAGCAAACGTAGTAGAATCTGAAGCAGCAACCTCTATGGCTTGATCGAAATCTGTGGTGAAACGTATCCACAGTTCCGTATTTTGACCAAGAACATATGTTTTAAATCTCTCAACCCATCCTGGATATTCATTCAAATGCATCAACTTTGGAGGTCGATTCAAACTTCCTGATTCACTTTCGCTTAGTAGAATACTTTGAATGCTCGGAGTTTGATTCGATACCAAAGCCCATTGATTTCCCTGAGAAGATGTCGATACCGGCGACTCGGCCCATAAAGGAGATGACCTGGTATTCGTGTATTTTCCATCGTCTGGAGCCGATGTACCCCACCATGAAGGAGTGACATTTGATCTTGTATATTCACCATTGTCTGGAGCCGGAGTTCCCCACCAACTCGGATTCATGATAGATAAGCAAAATAAATGCTAAGTAAGAAAGATCCGAAAGATACACAACCGAAAGATCCTGGTCGAAAGATCTAAAATCACAGAAAATTGTTAACAATAAACAGATCACAATCGAAAGATATAATCTTGTTCGAAGGATCAACAGTACTCGAAGGATTACTGTTGACTCTCGAACAATGATCTCGAAAGACTCAAGAACACGAAGGATTCCCTTTTGAAAGATCCTTATCTTTCGTGTTAAATCCTTATCTTTCGATCAACAAGTCTCGAAAGATTCACCAATACGAATGATCCTAATCTTTCGGACACTAGTCTTTCGAAAAGATTCCTTTCTCGAAGGATATGTTTCAGACTTCAAGGGATGGGTCGAAGGATATAAATCTTTCGAGCCCTCCTTGATCGAAAGATATCGAAGGATGATCTTTCGATGTCGAAAGATATCTTTCGATAGGTTCTGACACAACTGACTTTGATGTGAAAGGTTGGTGAAAAGGTGACAGGTTGGTAAGGTCAACTTTCGGCAAAGAGGTATGGGCAGGCTGTCCTATCACCACCAACTTTGAAAGTTTGCCAAAAATGACAACCCTATCTTCAACACCAGTCACCGGAATTTTAAACCGGAATATAGCCGGAAAATTCAAAATCACTTAAAACAATTTTTCAAGTTACCCAACCCCACTTTAAACACTCCCGGTTAGTTTAGACACGTTTTTACTCAAAGAAAAAGCAAGAAAACAAGTAAAAACAGGTGCAAAACCAAGTGTTTCAACACACCACAACTTGTAAAAACCCGGTTTTAAACAAGGTAAAGAGCCAAGCTCTGATACCACTTGTAGGTCCCTGTTTCGCGGAGGATTACGAACCTAAACCTTGTTATACAAACCTACTAGCGAGTGCGGAATCCAAGCTAGCAAGCAAACCGAGTTAGTAGCAAGTAGAGAAACAAACACACAAAGATTCACCGATTAACACTAGTCGTATTAATGCAATGAGGGTTTCGGTTACAAGCTCAATGTTTACAGAAGTGTTCTATAAACTCTCTAAGTGTGTGAGTGAGTTCTGGACAGAATGCTCTCAACACTCTCTATCTCTCGGTGCAAATGGCAGAACTTCAGAACTCACTCACACTCAACACATGCATGGGTATATATACTCAGCTCAGCAGGTCTGCTCGAAGGATTCGACAGATGGTCCGAAGGATCATCTGTCGACCACATGTTACACGAAAGATCAGCATGGACCTCGAAGGATCATCCTTCGAGGTCTAATGGTCGAACCATGGTCGAACCATATCTTTCGATCACCTCGAAGGATCAGGTGTATCCTTCGAGGCTATCCTTCGATCAGAACATCTTTCAACTGTTGTCCAAGTCACACCGGAGGATGGTTGACTTGGTCAACTTACAATACAAATCAGGACATCGTTTATATCAGACCGAATACAGACAAAGTACAGACACAAGTGCACCAACACTAAGTTAATGGCCCCACTTTGCCTGCTAGTATCCGGGTGCCTTCAAAATATAATGAACATTACAAGGATTACAAATCATTCAAGCAACATAAACCCAAAAATAATGTATCAAGAAAGTGTATATGGAAATTCACATAATAACTAAAAGTATCTACTTCTTCATCTTCTCATCCAGTATTTTCCACTCAAACTTCTGCACTTCTCAATACTCCCCTTCTCAACCCCGAGAATCGACAAACACTCGTTCAGCAAAATCTGTATTATACTCAAACATCCAGCTACTTTTGACACATTTGATATAGGTTTGGTTTTGGGTCAAAAGGGTAATACCTACATTTCGATAAAAGAGTATCAAGTAGTATGATACCATCCAACGGCTTTTTTAGTAAAATATATTGCAAGAAAATGAAAGATGACAAACATACTCTTTGAAACCAAAAAAAAAAACATATATCATGAAAAAATCGAGAAAACTACTTTCGTGGTTCCCCTCCCCACACCTAAAATACCAAAAAAGTACACAAAAATGAAGCATCAAGCTTTCGATTAAAATAAAAGGGACTTACTACATGTTCATATGACAGGAGATCAGATTGCTAGATTGCTGACAAGTGTCATCTACATGTTTCTCATTCAGTGAATGTTGCTTTGATGTAGATGTGTCATCTTCCTTAGGGACCGCATCATCTTCCAGCCATGCTTTCTTTCCACGTGTTTGAGCTGGTTTTGCCCGAGACTTTTAAGGAAATATAAAATAAATTCAGCTGTATATATAATCAACCAAACATTAATTAAAAAATCAGAGACCGTTATCGTTAAAATTTTAGAGAATGTAAGACATCTGTTGATTTTAAAAGTATAATCGCTGGATGAAGTGGCAAATTCGACATGTTTACCAACAAATGGGTTAATTAGATGAAAAAATAGCTGTTAGTAAAGTATTATTAAAGCACATACAGGGCGTCTCAGTAAACGAACTCTCAAAGCTTTGTTAAGTTCCGAAGCCTATGAACAAAAAAAAATGTTATTAAATTCCTAAAAATGGACCTATGAAACAGATTGTAATTTGAAGGAATGGTGCCACTTACAGCAATGTGAATAACGTTGAGTGTATACCTGTTTCTCCAACTCTCGGGCCCCTTCACGTTTTTCTTTTCATGTCGGTTCTAAACCAGGATCTAGATCCAAAATTTTTAAACTTTTCATGTCTGATTTGATGTTTTTCGTTGCGAAAAGGTCACCAGTCATGACCGTGTGATCATGCTTGGCCTGAGAACAAATGCACCAAGTTAAGCTCAAGGTTTTTCAACTTGATCAAATGTCACTTAAACCCTTTAATAAAGACAAAGTAACGAAATATTTTACACCAAAATTGATAGCATTAATAAGTTGTAGCGACGAAAAATGGACAAATGAGTCATTTTAGCTAAAAAGTATCTTGATGTAAAAGTGGGGAAATTAAGTGGACCGAAATCATACCCTGGTTCGACTTGATAGTAATCTTCGGGTGTGAAAACGTCTTGAACTGACCAGCAATTTTCCGGGCCCCACACTAAGTTTTGGAAGCTGCTGTGGAGTGATAAACAAGTTACTTCCAGTAGCCTGTTATAATTACATATTAAGTTCTGCTATTGGCAGTGAATTAATGCAAATACAGATAACACACATATCAAGTTCTTCTATCGGCAGTGAAAGAACTTCTTGACTATTATGGTCAAACTGGTGACTGTTATAATCTAGAATTCAACAGTGTTTTGCTTTCATTTGGAGAAAAAGAAATCCTCCAATAAAAAATTTATGAAAATGAACCTATGAACAAAGTTTTTTACATTTGAATTTCAGGTAAAAACACATGTTATGTGAATAAAATAACCAGTTTGACTGTAACAGTCAAAGTATAAACACCTCAATTGCACACCAACCATTTGCAGCAAAAACATATGCAATGAGAAAATGAACCCAAATGCCAAAACCAGAAAAAAAAAAGTTCAAGAAACCAAAAAAAAAAAAAGAATCTTGATAATAATAAGGAATCTTGACTAAAACCCTACATCTTTTGGTGAAGCAAACTTTTTGACTAAAAGAAAAAGACACATTAGATGTTGATAACTTGCATCAACAATGAGCAAACATGAGCCTTGATTAAACCCTAAATCACATAACCAATGATCAAATTCAAAACCATTCAAAAGCCCAAGAAAATCTTGAGAAACCAATAAAGAATCTTGATTTAAAACCCTAAACAAACCAAAACCAAATTCAGAAATCAAGAAATTAAAGAACTTTCTTTACCAGTGAAGAATCGATTTCACACCAGAATGTCATAATAGCATAAAACATATATAGAGATAGATACACACCACTCTCTCCATATCTTCTTCTAACTCCTCCCGCAGCCGGCGAGCATACCTTCTCCTAGCTTCATCTTTAACTCCTGTTCTCGAATACCCGCCACCCGAACTGCCTTCAAACGTTGCCTGCATGACGATTAGGAGTGTTGACCTCTTTGACAAATAGAAGATTCTGCATGACGTATGTCAAATTCATCAAACATTATTTATATTTCCTGAAGATATTTTTGGTTAAAATTAACATAAGCTTAAACAAAGTCTAATATTCTAAAACTAATACCATCTTTGTGGCACCCTACAAGATATTAACACCCTAAATTGGTCAAATAATACCTCAATTCGAATACCAAAGGCATGGTCCTCATAATAGCCTGGTTCATTGCTGATGATCATGCCTTTAAGCAAGGGAGTCATATTGCCAAATCGAAAGCTAATACTCTGTGGACCTTCGTGAACATTTAATGCGGCTCCAACTCCATGCCCAGTTCCTAATACATTAGAGAAGCAAATTTATTGGTAATGAATGCATGCATCCCATCGTATCATGTGGAAAAAGAGAAGAAAATTACCATGACGGTAATCAAGTCCAACTTTCCATAGGGAAGCACGCCAAATGCATCCAGGACAAAACCTGGAGTATTTTCTGGAAACACTGCTTGATCAAGAGGTATATGACCCTGCAATTATTTTACATACATAACTGCCTGATCAAAAAGACCATTTTAATGTTGAAATTGATTAATAATACTTCAGATTTCAGAAGATTTAAAGTAAGAAGATTTTCACCTGAAGAACTCGGGTGAAGCATTCTTTTTGTCGTTCAGAAGGTTCACCAAAATGTACTGTACGTGTTATATCAGTTGTTCCGTCAAGATACTGAGCCCCACTGTCTAGTAGGAAGAGTTTCTGTTTATCCACAACACTACAGCTATCTGGTTCTGCTTTATAATATATAATAGCACCGTTTGCACCAGAACCTGCGAGTTCATAAATAACTCCTAATAGCACCATTTCCACATAGTTCATAAATAATTTTCTAGTTCAGTAGCGCTCATTTATAAACCGATTTGGTCCACTTCCTGTACCAATGTTCATCTCAACAAGCTAATCCATATATTATCATTACTCTCGCTACTGCCTCTTATGACAATGAGACCCTGTATCCGATTTTGCTCTATCAAGCTATCGTTTTTATAAAAATATGATTCTTAATAAGAACTACAAGGAAGATTAAAAGTATATACAAAATATCTAACTATATGCAATAATGCAAAGAAGCTCACCGAGTAAGTTTTCTCAACCTCTGAAATGAGTGAAACCCAAGAATCGAAGTCCAATGAGTCACTAGAAACAACTTCATAAGCTTCTTTAGGAGAATAAACTGCGAATTAATTGCAGAATTAGAGCTGAACTACAGCTTTTGAAGCATAAATATAGTGATTCGATTGTGGTTCATGATAAAAAAGATTCAGAAATAAAAAACCCTAAAATGACTGGTTACATGAGAAAGAGAGCCCCAGCCAAACACCATTATCTGAATCGGATGAGATGAAGGTGAAAGGTATGTAGTCCAAACCTGAATCGGAACCGGAGTTGAATCACCATTATCTGAATCGGAACCGGAGTTGAATACCGTAGTCCAAACCTTTATCTTGTTCAAAACCTACAAAACAAAAATTAGTGTTTACATGAGAAAGAGAGCATTTGAGAGAGATGATTTTTAGAGAGCTCGTAGTATAATCTGCATCTGGTTGAATCACCATCTAGTGAGAGAGCAAGAGAGCATATGAGAGAGAGAGATGATTTTTAGATTTTGAGAGAGATTATATTAAGTTATTTGAATTTGAAATTTAAAACACCCGCTTTTTATTGAGATGATTTTTAGATTTTTCCATTTTAAATTGTGATTTATTAACATTTTATAAATCATGAATTATGACATCACCTTGGACTATGTGGTATAGCTAAGAAGTTGACACGTAGGCAATTTGAGGTCATCATCTAATCTCCCTTAATAGATAGTATAGAAAGGTGCATAATCAAACTTTTAAACTTGCACCTCATCTTCAAATCCTTCTTTCTCTATCTCTGGAAGTTTCTGGCATTATAGGAACTTCCCTCTTAGTTATATTCATTCTCTTGGACCACTTGTAAGTGCTCCATCTTTGTTCTTTCAGTTTATAGGCTTTTATTAAGCCGAAAGTCAAGCAAATTGAGTTTTTCTTTGACTTTCGGTTTAGACCATTATGGTCCAGCCATTGTTCGAATCAAACATGGGTACGTGATAGTAATTAGGTAGGTGATAATCCCTCAAAAGGGCACCTCCTGAAAATCACGTTAACTAGGTCAAATGACGGGTCAAAGTTATATTAATTAAAAAGTCAAATGGCAGTTTTTCGTAAACTTTATAAATTGATCTTATAGATGTTATAAGCCATATTTTTGACACGTAATCAGTTAGTAATTAATATTAGAACATGTATGAACATGTTCGGCTCGTCATTTCCAATTTTAGGGTCGGTTCGCAACCGAAAGTCGAGCAGTTTGACTTCTACTTTGACTTTCGATTCTGACCCGATTTAGCATAGTTAGCTACATAATTTAAGTAGTATTTTGATCGTATTATAATGTAGGATATTTCTCTGAGGTTTTACTACATGATCATAATCAGAATCCGAGTTTTCATACAAGTTTCTATATTATGCCTAATTATGACCAATCTTCCCTACTTTTAGGAATTTTGTCCCGAAATTAGGAGGAAACCGTAAGCGGTTTGTATTAGCACTAGGTGTCTTGGAATCAGATTAGGTCTTAAGTGTGCCAGGTAACAAGAGTCTTAGAGGTGCCGAGGGTATGCTCAAATTAAGATATAACAAAGGTAAGGTTTAGGTTTAATTGAGGTGGTAGCGTTCCTAGTAAGGGTTGGATACCCGAGCGAAGGAATCGTTTTTTAATGCCAGAGGCGCGAAAGTGAAAAGTGTCATGGCACATAAATGACTTGTAACATGATTAGGGGGTTTGCTACTGAGTCGTAACACATACTCAGGATGTCTACTGGAATTTGTCTCACAATATGAGATTTGAGGATAACAAAGCGCCATAATGATAAAGTTAAATACGAAAACCTCAAAAATGAAATCATCAACCACATAACAAAACTAACACATAAACTCTCATGATTTTTTTTTACGCTGCTTTTGAAAATTTGTCAGATACACTTATATATAGGAAGTATCAGCAGCGTATCCACCATGTCTCTACCAAACTTTTATCCACATCGTTATTCGAATCATGATTGACAATACTTACACAAAACTTCTCATGACTAGGCTAATGATGCTTTTGTTCATTTGACAAGAACATTTATATATAGGAAGTACCAGCGGCGTATCCACCATGTCCTTATCAAATTTTCATCGACTTCATTATCGAGTCATGATTGGTTCTATGTGATGACTCGACCAAAAAACCTACTAACCAAACCACAAACAACCAATACTTGAGTCTCGAGCCCAAAAAGGCGAGACTAAATAATGACAGTTCCTACATCTCGTGGTATGAGGAAGGGGCCAACCTATGAAAAGTGAGGCGATACCCACATCCCCTAAATTATGAGAAGAGGTCAAACGTGATACATGATGACATGAAATGGTAATAACATAAAATATCGTTGATGTAAAACGAAATAAATAGTATATGACAATTGTACGAGTAAACAATGATTTGCATTGATGTTGAAAGCTCTACCCCTTGCTAGCGTATTTGTTGGGTTTGCTTGATTTGTTTGGTTAACTGGGTTAGCTTGAGCTTGAGCATTGATGGTGTTAACCTATCTAGGACATGAGTTTCTAAAATGGGTGGAATCTCCATAGTTGAAGCAAGCTCTAACATAAGGCACCATGGGGTAGTTTGGCTGATGATAGGTTTGGATCATGTTCTGAGCAAGCAGTGGATCTTGGTTTTAGGTAGCACAACAAGTGTTGACCAAATGGCCATAACGTCCACAGCGGGTGCACTGTCGGCAAAGGACATTGGGTTGATGGTGATAGTGACAGTGGTTGCATTGGGGGTGAGGACCAGTGTAGGGTTTCTTGTTTGGGTAAGCAGTGTCGGGTGCAACTTGGGTAATGGGTGCGACTTGTATGGGTGAGTTGGTTGAGGTTAGTACGTAGTTTTTACCGTTTCACTTCCTTTTGGAATTGAAATGAGAGGATGACTCAGGTTTGGGTTTCTTTATTTCTTTTGGGTACTCTGAGGTCTTGTCAGCTGAACTTTTGTCTCCTTTTCTCTAGAGGTCCCTGCCTTGACATGATTTTCAGTGAGTTGAGAGGCTATACGAATAGCAGCTTCAAGGGTTGATGGTTCACTACTCAAAACCGAGTCTTGGATTAAATCTGGAAGAACTCCGATGTATTTCTCTATGTGTCTTGAGAAGGGGAGTGAACAAGTACGGGACTAACTGATTAAGCTCGTGGAAACGCTTACTGTAGGCCATATCCTCATCGTCTACTTGCTTCAAAGCCCAAAACTCATCTTCAAGCTTCTTGATTTCATTATGCGGACAAAATCGCCGGGTCATGATTTCCTTGAGCTTTTACCATGTCAAGGTTACGGCCGCTTCGGCACCTCGAGTTTTCTTCTCATTGTTCCACCAGGTTAGAACTAGACCTATGAGTCAGCCCATGGAGCAACGGACCTTGTGGTTAATGGGACAATCACAGTACAAGAATGTGTTCTCCATTTATTCAAACCAACGATATAGGGCAGTAGCACCCCCGGTGCCCTCATACTTGGGAGGATCACATGATTTGAAATGCTTATAGGAGCATTTGGATGGATTCAGATCAGTAGGGGTTGCTTGAGGAGTAGGCCATTGTAGGGCTTGTTGGACTTGGACTACGATGTTTGGGATGACAACAGCCATTTCCTTGCCTATTTGGGCAGCCATGCGGTGACAAGAGTTTCCAACACGCTTTCTAGACAGGTGACATTTAGTAGACATCTACGTGAATCAACTCAAACAAAGTCATGAGTTTTTGGATGAAATTGATAAATAAAATGGAGAAATTAAAACTTAAGATATAAAAAATATTTTTGGGTGTGTCATACATAAAATAATAAATTTGAGATAATGTGATGTTTTAAAAATGAAACATTGAAATTGTCATGGGCTTTGCTCGTAATTGGGCTTTGTATGCCCTCCATACGTCACTTTCGTAATCACGTGGGCCCAAACGATTACTGAGCTTTTTTATGGTTCGAATATGTTAGCCCATTAATGTACACTAAAACCCGGAGAAAATCATGAAACATTGAGATACTTGAAATTAATATGAAAGGAAAATATTCTCGGAGGGTGCCCATGGAAGGATACGGTGACTTGTCAAAGTATTGTTAGTTAACAGAACATTTAGTGTGACATGCTTTGTCCTAATAGGTTTTTCGTACTCTCATCGTTAGTCCCCATGTAGGCAAAATGGTGCGTTTATTTGGATTTATAAAAATGCGAGCCTAGACATGATGTCTTGACTACTGGTACTTAAATCCTTCCAGTTACAGTTACTACATGTCTGCCACGTGAACTTAGTTTGATGATATTTGAAAACGAGAAATCAATCTCAAAATTAAATAAAAATATTTTTAAGGATAATTGAAATGTTTTTGAAAATTTGGAATAATTGGAAACTTATAATAAGGGTATTATAATTTTAATTTTTATATCGTGCAACGTGTGTGGGTGATATCATTGTGTGTATATATGTATCATATAACACAAATATATATTACCATAACATGTAACACTCAGATCACATAGCAATAAAAGTGTTCACATGCATTTGTGTGTGATATTCAGGAATTTAAAAACATGTGCAATATAATATAAATCATAAGCAAGACCAACATCATAATTTAACACGTGGCACATAAGCATGTAATCGAATATAGTCTAGGTCTAACGGTCTAATAACCTATCCTAATTCCCTATGACTTTGATACCAATCTGTCACACCCTGACCAGCAGCGAAATAGATGACCGGGTCATAATTAATTGTTCACAGCTTATGACAAAATATTTAAAAGTTGAAATATTATTAATAATCAAATATTAACCATAACACAATACAAGTAATTCGAATAATCCTTTCAAATCAACTATATATAACATAATTCGTTTTATTCTTTAAGGTCTCATCCCTACATGCCATCATAAACACCTTCAAACCTGTTTATCTGTATCGTATGTAAAAATAGCTTTTCGGTCAAGATAAGTTGGTAAGTAAATCTAAAAACATCCACACTCAGGGGACTATCCTAGTAACAAAAGATTAAACCACGGGGAGCATACGTGTAATTTTAAAAAGTTGAGAACTAAAGGTGAAAAAATGAGAAATCAGAGGATCATCCGGGCAATTAACTCTTAAAAATAATACATACTTTTACAAGTCAGATCATGCACTTGACCAAAACCTTAAAAGAAAAATATATAAAAAATAATTTTTGGGTCAACATATGTTTAAGATAATTGAAATATTTTTCATTACAACAAAGTTTTACAATAGAGTTAGAATAATACATGTATAGTGAAATGTTCATTTGAGAAGACAAAGAAAAAAATGGTACAATTGTAAAATATTAAGTGGTTTTTCTTTAATCTCATTCATTATTATCTTTAAGTAATTAATTATTCATAAATACTATTATTCTCCATACTAATTTTTTTTGCCTACACGCATAAAAAGTTATTTTACACATTTCGAAATTGGGTGTGGCTAAATGCACCCCCATTTTTACTTTTTATACATCCTTTCCAAAAAGATTAGTTTAAAACTTTTCAAATTCTACCCCTCTAAAAATGCATTCCACGCACCATTTACACTATGAATTCACAACCAATAGAGGCGGAGCTAGTGTATTAGAATGGGTAGTACGAGCTACTTCTCAACTCTGTCTCTATACTGTTTTCATAATTAAAAAAAAATAGAAAAATTCCGGTTTTATACAAAGGATACCCCTAATCTCAAAAAAATAAAAAATAAATTGGGATGCCTCTAAATTTTTGTGCTCCGTCAACCAACACTCTATGATCAACTAAATTTACGAACCCTGAATCTGCAACTCAATGGCCATTGCGTAAGTTAAGCACACTTGAAGCTCGGCCCTCTGTCAGTGGCGAAGCTTGAGATTTCCGACCGGGGGGTCGAAAACGTACACACCCAAAAATTTCTATAAAACGGGGGGTCGAAAACGTATATACCCAAAAATTTCTATATGAAAACTACATACTCTCCACCACTGAGCGAAAAGTTCGGGGGGTCAGCCGCCCCCTCCCGCCCCCACTATCCTACGCCCTTGCCCTCTGTTGTGGAACAAACGAAATCGATGAAAGCATTTAGGGGATTTGTAGGTACCTTGTGGCTTGAAACATAACTCACAATAGTATTGTAATCTTGAATACCATATTTATTTTTGCCCTTTTCAATAGAACACTTAAAGTTGACATCTTAAACTTGGACTATGTAAAGGGTTATCAGCATCAATGGTAGAAACGAAACAAGGGTTAACATATAAGCAAAAAATCCATCAAACTGAAAAAGATAGAATACATATTGAGAAGGCTTAATCAACCAATTATAAGTTTTATGAAAGTAAAAAATCAATCTCTTTCTTTCGGTCAGCGGTGCAGAATTTTTTTAATGTAAATTGGTGATATGTATAATCCGTATATATTTAAAATTTAAGTTATGGAAAGTGAATAAATGTTAAGAAAAATTAGGGATGTTTCAAAATGCAATTTTAAATGAATAGAAAATATAAGGTTTAACTGTATTTATTTACAAACTTTAAGGGGGGGGAGTGTAATCAGTAAAAATAAATAAAATGAAGGTACATTTAGCAGCACCCTTCGAAATTTATTCTACACAACTTGTAATTTATCTTACACACCAAGTAATTTGTCCTACACTCTTAATTTTTTTTTTTTTTGAAAAATATATATTTTGAAAATAATGTACAAAATTTGATGTAGTTAGCTATTAAAGATGAAGGCTGGAAATTAATAATCTATGTAAGTTTACATATATACACTTATATTAAAATTAAATGCAAATATTAAATGAAATAAAATGAAGAATTATTATTGGTTGAAATTTTTTTTTTCTTCTTACAACGAAAATCGATGAAAGCATTTAGGGGATTTGTATGTACCTTGGTGGCTTGAAACATAACTCACAATAGTATTATAATCTTGAATACCATATTTATTTTTGCACTTTTCAATAGAACACTTAAAGTTGACATCTTAAACTTGGACTATGTAAAGGTTTGTCAACATTAATGGTAGAAACGAAACAAGGGTTAACATATAAGCAAAAAATCCATCAAACTGAAAAAGATAGAATACATATTGAGAAGGCTTAATCAACCAATTATAAGTTTTATGAAAGTAAAAAATCAATCTCTTTCTTTCGGTCAGCGGTGTAGAATTTTTTTAATGTAAATTGGTGATATGTATAATCCGTATATATTTAAAATTTAAGTTATGGAAAGTGAATAAATGTCAAGAAAAATTAGGGATGTTTCAAAATGCAATTTTAAATAAATAGAAAATATAAGGTTTAACTGTATTTATTTACAAACTTTAAGGGGAGAAGTGTAATCAATAAAAATAAATAAAATGAAGGTACATTTAGCAGCACCCTTCGAAATTTATTCTACACAACTTGTAATTTATCTTACACACCAAGTAATTTGTCCTACACTCTAAATTAATTTTTTTTATTTTTTGAAAAAATATATATTTTGAAAATATCGTACAAAATTTGATGTAGTTAGCTATTAAAGATGAAAACTAGAAATTAATGATCTATGTAAGTTTACATATATACACTTATATTAAAACTAAATGCAAATACTAAATGAAATAAAATGAAGCATTATTATTGGTTTAATTTTTTTTTCTTCTTACAATTTTTTTTTATTTGAACCCTCCAGTACATGTATATGCATGCATTATTAATTTTTCTTTGCAAAAAACATTTTAAGGAAACGTAAACTAGTCTTTATATCAATTTTCAATCTAGATACATTACCATAAATTTAAGGATTAATTGCATATTTACCCTTAAAAAAACTCACAATTGCATATTGTTGGTGCACTTGTGTCTGTACTTTGTCTGTATTCGGTCTGTATATAAACGATGTCCAAAGTTAGTCAGTAAGTTGACCAAGTCAACTATCCTCCTAGTTTGACTTGGCCAACAGTTAACATATGTTTGATATGTTTGTCTGCATCGAAGGATAGCCTCGAAGGATATTGTTGATCCTTCGAGGTGCACGAAAGATAGGCTTCGAATAATAGACCTCGAAAGGTGATCTTTCGAGGTCAATGCTGATCCTTCGATTACCTTGTCCTCGATAGATGATCCTTCGGACCATCTATCGGATCCTTCGACCAGACATCATGGGCTGGGTATATATATACCCATGCAGTGTAGTGTGAAAGAGAGATGCACACAGACAAGAGATAGAGAGCTGAGAGCATTCTGTCCGAAACACACACACACATAGTGAGAGTTTGCAAGTTAGAGTTGTAAACATTGTGCTTGTAACCGGAACCTTCATACGTATTAATACAGTGGTGTTAATCCGTGAATTCTTGTGTGTTTGTGTTTGTTCTTGCTTCATCCCGGTTTGCCTACTAGCTTGGATTCCGCACTTGCTAGTGGGTTAGTATAACAAGGTTTAGGTTCGTAATCCTCCGCGAAAAGGGACCTACAAGTGGTATCAGAGCTTGGCTCTTTACCTTGTTTAAAACCGGGTTGTTCAAGATCTTTGGTGTGTTTGGACACTAGGTTTAGCACCCGTTTTGGTGGTTTTTCTTGCTTTTCTAAACTGAAAAACGGTTTCTAAACCTTCGGGAGTGTTCTAGGTTGGGTTGGGTAACTTGAAAACTTGTTTTTAAGTGAGTTTGATTTTTCCGGCCATTTTCCGATCATATATTCCGGTGACTGGTTTGGATAAGATTGTGTCTATTTTGGGTAAACTTTTTGAAAGTCCAAAAAGTTGGTGAAAAGTCAGGTCTGCACATACCTTCTGCCGAAAGTTGTGCACCAACCCATCACCTTTCCCACCTACCCGTCAACCTTGTGTCAGTTGTGTCAGAATCTTCCGAAAGATATCCTTCGATATCGAAAGTTCATCTTTCGATTAGGGACAGCTCGAAAGATTAGCATCTTTCGAGTAGTCTTTCGAAGTCTAAGGATCATCCTTCGTTTCTGGAATCTTTTCGAAAGATAGTAGTCCGAAAGATAAGGATTCATCTCGAAAGATAAGGATCTTTCATTGTGAATCTTTCGAGATCAGTATTCGAAAGATAAATATCTTTCGAACTGTGAATCTTTCGTGATATTTGGTCGAAAGATAAGGATCTTTCATTGTGAATCTTTCGAAGACTTTGCTCGAAACTCAACAGTAATCTTTCGATCACTGTTGATCATTCGAACTAGTCTTGATCTTTCGAACAGGTTTTTATCTTTCAATTCTTGTCTGTTCAAACTTAACAGTTTGTGTTTGTGAAGGATCTCAATTAATATCTGATCAAAATGAGCTGTACAAGTCCATGGGATTGGAGTTTGGACTCACGAAACAATCAAGAGTTAGTGACTGCTGCAGATTGGGCAAAGAGTATGATTCCACAGCCATCAATCAGTCCAAGTCAATGGGCTTTGGTATCCAATCAAAGTCAAAGTCTTCAGAACCTTCTGATTAGTGAAAGTGAAACTGGCAGCAACAATCGTCCACCTAAGTTGAACCATATGAACGATTTTCCATCATGGAAAAACCGTTTTCACACATATGTTCAAGGGCAAAGCACTGATCTTTGGACGTGTTTCATCAATGCGTTCAATACTAATCTTGAAACTGCTGCGTCAACTTCAGAGGGTTATGCAAATATGCTTGAAAATGACAAGAAGGCTTATGAATTGGAGAAAAAGGCCTTTGCCACACTTACTCAAGCACTCAACAAAGACATCTACCATCAGTTCTCATATTGCAAGACCACGAAAGCATTGTGGGATGCCTTAGTTGCTAGAGGAGAAGGCAATGCAGCTGCTCGAAAATCTCGGCATGATTTGTTGAAGAAAGAGTTTGAATCCTTTCAGTTTTTGGAAAACGAGACTCTGAATGATATGATCACACGTTTCTATCATCTGATTAGTGAGATGTGTGCTTATGGAGTTGTCGCTACTCAACAAGAAATGGTGAGTAGATTTGCTGACGCCTTACCTCCAAAGTGGAGTTCTTTCATTGAACTGTTGAAACATACTGGAACTCTAGATCAAGTCAACATCTATGAGTTCATTCAAAAGCTGGAACATAAAAATGATGAAGAAATTAGGAAAGCGAGGCGTGCTCCAGCTCCTCAGAATACCGAAATGTATCTTCCAGGATTCGATGTTTTGGCAAGATCCGCTGCAGCTCAGCAACAGCAACCTAAGCTGCAGACTGCATTTGTGTCCAATACAAGTTCAAGTTCCTTTCCGTTTCCTCAGTCAACAGCTGCTCCACCACAACCTCAATTCGATCCGAGGTCCTATATTCCTGTTCCAACACAGCCACAACCACAACCTCAACAACAACAACAGCAAGCTCACTATACAAGCAATCCTCAACCTCAACCCCAAAGTCATCACACAATCCGAGTCGACAACTCAAATCTTTCACACCTTAGCATTGAAGTCGCTAAGGAACATATGGAAATTATCAACACCATGGTCAGTGCATACTGTGGTTTGGTAGCAGGTCAGCTTGGAAACATCAACATGACCAATGAAGATTATGATCAGATCGACAAGGAAGAAATGGAGTTGATGGATATTAAATGGGCTTTTGCTAGTGCGGTTAGAAGGGCAAAAGATTTCATGGCACGAACTGGAAGAACTTCGTTGGAAGGAAAGAAAAACATGAAGTATGGGTTTGATATTAATGCTGTCACGTGCTTTAACTGTGGCGAGAAAGGGCACTTTAAACGTGAGTGCACTCGACCAACAAAACACGGCAATCACAACCCCTTCAGAAACCAGACGAATGTGAATGCCCAACAAGAAAACCGTGAACGGAGGATGGTGGCAGTGAATAACAATCAGGGACAGCCTGGAACTACCAATCACAATCGTGCTTTGGCTGTTCAAGCAGATGAAGGCTGTGACTGGTCAGTGCAGTTTGGTGAAGGTGATCAGGGAAGTGGAACTGCTTTGTATGCTAAGGTCATCGAGCAGGTTCATAAAGAAGAATCTTCTGGGAGTGATGACAGTTCTGGTTATTCTGGAAGCTCGGATGAAGAAGGCTCTGTTTCTGGGGATAATCACTCAGAGCCTGATGTGAATGAAGAAGGAGATGATGATATTCAGGAGCTACTAAATGAAGCTGATGAGCTTAAATGTCAGAAATCAATTCTGATTAGGAAGGCTGCTACTGCATCAAAGGAAATGGAAAAGCTATTCTCTGAAGATGGAGCTTTTTCTTTTCAAACTGCCTTTATGGCAAACGGCTCAGCCTCTACTAGTCAGGTAACTTCTGAACCCCCTGCTCCTAGTATTTGTAAATCATGTGCAGAGATGAAGCTTGAATCAGAAAAGCTTCATAGTCATAACCAGAATTTGGTTATTGAACTGTCGAAATGCAAAGAGGCAAACATGGCTTTAACCCGGAATGAAAAATAATTTAAATCTGTAATAGAAACTTTAAAGAAAAATGTGTCCGAGGTTAACAAAGTAGTTTACCACAAGCAAGTGAGTATAAATGAATATATTAACACTGTGGAAGAAACTAAAAAGCAATTAGCCATTGCCCAATGCGAACATGATGCGATCAAACAGAAATTGGATAGCTATTCTAACTCCCGATTTGTGCTTGATCACATCATCGATGTTCAACAACTAAAAGGAAATCAAAAAGGCATAGGGTATAACAAATGTCCGCCCCCTTTGATGAACAACTATACCAAGATGCCTGATGAGGAAGAAATGCCTCGGTATGAACCCAGTGTGCCTCTTGATGTTGAGGAGTTTACTACTGGCCTTGGGTTCAAACCGGACAATTCTTCAAACACAGCCTCTAAGGAACAAGAAACTTCACCATCCATGAAGCAAAGTCCTCCAATTATCGAGGACTATGAGACATCGGATGATGAATCAGAAGTGGCTGCAAGTGATCAGGATAAATCACTTAGCAAGATGAAAGGAGTAGATATTCCACGAGAGAATCACATCCTTTGTGATCCTGATACTCCTGAGGTTCCATCTGTTGAGAAGCAAGTGATTGATCCTGTCAAGGTTGATAAGGCAGATGTGCCTACTGTTAAAAGCAGTAATGTGTTGTACACTTTGGTTGGAGATAATAAAATCTACTCAGATCATGTTTTTCCAATTAAAAATGTAAATAAATCTTTGATTGATAAAGTCTTTGAAGACAATACAAACAAATTTTTGGGAAAAACACTTCCGGGAATTGTGGTAACACAATGTGATCCAATTCCTAAGGCTGAGATTAGGAAACAATTTGGTAATCAAAAATCTCCAACCACTCAACAACCGACTGCTTCTAAGGGTAAACAACAACAACGAGCTCCAAAGCCAAAGGCTAAGGTTGAATCAAAAGGAGCTCGTTACGTGAAGAAAGGAAAATATGTTAAGTTTGTAGCATCAAAAGGTACAGATAAAATTGAGACTTTTGAAAACAAGTCAAACACTGATTTTGTACAACAAGTCAAAATTTTGAAACGTAACAGTGATAACAATTACACCCAACACACAAACGGGTGTGATGAAAGAGCAAGTACCTCAGGTTCTACAGGCTCAACATCTGGTAGTCGATCAAGTTCTCCTAAGTCTGTTGAAAGGAGAACTTGTTTCAAATGTGGAGAAATTGGGCACATTATCAGAAACTGCCCAAATGCTCCAAAGAAGAAATCGGTTGAAAAAGCTCCACCTGAATCAGTTCACCCTCAACGTCGATCAGTTTCACCTAAGCATGATAAACGAACTGTAAAAGAACAAGAAACTAAACAACGACGTAAGAACATGAAAACTGTTGAAAAAGCTTTAAAATCTGAAGTTAAAACAGTGCAAAAGGAACCAAGTGTGTCACAACCTGTAAAACCAGAATCTTCAAAAACTGGTAGGCACAGACAAACATGGTTACCTAAATCGGGTGACAATTCAGGGGGAGCAGTTGTTCTTAAAAATCATCAAGAGATCGAGCTCACGTTTCGTGATGCCAAGGGACGACCCAAGACCACTAAGGCTTGGGTCCCCATTCTCAACTGATGTTTTAGTTGACATGTGCAGGATGTTCTAGGAGGAACTATTAATAGTCATTGGATTGTTGATAGTGGAGCATCCAGGCACATGACTGGCGACTTACGGCTCCTATACGACGTGAGAAATATTAGAGGAGGGTATGTTGCCTTTGCGGGTGATAAAGGTGGGTACATCACTGGAGAAGGAAGTATCTCCAATGGTATCGTGTGCTTTGATAAGATCAATTATGTGAAGCAAATTGATCACAATCTTCTGAGTGTGTCGCAAATCTGCGATAAAAAGTTCTCAGTAATTTTTGATGACGCTGGCTGCTATGTGCTGAAACCTGGATTCAAAATTCCACAAGAATGGATTCTCTTATCGGCTCCGAGAGTTAATGATCTTTATATTCTCGACATGAGCCAGGCGATTACTACATCTGCACAAGTCACATGCTTTGTCTCAAAAGCCACAAAAAAGGAGTCTATATCTTGGCACAGAAGAATGGGACACATTCACTTGAGAAAGATGAACCATTTGGTGAAAAATAATCTTGTGAATGGTGTGCCTGTAAGAAGTTTTCATTTGCAAGATATCTGTGTCTCGTGCCAAAAGGGGAAGCAAACAAAGAAGTCTCACCCTTTGAAGAAAATCAACACTGTCAGCATGCCTCTCGAACGTCTTCATATGGACCTCTTTGGACCTATGAAGCACAAGACAACGTTTGGTGATGCTTATTGTTTAGTAGTTACTGATGACTACTCTAGATTTTCTTGGGTATCTTTTATGGCACACAAGAGTGAAACTCCTGGCATCCTCAAGGATCTTCTTACAATGTTGGAAAATCTCTATACATTGAAAGTGAAAAGGATCCGAAGCGACAATGGAACTGAATTCAAGAATCAAGTTATGGATGAGTTTTGTACTTCTAAAGGCATTCTTCATGAGTACAGCTCTCGTTATACTCCACAACAAAATGGTGTCGCTGAGAGGAAGAATCGGACTATTATTGAAACTGCAAGAACACTGTTAGTAGAGTCGGAACTCCCTATTCAATTCTGGGGAGAGGCTGTATCGGCTGCATGCTACACGTTAAACAGAGTTCTTACAGTAAAGAGACATGGCAAGACTTGCTTCGAACTCCTTCAGAGAAGGAAACCGGATCTTTCTTACCTTGAACCGTTTGGTGCTCCTTGTACTATGATTGAGCCAGATGGAAAGTTTGGTGCAAGAGCTATCGAGGGTTTCTTCCTTGGATATGCTACTCCGAATTTTCGTGTTTGGAATCTAGCTACCAAGAAGATTGAGCTATGGAGTGAAGTTAGGGTTCAAAGGTACACGAGTCCTGTTAGGGCTCCGGGTGATCCGTGGATGTTCGATTACGATGGGCTATTTGACTCCTTCAATCTGCCAACCTTTGACGAAGAATCAGCAGCGGCTCGAATGTTGTTGGAAAGTGACAACGCTGCTGTCTCGCCATTGGTTAGACCTATTGTTGTTGACCCTCAAGCTTCTTCGTCAGTCAACAATATGGTTCAAAATGAGGTCTTTGAAGATGCTGCTGATTATAATGACTCTTCTGAAGATGATGAATATCATGATGCAGCCGAAGGATCTTCAGCTCCAGCTGCTCCTGTTCAAGGTGCCTCTGGTGATACACCTCATACGCAGAATGTAGACACTGCTGAAGGGAATGCATCCACCTCTACCCACATTCCTGGTGTGGAGTTGGTTGTTGATCTTAATCTGAATAATTTGGGTATCAATGCTCGTGTGCCAGATAATCCTGAAATGAGGATTCACGATACCCATCCCCAGCAGAATATCATAGGAGATGTCCATCACGGTGTGCAGACGCGTAATCAGCTGAGAAACAACCGGAATGCTGGTTTGTATTCAGCTATAAGAGAATCTGGCCAACAAAATGACTGGTCCTTCGCGTGTTACGTGTCACAAGAAGAACCAAAGTCGTGGAAAGAAGCATTGAAAGACAGTGCTTGGGTTGAAGCCATGCAGGAAGAATTACAGCAATTTCACAAGCTTGGTGTTTAGAAGCTTGTTGAAAAACCCGAGAACTACAAGAAGATTGGCACTCGATGGGTCTTCAAATGCAAGAAAGACGACCGTGGAGTGGTTATTCGGAACAAAGCTCGTTTAGTCGTTCAAGGTTTTCGTCAGATAGAAGGGATCGACTACAACGAAGTCTATGCACCAGTTGCACGTCTGGAAGCTATTCGGATCTTTTTGGCTTATGCCTCATTCAAAGGATTCAAAGTTTACCAGATGGACGTCAAAAGTGCATTTCTACATGGTGTGGTTGAAGAAGAGGTATATGTCGAACAGCCTCCTGGTTTTGAAGATCCTGTTCATCCCGATCGGGTTTGGTTGCTCAACAAAGCTCTCTATGGTCTTCATCAAGCGCCAAGAGCTTGGTATGCAACCTTATCTACATATCTGCTGGAGAACGGTTTTCGAAGAGGTCTTATCGATTGTACTCTCTTCATCAAAGAACAAGATGGAGATCTTCTTCTGGTACAGGTATATGTTGATGACATTATTTTTGGTTCTACTAATGATGTTTTGTGTAGGAATTTCGAGCGCATCATGCAGGATAAGTTCGAGATGAGTGCTATGGGGGAAATGAATTTCTTTTTGGGCCTACAAGTGCAACAAACGGAGTCTGGGATATTCATCCATCAGACTAAATATGTTGGAGACATCTTGAGCCGGTTCCAGATGTCCGATGCAACGCCCATTGGTACCCCATTGCCAACTAATCACGGAATAACTCCTGACTTGAAGGGTGAACCTGTTAGCCCTTCATACTATCGCGCGATGATCGGATCCCTTATGTACCTCACAGCATCAAGGCCAGATATAATGTACCCAACGTGCCTACTTGCCAGATATCAAGTTCATCCGAAGGCCTCACATCTTGCAGCTGTCAAAAGGATTTTTCGTTATTTGAAGGCTTACCCCGACACCGGTCTGTGGTATCCTAGGGATAATAACTTTGACTTGGTCGCATTCAGTGATTCTGATTTTGGCGGATGTAAAATCGACGGCAAATCCACAACGGCTGGATGTCAGTTTTTAGGAAATCGCCTAGTCACATGGCAGTGCAAGAAGCAGACGTGTGTCGCTACATCAACATGCGAAGCTGAATACATTGCTGCCTCAAGTTGTTGTTCACAAGTTCTTTGGATCCAACAACAATTGCGGGACTACGGTTTTGAATTCCTAACTACTCCTATATACGTTGATAATTCTGCTGCTTTAGATATCACTAAAAATCCTGTGCAGCATTCAAAGACCAAACACATCGAAATCAAATATCACTTCATACGTGATTGCTTTGAGAAAAGGCTAATCGATGTTGTTAAGGTCCACACCGATGACCAACGTGCCGACTTATTTACCAAAGCTTTTGACAAATCTAGATTTGACTTCTTATTATTGGTAAATGGCATTAAGGTCAAGCAAGAGTAAAACCAACATCGGAAAATCATTTTTGTAAATATCTTTGTGTTTTTAAATTTATCTTAGTTTATTGATTTTAGGGGGAGTAAATCCAAAAATCTGAAAATCCAAAAACATCAAAAAATTTCAAAAACACAAAAACAATAGAAAATCAAAAATGAGTTTCCTGGCGAGCAAAAGAGAAAATGATAGTACATCAGTGGTCTATCCAAACCTCTTTAAACCTTAAATGCAAAACGATAAGCAGCTCTATATAAGATGTATCGGTAGGCTCACAATCATTTTAAAGTGTGTAGGGTGATATAAATCTTAATCGACTGAAGACCAGGTGGGAACCATTCATTGGCATATGGTCTTAGTACCGAAATTTCGTTTGATAGATTGCCGAGGTTCTGAGATATTCGGTCTTTATGCTGCTTATCATCTGGGTATCATGGTTGTATCTTTTACCGAAAAATAACGGGGACGCAAGCTAGTCTAGATCTTTCATGATACTATACATACGTGTACATAATACATACTGCATTCGACCTCAATAAGTGATAAACAATCACATGTCCAAAACAAATAAGTGATAAAAATATCACATTTATCCGGGTGTCAAGTTCGTCTCTCTGCTGTACGAAAGTACTGACCTGTTCACGGACTTGCACCTGTGCCCTCATGCATATGAAAATCAAGTTCCTCATCAATAAGTGATTATATCACATAGGGCTTGTTTTCAAATCAAAATAAGTGAGTATCTCACATTTTATACGGTCAAACAGATGATAATCGGTATACTCACCGGTAAGATGAACCCTCGTGCATACCTTGATACGGGAATGTGTCGTGATGTGGATGAACACCGGTCGGTAAGTATAAATCATACCTTAATGTATCCCCTCGCCATGATTACATCTGATAAGTTGAGCTTAAGTGGACAACAATACCGATAATTGTTATAGGATGCTTATCTTAATGTTAACTAACTGAACAACAAGAGTGTTTTGGCATGACCGTACACTGATATGATTCTCTTACCCTCGAAACTCGCAAAAAGAATGTCTGTAAATATTTATTTACTGCTTAACTTTTATTATTTCTTTTAAACAGTTTCGTCGTTTGGTGCATATCAGCACGACATTAGCGGTGATGTCGTTTGATAACACTCAAAGGATTTTAAATTGTTGTCTTTTAATTTCAAAAATACCAAAAAGATTTTAGGCGTTTTAATATAAACTTTATAAAAGCCAAAAAGATTTTATTTCTGCTTTATTTTCGATCGTACGATGTTGGAGCTCAAGTCTTCGTTACCTGAAACCTGACTGAAAACCGAACTGACTAAATCTTCATAAACGGTCGAAATTTGCATGTTTTGAAAGTTAAAGACTAAAATTGAAAAATTTATTAAACTTTCAAACTGTCGGACGGTGTTTGATTGTGACATGGTCATTCGTGTGTCATTTGCTTATACTATGTTCCAAGCAGTTGTTCTCATTACGCGTTTAGATTTCTTGCATGTGCAGATTCTAAAGGCTAGGAGAACATGGTCGATGACAAGCTTTGGAATGAAGACACGACGAGAAGGCGCTCAAAAGATGAAGATGATCGAGTAGCCGCTGTCCATCATCAACACCACAAGGATCTCACTTCATAAAGATCAAGTCATTCACGAGCATAACTCAAAGGGGAGCTTATGTTAAGGGGGAGTTTGTCAACACACTTCCTACATGATACGGGTAGTTTGTTGATACACTCTCTGCTTTCAAGACGTGAAGACTTTGAAGATCCTCCGACATTGAAGACTTGAAAGGACATCAGAGTTTTGGTAACTCGAAGACCAAAGACCGTCGAAGTTCGAGACGAGTCTACAACTATAGAAGATAAAGACAAAGCTACAGCCAAGGGGGAGTTTGTTGGTGCACTTGTGTCTGTACTTTGTCTGTATTCGGTCTGTATATAAACGATGTCCAAAGTTAGTCAGTAAGTTGACCAAGTCAACTATCCTCCTAGTTTGACTTGGCCAACAGTTAACATATGTTTGATATGTTTGTCTGCATCGAAGGATAGCCTCGAAGGATATTGTTGATCCTTCGAGGTGCACGAAAGATAGGCTTCGAATAATAGACCTCGAAAGGTGATCTTTCGAGGTCAATGCTGATCCTTCGATTACCTTGTCCTCGATAGATGATCCTTCGGACCATCTATCGGATCCTTCGACCAGACATCATGGGCTGGGTATATATATACCCATGCAGTGTAGTGTGAAAGAGAGATGCACACAGACAAGAGATAGAGAGCTGAGAGCATTCTGTCCGAAACACACACACACATAGTGAGAGTTTGCAAGTTAGAGTTGTAAACATTGTGCTTGTAACCGGAACCTTCATACGTATTAATACAGTGGTGTTAATCCGTGAATTCTTGTGTGTTTGTGTTTGTTCTTGCTTCATCCCGGTTTGCCTACTAGCTTGGATTCCGCACTTGCTAGTGGGTTAGTATAACAAGGTTTAGGTTCGTAATCCTCCGCGAAAAGGGACCTACACATATTTACCCAAGTCTAAACAAATATTGCATATTTCCCCTTGATTAAGTAATAGAATGGCAAATTTACCCATTATGATTTATTTTATTAAAATTAAATTAGATAAAGACTGTTTTACCCATAATTTTACTAAACCATGAAAAATTTAAACAGGTATCAAAATCATCTGGGTTTCTCCTCACTTTCACCGAATATACTTTCCAATTTGCAAGTTATTAGTCCCCTAACCCTCTATATTTGTTACTAACTGCATATGCATTATAATTACAAAATTATCTATTTAATCAATCGTTTTGTTTTGTATAGTTACTACCTGCATATGCATCACAATTTACGAGTGGATTGTTTTGTATTCAAAATCTGATTCATATTGTTATTCAAAACAAAACAAAACAATCTACAATCAAATGTAAACGATTAAACAAAACAACAAATAATTAACTGTAACATGGAACAACTTGTTGACGGCGAAGAGAGACACCGGAACTGAAACGTCGCCGAGACACCGGGGTAGAAACAGAAACGTCGATGACACCGCCGCATGCCGGGAGAGATACCGGCGCGGAACTCTAACATCGCTGACACCGCCACCGGCTGGGAGAGACACCGGCATCGAACTGAAACATCGTCGGAGCCGCCACCGACTGGGAGAGACACCGGCGCGGAACTGAAACTTCGCCGGTTGGAAGAGAGACACCGGCATGGACACTGAAACATCGCACCGTCATGTAACGTCCCGGCCCCGTAGTGAAACGCAGGCAAAGAGATCTTGAGAGGGAAGAAACCAATCAGTCATGTTTACCTAATTTCCCTGATAAAAGATTTCTTTTTTTATTTTGATAAAGGCAAATTAGTAAATGTAGTAAAAAAAGGGAAATATGCGATATTTGTTTAGGTTTGGGTAAACATGCAATTAAAAGTTTTTTTTAAGGGAATATATGCAATTAACCCTAAATTTAAAACCTCATAAATAATGTATGGTTAAAACTTAATTGTGTTTATATGATAAAAGACACGTCTTATTCGATTTGACGAACATAAACGAGTTTTACTCCTTTAGATTAAAAAGTCTCATTTTCATTTATTTCCACTAGGATCCGATTCACAAACAACTCACTTTTTTTTCTAGGATCCATTTTGGTGGATGTTACATCATCCTTACGTTGATGGTTCGACACTTCGACCTGCGGAGGTAGTCTCTCACCTCCCTTACAGTTGCACCGACTACTAAGTAAATTACAGTTTTGCCCATCTCGTTTTTTAAATAGACGTTAATAGGGAGGTTCGGCATTGTAGAGGATATTGTGGTGGTTTGTAGCTGACGCCGCCGTTTATCTTGATGGTGGGACGAGTTTGTGTGGTTAACACACTCTGGCAGACACTATACAACATCGGGGTGATTCTAAGACCGTACAAATCCAGATTTTCTTATTAACAAAAAAGGAGTAAGCTTTAACTAAGAGAAACGAAACCCTGTACGCCGGTTTCTTTTGCGATGAGGTCCAATAAGCGGTGATGTGGTGGTGGCGGCTACGTGATTGTGCTGCGGTGGAGGTGGAGGTGGCCGCTTGGTGGTTTGTGATGTTGGATGGTGGTTGTGGGTAGGGCTACGGGCGGTGGCTACGAGGTAGAGAGAGGGAGTCACAAACACAAATACCGTTTTCCTTTTAATATAATAAATAAAGGGTGAGGGAATTGATACACCCCTACTTTTTGAGTGCACACCCCCCCCCACCCCGAGGTGGCATATAGGGCAATAAGGGGAGTATATAGTGTGAAAGCAATTAACGTGCCAGAAAAAGGGTTTTGATAAGCCTCTCATTGCCCTATGAGAGGCGTATAAGGTTATGGTAGTTGGAGCATTTATCCTTATACGCCTCTCATTGAGCAATGAGAGGCTTATTGGCACGACTTTTGATGAATTTAAGGTATAATTACTGACATGAAAAGAGTTCGGTCTGAAAAAGCGTGAAAGTGACCCATATGACCCTTATCGACCTATACGACCCTTATCGACTAAAAATGTTTATTTTCCCAAGCATACATGATTTATTTGATTCAAAATTTTTCAAACTCATAATAATAATAATAATTAAAATAATAATAATATAAATAATAATAATACTTAATAAAAATAACATATGCACATTTAAAAAAAACGATGATATAACTAGACCCGGCAAACGGGCCGGGGGTCGGGTAGGGTCATGGGTCAAAGACCCTACCCGACCCCCTGCCCGACCCGTTTGCAGGGACTAGTTATAACGTTGTTTTTTAAATATGCATATGTTTTTTTTATTAAGTATTATTATTATTATTATTATTATTATTATTATTATTATTTAAAACTTCATATTTTATTAAATGAATTGTGTGGATTATAAAATGTCAAATTTTTTATTTATCAAACTTACTTCCCGTTTGTTCGATGGTCCGGAGGTTTACCCAAACCATTCCATTTTATCGATCGCTTATGACGAAGGTGTTTATTTCATCGTGGCTAAGTTAACGGTATGATTGCCCGATGCCGGTACGAAATGGACTTTGAAATACCTCACCGAAGTATAGAAGCGATGGAATGGGTGACAATGTACATGTCTCGTATTACACAGGGTAGGGCATTACTCGGTAGTAATAGAACTTCACGAAAAACAATTTGTTAACTTGGCAAACGTGTAACATCCGTGAAATATAGTGTACGCAACAATTTTTTTATAAAAATAATATTAATTAGGGTGTTTTATAACATAAAAACACTTAATTACCACAATTTAAAAAAAATTAATATCATATGAGTCGTATAGGGCAATGAGACACATATACAACTCCTAAAAGCTGCTCATTGACCAATAAGCCTCCCCTGGTGGACACATCATGAGTGTCTCATTGACCAATAAGCCTCATCTGATGGTTTCCACTTTTCTCAAAGATGGAATAGTTCAACCAGGGGAGGCTTATTGGTCAATGAGCAACTCAATATGTGCATATGCTTTATTATTATTATTATTATTATTATTATTATTATTATTATTATTATTATTATTATTGGTCAACGAGCAACTCAACATGTGATATGCTTTATTATTATTATTATTATTATTTAAAACTTCATATGTTATGAAATGAATTGTGTGTATTATAAAATGTCAAAATTTTTATTTATCAAAATTACTTTCCATTTGTTCGATGGTCCGGAGGTTTACCCGAACCATTTCATTTTATCGATCGCTTATGTCGATGGTGTCTATTTCATCGTGGCTAAGTTAACGGGATGATTGCCCGATGCCGGTACGAAATGGACTTTGAAATACTTCACCGACGTATAGAAGCTATGGAATGAGTGACAATGTACATGTCTCGTGTTACACAGGGTAGGGCGTTACTAGGTAGTAATAAAACTTCACGAAAAAGAATTTGTTAACTTGGCAAAGGTGTAATATCCGTGAAATATAGTGTACGCAACAATTTTTTTATAAAAATAATATTATTTAGGGTGTTATATAACATAAAAACCCTTAATTACCACAATTTTTTTAAATTAATATTGTATGAGTCGTATAGGGCAATGAGACACATATACAACTCCTAAAAGGTGCTCATTGACCAATAAGCCTCCCCTGGTAGACACATTATGAGTGTCTCATTGACCAATAAGCCACCTCTGGTGGTTTCCACTTTTATCAAAGGTGGAATAGTTCAACTAGGGGAGGCTTATTGGTTAATGAGACACTCATAATGTGTCCACCAGGGGAGGCTTATTGGTCAATGAGCAACTCAATATGTGCATATGCTTTATTATTATTATTATTATTATTATTATTATTATTATTATTATTATTTTTTGTCAATGAGCAACTCAATATGTGTATATGCTTTATTATTATTATTATTGGTCAACGAGCAACTCAATATGTGCATATGCTTTATTATTATTATTATTATTATTATTATTATTATTATTATTATTATTATTATTATTATTATTATTATTATTATTATTATTATTATTATTATTATTGGTCAATAAACAACTCAATATGTGATATGCTTTATTATTATTATTATTACTATTATTACTATTATTATTATTATTATTATTATTATTATTATTATTATTATTATTATTATTATTATTATTATTTATTCAAAAAACGATGATATGACTCGACCTGACAAACGGGTCGGGTCGGGGGTCGGGTAGGGTCATGGGTTAACGACCCTACTCGACCCTCGGCCCAACCCGTTTGTCGGGACTAGTTATAACATCTTTTTTTTTAAATATGCATCTGTTTTTTTTATTAAGTATTATTATTATTATTATTATGATTATTTAAAACTTCATATTTTATGAAATGAATTGTGTGTATTATAAAATGTCAAATTTTTAGTTATCAAACTTACTTCCCGTTTGTTCGATGGTCGGGAGGTTTACCCGAACAATTCCATTTTATCGATCACTGATGTCGAAGTTGTCTATTTCATCGTGGCTAAGTGAACGGGATGATTGCCCGATGCTGGTACGAATTGGACTTTGAAATACCACACCGAAGTATAGAAGCTATGGAATGTGTGACAATGTACATGTCTCGTATTACACAGGGTAGGGCGTTAGTAGGTAGTAATAGAACTTCACGAAAAAGAATTTGTTAACTTGGCAAAGGTGTAACATCCGTGAAATATAGTGTACGCAACAATTTTTTATAAAAATAATATTAGTTAGGGTGTTTTATAACATAAAAATCGCTAATTACCACAATTTTTTTCAAATTAATATCATATGAGTCGTATACGGCAATGAGACACATATACAACTCCTAAAAGGTGCTCACTGACCAATAAGCCTCCCCTGGTGGACACAATATGAGTGTCTTATTGACCAATAAGCCTCCTCTGGTGGTTTCCACTTTTATCAAAGGTGGAATAGTTCAACCAGTGGAGGCTTATTGGTCAATGAGACACTCATAATGTGTCCACCAGAGGAGGCTTATTGGTCAATGAGTAACTCAATATGTACATATACTTTATTATTATTATTATTATTATTATTATTATTATTATTATTTATTGTTATTATTATTATTGGTCAATGAGCAACTCAATATGTGTATATGCTTTATTATTATTATTATTATTATTATTATTATTATTATTGGTCAATGAGCAACTCAATATATGATATGCTTTATTATTTTTTTATTATTATTATTATTATTTATTATTATTATTATTATTATTATTATTATTATTATTATTATTATTATTATTGGTCAATGAGCAACTCAATATGTGTATATGCTTTATTATTATTATTATTATTATTTATTATTATTATTATTATTATTATTATTATTATTATTATTATTATTATTATTATTATTATTATTATTATTATTGGTCAATAGCAACTCAATATGTGATATGCTTTATTATTATTATTATTTATTATTATTATTGTTTATTATTATTATTATTATTATTATTATTATTATTATTATTATTTGACATGACATTTATGACAACTTTTCAGCCAATATGCCTCGTATAGCCCGATGAGACCCATATACATCTACTTTTTCTGAAAAGTTGACATGACATTTATGACACACCACTTCTATACGCGTCTCATCGATCCATACGGGTCTCATTGAACTCCAGTTTCTTTTCTTTTTGTGGTTTTATTTTGGCCGTTTGTGGTGGTGTTTGGGTTGTGGTTGTGGTGGGTAAGTTGTGGTGGTGGTGGTGGGTCGGCTATGGTGGTGGTGGTGGTCTGCCGGCTGGGGTGGTGGTGGTGGGTCGGCTGGGGTGGTGGTGGTGGTGGGTCGGCTATGGTGGTGGTGGGTCGGCTAGGGTGGTTGTGGTGGTTGTGGTGGTGGTGGGTCGGCTGTAGTGGTAGTGGTGGTGGTGGTGGGTCTGTTGTGGTGGTGGTGGTGGTGGGTCGACTGTGGTGGTGGTGGGTCGGTTGTGGTGGTGGTGGGTCGGCTATGGTGGTGGTGGTGGTGGGCCGGCTGGGGTGGTGGTGGTGGTGGTGGGTCGGCTAGGGTGGTGGTGGTGATGGTGGGTCGGTTATGTTGGTGGAGGTGGTGGTAGTGGTGGTGGGTCAGCTGTGGTGGTGGTGGTGGTGGGTCGGTTGTGGTGGTGGTGGAGGTGGTGTGTCGGCTGTGGTGGTGGTGGTGGTGATGGTGGTGGGTCGGCTGTGGTGGTGTTTTGTTTTTTTTTTTACAATATATTTTCGAATGCCGAGTCTAATGCTAAATTGTATTTTTTATTAACAGGATATCGAAAGTCGGTGTTTTAACGGTGGTGGTAGCGTAATAGTTATGGAGAAACTACGTTCATATTTCAGATCATGAACTAGAACGCCGATCTACGTTCGTATTTGACAATTAAAGAAATAATAATAATTCATAAATAAAAAATTTGTTATAATATATACAATTCGTTTTATAAAAAAATTGACATTTAATAATACTTATAAAAATTTGACATTTTATAATATACACAATTCATTTCATAAAAATTTAAAGTTTTTAATAATAATACTTAATAAAAAAAAGCATATGCACATTTTTTATTAAAAATATATACAATTCATTTTATAAAAATATGAAGTTTTATAATACTAACACAATTTTTTATAACAACATTTTATAAAAAAAATATTAATTTTCTTATATAAATATTTCACAACTTTCCCATACAAAAACTCTATTAAAATAAAGTTTCTTACATCTCAATCACTGGTAATCATTGGCTGACACCCAATGATTGACATTAATTAGATGGTAGGGACCATTTTCAAACGTATTGGGCAATGAGGGGCGTATGGGTGGGGCCGGTTTGAGGCGTATTGGGCAATGAGGGTCATTTAGGGTTAGGGGGTGTGTAAATACTTTTTTTTTGGGGGGGGGGGGGGGGGGTTGTGGATACCTCCACCATAAATAAATACATTCGCAAGTTTGAACCCCTAAAATATACATGCCCAAACTAAATTACCTTTACTTTAGCTACACCATTTCCATACTATCAATTAGCAAGTTTTGTGAGCATAATTGTGTTGTAATTTTTGTTTTATGAGTTTTTCCAAAAAGTTTGATTGTAGGTCAATGGCATATTATATTTTATTGTTATCTTTATTTTTATTATTATTTATTTTAGGGTTATTGGATTTTATCACCCCTAACTATCGGCCTTTGGCCGTTGCCACCCGCAACTAACACTTTGACACCCGACACCCCCAACTTGACTTTTAGTTTGTGCTGGCACCACCCAGTTAACTTTGCACTAACTTGGTTATTTTTTTTGCTGACGTGGCCATTTTTTGATGACATGGCTTGTTTTTGATGAGGTGTAATGATGAGGTGGCCAATTATATACAATAATATGTGTATGTATATGTACAGACAATAAATATCCCAAATTCAATAATAAAATCAAATGATCATCATCTTCAACCCCTTGCCTCATCTTCATCACCGGAGATGATTTCTCCAACGACCTCCGACGATGATCTTTCCGACGACCTCCAAAGTCTCAGCTTCAACTCCTCTCCCACCATCGGTTGCGGCACCCCCCACTCCAACACTCAACACCATCACTCACAACTCACCAAATCTTCCCACCACCGCACACCACCCCTTTCTCCATTGCCCCCACGTTGCTACCACTGCCAACATCAGTCCACCCACCCCTTTCTCTCTTTACCACCACCACTCTCAACCTCCATTGCCACCACCGCCACCGCCACCATCAGCCTCCACCGTCACCATCAGCCTCCACTGCCACCTTGTTGAAATCGACTCAGGTCTACTGGTTGTTGTTGAAATTTTATTGAAATCGACGGCCTCCCGTCGTCGGAAAGTCGTGTGGCGGCGGATCTAGAGGTGGTTTATTGTGTGGCTAAATGTCAACTGTTAGAGACGGTGTTAAGGGAAGGAGTGTTGGGTGTTGGGTGAAGACGACATTGCAGAGGAATCGCCAAAGTGAGTATTGTATTGTATGTTAATTAGAGATGACATTGGGTTGGGTGTGCTTAATGACTTGTACTGGTTATTACACTTGCAGAAACCTAAAGATTCCTTCGAAATACCTTCTATTGTATGCGAGTGTTGCCTTTATTCACTAGAGAAAGATTTTAACAATTGGGTGTGTTTAAAGATTTGACTTTTTGTGTTCTTTTATCAAAAAGTTGGTTAAAAACAATTAGGTGATGACTATTGAATGATTATAAGGAATTGAATTGTGGTGCTTGCACCTGGAACACTATTTTGAATTCTGGTAATTTGAAGGAGATGAAGGTTAGTGCCACGTCATTCGTCATGTAATCCAGTCTATCTCAGCAAGTCTATGCCATGTAGGATAAGAAACAAACGCAGTTAGTAAAGATTTAACTGAGTGGTGCCAGCACAAACTAAAAGTCAAGTTAGGGGTGCCGGGTGTCAAAGTGTTAGTTGGGGGTGGCAATAGCCAAAGGCCGATAGTTGGGGGTGATAAAATTCAATAACCCTTTATTTTATGATTTTTATTTTAGTTTTATTACTTATTTAAATCATGTATTTATTTTTGTAATACACATTAATTTATTTTTTTTTTAATTTTTCCGTGTCCATACACGACGTACACTACAAGAAAAGAATACTATTAGCGGCGACACCATTAGCGGCGACAGGCCAGGTGTCGCCGCTATTGGTCGATCCGCGTCAAACCCAAACCCCAGCCGTTGATCATTATTCTGATCTAATGGTTGGGGATTAAAGAGGCAATAACGGTGACACTTTAGGAACAATAGCGGCGACAGGCTCTCTCTGCTAAAGGTAGGTGTCCCACTTTAATCCCCAACCATACATATCTTATCCTGGTTAACCTAATAGCGGCGACAAACTAATCAGTAGCGGCGACAGCCCGTCGCCGGTAATACTCGTTCCGTAAAAGTCTATACATCTTCCCTCCTCCTTCACTTTTCCCCCCAAATCTCTTCATCTTACCGCCGGAGAACCGCTAATCTTCACCAAATCGGTTAGTTTAACTTATTTTTTTTGTTAAATCTCTTCTTTATTTTGTTATTTACATGTTATAGACTTTAAGTTTTGCTCGTTTTTGTGTATATTTATGTTTATGGAAGAAAATTCGGATCACCACCATCACCTCTCCGGTCACCACCTCATCTCCGCGGTCTACATCTACTTGAAAGCTTGAAATTACGGTTAGTTTTATATTAATTTTTTCAAAGTTTAGAAATTGTATAATTTTTTGTTTAGTTATGTAAATGTATATGTAAGAATGTATGTTTGTATGTAAATGTTTGTGAAAATGTATAATGTAGGTGTATTTGGTGAAAATGAGTATATGTAGGTGAATGTATTTGCGTATGTAGGTGTATGTATGTGTATGTAGGTGTATGTATGTGTATGTAGGTGTATGTAAGGATGTATAATGTCGGTGTAATTGATGAAAATGAGTATATGTAAATGTTTATATGTTTGTGAAAATGTATAATGTAGGTGTAATTGTTGAAAATGAGTATATGTAGGTGTAGGTGTAGGTGTAGGTGTAATTGGTGAAAATGTATAATGTAGGTGTATTTGGTGAAAATGAGTATGTAGGTGTATGTAAGCATGTATGTGGGTATGCAAGTCTATGATTGAATGTATGTATGTAGGTGTATGTAAATGATGAATAATTGTGCATGTAAATGTTTGCAATTGGTGAAAAATGTGTATGTTAGTATGTATGTTTGTATAAAGTATGCAAATGTGTATGTATAAATTTTGTGGTTTTGATCAAAATATGTGTTTGTAAGTATGTATGTGTATGTGTAAGTATGTACATGCGTTTTATAAGTATGTATGTGTGTTGGTAGTATGTTAATATGTGTGTATAAAGTATGTAAATTTATATTTAACTTTGAAAGATATATATTAGTTAGGAAATACCCTCCTTGAATAAAAATTATCATTTAAAACATAACGAACATAGAAAATACCCGTCAAAATTGAAATCACCATTTAAAACAAAAGGAGCTAAGAAAATACCCGCCAAAATTTAAACCATCATGAAGAACATTACACTGAAGTTGATCCCCCAAAAGCTACCGTCGATGAAGTGTTTGAGGTCGAGACTGATTGTGATGTGGATGATCCCGATTATGTGGAGTCTGACTAAAAGAAAAGTTATTGTAATTTATATCGATTTGTATTTGATAAACACTTGTTTGAAATATTTATTTGAATTTGAGTTACACTTGTTGTACTTTCCCTTAATTTCTATTAGATACACATGCTGTAACATTTGTAACTTTATAGGGATTATGTTTTCGGTATTGCTTATATTCGCATATCTGATGGCGGATGTGGCCCCCCATGGGGACATGGGGGTGACGGTGCTGGTGATCCACCGCCTCCTGGTGGATTTCGTGGCACGCACGAGACTGACAGTAAGTCTTTTACTAAATTATTTTGTAGTCCTTATATTTTATATATTATAAATGTTGTTACTAATTATTTTTGTTTTAATTGCAGCGGTTCCCCCAAAGAGGGTTAGGGGGAAAGCCAAAAATGAGAAACTACGGTGTCTGGTAAAAGCGGGGGGGGGGGGGGGGGGTGTATCGCTTACGTTTGACAGACAGGTCACGTATACCCCTGTTGGTAAATCAAGAGATCTGTTTTCAAGGGAGGCCGGCCTATATATGTGGCGGACCATCCCGTTCGATAAAATTGGATGGGATAACGATTCACAATCGCACAAGGATGCCCTCATGAACCACTTACGGGTAAATAAGTTATATGCATAAAATTTTATCAAATATTTAAGCACATGCAAATCTAATTTATATATGATATTTTAACTTTTTTATTTAATTCGTAGGAAAATTTCAATTTTGATGAAGTGGAACGTGATTTAGAGGCGAGAAACTTGACGGGTGGTATTAGGACTGTGCTTATGAAGCGGTACTCTGACCGTAAGTACGAAGCTAAAAAATTATTTAAGAGCCAGGGAGGTTACAATGATATTGAGAGGGCAAGGGCATACCATCCCCTGGATATGCCATATGATAACTGGTTGAGAACCATCGAAGGTTTCCGGGACGCAAAATATATTAAAAGAAGCCAGTCCAACAAACTAGTACGCGAGAAACAACAATTTCCATATCGCGGGGGGACATCGTCGTACGGTAGCACCCCTATAAAAATGTAATGTTTTATGTATGTGTGCGTGTGTGTAAGCTTTTGTTTATTTAATGTCTAATCTAAGTTTAATGTTAAACAGGATATGGATTGGGTACCTACGTATGCTAAAACCCACACGGACAATCAAGGGAATTGGGTTGATCCAGTTGCTGAACAAAATTACGTAAGTATTTCTTTTAAGTATTATTTTCTATAACAAATATATATACATATACACACATATATATTTAATCATCTTCGTAAAATACAACGGAACATACAACAGGCCACAAATGAATGGAGCGGTGATGGTCCTCCAATTGCCCCGTATCAGGAAGCGTTGGGAGAGCGGCGAGGATGGTACCGCGGGATGGGGCCTAAACCTTCTTCCAACACGTCCTCGAACACGTCCTCGAACATGTCGTCTTCGCAAGCTCGGACGCAAGAACCCTTTTCCGAGGTAAACTACGCAATTTATAAAATGACAAACGAACCCATGTTTCCTTGTTAAATATATGTTGGTAGCGTTAATTAATATGCTAATATATGTTTTGATATCTATTATTGTAGGATTTTGTTAACAACTTGTTCCAAACCCCGTCCTTTTTGAACCAACTTAACAACTATCTTGCTTCACAAGGAAAAGAAAAAGGAAAGTCAAACGACTACGATTCTGATGACTTATTCGATAATGATTCCGACGAGTGACATGTTGTTTTTAATGTATGATTTAATTAAATGTTGTAGGATGACTTAAACGTAGTTTTTAATTATATTACCTTTAGTATATGTTCATGGCGTATGTTTGCGTTGTTTGAAATAGGCAGGTTCTGTTTTTTCGGCCGTAAAACTGGCTGGGTGTTGTATATACAGCTGCTGTATTAAAAAAAAAGACTTTTAGCGGCGACACGTGTCACCGCTATTGCCTTATAACCCTTTACCGGCCATGACTAATACCGGCGACCCTTTAGCGACGACATGTGTCGTCGCTAAAGGACTAAGATCAATACTGGCGACGAAGACCTTTAGCGACGACAGAAGGCCAATAGCGGCCGATCAATACCGGCGACCCTTTACCGGTGACAAGTCGCCGCTAAAAGTCAATACCGGCGACAATTGTCATCAGCTGCCGCCGCTAAAGGTGGTCCATTCTTGTAGTGGTAAGGTACGTATGTGGTTCAATGTTTTTATGTTTATTTTTCTCATATGATAGGTTCGTCGCAACTCGTAGGTCCTATATCGACTTAGTTATTCTTTTCTATGTTAATGTTTCAGTCTAATTTCTTCGTATTAACATTCCGCAATGGGTGTGTATGGTTCAATGATTTTACGTCTATGTTTCACCCTATTACATTTTCCATTTTTATTTATTTTGTTTTACGAGTTTTTCCGGTGTTGGTGGTAGTATAGTATTGGTGCAACTTGGCACATTTTTATGTTCCCCACTCCAACACGGGGCTTAGTATATAATATATAGTAACAAAATGTACTACAAAATATTTCTAACTTTTCTCAAAATGGTTATAACTTCTCTTATACTTAAGGTGTGTGCATGATTATGGTGTATAAGTTTTATTAATGCGTCATTTTCTACACGTTACAGACGTGCGTGGTCTGACGTTTTTATGTTTCCTTTTCAATGTTGCTTGTCGTTGGTGATGGTGTTTTATTAATGTTTTTACGGTTGTACTCCCGCCGCAACGTGGGGTACTTCCATCTAGTTAGTATCATTTTAAAGCAGTGTTATTTTAAGGTTGAAAGTTATATTATTTATTCGTTGGTAGTAATTACGAATATTGTTAGCAACCGTATTTGTGTATAATATGTCGATAGATATATTGTAATATTCTCCTAGCAATTAGGATATTTAGTTTCCATAGATAACTTGTATCTTGTATTATTTATACGATGATTATCAATGAGAATGGATCAACCTTTTGAAACACTTTCATGGTATCAGAGCAAGGTTGCTCTATATCCTAGCCGCCACTCTCTCTCTTTTCTTTCACTGACTTCGGCCAGTATTTCTCTTCTTCCCGTAACCAAGCCCCTGTTCATCACCAAATATGACAGGCAATCTCACCGTAACCGAACCCGAACCCACCAAACCTGTTTCGGAACCTGCCAAACCCGCTCCCCAACAACTTCACCCTGTATATTCGATTACGAATATTCAGCAGAAAATCTGAGTTCTTGACGGTGTAAAAGTCACATACACGGCTTGGGTCCGGTTGTTCCAACTCCACTACCGCGGCTACAGGGTCCTCTCTCACATTGACGGTACGCCGCCTCCAGCTGAGACCGACCCCGCTTACGATTCTTGGATGGAAATCGATTCCATTGTACTCCAATGGATCTACGGAACGTTAGCTGATGACTTGCTTGGTCGTGTTCTCTATGGCACACCAACGACACATCAAGTGTGGACTCGTGTTCAGAATTTGTTTCACAACAATAAAGGTGCGCGAATCGCCGCCTTGGAACACGACTTCGCCAACATCACCCTTAAATCTCAACCTTCTCTGGAAGCATACTTTCAAAAGTTGCGAGAAATTGCTGATCAATTAGACTATCTTCTCGACACGCCCGTTGGCGACAAGCGCCTCGTGTTGCGAATGGTACGGGGTTTACCAACTGAGTTTGACACGATGGGTTCGATCATCAATCAAGCTTTTCTACCTTGGGAAGAAGCTTGCGAGATGCTACTTAATGACCAGAAGCGTCGTACTGCTCGCGACCTTCTTGACGGGTCTTCGGTCGTTGCTGCTACCCAAACGAACCCTCGTGAACCACCCGCTTCCGCACCCAACCAACCTCCTACCTTCACCCCACCACGTGAGTCCTGCTCACGGTCCACCAACTCCCGTAACAGGGGGCGTGGCCGGGCCTGAGCACCCGCAACAACACCACCAATCACCCTTCTTCCTATCCTCGTAACAACTGCAACAATAACCAGCCTACTGCCACCCCTCCACCCTATCCATATTGAGCCGCTCCACCCTATTGGGCTCCCCCACCCTGCCCTTATCCTACTACTAGCCCATGGCAGCCGGCCTGGTCCCCCTACAGCCCAGCGTCTCAGCCATCAACCCAACCGCAACCAGCCCCTCTATCGGTTCGGCCCAACCCAATGGCAACCAAGCTCAGACTCATTTCACGGACCTGGACGCGTTGGACCCAACCCAAATTGCACAAGCTTTTCAGGCCATTTCTATTGACTCAGAGGATGCAAATTGGGATATGGATACTGGTGCTACTTCACATGTCACGCTAAATCAAGGTAATCTCTCTACTTTATCTCAGTATTCTCACATAAAGTCTGTATTGGTTGGTAGTGGCAATCGTTTACCAGTACTTGGATCCAGCCACACTTCCCTTGCAACTCAGTCCAAAACCTTTCACCTAAAAAATGTCCTTTATAACCCACATTTTATTAAAAACCTTATTTCCGTTCGCCAATTTACCATTGACAATTGCGTGTCCGTTGAATTTGATCCGTTTGGTTTTTCTGTGAAGGACTACCAGGATGGCACGCTCCTCAGTCGCCATAATAGTTCGAGTGGTCTCTACTACTTCACCAAAGACTCTCTGGCAGCAGCTTGTGTTTCCATCACCTCTCCCCAGTCTTGGCATGAACGCCTTGGTCACCCGGGTCGCCATGTTATAGATTTTCTTAGTTCTACTCGTATTTTGCCTTGTAATAAACTTGATGTTTCTCACGTTTGTCATGCTTGCCAGTTATCTAAGAATAAAAGACTTCCGTTTTCTGATTCTATTACTAATACATCCATGTCGTTCTCTATTGTTCATTGTGACTTGTGGACTTCACCCGTTTTTAGTACTGCAGGTTACAAATACTACATGGTTTTAATTGACGACTTCACCCAATACACTTGGGTGTACCCTCTAAAGTTTAAATCAGAAACTTTTACCAAATTTCAACACTTTTACTCGTTTGTTGAAACCCAATTTAAGATTAAAATCCAACAGTTTCAATGTGATATGGGGGGGGGGATTCAACAATCACACTTTCTTGAGTTTGCAACCCAACACGGAATTCAGTTCCGATTCTCTTGTCCTCATACTTCTCAACAAAATGGTAAAGCTGAGCGTATGATCCGTCGCCTCAATGACATCATGCTCTCCTTGCTTCTTCACGCATCCCTACTCTCCAAATTTTGGGTTGAGGCAATTCACACCGCCTGTTATCTTTATAACATTCTTCCTACAAAAACCCTAAACAATCTCACCCCGTGTGCCACCATATATCACCGCCACTCGGCCTATGATCACCTACGTGTCTTCGGATGCGCCTGTTACCCAAATGAGTCCTCAACCCGACCTCACAAACTTCACCCAAAATCCTCCCTATGTGTGTTTTTGGGCTACCCTGCGAATTACCGAGGGTATCGTTGCCTTGAAGTGTCAACGGGAAAAGTTATCTTTTCTCGCCATGTCACCTTCGCTGAATCATTTTTTCCCCTTGCCAAATCCTCGGATCCTAAACCCTCACCATCCTTTTGTGACACTGTACCCATTCCCTTTTCCTTCCCCACATCGTTTCCTTCCCAATACACACCTAGCACCCATCTCGGCCCACCCACTCTAGTGGATCACATCGGCCCACATAGTTTTTCTTTCGGTTCCCAGGCCCAGTCCCCCGTCTCTTTTTCCCTACACAACCCATCTTCACAGCCCTCTATCCTTGGCCCACACCCCTCCTCGGCCCTACACCCCTCCTCGGCCCACTCCCCCGTCGATGCCCATTCCCCTCTCTCGGCCCATTCCACTCAATCTCCACACTTGGCCCACTCCCCTGGCCCATCTAACCATTCTTCACCTGTCTCGGCCTCTCTACCTCCCGGCCCATCCCACCCGATGGTTACGCGCTCCCGCGCGGGCATCGTTAAACCACGAATTCCCTTTAACCTTTACACCGTTACCCCCACCGTCTCTCCACTACCTAAATCTCACCTTGCTGCCCTAACGGATCCAAACTGGTATGATGCTATGACCCCTGAATACAAAGCTTTATTGGAGAACCATACTTGGGATTTAGTTCCAAGACCCACCTCCGCACCGATTATTCGGTGCATGTGGCTCTTCAAGAATAAATATCTTGCTTCTGGTCAGTTGGAACGTTATAAAGCTAGACTCGTGGTAAATGGTAAAAGTCAGACTGTTGGCGTTGACTGTGATGAAACGTTTAGCCCGGTGGTCAAACCAACCACAATTCGCACTGTCTTAAGCCTTGATGTTTCTCGTTCGTGGCCTGTTCATCAGCTTGACGTGAAAAATGCCTTTCTACATGGCAATTTGAACGAAACAGTGTATATGCATCAACCCCCAGGATTTGTTGATCAGACTCACCCAGGTTTTGTGTGTAGGTTAAATAAATCTTTATATGGGTTAAAACAGGCCCCTCGAGCATGGTATCAACGGTTTTCCAACTTCATTCTTCGGTGTGGATTCAAGGACAGTGTATGCAACACTTCATTATTCGTCTACAAACATGATGCTCACACCGCTTATTTACTTTTGTACGTGGATGACATTATCTTAACGGCCTCCGACTCCACTTTGTTACAAAAGATAATTAACATGTTAAAATCCGAATTTGCTATGTCTGATCTCGGGGTATTACATCATTTTTTGGGTATTAAGGTGGAACATCAGCACGGGGGTCTATTTCTGTCTCAGTCCACATATGCCAGCGACATTCTTCATAGGGCAAACATGTCTGACTGCAAACCGTGCACCACTCCGGTTGACATTGGGTCCAAACTGAGCGCCGAATCTGGAGCTCCAGTTGTTGATGGTACTCTTTATCGCAGTCTCGCTGGAGCGCTTCAGTACCTCACTATCACCCCTCCCGATATTGCCTATGCAGTACAGCAGGTTTGTTTGTTCATGCATGACCCTCGAGAACCCCACTTTCAGTTTCTCAAGCGTATTTTGCGATACATTCGTGGGACTCTTGTCTATGGATTGCAGCTTTCTCCATCTCGCTCAACATCCCTGACTGCGTATTCGGATGCTGATTGGGGTGGATGTCCAGACTCTCGGACTCTCGTCGATCCACGTCTGGTTATTGCATATACTTGGTGGACAACCTGATCTCATGGAGCTCTAAACGTCAGCCAACCGTTTCTCGGTCTAGTGCTAAGGCGGAATACCGCGGGATTGCCAATGCAGTCGCTGAGGCAAGTTGGATTCGCAATCTTCTCTTGGAACTTGGCATATCAGTTAAGCAAGCTACGGTGGTTTATTGTGATAATATATCAGCCGTTTATCTCACCCAGAACCCAGTTCAGCACCAAAGAACGAAGCATGTTGAGTTAGATATACATTTTGTTCGGGATAAAGTGCGGATCGGTGATGTCCGTGTCCTTCATGTTCCAGCGGATTATCAGTATGCTGATATTTTTACTAAAGGTTTATCCAAGCAGCTATTTACTCGTTTCCGTTCCAGTTTGTGCCTTCGACCGGCTACGGCTCAAACTGCGGGGGTCTGTTAGCAACCGTATTTGTGTATAATATGTCGATAGATATATTGTAATATTCTCCTAGTAATTAGGATATTTAGTTTCCATAGATAACTTGTATCTTGTATTATTTATACGATGATTATCAATGAGAATGGATCAACCTTTTGAAACACTTTCAAATATTTCTATTGCAAAGAAAGATATTAATTTAGATAAAAGAAAGTACTTGATCTTATAATATAACCCACCTTATACAAATAATTATCTAAGTTTCAACAAAACGTGTAAGTAAAATCGAAAAGGTGAAATATAATCAATTTATGTATCATGACAACTTAATTGTTTTGGGTTTTCTTCTTCGGTGCAATACTAAGCGAATACCGGTATAAGACTGGTATCGTATAAACTGAATCGATACTAACCCAAATTCCACTCAACGCACGAGAAAACCACTAGTTAATATTTAACTTTAAGTGTAGAACACCAACAAAATTACCATATTGCCCTTGGTATAATAATCCTCTAATTGCCCGCCTTATTTTTGCCACGCGTATATCTAATTATCTACTAATCTCTTCCACACCGACTACCTGCTGCATCTTTTAAGTAACCATCTCCTCCACATATCCTAACCACCTCCGTCTCCAGCCAACGTTATCCGGTTAGAAATCTTGTGAACCGGTGAAACTTCCTGGTGAAATAGTTATCGGAAAGATTCGAAAGATCTGGTAACCTTCTGCACAGGTTTTTTTGAAGTCAAGCAGTGCGTTGACTTCAGGGTTTGAAGATGAACCGGATGTCGACCGGAAAAAAGGCGCCGGCGAATGAGAATATGGTGATAGGGGTGATTTTGACATTTAAGGTAATGTATAAGGGTTAATTGGTCATTTGTTTGCAAACATGTCTTCAACACGGGATTGTCCAAACACCCTCGTACAGGTAAACTCGATCATTATGTATAATTATAATTCGTTACAAACATAAATGTATGGTACACTAAAGTTTAGTCATGGTTTAAATGCTTTTTATTAATATGAAAAGTTGTGGAAAGTATACATACTATTGCTGTTTTTGAAAAATGGACACACACGTAAACAAAAAGCCGCCATTCAATTGACTTGACTAAACATGGTGGAATTTAATACCATTTGAATTGCATCTAAGATGAATAAATAGTTTTGTGTTTGCTTTCAAGTTTTGGATTATTAATGGAGGACCAATACATACATCTATTATTCTTTGTTGCTTTCATCTTGCTGTTATTAGATTGCAATTCACTAGACACCATATCTGCAAATCAAGAAATCAGAGATGGTAAAACCACCCTTGTTTCCGAAGGAGAAATGTTCGAATTGGGCTTTTTTAGCCCCGGGAAGTCCAAGAACCGGTACATGGGAATATGGTACAATAAGATATCATATGGTACAGTTGTATGGGTTGCTAACAGGGAGACGCCAATCGCAGATAGATCAGGCATGCTCAAACTCAACAGACAGGGAAACCTGGTGATTTGCAGTGGTGGCAACCCAATGGTCTGGTCATCCAATCCAGTGGAATCTATGCAAGGTAATAATTCGGTAGTGGTGGCGAAGCTTCTAGATACCGGAAATCTTGTTGTTTTGGATGACAATAAAACAATTTGGCAAAGTTTTGACTATCCTGGTGATACATATCTACCAGGAATGAAATTCGGGAAGGACTTGGTAACGGGGTTACAGACTATCATGACATCTTGGAAGAGTCCTGATGATCCTTCAGTAGGTGTGTATAGTGATATACATGACACCAATGGATACCCACAAAATTTAAGGTTTCAGGGTGAAGTTTTGATAGGAAGACTTGGACCATGGCATGGTCTCGGCTTCAGCGGCTTTCCTCTTGATAAAACAAATCAGATTTACTCGTTGGACTTTGTCATGAATGAGAATGAAATCTATCATATATATAAACTTAAAAGTTCGATAGCTCAGAGGATTATTTTGACATGGGATGGCAGGACACTAACTTTGCAATGGATTGAGCGAATCCAAGACTGGATTGTGTATGCAGAATCTGAAGTAGATAATTGTGATCGGTTTTCACTCTGTGGTGCGTATGGAATCTGCAACATTAACAAGCATCCACCTTGCTCTTGTATGCAAGGATTTGAACCAAGACATCCAGAAGAATGGGAGGGGTCAGATTGGGCGAGTGGGTGTAAACGCAAAAAACCTTTGACTTGTGGGGATGGAAAGGGGGATGGTTTTCTGAAAATTCCAGGAGTGAAGGTACCAGACACACGGCGATCATGGTATAATGAGAGCATGACCCTCAGAGAATGTGAGATAGCCTGCAAAAGGAACTGCTTTTGTACAGGTTATGCAAATTTAGATATCAGAAATGGTGGAAGTGGATGTTTGCTTTGGCTTGATGAGCTTTTGGACACTAGAGTGTATGATGGAGATCAAGATCTTTACATAAGAATGGTGTTGGATAATCTTGACATGGGTCGTGGGTTTTCATTGGGTTAGTAACAATTTGGTCTAGTTGGTATTTAATAATTATTAGTTATAGGTTGCATGTTATGGTCAAGTAATAAAGTGCTATGTGTGTGAGCACATGCACAGCAGGTAATATTAGTAGTAATAGAGAAGAATAGGTATAAAAAGGTTTGACTATTCTTGAGTATGTGGACGTTGGAAAGCTGCACGTTGGGAAAAGAGTGGGTCATCTTGTGTACCGGTTCTTTAGCACAAAAGTAGTATTTTATTGTTATTTTGAAGAAGTCTTTTGTTTACGTTGGAATGTAGTGCCTATATAAAGGTTTCTTGGTTAATGAATAAATATATCAGTCTTTCTTGTTTACTCGCAATATTCCTTTCTTTTACTCAGTTTATATTTTTATACAAGAGTTTGTATTCTTGTGTGTTTGATCTTGGGCATAAACCAACATTTGGTATCAGAGCTTCGGCTCATACCAGGGATCGAGAAGGGTTCTTCGTGAACCGTAGAGAGAGTCGAACAAGGCACTGTGTGAGCCGTGTTCATGTGAAGAAGAAAACACCGAAAATCTGTGTGAAGGTGTGTGGCTGTGTGCTTCGACGATTTGAAAAGAAATAGATCTGTGTGATCTTGGGGATTCTGTGTGAATCAAGAAAAGTAGATCTGTGTGATCGGAAGCTTCAACTTGCTGTGTGTGGGTTGTGTGTTTATTGAAGAAAAAAAAAGGAGGAGAGATCTGTGTGATAAAGAGAAAGAAAATTCTGTGTGAATTGAAAGAGGTTTGAGGGGTGTTTGTTTTGGTTGAAAAGTGAAAGGAAAAAAAGAAAGTAGTATTGTGGTGTTGCTGTACGAGAAAAAAAAAGGAAAAGATATAAACATTATTAGTTTTATTTTGTTTGTTGATTATTTGGCAGGTAAAGAAAATGGCCGGTGATAAGAAAACGGAAGAAGGTAATACGATTGTACCCGTAAGTAGCCAAGGTAGCAGTAGCATATCGTTGCAATGTCCGAAATTGACGGACACAAATTACACTTCGTGGGCGATTTTGGTCGAAACAATCCTACGGGCGAACGGTCTTTGGGAGGCGATAGATCCGGTCACTGGAGCTACTGTGGAAGACAAGAAAAATTACACAACTAAAGCTATAATTTTTCAGTCTTTACCGGAGGATGTTTTGCTTCTGGTCGCAAAACACAAGTACGCAAAGGACGTGTGGGATTCAATCAAGGTTCGTTATCTAGGGGCTGATAGAGTTCAGAAAGCTCGGCTATCGATTTTAAGAAGCGATTTGGAAAAGCTAAAAATGAAGGAGAGTGAGACACTAGACGAGTATGCGGGAAAGATAAGCGGGATTGAAGCGAAGTTCAAGAACTTAGGATCAACTCTTGAAGACGCAACTATGGTAAGAAAGTTGTTAAATTCCGTTCCTAAGAAATATATGCAGATCGTGGCGTCTATTGAGCAATACTCGGATGTCGATACGATGCCGTTTGAAGAGGCGGTCGGGCGATTGAAGACGTATGAAGAAAGGCTTAAATCCCATGATGACGAAGAAAATGACAAAGGCCAATTATTGCTTACAAAGGAAGATTGGGAGGAAAGAACTAGACGGGGTGATTTTGATCAATCCGGACAAGGACGTGGTCGTGGTCAAGGTAGAGGTCGCGGTTATGGTAGAGGTCGAGGTGGTCGGTTCCAAAGCAATGAAGACCGAAAGGATCAAGGTTGGTATAGAGATAAGCGAAACATCAAATGCTATAATTGTCAAGAATACGGACATTATGCGAGCGAGTGTCCTAAGAAGGAAACAAAAGAAGAAGAGGCGAATTTGATTCAAGACGAAGACGAACCGACATTACTTTGAAGAAGCGGGTCGACGTCAAGATTATGGGGGTGATTGTTGGATAATCTTGACATGGGTCGTGGGTTTTCATTGGGTTAGTAACAATTTGGTCTAGTTGGTATTTAATAATTATTAGTTATAGGTTGCATGTTATGGTCAAGTAATAAAGTGCTATGTGTGTGAGCACATGCACAGCAGGTAATATTAGTAGTAATAGAGAAGAATAGGTATAAAAAGGTTTGACTATTCTTGAGTATGTGGACGTTGGAAAGCTGCACGTTGGGAAAAGAGTGGGTCATCTTGTGTACCGGTTCTTTAGCACAAAAGTAGTATTTTATTGTTATTTTGAAGAAGTCTTTTGTTTACGTTGGAATGTAGTGCCTATATAAAGGTTTCTTGGTTAATGAATAAATATATCAGTCTTTCTTGTTTACTCGCAATATTCCTTTCTTTTACTCAGTTTATATTTTTATACAAGAGTTTGTATTCTTGTGTGTTTGATCTTGGGCATAAACCAACAAATGGCAGCCTCTGAGTTAGAAGGTACACATTTGGATGTTTTTATCTTATATGCTTAAGTGCTAAACTATTATTGTTTCTTAACTGGTAGGTGTTGTAAACTCCCGGTCCAACTTTAACAAAGAGAAAAGAACACTTATAGTGGTGCTTATAACTTCATCAGTTGTGCCACTTCTCTTTCTAGTGGCATATGCCTTTAGAAAGACAAAGAAACGGCCTCACATGAAAAGTCAAGGTAACACAAAGAAGCAAAGTAAGCCTTTTCAAAGGAAAAAAAAAAAAAACAAAGAAGCAAGTAATGTTGACACTTTTGCATGCTTATAGGATTGAAGTTTAAAGAAAATTACGTAACATTATCATTTTTTTTTTGTAGGAAAGTGGTATGTGTATGATGAAAAGAATACAAGTCTACAGATGGAACAACTTGATGATTTACAATTTTTTAGCCTATATGAAGTAGCCAGGGCCACAGATAACTTCAGTGTCTCCAATAAGATTGGACAAGGCGGCTTTGGTCCCGTTTACAAGGTAACTTTTTTATGGTTCTTCAATAGAATGCATTGCGTGTCCCTGACATGGATCGAAAGTGTTAGATCTACCCAATTATACATTATAATAAACACTTACTGAAATCATAAACATAAGTTACATAATCTTATAGGGCGTGTTGAAAAATGGAAGAGAAATAGCAGTAAAACGGCTCTCAGAAACATCCCAACAAGGGCTCAGTGAATTCTATAATGAGATCAAATGTATTGCAAAACTTCAGCATCGGAATCTTGTGAAGCTTCTTGGATATTGTGTTCATGAAAATGAACTGATTTTGATTTATGAATACATGACTAACAAAAGCTTGGATTGGTTTCTCTTTGGTTTGACTCACTCCACGATTTCACAATTCACATAGCATCTTACTTTCACACTTTATATAATAACACGTAACGTAGTGTCACCTTTTGGCAGATGAAACCAGAAGCTTGACGCTTAACTGGCCTCAACGATTAAATATAATACATGGAATAGCTCGGGGTGTTCTCTATCTACATCAAGATTCCCGCCTTCAAATTGTCCATAGAGATCTAAAGGCAGGTAATATTTTGCTGGACGGTGACATGAATCCAAAAATATCCGACTTCGGCTTAGCTAGAAAGTTTGTAGGACATGATACCACTGCGAAGACAAAGAAAGTGGTTGGAACATAGTAATAATCCTCCTTGACTATCATTCTTTTTCCCCTAGAATAGAAGGAAGATGAGATTAAATGAGAGACTAATCTGTATAATTAATTTTGTTAAACTTGTAGTGGTTACATTTCTCCAGAGTATGCCCTACAAGGGCATTTTTCTATAAAATCTGATGTATTTAGTTTTGGCGTTCTCATGTTGGAGATAATTTGTGGGCAGAGAATTAGAGAATTCTCCCATGGAGACCGCTATGATAACCTTCTTGGACATGTAAGTTATTGTAAGACCAAATCCTAATAGCTTTACCAGAAACTAGTTTTCTTCTTTTTTTTTTTTTTTTCCTAAATGTATTTGGTTAACTGTAGGCATGGAGACTCTATAAGGAAGGCAGGACCTTTGAATTAATGAGTGGATCTTTACAGGCCTCATGTGTGGTCTCTGAAGTACTAAGATCAATACATGTTGCACTGTTATGTGTGCAGAATCACGCTGAAGATAGACCAACAATGTTGTCAGTGGTTCTGATGCTGGTTGGTGAAGGTGCATTGCCTGAACCTAAACAGCCCGCTTATTTCAATGAAGAGAGCTGCCGCGAACTTAAAATTCTTCCATCAGTTGCTGGATGCACAATAACACTATTGTATGCTCGATAGCATGCACATTTTTAGGCCAAGATTATGTTCAGGTACCTGTTATGGTTTAGAAATGTTAATACTTAGATAGAATAACACAAGGCCGCATTTAGCTTCCACACATGGAATACACAAACCATGTTAAATATTTTACTCTAGGACAATGGTTCAATATTTCTTATAGTATTTACATTGCTCATTGAAGATGTTGACAATTTAATTTATGAGTTCAATAGTTTATAAGTTTACTTGAACGTTATCAGACGTCTAGGGGTGACTCAACCATTTTGGGGCCGTCTTTGGAAAAATTGGGGCATTTCCCACATCATTGCTATAAACCATAAGTAACTCTAACGTTGACTTTTGAGGTCAAATTGTAATGATTCAGGATGGATCAAGGTTAGTGCAGAGGGTAATGTTCTCAAACATTCAAGTTTCTGATGTTCAAGTACCAGTAGTGATCGATCAATTCAATTCTAGTGATTAAAGCACTTGTAAGAACTAACCATCAGATGTTGCATGTAGTGACAGCAAGCCATGCATAGATGTGCATCTAAATGGAAGACTTTTGTCGAGCTGCTCTGACCAGCAGTGCCACCAGTCGAGTGTCCGCAGATGGGGAAGCCTAGCAGCCATGTTCAAGCTGATCATGATGCATGCTAGCTAGTGCGAATAAGATAAAATGTTGGGAAAATTACCAAAATGTTGGTCGACCAAGAGTGTTTTCAAATTTGTCACCCTCCTGCGTCCTTGGAAGGACTACTCAGCCTCGGAAGCGTCCGCCTTTCACGTTGAAGCGTCCGCATGTCACGTTGAAGCGTCCGTTTCCTATCAAGCGACACGTGTCCACCACGTTGAAGCGTCCGTTCCGTTACCAAATTGCGGCAGTCACCGACGCATCATAACCATAATTTTTTAATGGTCCCTGTTACCGAGGTCTGGCTGACACTTCCGAGGCCTTGGCCAACGCTTCCGAGGCTTGCCGACGCTTCCGAGGCTTGACCCGACGCTTCCCTAGGCTTGACCGACGCTCCCCGAGGATTGGCCGACGTTTCCCAAGGCTTGACCGACGCTCCCGCTCCCCCGAGCCTTGACCGACGCTTCCCGACGCTTATGAAAAAAAATTGGAAACTCAAAAGCCATTTAACTTTTACCGTTGCACACATTTACCCCACTATATAACCCGTTCACTTATCACTTATCAAACACCCGCCGTTTTCAAAAATTTTGCAAACAAAAATCAGCCATTTCACTATAACTCTGACGCCGTCAACGACCCGACAATGGCCACCTCCTGGACTGACGTTGAAGACATTGCTCTGTGCGAAGCATGGGAGCAGGCCATGATCGATCCACCACGTCGAGGACACGGTGGGCTCTGGGTCCGTGTTCAACAGAATTTTGCCCAACTACGTGGTTTGGACTACAACCAGACCGTTGACGCACTATCCTCCAGGTTCCGTGTCCTGCGGTTGGAATGTGAGAGATTTGATCGATATTTCAAGAAAGTGGAGACAGAAATGCCGGACCTTGGTGAGGACGATCAGAAGGAGGTGGCCCTCATCAACTACCGTCACGAAGAGAGACATGATTTCAAACATGTCTCGGAGTGGGAGGCTATTAGGATATGGTTTTAGATTATGTGTTGTTTGGTTTTTTTTATTTTTATTATGTTATGTTTTGATGTTAATTAGTGTTTAATATAAAAATTTTTGACTAAAAAATAACATGTTTTATATTGTTTAAAATTTACTCCGTTAACATACATCTTAACCGGATGATGTTTATAAGTTATAAAAAACAATTGGACAAAGAAACAAAGAAACAAAACTGCGTCTTTGGCCGACGCTTTGGAAGCTTCACGGACGCGTTAGCAACTAAGGCGGACGCTTCAACATCGAACACGTGTCACTTGAAAGGAAACGGACGCTTCAACGTGACAGGCGGACGCTTCAACGTGAAAGGCGGACGCTTCCGAGGCTAAGTAGTCCTTCCAAGGATGCAAGAGGGTGGCAAATTTGAAAACACTCTTGGTCAACCAACATTTTGGTAATTTTCCCTAAAATATTTCGACTATCTGCCACCCTTTGACCCTTGAAAATCAGACTTTTAGAAAGTCAACAAATGCATATTCTTAGTAGTAATAGGTTATTCAGACTAGAGTGTTGGTAGTAGCCAAGATGCCCATGAGTGAGTCTATTTTGACAGATTTGGATTGGATCAGATAAATAAACCAGGAGTTCTTGAATGTATATATTAAAAAGGTTGTCAAGCTTTTCATTTCTAAGAAATAAACACACTTAAATATGATTAACTGGATTAAATTTAATCATAAAAAGCTTAGTAAATGTTTTTCATATGTTGTTTACAGCTGAGTAATGACTGCACATATGTTAAGCGATTGAACACATAATAGAATCGAGTCGCTGAGGGAAGAGCGACTGAAAAGATTCAACAGAACTATAAAAGTACAAATTACATTCTAACTGCTCGTCTATCTGCTATCCTTATGTTGCTCGTCTACCTGCTATCCTTTTGTAATTTGCCTTGGTGATTGGAATTAAATTCATGGAGCTTAGTTTTCAAAAAAAAAAAAGCTCTTTGTTAAAAAAAATTCTAACATAACCATTTAAGGGCGTTTGAACAATAGCAGCGGTGGATCTAAATCGCTTGAAATTCTTTTCAAGTAGTGATTTTAAGTGATTTAGATTCAATTCCAATTCTCTTTTGTTGAAACAAAAAGATTACGAATGAAATCTACATTTCAATTTCTTCTATTAGATTACGGTTTTTTTTGGTACTATGTCGGCCTTGAGGCTTGGATTCTTGGAATCGTACAACTGATGAAAGGAATGGAATGTTGATCAATTCTGTTCTAGGCATAATGGAAAACATGAATAACATACCTGATTGCAGCAGTACAGGACAACAGAGAATCCAGATGGAGACGCAGCAATAGTGTTTGACATGATTGTCAGCTTGGTCTAGTTCCTCCTTAGGGTGCAATCTAATGATGGTGATGAAGAAACCGATAAAGGGTAATCGGTTGAGGAGAGGAGGTCGATTGATGTTATGAGAGTAATTAGGTTATATGTCTAACCCTAGAACCTCTACACAAGTCTCCTTATATATGCACCCAAGAAGAAACCCTAATTAGTTAATAAGGGTAATAAGGCCCATCAACAATTACCAACTAATTATTTAATAGGTTGTTATATATTTTGATCTATATAATGTAAATGATTTTATAATGGCTACTAGATTAAATATTACATCATAAAATATTTAATCTTACATTCTCCCACTTAGCCGAGTAATCATTTACTATGAGTATTAGATAAACCTGATCAGGAGTTAACACTCATTTTAGCCTTAAACAAGAACTATAGCAGAGAAATACAATCGTTGAATCATTATGCGACTCAGGACCCCCATTAGTCATACTTGTCACACCCCAACCGATGTCGGAATCATCGGGGCATGGCACTGAGCGAAACAGATTGTCCAGAAGTTTCCATAACAATTATTATCACTATTCAATTTATATAATACGTCCCACACCGTACCTCAAATAGCAAACAAATTATTACAGATAACATTAAGTCAAATATTCTGTTCCGACAACTCAGATTTAAATATAAAAATTGTTTAAATGCTTCTAGAGACTCGATCTGCAAGATCTACAGACAACTATGCTCTAGACGCTTATTCTAAGCTCGCCTTCCTAGCAGATAAGCATCCTAATTGCCTGTCACATACGTTTAAATAAAGTCAATACATAAAATGTAAAGGTGAGCATACAAGTTTGATAATAGCATATAGAGTTCGAAATAGTTTACGCATAACTAGCACGTACACAGAGGAAAACGAAGCATGTTAATTATCGACGTGGATCCATTGATACCAATGACTGCGGGTTAACTGTCCGAGACAGTTCGCAATACATGATTACCACTGTAATCCATGCAAGTAATTGTCCTTAACAACCCCCGTGTGAACGGGTGCTGAGTCCAAACTATAGTACTACGTCGTTAAGGCAGGTAGATAGCATTCCACGTATAAACATAACAACAAGCATTCATTTAGTCACGTCATACATGCAGAACGGTTACCGTTTAAATAATTGAGTAGTGTGTTCGATTGTGATTTAGATAGGTAACGTATGTAACACCCAAAAGTGCTAAAGCAAAAAGGGTTCGAGTATACTCACAGCGATTAATTGATGGATTGAAGGGAGCGCTTGAGAGTAGGGTTAGCCTGAATAGTTCGATAGCATAACGATGAGTAACACGCTAAATGGAAACAAGTGATGATGGGTCGAACAGCCTGGTCGATCGGACTGTAGGTTTGATCGAACGGGTTGTTCGTTCGGTTGGACAATCCGTTCGGACAACCTGTTCGATCGGCCGGTAGGCTCGACCGGTTGGTCAGTCCGTTTGGGCAGCCTGTTCGATCGGCTGGTAGGCTCGATCGGTTGGACTGTTCGAGTGGATTGTTTCTTCCTTTGAGTAGGATGTGTTTGTGTATGATGGCTTGTCCTTTTGAAGTTTTCGTTGTAATATTTGAGAACATTGAAGTGTTCCTACCATTTCAGGTCGATCGATCGAACGGTCTGTTCGATCGGTCGGCTTAACCGATCGGTTGGACACCTCAGTAGTAAGTCCTCAGTAGGATGTCACCTGATCGGACAGCATGTTCGATCGGGTGGCACTCCAATACATCGAACGAGCTGAAAATCGATTAAGTGTTGAAGCATAGTATCTCATGATCCGAAGAGTAATTCAACCTAACTCGTAGTTCGATAGAACATCACTTCGTTCAATACTAGGCTTCATGAATTTGTTAAAGTGTGGGGCCATGTGCTAGCCAATCGGCTGGCCTGGTCGATCGGCTGACATGTCCGATCGGTTGGGCTGTTCGTTCGAACAGCCTGTTCGATCGGTCAGTATCCTGACCTGGTCGGCCTGTTCGTCTAACACTTAGCTGTTCTGATTGTTTGACGTTATATCGAGGTATTTTGACAACGAGTTGAACCACGGCACCTTCGTTCTTACTTGTTTCCCCTGCTTGGACAGGAATCACCCAAGTCTGGCCGGTGAACGGTAGTTTAACGTTTAACCCGAAATCGGTGAACCTTGTAGATAGAATCCGAATCTTGAACCACACAACCATTAGAATGTTTAGTGTGTTGGCTCTAGCTCCGTTTTTACCAGTTTGAAGGCATTGAGTGTAAAAGAGTTGAAAGAAAGTTGGAAATCCTTCTTTCAATCCTTCACATCATGTAAATGTTCAGATCTGTGATAGATCTTAGTTTGTTTATGTGGAAATCGGCTAGATTCAAGTGATTCTTGGTGGTTGAGGCCAAAACACGAAGTTCTTGAAGAACACCATGATGACATCATCCTAGAACACTTAAATCTTGATGATTTCACGGTTAGAAATCAAGATTTGAAAGATAGAGAGGTGTAGGAGTGTGCATAGATAAAAAAAGTACAAGATTTAGGATGAAATCTTACCGGGATTGAGAGAAATATGAGAAATAGTGAAGAACACGAGCTGGTCGGTCAGAGGGTTTCCAAAAGTGGAAAGGATGACAATGACAGGCCTATTTGTAGGCTTCCAAAAGAGGAAAGAGCTAGCCGATCGGCCAGGCATCCCGATCGGACAGCCTGCTCGATCGGACAGTCCGTCCGATCGGCTGGGCTGTTCGATCGGCTAGGAGCCTGATCGATCCACAGCCTGCTTTGAGTGTTCGGTGCGACGATTTCGATTGAAGATGATACGAATACGATAGAGTTTCCTATTCAAATTACTTTTAGTCCCAACCACTATATCTAAATACAAACATCTATATTTCACACTCTCCTTTCATTACCGTTCATCATAATTCAATTTCGATTGAGTTCGATTTGAGTTTCGAGTTTCGATTCGATTGATCACCACACATAACATAAAGTAAACACGCACAAGTAACACGTAAGGCACACACACGTAATATAACACCAAATTCGCATAGTTCGAGTTTCGGGTTCGATTGATGATTCGATTAGCTTGATTATTGATTGATTGACTTTATCGCATTGTTACTTCTTATTGTTCACAGTCGTAAAGCGTTTCGCGTTGATTAACATTCGATTACTTCGATTCTTTGATTAACAACACTTACTCCACATAATACAAATAATAACATATCGAATAGACTAATTACAGTCAAAGAAGTCAAACTTGACTTGGACTTTGACTTTGACTTTGACATTCGGTAACACGGGGTGTTACAGCCTCCCCTTGTTTAGGGAATTTCGTCCCAAAATTAGGCTGAAAGCTGCACAGCACCGTGAATGATTTTACCAATTTCTCGCTTCAGATCTTCATTTAAACAACTACGGGTACTTAGCCTTCATGTCGCTTTCGAGTTCCCAAGTAAACTCCGCGCCTCGTTTGCCTTCCCATCGGACTTTCACGATAGGGATGCGTGAGCGTCTGAGTTGCTTGGTTTGGTGATCCATGATTTCGACAGGCTTTTCCATGAAATTCAGCGTTTCGTTGACTTGGAGGTCGTCGAGGGGTACAATCAGATCATGATCAGCTAGGCATTATCGGAGGTTTGACACATGGAAAGTCGGGTGGACGTTACTAAGTTCCTCCGGTAGTTCGAGTCTGTAGGCGACTTTGTCGATCCTTTCCAGAATCTTAAAAGGTTCAACATATCGAGGCGCTAGTTTCCCTTTCTAGCCGAATCTGACCACACCCTTCCAAGGTGATACCTTTAGGAGTACGTAGTCGCCAACGTCAAATTCAAGGGGCTTGCGTCTTCTATCGGCGTAACTTTTCTGTCTATCCCTGGCTTTTGACAAGTTGTCTCGAATCTGGAGGATTTTGTCAGTTGTTTCTTGTAGTAACTCGGGACCGGTTAGTTGCGAATGACCGATCTCGTGCCACACAATCGGCGATCGACATCTTCTTCCATATAAGGCCTAGAATGGTGCCATTTGTATGCTGGCATGATAGCTGTTGTTGTACGAGAATTCGACTAACGGTAGGTATTTGTTCCAACTACCACCGAAGTCTATGACACACGCGCGGAGCATGTCTTCAAGAGTACGGATCGTTCTTTCAGTCTGTCCGTCGGTTTGAGGATGGAATGCGGTACTTAGGTTAAACGTTGTACCAAGAGCTGCTTGAAACGTTTCCCACAATCGTGAAGTAAACCGAGCATCACGATCTGAAATGATGTCACGAGCCGTACCATGATTACAAATGGTCTCGTCGGTGTAGATTCGGGCTAGTCGTTCTACCTTCTAGTCTTCCCGTATTGGCAAAAAGTGGGCTGATTTGGTCAGACGATCAACTATCACCCAAATGCTGTCGTGACCTGATGGCGTGAGCGGAAGTTTGGTTATGTAATCCATAGCTATACTCTCCCACTTCCATATGGGGATTGGAGGTTGTTCGAGTAAGCCAGAAGGTCGTTGATGTTCAGCCTTAACTCTCACACAAGTCAGGCAACTTCCAACATAAAGAGCAATATCCCGTTTCATGCCCGGCCACCAGTACTTGTAGCGAAGATCCTGGTACATTTTATCGGCACCGGGATGAATAGAATACCGGGATTTATGGGCTTTGTCCATTATAATCTTTTGCAAATCGGTCCGCTTAGGGATCCAAATTCGGTCCAGATAATAGAAAATCCCATTTGCTTTGATGACGAGCTGAGCTCTATCGTGATAGATCCTCTCTTTCTTCAAAGTGCGTTCATTAAAACAAACATGCTGGGCTTCGCGGATGAGGGTTTCGAGATCATGCTGGGCTTGGGTATTGCGAATACTGAGCAAATAACTCCGTCTGCTGAGCGCATCGGCAACAACATTTGCTTTGCCTGGGTGGTAATGAGTCTCACAGTCGTAATCGTTAAGAAGTTCTACCCATCGGCGTTGACGCATGTTAAGTTCTTTCTGATTAAAAATGTGTTGTAAACTCCTGTGATCAGTGAAGATCGTACACTTGGTACCATACAGGTAGTGTCGCCAAATCTTTAATGCAAAAACAACTGCGCCTAGCTCGAGATCATGGGTTGTATAGTTCTTCTCGTGGATTTTGAGCTGACGAGATGCGTAAGCTATAACCTTGTCCCGTTGCATGAGAACACAGCCAAGACCAAGGTTGGAAGCATCGCAGTAGACAATGAAATCGTTGTTTCCGTTGGGCAACGTGAGAACAGGAGCATTGCAAAGCATATGCTTGATGGCTTGAAAAGCAGACTCTTGTTCAGTTCCCCAAACAAAAGGCTTGTCTTTATGAGTAAGGGCGGTAAGCGGCACAACGATCTTAGAGAATTCTTCGATAAATCGTCGATAATAGCCCGCTAGTCCGAGAAAAGAACGAACTTCGGACGGGTTCTTAGGCGTAATCCAGCTCTTAACTGCTTCAATCTTCGCGGGATCGACATGAATACCTTGACTATTAACGATGTGACCCAGAAATTGAACCTCCTCTAGCCAGAATTCACACTTGGAGAACTTGGCATAGAGTTGGTTCCCCTGGAGTAGTTCGAGAACCAAACGTAGATGTTGCGCGTGTTCGACTTTCGACTTGGAATAAATCAAGACATCGTCGATGAACATGATGACGAAACGGTCGGCTTACACACGCGATTCATCAGATCCATGAAAACCGTGGGTGCGTTGGTTAAACCAAAAGGCATAACAACGAATTCATAATGGTCGTATCGAGTTCGAAAAGCGGTGTTAGGGATGTCTTCCTCTTGAATGCGCAATTGATGATAGCCTGAACGTAGATCGATCTTCGAGAAACACTTGGCACCTTACAGCTGATCAAATAAGTCATCGATTCGAGGCAAAGGGTAGCGGTTCTTGATGGTTAACTTATTCAACTCACGATAATCGATGCACATCCTGAACGACCCATCCTTCTTTTTAACGAAAAGGACTGGTGCGCCCCAAGGAGAGGTGCTCGGGCGAATAAAGCCTTTTTCAAGTAACTCCTGGAGTTGGTTCGAAAGTTCCCTCATTTCGGATGGTGCGAGTCGATAAGGGGCTTTGGCAACAGGGTTAGCTCCAGGAATGAGGTCGATACGGAAGTCGATATCACGACTTGGCGGTAGTCCAGGAAGATCATCAGGGAATACCTGAGGAAATTCTCGGACCACTGGAACGTCTTTGACTTCGGCCTTCCTTTTCTTTTCCTTCTCCGCTACTACATTGTTGGCCAAGAAAGCTCTGTATTCCTTGCGGAGATACTTGCTAGCTTGGATGCATGACATGAGTTTGAGACCTTTCGAAGCTGTTTCACCGTATACACATAGTAGATCACCATTTGCGAGCGAGAATCGAATCATCTTATCAAAGCACACAACTTCAGCATGGTTTTCGCGAAGAAAGTCCATGCCTACTATGACGTCGAAGCTTCCGAGCTGCATCTGAATAAGGTCGATAGGGAAGATATGATTGTTGAGCTCGAGGGTACAATCATGGAGAACGGAGTTAACGTCGACAGTTCTTTCAGTAGCGACTTCGACTTCGAATGACGAGGGGAGATAAGAGCGCTTACGACTAAGGAGCTTCTCAAATTCAAACGACACAAAGCAGTTATCGGCTCCAGTATCAAACAAACATGATACATAAATACCATTCACAAGGAACGTACCATTAACCATGTTGTTACCAGCCTGGGCTTGACGTGCATTGATGTTGAAGGTTCTGGCACGGGCTGCTTGTTGCTGCTGCTGAGGCTGCTGCTGCTGCTGCTGTTGGGGCTCTTGTTTCACCACCCTGTTCGGGCACATGTTTGGAAAGTGGTTAGGATCACCACATGCAAAGCAGACTCGAGCATTGACCGCGGGTGCTTGAGCTGCGGGTTGGCCTTGAGGGGCTGGGAGTAGAGCTTGATGAGCGGAGGCAGGAGCTGCGGTGTTACGGGGACCATAGCGACAGTTCGCAGTGAAATGACCGTAGAGGTTGCAGTGAGCGCAGAAACGATAGGCGATTCCCACCGGATGATGATATGAGCATGTCGGGCAGAGCGGGTGGGGACCTGTGTAAGCACGCTTTGCTGGCGGCGCATTGGTCACTGGAGCTGGTCGGTGATGAGACCGCTGCTGAGCCGGTACGGCTTGCAGAGGGGCAGCAGTTGTTGTGACAGCACAGTTCTTGGTGCTGGAGCTGCTGTTGTTGTGCTTCTTCTTTCGATGTGATGACTTGGAGGGTTGAGCAATGGAGTCGGCGGTCGGTAAAGTAGTAGCTTGATGCAAAGACTTGGATGGCTTATCCTAGAAACCAGACTTTACCCGCTTGTCATTGATCTCGGCGGCAAGCAGGTATGTCTCCTCAATTGATGACGTCTTGGCGACGTGAACAAAGTCGGCAACACAATCAGGTAGAGCTCGAATATACTTCTTGATGGCCATGTCTGGCGTCTTGACTTGATCGGGACAGATAATGCTAAGCTGCTTGAAGCGAGCAGTTAGAGCAGCATTGTCTCCGTCCTTCTGCTTGATGTTACAAAACTCGTCCTCCAGCTTTTGGCGTTCATGGGGAGGGCAGAATTCGTCCATCATAATGGCCTTCAGCTCTTCCCAAGTCAGCTCATAAGCTGCATCATTCCCGCGTTTGTTTCGTTCGGCCGTCCACCAGTCTAGAGCTCGGGACGGAAAATGCCGGTTGCATTTAGGGTACGGAGATTTTCAAGAAAGCCGCTTTGGCACAGAGTGACTTCAACCGAATCAAACCATTGAAACATGGCGGTAGGGCCATTTTCTCCGGTAAACTCTTTTGGTCCGCATGCCTTAAACTGTTTGAAGCTGAAAACAGTCTTGTTAGCATCTTTAGGAGCATCGATTTGCGACTCCTCAGACGATTTGCTGACGTTTTCATACACCTCGCTTACAGCCTTTGCCACTTGCTTTGCGATAATAGCAGCAAGACGCTTGTCTCTCTTTTCTTGGCGGGTAAGAGGGGTTCGGTGTCCAGATGACGACATGGTCTGCAACAGACATTGTCGTAGGTCTCAGACACAATAAATCGGATCTCACCTCACACGTCTTCTACTTACTAAAGCTCAGGAACACAATAAGGCATGAATCACATAAACACATAGGCACAAAATCACATAGTCACAGAAGCATAGAAGCACCTAGAGCACAGAAGCACAGAATCATAGTAGCACATAGGCACATAAACACACAAATGCATTAAATCACAGATGCGGTCAGAATACAGAAACCTATCCTTCCAAGTTCGCGCGTTGTTCGAATATAGTGATCACGAATAGCGTATTGATTAGTATAGCATATCGTATGGCATGTCGAGTATAGTCCCAGCGTACATCGTAGCTTAATGTCGTCTAGGTTTGCAGCGAATTGTTAGCTTATTGAGATAGAATAGCAATGCGAGTCATGTGTGTCAATCGAAGTGATAGCAAAAATTGAGAAGTTCTCAAAATTAAAACACGTTACAGACAAGTACACTTTAACCACATAAAATCAACGAGTTATCAGAGTTGGCAGTTGCGAGCTCATAATCGAAACACATAAAATCGAGGAATGGATTGTCTGCGGCTACTAGACATCGATTACCCAAAGCGATTCGACTATTCGCAGTAGACTTGTCGTCACTTTTCGACTTTCGGGATCGCGTTTCTGCCTCGATTCTTGGGCATTCAGCACGTATTCCCTAGGTCATACTTGTGAGTTCAGGTCGTTGGAGTCCGTCGAGGCTTTGGTGAGATAAATAAAAATCCGGAACAAGTTGTCAAGGTTAGGGTTTCACCCCTAGCTTAGCAACTTCTTCCTCGTTTTAGTAAAATTTGAGGAGATTATTCATCAAAATATGGATTTCACTCCTGATTTGGTATAATTCTCCTCGTTTGTTATTGAAAATCATGAGGAAATCGCTGATAAATTGATAATATCAGTTTCGACCAAGCAATTTAGTCGAGAGTTTGCGGCTTTCACTCCTAATCTCGACTAAATAGCTTGACTCTATTTGAAAATTTGAGTGTAGTGATAGCGAGAAATAGCTGGGTATAGCACATAAGCTTGGTCTGTTGGTTCCTAACTATAGTCTAGGAATCTAAGACTACGACCCGGACTAGGTCGTGTCTAGCCTAATTCCCTATAGTTATGGCTCTGATACCAATCTGTCACACCCCAACCGATGGCGGAATCATCGGGGCATGGCACTGAGCGAAACAGATTGTCCAGAAGTTTCCATAACAATTATTATCACTATTCAATTTACATAATACGTCCCATACCGTACCTCAAATAGCAAACAAATTATTACAGATAACATCAAGTCAAATATTCTGTTCTGACAACTCAGATTTAAATATAAAAATTGTTTAAATGCTTCTAGAGACTCGATCTGCAAGATCTACAGACAATTATGCTCTAGACGCTTATTCTAAGCTCACCTTCCTAGAAGATAAGCATCCTAATTGCCTGTCACATACGTTAAAATAAAGTCAATACATAAAATGTAAAGGTGAGCATACAAGTTTGATAATAGCATATAGAGTTCGAAATAGTTTACGCATAACCAGCACGTACACAGAGGAAAACGAATCATGTTAATTATCGACATGGATCCATCGATACCAATGACTGCGGGTTGACTGTCCGAGACAGTTCGCAATACATGATTACCACTGTAATCCATGCAAGTAATTGTCCTTAACAACCCCCGTGTGAACAGGTGCTGAGTCCAAACTATAGTACTACGTCGTTAAGGCAGGTAGACAACATTCCACGTGTAAACATAACAACAAGCATTCATTTAGTCACGTAATACATGCAGAATGGTTAGCGTTTAAATAATTGAGTAGTGTGTTCGATTGTGATTTAGATAAGTAACGTATGTAACACCCAAAAGTGCTAAAGCAAAAAGGTTTCGAGTATACTCACAGCGATTGATTGATGGAATGAAGGGAGCGCTTGAGAGTAGGGTTAGCCTGAATAGTTCGATAGCATAACGATGAGTAACACGCTAAATGGAAACAAGTGATGATGGGTCGAACAGCCTGGTCGATCGGACTGTAGGTTCGATCGAACGGGTTGTTCGTTCGGTTGGACAATCCGTTCGGACAACCTGTTCGATCGGCCGGTAAGCTCGATCGGTTGGTCAGTCCGTTTGGGCAGCCTGTTCGATCGGCCGGTAGGCTCGATCGGTTGGACTGTTCGAGTGGATTGTTTCTTCCTTTGAGTAGGATGTGTTTGTGTATGATGACTTGTTCTTTTGAAGTTTTCGTTGTAGTATTTGAGAACATTGAAGTGTTCCTACCCTTTCAGGTCGATCGATCAAACGGTCTGTTCGATCGGTCAGCTTAACCGATCGGTTGGACACCTCAGTAGTAAGTCCTCAGTAGGATGTCACCTGATCGGACAGCATGTTCGATCGGGTGGCACTCCAATACATCGAACGAGTTGAAAATCGATTAAGTGTTGAAGCATAGTATCTCATGATCCGAAGAGTAATTCAACCTAAATCGTAGTTCTATCGAACAGCACTTCGTTCAATACTAGGCTTCATGAATTTGTTAAAGTGTGGGGCCATGTGCTAGCCGATCGGCTGGCCTGGTCGATCGGCTGACATGTCCGATCGGTTGGGCTGTTCGTTCGAACAGCCTGTTCGATCGGTCAGCATCCTGACCTGGTCGGCCTGTTCGTCTAACACTTGGCTGTTCTGATTGTTTGACGTTATATCAAGGTATTTTGACAACGAGTTGAACCACGGCACCTTCGTTCTTACTTGTTTCCCCTACTTGGACAGGAATCACCCAAGTCCGGCCGGTGAACGGTAGTTTAACGTTTAACCCGAAATCGGTGAAGCTCGTAGATAGAATCTGAATCTTGAACCAAACAACCATTAGAATGTTTAGTGCGTTGGCTCAAGCTCCGTTTCTACTGGTTTGAAGGCATTGAGTGTAAAAGAGTTGAAAGAAAGTTGGAAATCCTTCTTTCAATCCTTCACATCATGTAAATGTTCAGATCTGTGATAGATCTTAGTTTGTTTATGTGGAAATCGGCTAGATTCAAGTGATTCTTGGTGGATTGAGGCCAAAACATGAAGTTCTTGAGGAACACCATGATGACATCATCCTAGAACACTTAAATCTTGATGATTTCACGGTTAGAAATCAAGATTTGAAAGATAGAGAGGTGTAGGAGTGTGCATAGATCAAAAACGTACAAGATTTAGGATGAAATCTTACCGGGATTGAGAGAAATATGAGAAATAGTGAAGAACACGAGCTGGTCGGTCAGAGGGTTTCCAAAAGTGGAAAGGATGACAATGACAGGCCTATTTGTAGGCTTCCAAAAGAGGAAAGAGCTGGCCGATCGGCCAGGCATCCCGATCGGACAGCCTGCTCGATCGGACAGTCGGTCCTATCGGCTGGGCTGTTCGATCGGCTAGGAGCCTGATCGATCCACAGCCTGCTTTGAGTGTTCGGTGCGACGATTTCTGGTATTTCGATTTCGATTGAAGACGATACGAATACGATAGAGTTTCCTATTCAAATTACTTTTAGTCCCAACCACTATATCTAATTACAAGCATCTATATTTCACACTCTCCTTTCGTTACCGTTCATCATAATTCGATTTCGATTGAGTTCGATTTGAGTTTCGAGTTTCGATTCGATTGATCACCACACATAACATAAAGTAAACACGCACAAGTAACACGTAAGGCACACACACACGTAATATAACACCAAATTCGCATAGTTCGAGTTTCGGGTTCGATTGATGATTCGATTAGCTTGATTATTGATTGATTGACTTTATCGCATTGTTACTTCACAGTCGAAAAGTGTTTCTCGTTGATTAACATTTGATTACTTCGATTCTTTGATTAACAACACTTACTCCACATAATACAAATAATAACATATCGAATAGACTAATTACAGTCAAAGAAGTCAAACTTGACTTGGACTTTGACTTTGACTTTGACATTCGGTAACACGGGGTGTTACAGCCTCCCCTTGTTTAGGGAATTTCGTCCCGAAATTAAGCTGAAAGCTGCACAACACCGTGAATGATTTTACCAATTTCTCGCTTCAGATCTTCATTTAAACAACTACGGGTACTTAGCCTTCATGTCGCTTTCGAGTTCCCAAGTAAACTCCGCGCCTCGTTTGCCTTCCCATCGGACTTTCACGATAGGGATGCGTGCGTCTGAGTTGCTTGGTTTGGCGATCCATGATTTCGACAGGCTTTTCCACGAAATTCAGCGTTTCGTTGACTTGGAGGTCGTCGAGGGGTACAATCAGATCATGATCAGCTAGGCATTTTCGGAGGTTTGACACATGGAAAGTCGGGTGGACGTTACTAAGTTCCTTCGGTAGTTCGAGTCTGTAGGCGACTTTGCCGATCCTTTCCAGAATCTTAAAAGGTCCAACATATCGAGGCGCTAGTTTCCCTTTCTTGCCGAATCTGACCACACCCTTCCAAGGTGATACCTTTAGGAGTACGTAGTCGCCAACGTCTAATTCAAGGGGCTTGCATCTTCTATCAGCGTAACTTTTCTGTCTATCCCTGGCTTTTCACACTCTCCTTTCGTTACCATTCATCATAATTCGATTTCGATTGAGTTTGATTTGAGTTTCGAGTTTCGATTCGATTGATCACCACACATAACATAAAGTAAACACGCATAAGTAACACGTAAGGCACACACACACGTAATATAACACCAAATTCGCATAGTTCGAGTTTCGGGTTCGATTGATGATTCGATTAGCTTGATTATTGATTAATTAACTTTATCGCATTGTTACTTCCTATTGTTCACAGTCGTAAAGCGTTTCGCGTTGATTAACATTCGATTACTTCGATTCTTTGATTAACAACACTTACTCCACATAATACAAATAATAACATATCGTATAGACTAATTACAGTCAAAGAAGTCAAACTTGACTTGGACTTTGACTTTGACTTTGACATTCGGTAACACGGGGTGTTACAATACTATAGACTTAATTTAAAACCTAATCGTACGCATAAGCCCTTTGTTTGATTTGTAACTTTATTTGTCTATATGCCATTATGCCGGCTTGACATATTCTTAGAGACACACAAAATCAAACTGATGAGGAAAATTAACTAATACTTAGTCATTCATAGTACGATATGCAATTGCGCACGACCGTTAATTAATACCCGTCTATGAGCTCTCTTAATAAGACTTATGGGTTATAGCCCTTCCGTTATAGGATCCTTAAGCATATCATGAATGTATTCGATACAAAACTTAGCTTCCTCAATTCGTTCTTAAACGAACAATTAATTGTGTATCAAAATTTAATGCAGCACATCTTGAACTGTTACTGTTAAAGGAGTCATGGTAGCTGACGAAATTGGAGATTCCATAAGAAAAGAATTTGGGTACCTAGGCAAGGAAATTTAAGAGATAAGATTTTAGAAAAAGCCCATAAATCTAGGTATACGATGCATCCTGGTAACAACAAGATGTATCAAGATTTAAGGAATAACTTCTGGTGGATAGGAATGAAGAAAGACATAGCTAGATACGTTTCTAAGTGCCTAACTTGTTCGCAAGTTAAGGCAGAACACCAGAAACCCTCAGGTTTACTTCAATAGTTAGAGATGCCTGTATGGAAATGGGAACTAATAACAATGGATTTTGTTACTAAGCTGCCCAAGACCAGGAAAGGTAACGATGCAATCTGGGTGATTGTAGATCGATTAACCAAATCAGCTCATTTCCTACCAATGAAGGAAACCTTTAGCATGGAAAGATTGGCTAAGCTATACGTAGACGAGGTAGTATCATTACATGGAGTTCCACTCTCCATTGTGTCAGATAGGGATAGTCGCTTCACTTCGCATTTCTGGACAAGTTTCCAAAAAGCAATGGGGACACGATTAAATTTGAGCACTGCATACCATCCCCAAACAGATGGGCAAAGTGAAAGGACAATCCAAACCCTTGAAGACATGCTCAGAGCATGTGTAATAGACTTCGGTGGAAATTGGGATGCCCACTTACCAATAACTGAATTCTCCTATAACAATAGTCATCATACGAGCATCCATGCTGCCCCGTTCGAAGCACTGTATGGATGAAAATGTCGAACTCCAGTATGCTAGGCAGAAATAGGAGAAAGTCAATTATCAGATCCCGAAACTGTGCAAGAAACTTACTGGAGAAGTATATTTTTGAATGTCTGTCACTTAACCAAATCCAGTTGTTCATCTACTAACTTTTTAAAACTCAGAGTTCATATTTTCCTTAAAATAGTAACTCCCCACCAACTTTTCACAGTTTTCAATTCTCACGAAACACCTTTATTCACGAAAAACATTATCTTTCGTTGATTGATTTAGTGGACTCCATTTCAATTCACTTCTTCGTGGGTCTCAAGGAAAAATCCTTTTGTCTTGCTTTGAAATTTCATCTCACGAAAAACATAAGATTCTTCATTGGGCCACTTACAATCTAGTTCTTAGTCCATCAAGTTTATTTTTTTTCGTGGACTGCTTCAGGCCCAACAATCACTTGTCATATTTGGGCTTTATCTTTCACGAAACACTCACTTACAATTGGTATCTTTCACTTGTCATATTTTGTTGGTGCAAACTTTTTTTTTGTGAAGTCAGGCCTAACTTTCATCTGATTCGTGGACTTGAATTGGGATTGGGTCTCTATTTCACGAAACACTTCTTCCTGGTTTAGCTGAAATCATTATTAGTTGGGATCATTTTTAGTTGATTGGGCCAGCTATTTTTCGTGGGTTGAAACAAGGAAATCAACGAATCATATCCTTCGTAGTATATTATTCGTGGTTTATTTTTCGTGAAATTGAATTTTTCATGGATATCAAGTTTTTCACAGAAGCTTCACAATGGGTTCATAGTTGTATCTCAAGTTGATCAACGACAATCAAATATGAGTACAAATCCTTGGGATTGGAGTGATAGCTCGAGTACAAGCCAAGATCCTTCACAATGGATCAAGGGTTAATGCCTAAAAAATCAATTACCGCTATTCAATGGGCATGTGTTGCTAATCAAAATCTGAGTATTCAAAACCTTCTCATAAGCGAGAGTGAAACTGGAAGCAATAATCGTCCACCAAAGTTAAATCACGTGAACGATTATCCATCATGGAAAAGTCGTTTTCATATGTATGTTCTAGGGCAAAATATCGAGTTGTGGACATGCTTTACTACATCATACAATGAAGCGCTCGAAGAAGCAGGTTCCAATCCACTTACTTTGGCAGGAATGGGCGAAAGTGATAAGAAGGCTTATGATCTTGAGAAGAACCTGTGCCATTCTTACTCAAGCACTTCATAGGGATATTTATCATCAATTCGCGACCACTACAAAGGGTTTATGGGACGTCTTGGAAGCTAGAGGAGAAGGAAATGCAGCGACAAGAAAGTTCCGTCATGATCTGTTAAAAAAGGAGTTAGAAGGATTTTTGTTCATGGAAAATGAAACACTAAACGACATGGCTACTCGGTTCTATCATTTGCTTAGTGAGATGCACTCATACAGGGTTAATGCTACACAACAAGAGATGGTCATGCATTTTGTTGATGCTTTACCACCTAAGTGGAGTCAATTCATTGAGTTGCTAAAGCATACCGGTGTTTTAGATGTGCTTAGCATTTATGAATTCGTTCAAAAGCTTGGGAACAAGGATGAAGAAGAAATTCGAAAGGCAAAACGAATTGCCGTTCCACAAAACCCTGAGATATACTTTGGAGGTATTAACACCACTGTTAGTACCAGTCAGCAACCGAAGCTTCAAACCACGTTTATGTCAAATACAAACCCTTATGGACAAGCATTTGATCCAAAAGCCTATCTACCACCACCCAAGCCAGTTCAATCAGTTGGTTCTCTTACAAACCCTTATGGTGAACCATTTGATCCAAAATCCTATCTTCCTTACCCACAAGTTGCTCCCCAACGAACCCAACAACAAGCTTCTCAACAAACCTCTCAACAAGCCTTTTATGGTAACAACAATTCTCAACATTCAAACCCCAACACCGTCATATTTGATACCTCAAACTTTACCAAAGTCAGTGTGGAAGGTGCTCGGGAACATATAGAACTTCTAAACACAATGGTGAATGCTTATTGTGGATTAGTCGCCGGTCAAATTGGAAACATTAATTTAACAGATGAAGACTATCAACAAGTAGACAAGCATGAGATGGAGCTGATGGATATCAAATGGGCATTTGCATGTGCAGTGAGAAGAGCAAAGGATTACATGAGAAGAACTGGAAGAACAAGCTTGGAGAGTAAACAGGATACAAAGTATAGTTTTGATAAGGATGTCGTTACGTGCTTCAACTGTGGTGAGAAAGGTCATTTCAGACGAGAATTCACTCGACCTAGCAAACAAGGAAACCAAAATCCTTTTCGAAATCAATCAAGCTCATCCAACACAAATCAAGTCAACAATGAAAGGAGTATTGTAGCAGTTAACAACCCAAGCAACTCAAACCAGTTTGGGCCTTCAAACTCAAACGGAGCATTAGTAGTTCATGCAGATGAAGGATGTGATTGGTCAGTTCAACTGGGAAATGGAGGATATGGAGGAACTGCTTGTTATGCTAAGATCATCAATCACATCAAACATGTCCACATAGAGGAATTTTCTGAAGATGATGATAGCTCTGGGTATAGCGGTAGTTCTGATGAGGAAAGCTCAAGTGCGGGTGGTTATGGTTCGGATTCGGATGTAAAGGAAGGAATTGATGCTAAGGTTGACAGTTTGCTGAAAGAAGCTGAGGAGCTGAAAATCCAGAAATCTGTTCAATCTGCCTTTATGGCAAATGTTACGGCTTCGACAAGTCGGGTAAAAACCGACATTCCTAGTATATGTAATGATTATGCATATTTAAAACATAAGCTTGAAACAGTGACTAGTCACAATCAAGGGTTGGTAGTTGATCTTTCAAAATGCAAGGAGGCAAATATGGCTTTAACTCGGAATGAAAAAGAATTCAAATCTGTAATTGAAACTCTTAAGAAAAGTGTGTCCGAGTTAACAAAAAGAGTTTTGAACAAACAAACGGGTATTAATAACTACATTAATATCATTGAGGAAACGAAAAAGGAGTTAGCCATTGCCAAATGCGAGCATGATGCCATCAAGCTCAAATTGGAGAGTTATTCTAACTCCCGATATATGCTAGATCACATCATAGAAGTTCAAAAACTAAAAGGGGATGTCAAGTGCATTGGTTATAAATCGTGTCCATCGCCTTTGAGACACAATTATACCAAATTGCCTGACGAGGAGGAAATGCCAATTCGTCATTTGTTGCTGATCAAAGTCCTCCCATTATTGAGGATTATGATAGTTCGGATGACGAGTCGGATGAGGACAAACCTGAACAGTCAGAAACGGTAACAAAAGAGGAAAACATACCTCTCGAAAATCACATTCTTTGTGATCCACCAGCAAAACCATTTGTGACTGCTACAGTCAAACCAATTGAATCTTCTACTGAGAGTTGTGAAAGCGTGAAATTACTTTACATGTTGATTGGTTCTGATAAAATATATTCAGATAAAGATTTCCCAATCAAAAATGTCAATCAATCCTTGATTGATAAAGTTTTCGAGGATTCTACTAGTAAGTTTTTGGGAAAGTCAAGCCCAGGAGTTGTAGTAACTCACTGTGCTTCTATCCCAAAATCCGAAGTTAGAAAGAAATACAGGAATCAAAACATGAATAAAGCGTCTATAGTATCCTGCCAATCCAAGAAAACTTCTCACTGCCGTTGGTGATTTAGGGACTTTCCATTTGGTAATTGCCTCGATCTTTGTAGGATCCACGTGAATTCCTTCATGATTAATTAGGTGTCCAAGAAATTGTACCTCTTGCAACCAGAATTCACATTTTGAGAATTTAGCATAAAGTTTTTCCTTTCTCAATAATGTTAGAAGTACTTGTAAATGCTCGGCATGCTCTGCCTTACTCTTGGAATAAATAAGTATATCGTCTATGAAGACAATTATAAATTTATCCAGGTATGGTTTACATATCCTGTTCATCATATCTATAAATGTAGCTGGAGCATTTGTCAAACCGAATGGAATGACTGTAAACTCATAATGACCATATCTAGTTTTGAAAGTAGTCTTAGGAACGTCTTCTTCCTGTACCTTTACTTGATGGTATCCTGAGCGTAAATCAATCTTTGAAAAGAATCGAGTTCCTTGAAGTTGATCGAATAGATCATCAATTCTCGGTAGTGGGTATGGATTTTTTATCATAACCTTATTCAATTCTCTGTAGTCAATACACATGCGCACTGATCCATCTTTCATTTTAACAAATAACACAGGTGCTCCCTAAGGCGATGAGCTAGGTTGTATGAAACCTTTTTCCAATGGTTCATCTAGTTGCCTTTTCAATTCCAGCATCTCTGTTGGTGCTAGACGATAGGGTGCTTTGGCAATCGGTGCATTTTCTGGTATTAGATGAATTCTAAATTCAACCTCGCGATCAGATGGTAGTTCAGGTAGCTCTTATGGGAAAACATCTGAGAAATCAGATACTATAGAAATATCTTTTAATTCTTTTCCTTTAATGCTAATGATTGCAGAGATCATATACACTATTCCTCATTTTCGTGCGTAGCTTGCAACTTTCATAACACAGATGAATTTTGTTGATGTTGTCGGCTTGTCTCCTTGGATTGTGATCCTTTCTCCTGTTGGCGTACGAATCTCACCTTATAAATAAACTACTATTGAAACCTTAACCCGGCCTTGCGGGATTGTATCCCCGCTGACTCAGACCAATATTTCCGAGGGTAGCGTTGCCTCCAAAAGAGGGACATGCCACATTTTGCATTAATAACTTACTTAATTATCTTTCAATAATCCGGCCTTGCGGGACTGTATCACTACTAACTCAACCCAATATGGCTGAGGGTAGTGTTGCCTCCAAAAGAAGGACATGCCACAATAACTAAGATAATCTCTTTAAAAAAGCCCAAAGGGCGGAAATCATCAAAGGATATGTAAAAGAGGAGTCGGAACCAAGTGATTCTATCTTGTTTATTGTTTTTTTACATTTAATCTTTCATTTAATTTTTTTTTTCTTTTTAAACTTACTAACATCTTTTTTTTCAAATTTTTGGTTAGTTTAGACGTCGACGATATTTCGGTATTAAAAGCTTGGACGACCTCGTTATTTTACCATCACTATACTACGCCAACGATGGGTGCACTTGCCCTAACGTGTTGTAGAGAGTGACTATATTGTATCGTGTTCTATAAATTTAAAGCTTGATAAACGAGTAAAAAATGCTAAAAATATACTAAAAATTATACCACGCTCGACACACTTTAGTGAGTAAATATATCATCTTGATTGATCAATTGTACTTTGGTTATTTTACGTGGAACTGGATTAGATTTTTCCGTTGTTCTCGTTGGTACACACATGCATACTCCTTGCTTCTTGGGACAATGATCTGAAGCTCGAGTGCGGTCCGTATGCCGTTTTTCTTCTCTACCATGACGAATCAATTGATTTAACGTAGGCATCGCGTTCTTGACTTTTGTCCTTCCCCCACCCCGATTTTTGCGCTATCGCTAGTGGTTACTCCCGGTCCAAAGCATCCCTTTTCCATTAATGAAGAGATCCAATAAAAGGCCATTATGTACCTAGATCCAAAGGGATCAATCTTATTGAGAGGTAACCCCACCCCCCCCCCAGGAAAGAAAAATATGACTTTCGGATTCGGGATAATAAATAAAATAGAAACAAGATAAAATCGTATATCAAAAAAACTTCTGGCATCACCGAAAGGATCAGAACCTATAAATAAAATAGAAACAAGATAAAATCGTATATCAAAAAAACTTCTGGCATCACCGAAAGGATCAGAACCATATTCGTAGGCTGACAATTTTTCTAGATAGGTCAAACTATTGGAAGCAAATGGAAAAGGAACATCGAGTGGGTTCAAAGAAACTACCGGAATGATCACTAAATAGATACAAATAGGTGCAAATTCTGGCATCACCACAGCCCACTTTGTTTTCTCGCTCCTTGCTCGCGGAGCGACACATGGAAAAAAAGATAGTTTGAATCAATGACTTAAGCCGCTATTCCCCCCTATCGCATCGTAGATAGTAGTCAAAGTCAATACGCTTTCTATTCTCTTTATATTATGTATGAAAATAGATAAGAAAGGAGGGCTACCGAGGCCCGGAACTTCTCCGAGAGGTTCCTTTCAATACTCAACGCACATAAGCGATATTGAACATCACTTATTGTCATTTCTCAATTGATGATGCTTCATTTAACTACTTAATAAGAAAAGAAGATCCATTAAAAGATCAAATAATGGAAGGCGGAAGGTCGATTAGGAAAGGAGCTTTTCAAATCAAAGGATTCTTTGATTCCTTCAAATCAAAGAATTCATTGATTCCAAAGCCTTCTTTCAGATAAGTCGTTTATAAAAAAAAAAAAAAAATCCTTAACTCACTAACTTAAGATCGGTAAAGGCCTTACTCTATGCCTTGTCAGGAATAGCGACCTTAGAGCTTCTACTACTATCGGCTATCTAACTCTTAGGAAATCGGGGGTTTGTCGAGGAATGGGTGTAGTGGCGGTGCTACGAAATGGAGATTTAAGGGCAAGGGGAGAACATGTAGCGACTTGCCTAGATCTCGTATTTCCCACGTAGTCCGTCGGAAAAACCAAAGATTCTCCTCTCAAAGTAATAGAGAGATCCTTTTTTTCTGGTATGTAGCTCCACGAGCAACGGCCACATCATCAGAGCAGGACGAAAACAAACATAGAATCATGGCCCTTTTCTTCTTTCTTTTGCTGCTGATCTCACATCGAGAGCAACCCTTTTGTGTTCAGGATAATTGGATGAGAGATCTTCCTCTGACTCCGATAAATCGGTCAGCCGGAGGCTACCCTCGACTAACCATTCAATGTTGATCACCTACCATCGCACCGCCTCTGAACCTCCGTTTATCTCCTACCATAGAATTATGGCCCTTTTCTTCTTTCTTTTGCTGCTGATCTCACATCGAGAGCAACCCTTTTGTGTTCAGGATAATTGGATGAGAGATCTTCCTCTGACTCCGATAAATCGGTCAGCCGGAGGCTACCCTCGACTAACCATTCAATGTTGATCACCTACCATCGCACCGCCTCTGAACCTCCGTTTATCTCCTACCATTGCACCGTTCATTATTGTTCACCTACCAAAATTACATTAAACCGTCATCACACCGTTTATCTCCGATAGTTTATTCTCTTTTTTATCTGAATACGATCTGCTGATTGATTCTCTCATTCTTGATTCTTCTTCAATAGTCATAATTTTTTTATGCTACTACTGGGAAGTCAATTAGGGAATCGAGTGAACTGATGTTATTTTAATCTGTATATGTTTGTGTTCTTGTTGAACAATGATTATCCAAAGGCTTTATGATTGAATGACAACTCAATTTATGATTATGTGTAATAGCTTATTAAATTTGTTAAGGTTTAAATTTTCGATCATTTCTTTTTATTTAAGAACATGGAAAAGGGTATTATATATTATCATCAATTTGTAATACATGTAGGCACTATCAGGTTGTATTTTGTGCTTCAATTTGTAATGAGAAAAATGTCCGGATAGTCCCTGTGGTTTCGCATTTTTTCACCTATAGTCCCCAACTTTCTAAAACTACCTGAATAGTCCCCAACTTTTCATTTTTTTGTTCCCGGATAGTCCCTGGGTCTAACTTCAGTTTGTTTTCTCTGTTAAGTGGGTGTGAAATGACCAATTTACCCTTTCCTTTAAAAGGCCAAACCACAGGGACTAGATCAGAAACATTATCATCTTTCACCATTAAAACCCTTCTTCCTCTTTTCTCCGACGAACAAGACCCACTTCACCTCACCCTAACAAGCTTCTTTCACCAGCTTAGATCTAATTCCGTCCAAGAATACAATCGAAAGCAACTATTCAAATCTGAACCTGATGATCAAATCAATCCAAAAAGAACAATATTTGATCCGAAACAAACCGACTAAGTTCGAAAAACACAAACCTTCGACTGAAACAGTCTGAAATCGATGTAAATCTGTTCAAACAGTTCGCTAATCATACCAATACTGATCAAAACGAACAGATTTCAATCCGAAACAAATCAAATCAATCCGCAACGTATGAAAGTTCAACCGAAAATCATCGGAACTAATAAACTATCAATCCTCACACATCAAATCAATCCGAGATACACCTATGAACTACCGAACAAAACTAAATCAATTCAAATACTCTAGCGACACACCGGATTCTCTAAAGACAAAATATCGCAAAAACCTTTATCTCAAATAACACGTCTGATTCAGATCAATATTCTTATCGCTCTGAACCCATTACAGATGCATGAAAACAGTTAGTTGATATTCTTCTTTGATGACAACAACCAGCAGACCTACGATCCTTCAATATACGTTTTTATCAACAACAATCAATAACAATCAACAATAACAATAGGGTGACAGTGGAGAATCATAGCCTCTGTTATATATTATGGCTGTTGAAAAATTATAACCAAAATATGATAAATAAGAACCAAGAGAGGCTCAGATATGCTAATAATCAAAACAAAGAGGAACGAAATCAAAACAAAAATCTCTCACTTTACCCTCTGTTATATATTATGGCTGTTGAATTTAGAGAGATGTGTGGATGAGGAGAGAGAGCAGAGAGAGAGGTAAACCCTAAAACCACAATTATGAGCCGCCATCTCTTCAACCAACCTTCTTCTTCTTTAATCCCACACATACAACACATAAACTGTAAAGCTATATTTGAGACGCACATCACAAAGTAACTCGCCGGAGAAGATAAGGCCGTCGCCGGAGAAGATAAGGTTGTCGTCGGAGAAGAAAGATCTCGCCGGAGGTGACGGTGGTGATGGGTTTTAGTGTGAGAGAGAAGAAATGTAGATAGAGATAGGAGTAGAGTGTTAGGGTGAAATGTAGATAAGGTTGTTCGCCAGAGAAAAGAGGAAGAAGGGTTTTAATGGTGAAAGATGATAATGTTTCTGATCTAGTCCCTGTGGTTTGGCCTTTTAAAGGAAAGGGTAAATTGGTCATTTCACACCCACTTAACAGAGAAAACAAACTGAAGTTAGACACAGAGACTATCCGGGAACAAAAAATGAAAAGTTGGGGACTATTCAGGTAGTTTTAGAAAATTGGGGACTATAGGTGAAAAAATGCGAAACCACAGGGACTATCCGGGCATTTTTCTCATTTGTAATACATGTAGGCACTATCAGGTTGTATTTGTGCTTTAGGTGAGTTTTGTGCTGTTTCATGTTGTATAATTTTAAGAGAAAAATGCCCGGATAGTCCCTGTGGTTTCGCATTTTTTCATCTATTGTCCCCAACTTTCTAAAACTACCTGAATAGTCCCCAACTTTTCATTTTTTGTTCCCAGATAGTCCCTGGGTCTAACTTCAGTTTGTTTTCTCTGTTAAGTGGGTGTGAAATGACCAATTTACCCTTTCCTTTAAAAGGCCAAACCACAGGGACTAGATCAGAAACATTATCATCTTTCACCATTAAAACCCTTCTTCCTCTTTTCTCCGGCGAACAAGACCCACTTCACCTCACCCTAACAAGCTTCTTTCACCAGCTTAGATCTAATTCCGTCCAAGAATACAATCGAAAGCAACTATTCAAATCTGAACCTGATGATCAAATCAATCCAAAAAGAACAATATTTGATCCGAAACAAACCGACTAAGTTCGGAAAACACAAACCTTCGACTGAAACAGTCCGAAATCGATGTAAATCTGTTCAAACAGTTCGCTAATCACACCAACACTGATCAAAACGAACAGATTTCAATCCGAAACAAATCAATCAGTCCGCAACGTATGAAAGTTCAACCGAAAATCATCGGAACTAATCAACTATCAATCCTCACACATCAAATCAATCCGAGATACACCTATGAACTACCGAACAGAACTGAATCAATTCAAATACTCTAGCGACACACCGGATTCTCTAAAGACAAAATATCGCAAAAACCTTTATCTCAAATAACACGTCTGATTCAGATCTATATTCTTATCGCTCTGAACCCATTACAGATGCATGAAAACAGTTAGTTGATATTCTTCTTTGATGACAACAACCAGCAGACCTACGATCCTTCAATATACGTTTTTATCAACAACAATCAATAACAATCAACAATAACAATAGGGTGACAGTGGAGAATCATAGCCTCTGTTATATATTATGGCTGTTGAAAAATTATAACCAAAATATGATAAACAAGAACCAAGAGAGGCTCAGATATGCTAATAATCAAAACAAAGAGGAACGAAATCAAAACAAAAATCTCTCACTTTACCCTCTGTTATATATTATGGCTGTTGAATTTAGAGAGATGTGTGGATGAGGAGAGAGAGTAGAGAGAGAGGTAAACCCTAAAACCACAATTATGAGCCGCCATCTCTTCAACCAACCTTCTTCTTCTTTAATCCCACACATACAACACATAAACTGTAAATCTATATTTGAGACGCACATCACAAAGTAACTCGCCGGAGAAGATAAGGCCGTCGCCGGAGAAGATAAGGTTGTCGTCGGAGAAGAAAGATCTCGCCGGAGGTGACGGTGGTGATGGGTTTTAGTGTGAGAGAGAAGAAATGTAGATAGAGATAGGAGTAGAGTGTTAGGGTGAAATGTAGATAAGGTTGTTCGCCGGAGAAAAGAGGAAGAAGGGTTTTAATGGTGAAAGATGATAATGTTTCTGATCTAGTCCCTATGGTTTGGCCTTTTAAAGGAAAGGGTAAATTGGTCATTTCACATCCACTTAACAGAGAAAACAAACTGAAGTTAGACCCAGGGACTATCCGGGAACAAAAAATGAAAAGTTGGGGACTATTCAGGTAGTTTTAGAAAGTTGGGGACTATAGGTGAAAAATGCGAAACCACAGGGACTATCCGGGCATTTTTCTCTAATTTTAAATAGTGTTTGTACATGGTTTTTGTTTGTGATTGTTAGATATATAATAAACAAGTATAAATGTAGCATAATATACAAATTAGACATATAATAGAAAAAGTATAAATTTAGCATAAGTAAAATATGATGTTTAGAAATATTAAGACTATATTGACTTTTTTAATATCTTTATAACTTTTAAAATACGATACTTTTATAAAATCCGAGTATATCGTTGCGATGCATCTATTTTATCAATGTTTCAATTAAAAAAATTGGAAACCGGGTTGTGAGAAGTAAAATGGCTTTTCATTGAAAAACAACGAACCGAAAATGTTTTGGGCATGTTACGACTACATTCTTTGGGTGAGTATAGATATAATTTGTAACACGTGTATGCATTAAACTATTGTAAATCATCTTTTACAATTTAACCTCACAACTTTTTTTTACTTTCAACTTTGGTCCTCTAAACTTTTCAAATTTCACAAAAATTTTCACTTTATATTTCGTTCTAAATTTTGCGAGTTCACACGGCGCAACGTGTGTGTGTGGTTAAACATTTTTACGTTGTCTACTTTTTTTGTCCGTTTGACAGGTTCATCGTAACGCACGGGTCCTAGATCGACTTAGTTATTCTTTTAGATGTTTTACATTTCGGTTTAATATCTTCGCATTAACACGCCACAACTTTAGTGTTGGTGGTCGTTGGCATTAGTGTGGTATTGGTGTTCGCCCCGCCGCAACTCAGGGGTGGTTAATCCTAGTTTACTTTAATTTGAAATATTTTCTTTAGAATTCCGGATATCCATTTTACTATCTGCTCGGATAGTAAAAATTAACTATCCGAAATTTCGGATATGGTGTGTAAAACCTTCCCACAAAATTTGGCAATTGAAATGTTTAGAATTTATTGGTAGGGATGTGAATACACATAGGCAAGTTCATGGGGAGTGGCAACTGGCAAGTGAAAGTGTCAGTCTCTTCCTATATATACATGCAAGATCCGGTAAATACGGACAGCCCTTTCAATTTTAATGGCGATTGAGATCTGTGTCAAAGCTGCTACGGGTGCCCCTGATGTTCTTGGCGACTGTAATTAATCTCCCCTTCAAAGATTTCACTTTAATTTCATTGGGGTTTCTTGATCATCAATTTTTGTGGGTTGTGTTTGATTTTAGGTCCATTTTCCCAAAGGATTCTTTTGACTTTGGAAGAGAAGAAAGTCGCTTTCAAAACCCATCTCATTAACTTAGACAACAAACCTAAATGGTGATTATTATTAGTATTATTGTCAGAGAATCTTGAATTTACACATGAAACGTTTGGTTGTTCGTGGCCTCGTGGGATTTTAATATAATTTTTTTTTTTGTGTTTGTGTAGGTTTCTTGAAGTGAACCCAGATGGGAAAGTTCCTTTGGCCAAATTTGATGAGAATTGGATATCTGATTCTGATGTTATTGTGGGTCTTATTGAAGAGAAGTACCCTCACCCTTCACTTGCCACTCCCCCTGAACTTGCCTCTGTGTATGCTCTGCCTGGCTCTGTATATATGTCATATGATACAGGTTTATTACGAAATCGGTGGGTTTGAGTTTAGTCTAATTGGGTTTGGGTCGGTTTTAGGCAAATCCTTGAACATGTTTAGCTAAACTGGTCCTGCTTGGGTTGTTTTGTCAGTTTGCGGGTTGATCGGTTTAACTCTTCTCTCATAAATTTTTAAAAATATAAAAAACAGACATATGGTGTACAGCTCAGATGAAATTATTTTATTTATATTTGTTTACATGGTTGTAATATGTTATTGTCAGGTAAGGATATTTCAAAAAAAAAAAAATAAATAAAAATAAAAATAAAATAAAAATATTGGGTTCAATAGGGATGGCAAAAAAACCAGAACCCGATGGGTATACCCGAAATCCGAAACATATGGGACGGGTACCCAAACCCCGACGGGTAATGGACGGGTATAATACGTAGTTGTGCTTGATTTTTCCCTCGACATTCTGTTATATGTTTTTGTTAAAAACGAAGTTGTACTTAAAATAAAATATTTCTTTGGTAGCATAAAACAGTACGATGATCAATTAAACCGTTCTAATGGTTTGGCTTTCTAAACAACATGCTTTATTTTCAAATCACGTTTGTTTTACATTATCATTTGTTCGGTTTCGTCGCAACGCGCGACTTCAAAAAAACTAGTAGTAATAAAAATGTATTTGAAAATTTCAATCGGTATCTTTTAACAGATTAATGGGTATACCCGATACCCGCGGGTATGCCCAATACCCGACAGGTATTGGGCCGGGTATCGGACACGATTTTACAACCGGGTATGGGTATGAGATTACCAATACCCGCCCCGAACCCGACCCATTGCCATCCCTACGGTTCAACGGGCCGTGTTTGTGTCGATCCATGAAAACTTGTGTTGTATTGTATCTGGGTTCATGTGTTTGATTTTGAATTCTTGTCACGTTCGGGTTGTTAAATTTTCACGTTAGTGTAGGGTTTGACCCGCTAATCTGTAAGCACGCCCCGTTAAACACCCCTAAATAGTATATAATTACCACCTATAAGATGGCAAATTCAAGTTGTTTATGAAAAATTTGCATTTCTAAACTCAAATGACCATTTATGAAATTTTGATTTATTTCATAAACATAAGTTTAGATTTTCCCAAATTGACCAATTAATTGCACAATTATAATACTTCTAATTGTGAAATTGTAGGGGGTCAAAGATTTTCCCTAAATTTGTGGTATTTCTAAAGAGCAAGGATGCTAATGATGGGACTGAACAAGCTTTGCTTGATGAATTGAATGCATTAGATGAACACCTCAAGAGTAAAGTACGTTTTTTTTTTTTTTTTTCCAAAATGATTGTTTTTTTTGCTCTATTTGGTTGATACAAAAATATGTGTTTTTATTTGAATAATAACTAACCTTTATGTTAACATGTTAGGGGCCTTATGTTACTGGGAAAACGATCACAGCTGTTGATTTGAGTCTGGCACCAAAGCTATACCATCTTGAGGTGGCTCTTGGCCATTTTAAGAAGTGGACTGTTCCCGAAAGTCTGACTCATGTGCGTAACTACATGAAGGTATGACTCTCGCGTATTGAAAGTGATGGTCTGATTATTGAGTTTATAGTGTTGGGTGTGCAAGTGTATAACAAACCCTTTCTGAGTTTTTAAATAACCAGTGTTTGTCGATTAGTTGCTCATTTTGTACAATTAGCAGTAGTTTGTTTAAATTTATATATAAACATATTGACTAAATCATTACAATGAAATTTAGAAGTACAAAAATTTGAATTATATTGTGTCTTATACGGGCTTGATTGACTCGAGTTTTGTTAGTTTGATTAAGCTTGGGTCGGTTCAGGTCAGGTCCTTTTGGCTTAGTTTTGCCTCACTTTTCGTGAATCAGTCCGTGTTGTCTTACATGTAGGGTTGTAAATGAGTGTGTCAACTCACAAGTTACTCAATACCAACTATAAATTTGAAACTTGCTCGATTGAAGAAAAGTTGAGCTTGAGCTACTGGAGTAGACTTTCAAGTTGAGCTTTAGTATTAAAGTCTCCGCTTGTAAAAGTCGCTAGCATTATATTGCCATTTTACATTTTTACCCATTGTGTATATGTGAACTTACATAATTGCAGGCCAGTACTATCTAGTGAGTCGATCCAAGCGGAGCTCAAAAGTATCTAGTCGAGTCAGTCTTAGCTCATCAAATGATATGACACTAATTACTAACCTTGATTATTATTATTGTTATTATTTTAACTTTGATAATCTTGTATACACAAGTCAAGCCTGATCTTGGCATTGTGTTGAATCGGTCAAGACCAAATTACCCCCCATCTTTTTTTTTTTAATACTTATTATGTTAATGCAGTTACTCTTTTCAAGGGAGTCGTTTGAGAAAACCAAACCTGCTAAAGAAGAATACGTCGTTGCTGGATGGGCGCCAAAGGTTAATAGCGCATGAAGTCGTCCCAAACTACAGTCTTTAGTGACTGTGGCTGCTGGTTGTTAATATATCATATGTTCGAAGGATTGCATGAATGTTTGAAGGATAGGGAGTCTTGTTAGTTGCCTTTTTTATTGGCACATGTTTGGTGGAGCAAAGACTTCTCAGTCGATGGTTTATAACTTTGTATTTTTTTCCTCTTGTTTTAATACATTAACTACGACTAAGGGGTATAACTCACGTTCTTTTTGTTATATAAAAGTTCTATAAATTCTCATGACGAGTGTTAGCGGATCCCCCTTGACTCCCTTTGGTTCTACCCTACACATGTTTTCCGATATTTGACTAGATACAAATGTAATCTAGTGTAAAACAAAAGAAAAACGAGCCAATTATTACATTTGATGGGGTAGTAACTAACGCTACAGGGGGCAAAAATGGGAGTGCAGCTGATTTGAGTTACGCTCAATTTGCAACAAAGCCTTTAATGGGACTCGAACCCTAAATCTCATGGGGAGGGACGTCGCTATGCACACATCATGATACCACTAGGTTATAAGCCCTTTGGTAGGAGTTGTAAATAGCCGAAGGAGTGGCAAATAGCCGAGTAATCTGATTACTAAAGATTGGTAGGAGTTGCAAGTAGCCGAGTAACCTGATTACTTACTTATACAAAACACATTCTTCTCTAACATGATAAGCCACTAAAAGAGAGAGCTCGTCCTATATATATACAGGTCCGTGCAACATTTCCACGATAAATGTAATCCGGATTGAGGCCTTGAGTTGAGGGTACCATTTACGATGAGTTTTCACAAAATGTTACGCTGTATTCGAATCCAAAATAGTTGGTAGGTTGTTGGATCATATGCTTCATATTATGCTGTTGATTTAGACAAACGGATATTGAGTTCGTGCCAAGTTTACCCCAGCTCGAGTCTAAAGTAAAGTTCACTTAATTAACAAGTTTGAGCTGGACTTGAAACATGGAGATTAGTTAGACTTGTGATCCTAAATAAGCCAAGTTTACCCCGAGCTCGAGTCTAAAGTAAAATTTCTATATTTTTAGTGTAAGATATATTTAGTTTTACATACCGACAACGGGGTGTTTGGATTTGCTAATCCACGCCTTCGCTAAGGCCTCCTCCTCAATCATCGTCCACGGTTTTTCCTTCGCTTTCGAAAGTTGATTTTGGTCAACCGCCACTTGCTTCCCTTTTTTACCTTTAGATGATTGCGGTTGCGTCTCCGGAATGATTTCAATGTCGTCTTCAACGGGTTGTAGTGGTTGAGAAGATTCAACGGGTTGTGGTTGTTGAGATTGAACTTGCATGTTGAACGGGTTTCGCATCATCATGTTTTGTAACGATTGCATTTGCGAGAAAGCGTTCGAAGATTGTTAAAAACCCGCAAAAGCGTCACTACTATAGAAATAGGCATTTGCTACGGCCAAATCCGTAGCAAACACCCTTTCTGCTATGAATTTGCTACGGATTTGGTTCATAGTTACAAGTCCCGTCGCGAATTTATTTGCTATGAACTTTGGCTACGGAAATTATGTTTGCGACGAATTAGCTACAAAAAATGGCGTCCGTATTTTAGCCACGAATTTGCTATGAAGAAGGTTGCTAAGAAATTTTGCTATGGGTTTTTAGCTAAGGATATTTTTAGCTACGATTGCTTTTAGCTACGGTTGTTTTCAGCTACGGATACTTATAGCTACGAAAATTTTTAGCCACGAATGTTTTTAGCTACGGATAGTTTTAGCTATGGTTATTTTTAGCTACGGAGTAGTTTTGCAACGAATGGGTTGGCTATGATAATTTGCAATGTTTTTGCTACAAAATTTAACTACGGACTTGCTATTATTTGGCTGCGAGATTTTGCTACCTTTTGCATTTTTCTTGCTACGTTTTTTGCTATCGGGTTTGCTACAGACTTTAGCTACAAATTCACTGTAATTTGGCTACAAAAATTTGCAGGCTTTTGCTACGATTCTGCAACGGAATTTAGTTACGAATTTCGTTTGACTTTGCTACGGATATAGCTATCGATTTTAGAAGGTCTTTGCAACAAATTTAGCTACGCTATTTGCCTAGAATTTTTCAAATAAATTCCTTTTTTATATTGTTTTCTATTTTTCCTTTATAAATATTATATTCAAGTTTCATAAATATAGAAAACTGAAACTAAAAATAATTACTTAAACCATATAACATAATAATTCAAACATAACAATAAATATTAAAAACTCATACTAAAGATCCAAATCATCCAAACATAACTGAATGCAACACGATAAACATCCAAATAATTCAAACATAACCAAAGCTAACACGATAAAAATCCAAATTATCTAAAAGCAATATAATAAAATTCAACGCATTTCAAGTTGGTGGCCGGTTTTGTGACAACATTTGAATTTTCTCATTCATTTCGGCATACAACCTCGCGCCTTCTTCAATTTTCTCGATCATATCATGTTTGTCTATCTTATCTTGTTCCAACTCCGCTATTTTTTTCTTCAACGGTTCCACCTATAACATCAAAAGCAAAAATAACCCGTTAATATCCATTATGACAGAAAATTGAGAGGATGACCAACTCGGTTCCATTGAAGGATAGTAGTCGGGCATCGCAAAAACGTTCGGGTTTGGGTTGTTCGGGTTGTTCGGGAGTTGTATGGATCCATGGTAAAAGTAGAAGAATGTTTATAAAAAAGTAGAAGAGTGTTTTATAAAAGTTGAGAGAGAGATGGGGTTGAAATGGGTAAAAGATGGGGTGTTTGGGTTGTATTTATAAAAAAGTTTATTTAATTATGAGGTTTTTTGAATTATGGCCGTTAGCTTTGAATTAGGAATTTAAATTTTATTTTATTTTATTTTTTTGTTTTCCAACGGTCATGCATGCCAAACGGTCACTTTTTTTGTCTTACATGCTCGTCCTCAACGTCATGGGGGCGACGAATATGACGATGCCGGGGGAGGGGGGGGGTTGGTGTTTGGGTCGGCGATGGGCCTCGACCAGCCAAGCCTGATATAAAATATACTAAATGGGCCTGGGTCATGTTGAACATAAACAATTACTTATTTATTTCTTATAGTTAGTAAGCCAAATATTTTTATTGATTAACATCATTACGAGGTTTAATGTGTTAAAAATACACTTTTGTCTTCATTTGATCAGAGATAAAACATGAGTAAATAGCTAGAGACTAACATAAGTAAATAGCTAGAGACTGTTGTCTCCTTGGTTTAAAAAAAGCATGTCAAACATGTGAGACTATCTGGAACTAATATTCAGTCGACGGGGGTTGAAAACGTATATACCCAAAAATTTCTATACGAAAACTACATATATAACACTACTGAGCAAAAAGTTCGGGGGGTCGGGCACCCCTGGCCCCTTCAAAGCTGCGCCATTGGTCACCAATAGGTTCAGTGGTAAACTCGGTCACTAATTCTGCAACAGACCTTCGGGTCACGAAACAGTCATTAAAGTATTTTGTAAAGAGGTTTATTTATGGGCCATATATTACACAAGGTAACGAGCAATTAAAGGGGTGATAAAGAAGCTATTCTAGGACACAATCTTTGACAATAATTAAAAATTTAATTTGAATATAATTTCCCTCCTAAGTGGTCCTGTTGACTTTATGATCTCTAATACGCCGCGCAAGATGGAGGATCCGTCGGATACACCAATCTTGGATCGATTTTTGAGAAACGGCGCACGAGATATCGGTTTGGTTAACAGTTCTTTAAGTTGATCTTGTGAGCTGACATGAAGAACCCATAGAAGACCGATTGAGACTTGTTCTCTGACAAAGTGATAGTCGAGGGCAACGCAATTCATACATGATTGATATATCGAATTTGCACATAAGTACGTAGCGCATGTATTATCACAAAATAATGTTGGTGTATGAGATGGTGAGATCAAGTTCCTAAAGTAAATGCTTAAGCCAGATAAGTTCAGCCGAGGCATTTGACAATGCTTTGTACACGACTTCAATAGACGAGCGCGAGACAGATTTTTGTCTCGTGGATTTCCATGAAACAATGTTGCTTCCAAGATATGCAACAATGTTGCTTCCAAGATATAGTAAGTAAGTCGTTGTCGACAATCCTGCATCATGAACCCTACCCCAATCCGAATCCGAGAACGCCGAGAGTGTGAGAGGAGAATCACGGTTTAGAAAAAGGCCATGATGGATGGTCCCTTTTAAATATCGTAGTACTCGTTTAAGGCTTGCTAATGCGTTTGTTGAGGTGCATGCATGAAATGAGATAACTTGTTGATGGTAAATGATATGTCTGCTCGTGTAAAGGCTAAATATTGGAGAGACCCGACAAGTTTGCGGTAGGGATTAGGATCAACCGAAGAAGAGGAGTCATTGTTGGATAGCGACATCTTATGCACCATCCATGTGAAAGTGGTCAAGAGCATCTTGGATGTGCTGATGTTGAGAAAGAAAAAGACCCGTAGGAGTGGGAATGACCTCAACACCAAGGAAATGATGAAGCATGCAAAGATCATTAACAAATTTTTTTTTGCTAAGGGCGTCGACAAAGTTGTCAAGAAACTTAGTGTTATTACCTGTGAGAACGTTATCATCTACATAGACCATGAACAAGTGACCTCATGGTGTTTTTAAATGAAGAGTGAGGCATCGGCAAGAGATTTGGTAAATCCTGATTGTAGAAGGAAATTTGTGAGCTCAATATACCAAGCTCTAGGAGCTTGCTTTAAGCCATATAGAGACTTTTTTAGCTTGCAAATGTGGTTCGGAAATCGAGTATGAACATAGCCCGGTGGTTAAGCCATAAAAATGCCCTCATGAAGTGTGCCATGGAGGAAGGCGTTGTTGTCGTCAAGTTAGCGTAACGGCCAACTTTTGGAGAGGGCAATGGAAAGAATAGTACGAATGGTGAAAGGTTTTGTAACGGGGCTAAAGTTGTCAAAGTAGTCTTTCCCATATTGTTCGAGAAAGCCTTTAGCTACTAATTGCACCTTGTATTTGGAGATGGATCCATCTGAGTTAAGTTTGACACAGAAGATCCATTTGCAACCAATGGGAGGTTGAGATGTCTTGGGAACAAGCTCCTAAGTTTGGTTTTGCAAAAGAGCATTAAACTCAACACCCATTGCATGACGCCATTTCGAATCTTTTAAAGCTTGGTTGTGGGTTGTCAGTTCAAGGGTAAAGGGTGGGCGGAATAGGGTGAAGAGTAGTCGTATTAACAAAGTTATTATTAAAATATTTTTGGTTTGGTTTACGAGTACATGGAGGCGGGGAGTTTTGTGAAGTAAGATTAGGTCCAGTCGTGGAGGGAATGGAATTGGCTGAGGTGGTTAGCGAAGGGCGTGAGGAGGGTGTTTGGTTGTGTGGGGTTAGTGTAGAATATGGAGGCATTAGGCTAGATAGAAATTTGTGGTAGGGAGGTGGGGTCAATGGTATGCATGAAATTTGATAAGGTGAAGTGATCAATGGCTTGCATGGGTAGAAGGAATTGTATGCATGGATGAGGTGGTAGAGGTTAATGAGGTAATGACATCAGTAGGTTGCATGTTGGGAGGGTCATGGACAGAAGTAGATGAAGGCATGTAGGCATCATCATTAAGATTGAGAAATTTGTTAGCACTAGGAAGTGGTAAAAAAGTGGAGATATCATTTTTATATGGAAATATATGTTCTACAAATTCCACATGTCGAGAGTGTTAGAATTCTTGAGACGTTGGGTCATAACATTGAAAGTCGATTTAGAAGTGGAGTAACCAAGGAAGATGCATTTTAGAGAGCGATGGTGAATTTTTGAGTAGGCGTAAGGACGCAGCCACGGGAACCAAAGACACCCAAAAGATTTAAGTTTCAAGTAACTAGGTGATTTTTTGTACAACCGATCATAAGGGGAATCGTGGTCAAGGATTGGTGTACGTAACCATTTGATAAGATGAACCGCGGTTTGAAACGCATGAGACCAAAATGTGAGTGGAAGTTTGGCATGGTCTAGTAAAGATAAACCCGTCTTCACGATGTGTCTATGGCGTCGTTGTGACAACCGTCAATTTTGCATGCACCCGTACAATTAATTAATTTTAATTATGAGCTTAATGACTGTGCTTGATTACAACTGACATTTTAAACTGCTTACTAATTTATGTTACATACATACATGTGCGTCACTTTACATACAGTCACTCCATTCATTTCATACAGACTCTTAGTGACAAACCTGATGCACAAAGCACAGTTAGCACAATGAGCGGGTAACTCAGACACATGCTGACAATGCCAGCACATAGACATACACTATTTTTAGGCCAGTATGGGCCAGGGATAAAACACTACACCAGTATGGAGTGTAGGGAAGTGAGGACCATAAGACTATGTCACTAGGTGATAGTTTGAGTGCCGGAAAGTGCCTAAAACGCAATTTAATTACAGAATTCCGCATTTTTAGTAACAATTCAGCTTTTAACACACTCATATTATACAGAGTATTGACTAAATGGTCCTGGACACTTTCCTAAGTGCTGGAATTAATTTCGTTACAAAAAGATGCACAAAGACGTTATACGGTACAATTAAACGCTTTAACGGAACGATACGTAACCGAACAACCAGTGTAGGATCGTATTCTGACCCAAACGAGTCGTTCAGAGGCTTTCTCCTTGGTTTCAGGTGCGGAATAACAAGAAACTAAGGTAGAAACAGCAGGCAAATCACTTTTACTTCTTGTTTTACTGATATCAAACGTTTACAGCTCAAATCTCGCACCGGCAGCACTTCGGCACGATTTCTACACAACGTTACAACTGAGATCGCTCTTGAGGTATATATAGACAGCTGGAACCGCTTATTGGACAGGCCCAATAAGCGGCCCACACATGTAGTTCGAGCGGTCCATACAAGTTACCACTCGAGCGGTCCGTACACGTCCATACGAGCGACCCTAACATCTAATTTGACTCTATAAGCGATCCAACATGTCTAACTCTATACAATTACTCAATTTCTCGTATATTGTGCCCATATCTAACATCTAAGACTTATGACTCGATACAAGACGTAATCAGCAGATGTAGTGCACCAACAGACTCCCCCTCAGATGTTGATGGAGTCGACTATCGAGTCACAACACTACTGTATCTTCAGATCTTCAGCCTTGATCAGTCTTTGGGCTTCTCTTTCTTTATCATTCCAACATTCTAAGACTCGAACGAAGATGTAGTCGACAGACAACTGCACCAACAGACTCCCCCTTGAATGTTGACGGAATCTTTAGTGAGAGTCTTCAATCATTCACAGCTCTTCAATCTTGTTCGGTCTTCTTCAGGAACTCTTCCTGGAATCAAATCTTCTACAGGAACTTCTTCCTGAAATCATATGCCTGGATCTTTCTCCGGTTCTATCTTTCGTTAGACTCCCCCTATCATCATGCTAGGATCTCTGTCTGGAAATCGTTATCACCATTGAAATCAACTCCTGGCTTTCTCTGTTTAAGCTCTTCTCTGGTTCTGATATGTCTCCTGGCTATCTGTAGCAACAGGATCAGAAACCTGCAAAACTTAACCACTCTATCACAAATCAGAATAATTGTGATTCAACTTAATGAATCAACTAATCATTTGAGAATTTTTACAAGGTAAACACTGATCACAAATTTGAAACATTTCAATTTCTGATTCAATCCTAATGAGTCATTTTAAACATTTCAAATTACTTAACTAACCTGTCTGTTCATCAAGTTTAGCCTTTGAGATTTTGAAAATCAGCTCTTCAACATCAGTTGTCAAAAATCTTTTTGGATTTTTCAAAATATGAAACGTAAATGCAAAGACAGAAATTTAAATGCAACACAAACATATTTTTGTGAGTTTGTGCAAGAGGATCATATCAGTTTTTGAGACATAACACAAGCACCGTTAAGCTTTTAATCGTTTTAAGTTCTAAACGATTCACGTAGATTGACGATATAATTGTCCTCTTAAATTTTCATACAATTTTCAATCTATTCAGGATACTATTTAGGTATTTTATGAACTTAGTTCAATTCATGTGTCCCACCTCTTGAATATACTCCCGTATCCAGAATCTCAATATTCAGTCTTACAGGTATGAACACTACAATGATGTCTGTACATAAATTAGGGGAAAGATGCGAGAACTGAGGGGTCTCAGGTCAGAACTTCCGTTCAGCAGAGAGATATCAGCTTCGACTTAGCAGTGTGTCCCCTTTAGAGGATCTTTTCAGCTACAACAGATGATTATCAATTTTATTGTCTAATCAGCTGAGGGCTTTATGCTATGTTTCAAGCATTTTGCGGAAAGTATTAGCCAAGGACTAGGTCAGAACTACCGTTCAGCAGAAGTCCCGGAATAATACCCCAGACATCATAGAGTATAAACACCTAGTATATCAGAATACGAGACCTTTCAAACGAGATTTCAGGGGTTACCTATATATCCAAGTAGTGTTCCCCACGAATTTCATAAGTTTGAAATTTTAGGTTTATATCCTGAATAAATCTACTAAATGTACAAAAACCTATCGTCACATCATCAGTGAGACCGTTTATCACATTTTACATTACATTTCTTTAGCGTGCTGTGATAGTCCACTGATTTACTATCATTTCCTCTTTTTCATAACAAAACTCATTTTTAAATTTTCGATGTTTTTGACATTTTCAAATTTTCTATTTTTTAAAAATTTTTCTCCCCCTAAAATGCAAACACATTTTAAAGAAAATTTGAAAACTTCTAGATATTTGACCTGCTAAAAATACAAAAAGCAACAACAAACTGTACAGAAACTTGACAACTGACACTGAATCACATCAAATCGCCATTCATTATGCATAAACACTACACTGATACCACTTGTAGGATCGTTTGGCGACCCGAATGAGTCGATCAGAGGTGTTTTCGTCAATTACAGGTGCGGAAAACAAGTAAATGACGTAGGAATAGCTTGATATACACTTTAAACTACTTTTCTATTGATTTGACGATGAATACAACCTGTTTTCGATCCGGCAGCACCTCGGTACGAAAAATCAGGAACCTTACAAATGAGATCGCTCGACTGGTATTTATAGGGTTTTGGGACCGCTTATTGGACAGGCCCAATAAGCGGCCCAGACAGTCACTCGAGCGGCCCAGCTATCTTGACATAAGGGCGGTCCAGAACATGACCATTCGAGCGGTCCAGATATCTAAAGGACTAATGAGCGGCCCAAAACCTAATGAGCGATCCAACTATATAAAATCTATACAATTACACATTTTCTCTAATTTCATGCCCAGATCTAACTTCTAAGATTTATGACTCGATACAAGACGTAATCAGCAGATGTAGTGCACCAACAACCAGACATTAACCGGGACACCAAAATTTTGTGAGAAACATTATTTTATTATTCTTAAATAATTATGGTCATAAAAATCCCCACACACTATAGAAACATGGCATACACCCACTATTCTAGTAAATACCCTTAACCTCCTAATTATTTACCTTTTAGTTACCAAAATTTTACACTTTACCCCCCCAACCGAATTTGCAGCCCAATTATTACCATATATTTTGTTGATATCTTTATTCCTTGTAATCTTCATTTGATTGGCCAAAGATCTATGTAATTATCACAATAGGGTAGGAGGTTCATGGTTCCAAGATTTCTCATCATGACCTTAAGATTCACACCCCACCTCACTCTCTCTCCCCTATTTCGGTTCTCCATAACCGAAACCACCACCATCACCTTCCATTACCTCCATTTTCTACACTAAAAGCTCACATTTCAAGATTGAGGTTCCTCCATAGAAGTGCAAGATTGAAGGGTTTTCAAGGAAGCTTGATTCAAGCCTTGTCACTAACATTTCACCATCATCTTTGTCCTAAGATTGTTACCCTAGCCTTGTGCTAGTAGTAAGTCCCATCACACCCTTGTTCCATCTTGTTCTTGTTATGTTTTGTTTGAATGTTCATGACACACAAAAGCTAAAACACTAAAATGTTGAACTTGAAATTCTGCATAAAAACCAAAGATAAAAGGGTTGTGTGAAGTTGAGCTCTGGATGGTTTAGGGTTGGTTAAAGCATGATTGAATTTTTAACATTTGTTCATCAATAAACCATGGTTAGGGTCTTTGTTTACGCGTTTTAGTCACTTCTACAATGTAAACAGCTTGCTGAGTTGGATTTCCAGCCAACTTCAACAGGCTGTAACGGGATCATTTTAAATCAAAAAACGGATTTTCTGAAGGCTAAAATGAGTATTTTGGAATAATTAAACAAATGGCACTGGAATCGTAATTTTTCGAGACAGTTTACTATTTTTAAAAGACTATTTCTGGACAGCAGCCCAAGCTGCATTTTTACTGCAGAAAAAGTGTGTTGTTTTCGAAGTCATAACCTGAAACCTGAGTGAAACCGACTCATGGAATTTTTACAGTAGATTGACACCATTGTCAGGACGACCCTCCAACTGGAATTTCATCAATCGGACTTACGGTTAATTTTTAGTGAATTATTCTGTAAACTACAATCAGAAAGTAACAAATCTGATTGCATTTGGGTAAATGAATTTCTGTAAAATATTGGTGACGAACTGGACCCTAATATTTTTTCACAATAAAATTTGGATCATATGAGTCATTCTTTAAAAATTTGGGAATTTTTGGAAAAGGTTAACTATTTTATAAAAATCCTCGAAAACAGTCCAGTTTTGGGTGAGTAAGCTGAAATAAAGTAAGCAAGGCTTTGTATGTCTATATGTCGGTTTGGTTATTGAAAATGAACTACGGGGTATATGTAAAAGAAAATGATATGCTATTAAAGCATGGAAATCTCTATTTACAAAAGATACTATGGCGAAATTTTCCAAAAATCCTAACACTTAGTAAATATTTTCCGGACAAGCGTTACTAGTATATTCTAGACTAAGTTTTTCAAGCATAAAACTCGCCATAATTTTTATAACAAAATACGGAATATTGGGGGTTGGTTTCATACACGAACATGGTTAAATATATGTATTCTCTAAAATGGGACTTAAAAATATAATCCCAATATGAACAGACACATGTAAAATATCCCATCCTTGGGAAGGAAATACGAATACACAAGCATGAGAAGTATAATTACTAAAATATTAAAGACACTTTAAAACGTAACTCAAAGGCACTAATCAATACTAAGACAGGGCATGACCCGTTCGTCTAATAGACGTTAGACCATTGTAGGTAGTCGTGTTCGCTGAGGAGATTTGGGTTACGAGTACCGAAGACGCAATATTGTGAGTTCATGTCCCCCCTTTCTCTTAACTATTTTCAGTTTTACACCTCGGGGGGGAATACATGTTACATACATTTACAGACATTGCAGACATTTATTTACATGGTATGATTAGCTTAAGGAGGGTTTTTATTACACGAACATGTGAGTGGTGGGCATGACACTTAAGGCCATTAATCCTCGTTGTAGGACCGAGGGACATTAGTGATAGATCTATTTGGGTGTAACGAGCCCCACTCCTGAGTCCGCTGAGTGGACCATGAGTTGACTAAGTGCCCGACGCACAAATCCGCTAGGGTTGAGTCTTCCTGCATCACTTCACACTTATCATTGGCTTTGCAACCCAATGATGGTTTTTCCTTATTGCTACATACCAGGGATTTTCATACATACAGACATTTTTACAAAGGTTTATACATACTCACTTACACATGAACTCGCTCAACTATTGTTGATTTTTCAAACTACATGTATTTCAGGGAATTAGTAAATGGATCTGGCGGGCGTTGGAGTTTTTAAGCTGCGTTGTGAATAAAGATGTCATCCAAGTCATTAGGGTTTAGGAGGCGTATCTTAATCCTGGACGGGATACGTGGTCCTAAACTCGGGGTTGTTTTAAAATCTTTTGTTGAGTCTTTTTGAACTCCTTAAAACATGTTATGGTTTGTAACTTGAAATCGGTCTCGTCATTTCAGACAATTTTGTTGTACTACTTTTACAAACTTAAACTAATGGATGTACATCTACTGGTTTTATCATATAGTGTTGTTATGATCATGTGCAATGGTATTAAGAAGTCACACCAATAATCACGCTTCCGCAAAAGTCAGGGTGTGACAGCTTGGTATCAAAGCTTCGATCGTAGCGAACTAGGATTCATTCTCGAGTCTAGACTACGATCAATAGGGCTCTCACGAAAACGCTTTTACAAACATGTTTTTAATTGCATACACAAAACGCCCAGATCCAGGGAACATACATTTTTACAAACAAAAGGCACAAATACACATTCCAAAATATATGTTTATAATTCAGCCTTAGAGGCTGAGGGAGGTTCAGTCTTAGAGACTGAGGGATTTAATCTTAGAGATTGAGGGAGGTTCAGCCTTAGAGGCTGAGGGAGGTTCAGTCTTAGAGACTGAGGGATTCAATCTTAGAGATTAAGGGAGGTTCAGCCTTAGAGGTTGGGGAGGTTCAGACTTAGAGACTGAGGGGTTCAATCTGAGAGATTGGGGAGGTTCAGTCTTAGAGGCTGGGGAAAAAATTTAGTCTTAGAGACTGGGAGGTTTGGTCTTAGAGACCAGGGATTTAGTCTTAGAGACTGGGAGGTTTGGTCTTAGAGACCAAGGATTTAGTCCTAGAGACTGGGGAAGTTGGTCTTAGAGACCAGGGAGTTGGTCTTAGAGACAAGGGAGTTAGTCTGAGAGACTAGGGAGTTCAGTCTAAGAGACTGGGTGGGATAGTCTAGGGAAGACTAGGATGATTACTTGCTTACATTGTTATCACATACATGCTTAATTGCTGATTATTGATAAACGTGCATATGTGGAAACTGTTTGCATACACTAACTGATAGTAATTACTATGGAAATACATACTATGACTACCATGTACCGATACACATGTCGCCTTGATCAAAAAGCGGGTTGTCAAGCATTGATGACCCTATGGCCACCACCACAAATGATGAGACTACACTTGCGCCAGAGATATTTACGTCAGACACTGAGAGTGATCCTGATATGCTGACCAAGGGCAAGGATGATTTACAACAGTCTGCGCTACCAGATTTTGGGATGATTTATCCTTGCCGAAGGCTTCTCCGACAAAAATCCTCCTACTACTCTTGTTTCAGTCCATGACCACTTCATCACTGGTCACCCCGATGGTGAACACACCATGGTTTCGAACCTCGACAATACGCCCCCTGTGGACATTCCTTCCGAAGGTAGGCTACTCGACGAATAGCCGATGATGTCGACATGACTATTGATGGTCCTCCTGACGACATCCATGGTGATGGAAAGTTAGACGAGAACGTTATTACAAATTTCACATTTGAGACCTCTGTTATCAGGCTATCCTCTGAGTCTGTGACATTTACAGCCTTATAGATGGCCGGATTGCAACCTTCTACTACTGACACAGACGATGACGCCGTTATGACTGCTGCACTATCACTTGCTCGAGGCGCCACACCGTTACATGACCCGGAGACTGCCCCTGAGCTAGCTTCTGCACCTTTGTGGGACAACTTGATGTTACACCGACTGATCCTGCACTCTTGATTGATCATAACCCTGTTTCCTTTTGGTTTACTAGACATTGCACCTCTTATATCTGACCCAGTACCTGCACCTGACGATCCCCTTATTGGTTGAGACGTTTGTTTTTGCACCCACAACCGATGATGATTGCTCCTTCTCTCCTGTGGAGACCGGCGTCCATTGCATCAGCATGCCTATCGCTTCCTCTTAGGACTTACCCACACCACAGAAAGGTAACCCAGGACGGCACCCGCATAACGATCCCTATTGCTGCTGCAACATTTTCTAAAACCTCACAGGCCGCACCGTTGCTACTTTCAACCCTACAGCGCTGGACGAGCCATTTCGATGGACCCTATAATACACTATGCTAATTTTAGACCCTTACCATCCCTCACACTATGGGGACTACACAACTACAGTTTGAGGATATGAGTCGCAGAACGTTGGAGCTTGAGCTGACACCACGTCCTCCACCCTGTCTATTGCCAGTATACTTTGATCCTCCACATTCACCACTGTCTCCTTTGGCACACTCACCTGCTGCTATTACACCTTCTTGGTTATTAAGGCTCGTTTCTTTATTGTCGAGCGGCAGATCGGTTAATTACTTCGACGTATATACAAGCTCGAGGAGGAGTTCACGCATGTTAACGATTTACTTTTCTTTCCCACTCCACCTCAGTCACCAATATAATTGATTTCTGGATTTTGCGGATTGCATTACATTTGGGTAAAGATACTAATGATAAGCCGGGATTGTGGAGACTTTTAAAGACCACTTCAGACTACGTGATTTTGATACACTGATATACTTGTTGGGCAAGGGTAGGGTGACCCTGTTTCCCCCTTTGATGTGATACATTTTGAAAGACGATACAATTGTGGTCGGAGAATAATGAGAGCCCAATTATCATAAAACATGCGACAATACGTTGTGGCCAATGACCAGCGAAAACTCAGACGCTATGTCTTCGTTAAGCACGTTATTGATCTATATGTGTGTGCTATAATTTTAACGCTACGTGCTTACTTGCTATGCTCTCGTTAAACATAATTACCAAATTGCTTGGTTATGCTATGATTATGCTATTGCTTGATTGGTTGGTATGATAACCTATTGTGTGTATGTACATATGACCACTAAACAACTAAACGCGTCCCCTGAACAAATATAACCTGACTTAACTAATCTACTTCTGAGAAGATGTCGGCACAAGGGAACGTCAATGCCAACAACCTTCCGCCAGCGGCAGAACTACAAGAGCGCATCTCACAGGCCATTGCACAGCTCGAGGCCCTCCGCTCCGAACACAGCGAAGGCTGCACCTACAAGCAGTTCTTAGACCACAAACCTCGGGAATTTGACGGCACTGGGGTGCCTTAGCCTTCGTACGCTGGGTTGAGAAAAAGGATTATGTCTTAAGATTGAGCAAATGTGCCCCAGGGCACCAGGTCACGTACATAGCTGGGCTATTTGTAGATGGGGCTCTGTCATGGTGGAACCTTCATGTTCAGACAATGGGTGAGACCGCCGCGTATGCTTTGACGTGGGACGAACTGAAAGAACTGATGCGTAAGAGATATTGCTCAAGGGCAGAAGTGCAGAAGTTGGAGACTGAACTGTGGAACTTGAAAATGGAAGGTCCAAAGATAGCCGAATATGTGCAGAGATTTGGCGAATTATCACAAGTTGCTTCGCGTTTGGTGGAACTGGAACCTAGGAAGATTGAACGTTTCATAGGGGGATTGGCACCTCAGATTCTAAGCCTGGTAACAACATCTAAACCTTCAACAATCACCGAGGCTATCAACACAAGCGTGGCACTCACTGAAGAAGCGATTAGACTAGGAAAATTTTCCACTACGGACGAGAAAAAGGAGACTCCTATAGAGTCATCTTGGGATAATAAGAGAAAGATCGCAAATTTCAAGAAGGTTACTCAAGCAAGTAACAGGAAAAAGGCCAAAAAGGGAAAGGACTACATGGGTATTCTCCCTAAGTGCGACAATTGTCTACGCTATCATGTCGGGTGATGTAAATATGGGAAATGTGATAACTGTGGTAAGAGAGGGCATCCTAAGGAAACTTGTAGGCAAGTTACTAAAAGTAGGAATGGAGGCCAAGATGGAAGCAAGAATCACGGAGGGAGCAACGAAAGTGACGATTATCCAGGCAGGACAAGTGACAGACAAAAACGTGCTCAAGGTTGTCTTAACTGTGGGAGCAAGAAGCATTTTAGAAGGTACTGCCCTAAGAAGAATCAGGCACGAGGATAAAAGCTCAGTAGCAGAGCTAGGGGAGCACACCAGGAATCCAAGCATGGATATCGGTACGTCCAATATCACTCAACGTTATGCATCTGTGTTGCCAAATACTGTTGCAAATTTTCGGTTTCGCATCTCTAGAGTTCGAGAGTGTACTGATATAGTAGCACGTAAGTTAGGTAACTTGCACTCGATGGGACTAGCTAGGTGAAGCTAGTGGAAGTCAAGGCAGTGACTAGAAACGGCAAGATAGAACCCGGAGAGCGTGAATTTACGCTTGATCTACTGCCAGTTGAGTTGGAAAGCTTCGACAAGGTAATTGGAATGGATCAACTGCTGAGTGTTCGAGCGGAGATTGATAACCGCTTCACAATGGCAAACGAAGAAACGACCGTGGCTCATGAAGCAGGATACGCCCCTACAAATTACTAATTGCGGGGAGGCCCAAAAGTTATTTGCGTAAAGGATGTGTTGTTTTCTTGGCTCATGTCGGGGACAAGGGAGCCGAAGGACCAAAACTCAAAGATATTCCTGTGATAAGGAAATATCCTGAAGTCTACCCTGAAGACTTGCCAGAATTATCCCCTCAACGACAAGACGAATCTTCGCATCAATTTGATTCCAGGCGTTGCGCTTGTAGTCGATGTACTTTAGCGACTTACACCTCGGAGATGCAAGAATTGGCAGTGCGACCTCAGAAGTTAATGGAGAAGGAAGATAACAGACCAAAAATTCCCTTTTGGGTAACCCAGATTTCTGCTCATCAAAAAGGAGGACGTAATTTTCAAATAGGCATCGACTATCAAGAGCCGAACGAACTAACCCACAAGAGTCAGTAACTCTTGCTGAGAATTAACAAATTTCTTACTTAACTAACTGTGGGGATCCAACTACTATTACACGACTGATTGATGATCGAGTGTCGTTAGCGATGAATTCAGGAAGAAAGCATACCGGGGGAAATTGTGGGACAATAACTTGTTTTTAAACGTACACAAAGATGGTGTTTCCTACACAATGCACAAAACCGAGTTACACAGAATACGAAACCTTGAGGATCTAGAAAACATATGCTTAGGACCCTTGGGAACCAGGTCCAAACTTGTAAAGGTTGTTACTTAGACACCATATCTGTTAACTCAATCGAACACTATTAACCTGACATATATGCCATTTCAGTTAATAGAACAGAAAGTACTTGAAATTCTTTCGTTAAAATCTTCACTTTTGCTTCTAGCCGAGTAGATGTTTGCATCTCTACTCCCCTTAAAGTAGTTGCATCGCTTTGATTTTCTTCGCTAAGAGCGAACACACATTTGCTTCGATACATGGTCATTACCTCATACTCATTGTTTCATCACCTGGAAACTCACATATTACGCGTGCACCATCTGCTACGCATACGGTTTCATTTCGAACGCTTCATTGAAATTCGAATATTATGTTGCTAAATCTAACTACTGGTTTGTGATTCGAATGGCCTACATTATTGTAACGGTTGACTCTTTTTCTATCAAGTCAACACACTTTCTCGAAAACTTCTTTTGTTCCAAGATACACTCATGGTTTATTTTTGTAACCATGCTGAGATTTCCCTTATTGGTACATACGTTTATTGTCGGGTTATGCTGAAAATAAGTTCAACTACTTGAACTTATCCATTTCACATGTTTTGATTTGAGACTCCATGTGATGTATTGGGAACATCACATTCAAATATTCTTGCAAAGGTTCTTTTGTTTCGAGACATAGTGGACTCGATTGGCCTACGACTCCACTAAATCATTTGTTGATTCCGATACCTTGCGGTGATACTTTCACAGAATTGAAGCTTGCGCTAAGTTCGTTACGCACCTCATACACGGATTTGATTATTTATTGACTTGCACTAAATCCGTTTTGTTTATCATGATTAAAGCAGTCTCAACACAGTTGTGTGTTAAGGCAATGGTACATAGATTCATTTCATAAGCCCAATGTACCTCCTGACGATACTTTCATTGACTAATCGAATACCTTGTGGTATTTAATACTTTTTCAACTTGGATCAAAAACAGTGGCTCTTTGATATTCTTTGTTCAACTGGAAACTTTATGACATTGTGTAAATCAAATCTTCAGGTTGTCTCAGTACACTTTCATTTGATTTCGGACACGGTGAACTTGTTCAGTCACCATTATTATTTCTCGTCATTTCGACACCTTGTGGTGTCATTGCAAAATTTGCAGCTTGTGCTAATCATGGTCGATCGTTTTACACAAAACTACATATACTTTTGTTTGAACTAAGTCATTTAAACATTCCTGATGCAACTACGAATCAAGACAATGATACACCAGATTCACTTGTATTTCATTCAGTGTATATTCGCAATTCGAGAATGTCAACACACAAATCCTTACCATTTATTTATTTGAAAGTTGACAGGTCATTTTCATCTCCAAGTTGTTGATTTTGAGTTCATATAGCGGATGCTATGGTTTGTGAAAATTTGCATACTACGACCAATCATTTGAGAATCCTATCGGACAAAACTCCTCTTTTGTGGAACCCCTGTTAACTGGATTACACTAGACTATGCGTCGATACGTCTTGTACCTTCGACACCAAATGCTAAAAGCACATACCTTTTAATTCGTGATATTATATATATTCTTGGACTCACTTGATGTGAATAGGGTTTGATTCGATTTGGTGATTATCTACCTCGGTGCTATTCATATGCATACATACATAATGAAACCCTAAGGAGTTAAGGTAGTACAAATTTCGAGGACGAAATTTTCTTAACGGGGGGAGAATGTGACAACCGTCAATTTTGCATGCACCCGTACAATTAATTAATTTTAATTATGAGCTTAATGACTGTGCTTGATTACAACTGACATTTTAAACTGCTTACTAATTTATGTTACATACATACATGTGCGCCACTTTACATACAGTCACTCCATTCATTTCATACAGACTCTTAGTGACAAACCTGATGCACAAAGCACAGTTAGCACAGTGAGCGGGTAACTCAGACACATGCTGACAATGCCAGCACATAGACAGACACTATTTTTAGGCCAGTATGGGCCAGGGATAAAACACTACACCAGTATGGAGTGTAGGGAAGTGAGGACCATAAGACTATGTCACTAGGTGATAGTTTGAGTGCCGGAAAGTGCCTAAAACGCAATTTAATTACAGAATTCCGCATTTTTAGTAACAATTCAGCTTTTAACACACTCATATTATACAGAGTATTGACTAAATGGTCCTGGACACTTTCCTAAGTGCTGGAATTAATTTCGTTACAAAAAGATGCACAAAAGACGCTATACGGTACAATTAAACGCTTTAACGGAACGATACGTAACCGAACAACCAGACATTAACCGGGACACCAAAATTTTGTTAGAAACATTATTTTATTATTCTTAAATAATTATGGTCATAAAAATCCCCACACACTATAGAAACATGGCATACACCCACTATTCTAGTAAATACCCTTAACCTCCTAATTATTTACCTATTAGTTACCAAAATTTTACACTTTACCCCCCCCCCCCAAACCGAATTTGCAGCCTAATTATTACCATATATTTTGTTGATATCTTTATTCCTTGTAATCTTCATTTGATTGGCCAAAGATCTATGTAATTATCACAATAGGGTAGGAGGTTCATGGTTCCAAGATTTCTCATCATGACCTTAAGATTCACACCCCACCTCACTCTCTCTCCCCTATTTCGGTTCTCCATAACCGAAACCACCACCATCACCTTCCATTACCTCCATTTTCTGCACTAAAAGCTCACATTTCAAGCTTGAGGTTCCTCCATAGAAGTGCAAGATTGAAGGGTTTTCAAGGAAGCTTGATTCAAGCCTTGTCACTAACATTTCACCATCATCTTTGTCCTAAGATTGTTACCCTAGCCTTGTGCTAGTAGTAAGTCCCATCACACCCTTGTTCCATCTTGTTCTTGTTATGTTTTGTTTGAATGTTCATGACACACAAAAGCTAAAACACTAAAATGTTGAACTTGAAATTCTGCATAAAAACCAAAGATAAAAGGGTTGTGTGAAGTTGAGCTCTGGATGGTTTAGGGTTGGTTAAAGCATGATTGAAGTTTTAACATTTGTTCATCAATAAACCATGGTTAGGGTCTTTGTTTATGCGTTTTTAGTCACTTCTACAATGTAAACAGCTTGCTGAGTTGGATTTCCAGCCAACTTCAACAGACTGTAACGGGATCATTTTAAATCAAAAAAGGGATTTTCTGAAGGCTAAAATGAGTATTTTGGAATAACTAAACAAATGGCACTGGAATCGTAATTTTTCGAGACCGTTTACTATTTTTAAAAGACTATTTCTGGACAGCAGCCCAAGCTGCATTTTTACTGCAGAAAAAGTGTGTTGTTTTCGAAGTCATAACCTGAAACCTGAGTGAAATCGACTCATGGAATTTTTACAGTAGATGGACACCGTTGTCAGGACGACCCTCCAACTGGAATTTCGTCAATCGGACTTACGGTTAATTTTTATTGAATTATTCTGTAAACTGCAATCAGAAAGTAACAAATCTGATTGCAGTTGGGTAAATGAATTTCTATAAAATATTGGTGACGAACTGGACCCTGATATTTTTACACAATAAAGTTTGGATCGTATGAGTCATTCTGTAAAAATTTGGGAATTTTTGGAAAAGGTTAACTATTTTATAGAAATCCCCGAAAACAGTCCAGTTTTGGGTGATTAAGCTGAAATAAAGTAAGTAAGGCTTTGTATGTCTATATGTCGGTTTGGTTATTGAAAATGAACTACGGGGTATATGTAAAAGAAAATGATATGCTATTAAAGCATGGACACCTCTATTTACAAAAGATACTATGGCGAAATTTTCCAAAAATCCTAACACTTGGTAAATATTTTCGGGACAAGCGTTACTAGTATATTCTAGACTAAGTTTTTCAAGCATAAAACTCGCCACAATTTTTATAACAAAATACGGAATATTGGGGGTTGGTTTCATACACGAACATGGTTAAATATATGTATTCTCTAAAATGGGACTTAAAAATATAATCCCAATATGAACAAACACATGTAAATTATCCCATCCTTGGAAAGAAAATACGAATACACAAGCATCAGAAGTATTATTACTAAAATATTAAAGACACTTTAAAACGTAACTCAAAGGCACTAATCAATACTAAGACAAGGCACGACCCGTTCGTCTAATAGACGTTAGACCATTGTAGGTAGTCGTGTTCGCTAAGGAGATTTGGGTTACGAGTACCGAAGATGCAATATTGTGAGTTCATGTCCCCCCTTTCTCTTAACTATTTTCAGTTTTACACCTCGGGGGGGGGGGGGGGGGAAATACATGTTACATACATTTACAGACATTACAGACATTTATTTACATGGTATGGTTAGCTTAAGGAGGGTTTTTATTACGTGAACATGTGAGTGGTGGGCATGACACTTAAGGCCATTAATCCTCGTTGTAGGACCGAGGGACATTAGTGATAGATCTATTTGGGTGTAGCGAGCCCCACTCCTGAGTCCGCTGAGTGGACCATGAGTTGACTAAGTGCCCGACGCACAAATCCGCTAGGGTTGAGTCTTCCTGCATCACTTCACACTTATCATTGGCTTTGCAACCCAATGATGGTTTTTCCTTATTGCAGCCTAATTATTACCATATATTTTGTTGAGATCTTTATTCCTTGTAATCTTCATTTGATTGGCCAAAGATCTATGTAATTATCACAATAGGGTAGGAGGTTCATGGTTCCAAGATTTCTCATCATGACCTTAAGATTCACACCCCACCTCACTCTCTCTCCCCTATTTCGGTTCTCCATAACCGAAACCACCACCATCACCTTCCATTACCTCCATTTTCTGCACTAAAAGCTCACATTTCAAGCTTGAGGTTCCTCCATAGAAGTGCAAGATTGAAGGGTTTTCAAGGAAGCTTGATTCAAGCCTTGTCACTAACATTTCACCATCATCTTTGTCCTAAGATTGTTACCCTAGCCTTGTGCTAGTAGTAAGTCCCATCACACCCTTGTTCCATCTTGTTCTTGTTATGTTTTGTTTGAATGTTCATGACACACAAAAGCTAAAACACTAAAATGTTGAACTTGAAATTCTGCATAAAAACCAAAGATAAAAGGGTTGTGTGAAGTTGAGCTCTGGATGGTTTAGGGTTGGTTAAAGCATGATTGAAGTTTTAACATTTGTTCATCAATAAACCATGGTTAGGGTCTTTGTTTATGCGTTTTTAGTCACTTCTACAATGTAAACAGCTTGCTGAGTTGGATTTCCAGCCAACTTCAACAGACTGTAACGGGATCATTTTGAATCAAAAAAGGGATTTTCTGAAGGCTAAAATGAGTATTTTGGAATAACTAAACAAATGGCACTGGAATCGTAATTTTTCGAGACCGTTTACTATTTTTAAAAGACTATTTCTGGACAGCAGCCCAAGCTGCATTTTTACTGCAGAAAAAGTGTGTTGTTTTCGAAGTCATAACCTGAAACCCGAGTGAAATCGACTCATGGAATTTTTACAGTAGATGGACACCGTTGTCAGGACGACCCTCCAACTGGAATTTCGTCAATCGGACTTACGGTTAATTTTTATTGAATTATTCTGTAAACTGCAATCAGAAAGTAACAAATCTGATTGCAGTTGGGTAAATGAATTTCTATAAAATATTGGTGACGAACTGGACCCTGATATTTTTACACAATAAAGATTGGATCGTATGAGTCATTCTGTAAACATTTGGGAATTTTTGGAAAAGGTTAACTATTTTATAAAAATCCCCGAAAACTGTCCAGTTTTGGGTGATTAAGCTGAAATAAAGTAAGTAAGGCTTTGTATGTCTATATGTCGGTTTGGTTATTGAAAATGAACTACGGGGTATATGTAAAAGAAAATGATATGCTATTAAAGCATGGACACCTCTATTTACAAAAGATACTATGGCGAAATTTTCCAAAAATCCTAACTTCTTGGTAAATATTTTCGGGACAAGCGTTACTAGTATATATTCTAGACTAAGTTTTTCAAGCATAAAACTCGCCACAATTTTTATAACAAAATACGGAATATTGGGGGTTGGTTTCATACACGAACATGGTTAAATATATGTATTCTCTAAAATGGGACTTAAAAATATAATCCCAATATGAACAAACACATGTAAATTATCCCATCCTTGGAAAGAAAATACGAATACACAAGCATCAGAAGTATTATTACTAAAATATTAAAGACACTTTAAAACGTAACTCAAAGGCACTAATCAATACTAAGACAAGGCACGACCCGTTCGTCTAATAGACGTTAGACCATTGTAGGTAGTCGTGTTCGCTAAGGAGATTTGGGTTACGAGTACCGAAGATGCAATATTGTGAGTTCATGTCCCCCCTTTCTCTTAACTATTTTCAGTTTTACACCTCGGGGGGGGGGGGATACATGTTACATACATTTACAGACATTACAGACATTTATTTACATGGTATGGTTAGCTTAAGGAGGGTTTTTATTACGCGAACATGTGAGTGGTGGGCATGACACTTAAGGCCATTAATCCTCGTTGTAGGACCGAGGGACATTAGTGATAGATCTATTTGGGTGTAGCGAGCCCCACTCCTGAGTCCGCTGAGTGGACCATGAGTTGACTAAGTGCCCGACACACAAATCCGCTAGGGTTGAGTCTTCCTGCATCACTTCACACTTATCATTGGCTTTGCAACCCAATGATGGTTTTTCCTTATTGCAGCCTAATTATTACCATATATTTTGTTGAGATCTTTATTCCTTGTAATCTTCATTTGATTGGCCAAAGATCTATGTAATTATCACAATAGGGTAGGAGGTTCATGGTTCCAAGATTTCTCATCATGACCTTAAGATTCACACCCCACCTCACTCTCTCTCCCCTATTTCGGTTCTCCATAACCGAAACCACCACCATCTCCTTCCATTACCTCCATTTTCTGCACTAAAAGCTCTCATTTCAAGCTTGAGGTTCCTCCATAGAAGTGCAAGATTGAAGGGTTTTCAAGGAAGCTTGATTCAAACCTTGTCACTAACATTTCACCATCATCTTTGTCCTAAGATTGTTACCCTAGCCTTGTTCTAGTAGTAAGTCCCTTCACACCCTTGTTCCATCTTGTTCTTGTTATGTTTTGTTTGAATGTTCATGACACACAAAAGCTAAAACACTAAAATGTTGAACTTGAAATTCTGCATAAAAACCAAAGATAAAAGGGTTGTGTGAAGTTGAGCTCTGGATGGTTTAGGGTTGGTTAAAGCATGATTGAAGTTTTAACATTTGTTCATCAATAAACCATGGTTAGGGTCTTTGTTTACGCGTTTTTAGTCACTTCTACAATGTAAACAGCTTGCTGAGTTGGATTTCCAGCCAACTTCAACAGGCTGTAACGGGATCATTTTAAATCGAAAAACGGATTTTCTGAAGGCTAAAATGAGTATTTTGGAATAACTAAACAAATGGCACTGGAATCGTAATTTTTTGAGACCGTTTACTATTTTTAAAAGACTATTTCTTGACAGCAGCCCAAGCTGCATTTTTACTGCAGAAAAAGTGTGTTGTTTTCGAAGTCATAACCTGAAACCTGAGTGAAACCGACTCATGGAATTTTTACAGTAGATGGACAACGTTGTCAGGACGACCCTCCAACTGGAATTTCGTCAATCGGACTTACGGTTAATTTTTATTGAATTATTCTGTAAACTACAATCAGAAAGTAACAAATCTGATTGCAGTTGGGTAAATGAATTTCTGTAAAATATTGGTGACGAACTGGACCTTGATATTTTTACACAACAAAATTTGGTTCGTATGAGTCATTCTGTAGAAATTTGGGAATTTTTGGAAAAGGTTAACTATTTTATAAAAATCCTCGAAAACAGTCCAGTTTTGGGTGATTAAGCTGAAATAAAGTAAGGCTTTGTATGTCTATATGTCGGTTTGGTTATTGAAAATGAACTACGGGGTATATGTAAAAGAAAATGATATGCTATTAAAGCATGAACATCTCTATTTACAAAAGATACTATGGCGAATTTTTCCAAAAATCCTAACACTTAGTAAATATTTTCCAGACAAGCGTTACTAGTATATTCTAGACTAAGTTTTTCAAGCATAAAACTCGCCATAATTTTTATAACAAAATACGGAATATTGGGGGTTGGTTTCATACACGAACATGGTTAAATATATGTATTCTCTAAAATGGGACTTAAAAATATAATCCCAATATGAACAGACACATGTAAAATATCCCATCCTTGGGAAGGAAATACGAATACACAAGCATGAGAAGTATTATTACTAAAATATTAAAGACACTTTAAAACGTAACTCAAAGGCACTAATCAATACTAAGACAGGGCATGACCCGTTCGTCTAATAGACGTTAGACCATTGTAGGTAGTCGTGTTCGCTGAGGAGATTTGGGTTACGAGTACCGAAGACGCAATATTGTGAGTTCATGTCCCCCCTTTCTCTTAACTATTTTCAGTTTTACACCTCGGGGGGGGGGGAATACATGTTACATACATTTACAGACATTGCAGACATTTATTTACATGGTATGATTAGCTTAAGGAGGGTTTTTATTACACGAACATGTGAGTGGTGGGCATGACACTTAAGGCCATTAATCCTCGTTGTAGGACCGAGGGACATTAGTGATAGATCTATTTGGGTGTAGTGAGCCCCACTCCTGAGTCCGCTGAGTGGACCATGAGTTGACTAAGTGCCCGACGCACAAATCCGCTAGGGTTGAGTCTTCCTGCATCACTTCACACTTATCATTGGCTTTGCAACCCAATGATGGTTTTTCCTTATTGCTACATACCAGGGATTTTCATACATACATACATTTTTACAAAGGTTTATACATACTCACTTACACATGAACTCGCTCAACTATTGTTGATTTTTCAAACTACATGTATTTCAGGGAATTAGTAAATGGATCTGGCGGGCGTTGGAGTTTTTAAGCTGCGTTGTGAATAAAGATGTCATCCAAGTCATTAGGGTTTAGGAGGCGTATCTTAATCCTGGACGGGATACGTGGTCCTAAACTCGGGGTTGTTTTAAAATCTTTTGTTGAGTCTTTTTGAACTCCTTAAAACATGTTATGGTTTGTAACTTGAAATCGGTCTCGTCATTTAAGACAATTATGCTGTACTACTTTTACAAACTTAAATTAATGGATGTACATCTACTGGTTTTATCATATAGTGTTGTTATGATCATGTGCAATGGTATTAAGAAGTCACACCAATAATCACGCTTCCGCAAAAGTCAGGGTGTGACAGTCGTTTGGCAATCCCATTTTGTTCCGGAGTATGTGGTGTAGTGGTAAAGTGGGATATACCATGTTGTTGAAGATATGAAATAATTGCAATGAATTTGCCTCCATTATCCCTAAGTAACGCCTCGCTTTTTGTAACTTTCCTTATTTAGCAAGTTTATTGTACTTTCCATGTATGGAAACTTGTATTCCCTTATATTCGTGTTTCATTTCAAATATTGTAATCCGAGACTTGAATCATAATGAGAATCATATCTTTTATGTACTTGTGTTATGCATCATTCATAAATGTACTTGATGATTATTCGTGTTACATACATACTTGATACCATTTACATGCAAATTCATGCGTATTCATACTTTTTATACATGCAAAATACATTTATACATTCTTTTATTTATGCACAACAGTTATACATTGCATTTATACGCTTAAAACCATCAAAATCTAGCAAAATTGAACATTGGGCTTTTGGGCCTGGCACACTCGTGCGAATGGGCCTGGCCTAGTTCGTCCGAGTGTGCATCCGCACCAAATTGCCACTTCCACTCTATAAATATCAGCTCATTTCTTCACTTCCAAATCTTCAACACCCGAAATTCTCTCTCGAACCAACATTGAGCAAATCAGTTGGAGATATTCTCAGCCATTCCTAAGTGAGGATCTAGCTCGAAACATTTGATCTCCATCTATTTCTTCTCTTTTCTTCTGTTTTTCATCAAACTTTTACAAAGATTCTTCACAAATTATGTTTGGTTTATCAAATCTGCCATGGCAGTTGATGAAAACACTCAACTCAGTTGAGGACTAAGATGGAAGTGAAGTTAATCTCTCAAAAAGCTTTTTACAAACTTTCTAAATTCGAACTCAGCTGGGTCTAAGGTTCTATGAGCTCACAAGCTAAGGAAATAGTTGTGGATTCAAGATTGAGCTAATTCCAGTTGAGCAGGTGATTAGTTCAAACAAAACCGAGCTGATTTACCTAAGAAACAGTCACAGTTTTTCGAAAATGCCCACTCGTCCGAGAGGCACGTCCCTCTCGTATGAAAGGGACTCCCGGTTCTTACAAATGCCACTGTTTCCCAAGTTCCGACAATTTTCAAGTGTTGAATGATTGACCAAATCACTATCTTCAAAATAGATGATTCTGGAATATCAGAGTGTGTTCTGTGGGAACCATGATTTCCAATCTAGATCCACCACCTCACTGAACTCGTGTAACGAACACCCAAACAACTTCCTAGACCTAGAACAAGTGAACCCGGTCCAGCCTTCGACACTTAGCTAATACTTTCTATGTCGTGTTGTCACACCTGGGTTGTACATTGTTCGGTTGTTTGGCTAAATTTTACATTCTGTTAATTCCATTCTGTATTCATGACCAACCGATCAGTTGACTAAGTTAATTGATTTGTGCTTTGGTGAACTATAATGAGGTTTTAACCTCCATGCATGACTCTATGAATCTCCTGATTATACCGAACTGTAATATACTAATATTATAACTAATAAACTTAACAGAAATCACGAACGTTACTATTTAATAGTTAAAAAGTTCAAAACGAGAATCTGTCCACCAACAGTCCCTTTCGTACGAATGGCACATTCGTTCCAGGCACTCTCGTCTAAACAGTTCGTATTTCCGTTTTCTTGTTATTCTGATTTTCGTGTTCCTTGTCATTGATTCCGTCGGGCAAGCTTGGACTCGTAAAACCATAGAAAGATCAGCATCGGGACAAGTGCACGAACATAATACGCTTTCTGTTTATTTTATTTATTACTTTTGTAATATACTAAGTACCTTAAATTCTGTAAGTTAATCCTCCAACTCCGACTCACGCCTTCGTTTCCCATGTAGGGTAACCTCGGTGTTCCTGTACTAATTCCACCATCCCTTTGCTCCCAGGATAAAATAACCTCAGTGTTCCTGTACTACGTCCACCTACTCCTGCCAAAACTACGCTCACAGGATTTCTATTAAAGATTTAGCAAAACCTTGAGTATACTCGAACACCCTTTTTTATTTTTACACTTTGGGTGCAATATGTTCATTATTAAACCTACACAGTTACACTTAGACTTTTATACAAAATGCACAAACAATCCAGATACATGCATGCATACGTTATACTTGATACTTTAATCTGGGTTTGTACGTTTTGTGTTGAACTTGTCATTAACTTCGTACGAGCCTACCCTTAACATGTATAGCGCTATAGGAGTAACGCACCACTCGTGAACGTGAGGTCATGTTAAGTCTTTTACTTGCGTTAAACCTTGGGTTGACTTGTTCATTCACATGCCAGTTTAATGTTTATCTTGAATAGCTAGCATGCCATGTGGATTCGTTTAAACGTTATTACTTATGCTATGTATCAAAACTTGTATACTCGCCAATACGTTGTATTGAACCATGTATTTTTAACATATTGCAGGATGATGATGATATAAAATGGGCGTAGCGATGAGGCTTTAGATACACACCTAGAAATCTTAGATTTTAATTGTTGTATCAAATTTTGTACCATGTTATGTTGTAAGTTGCTTTGTTGTATTGAAACATGTTGTATTTGAATCTTCCAAGTGTTGTAATATGATAAGTTATTATGCAATGAAATCAGTTTATCTAAATTATTGTCACTTAATATTATGATGCAATGAGCAATCTATTTCGTCTCACTCCGATGTTTCCGCCATCGGTTAGGGTGTGACACCAAACATCCGAATACACAAGTTCAATTGGTTTGTTTTTTTTCGAATGAGTATGCACCAAAAGGGAGTTTATGACTATTATTAATGGAACAAGCATCACAATGAAAAGAAAGTTTGGATAGTTTATTTGAATCAAGTCCTAAATTTGCAAGTAACAATTTAAAAACTTTGATTGACGGGTGTCCAAGCTTGTGATGCCATGTGAGAAACGAGTCAGATGATACGATGGTTGATTTTAGTTGCTTGAGACTTCGAAGAGAATGAATGACCGCATAATAGATATCATTAACGTTGGTTTCCCGCATGCGAGGCGCCCCTGTGCAAAGATCCATTACCAAAAAATGATATGAAAAAAATTCAACCAAAACTTTGTTAGTACGCCACAGCTTTGCAACCGAAACAAGATTATGATGTAATTTTGGGGCAAGTAAAACATTATTTAAACGAAAGGAACGAGAATGAGTGGGTAATGTGGTGTGACCAATGCACTTTCGGGAGCAGCTTGATCCGAGTCACCTGTATCAAACATCCACGATGGGGATGGTGGGGTCGGCCTAGCCGATGAAGTGTTAACCATCAGGCTTGAACTCGGGTTCATAGAAATGCTAATGTTATTTTCCTTGAGAAACCGAGCCAACTTACTGCAGTCTTTAGTATTGTGACCAGGAATAAAACAATATTGACAAAACAAGAGTTTCGATTACTGCGAGGAGTGTAGTTGTTACAGCCTTGTTGTACTTGAGGCTTGCGGACCGAGAACTGTTGCCACTAACTTGTTCGGGTTGTGAGTTTCCGGGCCCGGACTGCCATGCGTCGAGAGGAGTACCTTTGGGTAGTGTTAACTGTGACAATGGAAAAGGCTGATTGTGCTTCAAGTGATGGAGGTGTCTCACTTCTTTAGTGCGGAAACAATAATTGCATATTCATCACCAAGTTGGTTGACGATATGCACAATAAGATCCTAATCAGTAATCAGATTTTGGGCCAAGGCTAGTTCATCAACAATGGTTTTCATATCATGAAGAAAGTCGACCATGGATATCGAAACTTTGGGATTTTGGTAAGGTGAGACTTTAAGGAGATTATGCGAGACTGGTATTTTCCTGCATAGCTCGTATTTAATTTTTCTAAGGCTCGACGTGAGGCGTCGAAAGATGCGACAATATGTTGAATCAAGTAGGAGCAGCTTCCAAGGATTGCGCCAAGAATAATTTGGTCTTGGCCAAACCATATAATGTAATCTAGGTTGGGTTTTGAGGCATCAGATGGGAGGTCCTTGGATAGGGCTCGGGTAGAGCATCGACAAACTTATCGAGCCCGAGACTAATAAGCATGGCCATAACCAATTTTCTCCATGCAAGATAGTTGCTTAGGGTTTGTTTAATCGGAAAATAGGTGTTAGAGGTGACTTCTACTATTTGTTTGGACATGGTGAACAAAGGGTGAAAATGGACGATGGATTGGAAAAAGAAAATGGCTTAGCGGAGTTTTGAGTCTCGTGATACCATGAAGAGATTTTAATGGTTGGTATTTATTAACAGTATTCGTGGGCGATATATAGGCAATTCACAACAAGGTAATGAGCAATTACAGGAGGTGATAAAGAAGCTATTCTAGGATACAATTTTTCACAATAACTAGTATTATTAAATCCGCGCGTTGCGCGGTGGGTGGGTATGAGTTCGTTTAACTACGGTATTAACACTTGTGATAGCAAACAATAGAGAAACAAACCATGATATGACCAAAAATATACCAACACGGCGGGAATTTGATCAGTATCGGTTTGTTTTGTTACGCCACCTACACTCGTTACAGCAACCCATAGAGAAAAAAATCTTGATATGATCAAAAAATACTGACATGTGAATTACATTGATAAAAAACAAACGCAAGTTACATAAGATATATAAAAGAACCACATAACACATATTAAAAACCACTAAATGACACAATTAAAAAAACCTTTAAAACAAATATACACTTACTGTTCATTATGTTTCTCTATTATTAGTATACAATAGTATACAATAGTATACAATATACAATATTAGGGGACTAGGGGTGGTTCACTAGTGATAGAATTTATCACTCACAAGCACCAATCAAGTTTCGCCATGTCATTGACCATTTTTCCATCACTCACAACCATTTTTAGTGGGGGTGGTCATCACTCACCACCACACCCAACAATTCCCCCCAACCAACAAATACCCTCACAAAAATAAACCATAACGCGTTGTCACCATCACGAAATCGGGGTTTGCGTTATAAAATAACGCGTTGAAGAAGAACCGGCGGCGACCATCACGCGTTGAAGAATGATTCCGTTATAGAATAACGGAGTGCCCCGGGAGCTCTTAGTATACAATTATATAATTTGAATATAGTTTCCCTCCTAAGTGGTTTGTGTTGACTTTATGATCACTAATATTTTAGTGGCAAACCAGTATAGTAGAACGAAACTTCATTATATTCTCTTACTAATTCATTAATCAATAATCACCTAAATATTTATGATTATTTTATAAGATATAAATAAGGAATTGAGCAATCTAATCTTCTAACGAGTATTAAGATTTTAACAATTAATAACCTTTTCCACTTTTTTAACTAAACATCTAAGATTCCATTGTTGGGTTTACTCGGGTTTGTTCGTGGGATGCGGGTCACAGTTCGTTAGTAGTTGGTTTATTTGCATGGAATAAGCTACTCTTCAAGTGTCACGTTTATGCATGGTTGGATATTTGAAGACATAGGCATTTATTATTTTAGTTTTAAAAGTTAGTGTTGATAAAATGGTTTGACTAAGTGTGAAGAAGTGACCGTTAGGTGTTCTGCACAACTGGTAGAATAAGTCATGAGTTTACCAATTATTTAGGAAAGCATCTTTTTATATTCCTTTTTTATTCGCATATGTGGAGGTGTGTAAGGCTATAAAAGGCCAAGGTATTTGTTTAATGAGATGTACAGCAGCTTTTTCACTTTTATTAACTTTCTGTTTCTCACTTTGATAGTGTTCACACAATCATATATTTGTGAAGTTGCAGAAGTGTTAATATATATATAAACTGTTATACGTGAGTTTGTGTGGAGTTTTTTTGGCCTGAACCAAACCAACAATTGGTATCAGAGCAAAGGTTAAACAGGGGCTGTTTTGAGAGTCGACTTTCGAAGATAGGAGTAGCCTTCGGGTGCGGGCTGCAAGAGCAGAAGGAGCAAGTTGGGTCGACAATTGCAGCGTGTTTGGCTGCCGGTTCGGGTCGCAACTAGGGGGTGTTGCAACACGCAAATCATGGGAGGCTAGTAACAGTAGAAGACGGAGACCGGGTGGTGGTTCGTGTCAATCGTTGTCATGCGGAGAGTACCGGTTTGGATGACGGGGGTGACAGGTGAACATCGGTGTGTCTCGTGGCTGTTAGTTGTGATTAAAGTGGAAGAAAAGGTTGTAGCGATCGAAGGTAACCGGTGTGCAGTGATCAGAATATATTAGATCAGCAGTGATCGGAAAAGCCTAGGTGATTGCAGGTCGGTGGTTTTGGGGTTACCGTTCTAGCGGGTCAAGAGGGTAGCGGAGACGAGTCGAGATTCGGGCCAAATCAGCGGGCTTGTCAACCCAGTTTGTTGATCGAAGAATGGAAAAGAGATCGTGTATTTTATTTGTCGGATACTCTTTATCGCCGAGTAGAAGAATCGCAAGGAGGCGTCGAATTCATACGGCAGAAAAACCAACAGGTGTAGCGCGGTAGAAACGAAACAGCGGGGTGGCTGAGATATTCGTTTAGCGACTCGAAGACGGTACAAGTGGTAGGCGTCTAGTTGGTGGTTGATACGCAAGGTGTGCTTATCAAGGAAGGGTTTGACAGAATAGTGAAATCACGATCAGGGGGTGAACGACTTTGGACGTGGTCGAGGTGAAGACCGGGGTGTCCGGGATAGGTCGAGTAGAAAAAGACTTTGGGCGTGACCGAGGAGGAGGTCGAGTGTCCAGAAGAAGTCGAGATGGTTCGAGAGGAGACGGTGATTCGGGTGTCACGAACGAGTGGTACGAACAAACACCGATTAAGTGGGTGATTGTTGGGTTTACTCGGGTTTGTTCGTGGGATGCGAGTCACAGTTCGTTAGTAGTTGGTTTATTTGCCTGGAATAAGCTACTCTTCAAGTGTCACGTTTATGCATGGCTGGATATTTGAAGACATAGGCATTTATTATTTTAGTTTTAATAAGTTAGTGTTGGTAAAATGGTTTGACTAAGTGTGAAGAAGTGACCGTTAGGTGTTCTGCACATGTGGTAGAATAAGTCATGAGTTTACCAATTATTTAGGAAAGCATCTTTTTATATTCCTTTTTTATTCGCATATGTTGAGGTGTGTAAGGCTATAAAAGGCCAAGGTATTTGTTTAATGAGATGTACAGCAGCTTTTTCACTTTTATTAACTTTATGTTTCTCACTTTGATAGTGTTCACACAATCATATATTTGTGAAGTTGCAGAAGTGTTAATATATATATAAACTGTTATACGTGAGTTTGTGTGGAGTTTTTTTGGCCTATAACCTTTTCCACTTTTTTCCATTTACTAAAACCTGCTTTTGATACACATCAATGGCTACTTCCAAGGTAACTTTGAAACTTTTAATCGATAGGAAGAGATGACGAGTGTTGTTTGCAGAAGTTGGTAAGGATTTTGTTGATTTTCTATTCAGTATCCTCGTTTACCGGTCGATATTGTCATCAGACTCTTGGGCAATCCAGACATTGTAAGTGGCATGGCTAAGCTTTACGAAAGCGTATCGAATTTGAACAATGACTACATACAGCCTAACAGAATAAGGTTGTCCTCTTGAAACCTAAATCTTCGCTTCCCTTCATCTATCCTCAACTCCCACTGGTTCCTAATGCAACCAGTCTCTACAAGTATCTGTGTTGTCACAGTTCACATATGTCTGCTACTGACGAGAGCTATGTTTTGAAGTCTAAAGAGGATGTAAAGGGAGGAGGATTTGTAAAGGGACTGGTGACGTACATGGCGATTGTAACAACCTGACTTTTTGGATCGTTACCTGTTCGCTTTCGCTTCGCTTTGTAATCATTTTGTACTCCGAGATTCGATATAAATAAAGGGTTATGTTAAACTAAATACTTTTTCATCACACCGCACCAGTACCGTTTAAACGCTTTATACTCGCAAATGCTTACGCAACACGAATTACAGAGAATTATGCTATTTCATTTACCGAGTGTGTTTGTTTGGTTATCATACGCCCCCGCATACACTTATCACTACTAACACGCTAAATGGCAAACGCTGTTATTAGTAGTAGTAATGTAATAACGTGTGTTCTTATGTGCTTTACTTGTGTGTGCTTATTATGTGTATTGTTACTCGCAAACACTATCGCAACGTAAACTCAATGCTACTCGCAAACTTGATTTTATCACAATAAAACACAACACAACACTTAACACACGAACCAAAGTTGGAAAACCAACCCACGCGAGCCCGACCGTCCGAATGGCCATCCGCCCGGATGAGGCCCATCCGCCCGGATGGAACCCATCCGTCCGGATGGAGCCATCCGGACACAGCCCCTCGCGCACCGACTTAACCCCTCGCCCTCCTCTATAAATACCCGCCGTACACCCTCATTTCAACACTTTGACACTCCCATCTGCTCCCAAGTCTCAGACGCGATTCAAGGCCTATTTGTAAGTTTTTTCTCCCAAATCTTCTTCAATCTTCATTCTTTTTCACTTCTACTCCATTTTCTTCATCAAAATCACACACACACTTTAACTATTTCTCGAAATCACTGATTTTAGACCTCTCGAAGGTGGTTTCCACTCGTTTTGCTTTGGCAAACTGTTGTGGAGCATCAATCGATCGAGATTGGTTCAAGATCTAAAGGATTTTCACACTTTTCAACTTATTTATGAAACTTCTCTTCGATTTTTATAAAATATTGGTGGAATCGGGATTCAATCGGACTCTTGACTCGTTCCATAGCCAAGGGCCGACTCGAGAACTGATTTCCGCCAAAGAGATGGACCGATTAACGAGTCAAACATGAATTTTCATCAAGAACAGCCCGTTTGTCAGAATGGGCAGAGCCCATCCGGTCGAATGGGCTGGATCTGGTATTTTTCTGTTGTTTGACACGTTGCCACACCGTCTCCGTTAACTAAAACCTTTCATTTAAGAAAATTTTGCAAAAACTTCTAACGCAGCCCATCCGTCCGAATGGACCATGCCCACCCGTCCGGATAGGCTTTGCACCACTCTGAACTTTACCTCCTGTTTTTAAAATACCAAGTTTCACATCGGATTTTATCGTTCGAAAACAAAACAGCACTTCCGACCGAATGGGATCCATCCGCTCGGATGGCACCCATCCGGACGGATCGCCCGGATGACACCCATCCATCGGGATGGCGTCCATCCGCCCGGATGGCATCCATCCGTTCGGATGCACTGTCAAACACTTAACCCACTCGACATTCCGCTTACGACCGTTCTGCCCTGAGGAAGACTTATAGTACGCAGGCTGACGCGGCGCTCCCTTCAATCCAAACAGATCGTGTTTCTGTTGGGTCAAAAAGGAGAATGATGTTATCAATTACGCCGACATTATTTAGCGTCTTTATTGTTTTGTATAGGTTGGTGTTTTTATTTGTGATAGTCGGATGATTTAGTCAGTTTAGTAGGTTTTCCAAGCAAGAGGCGACTTGCTTGGAAAACAAGGCTCAGGGTCTATATATAGATTACTATACCTCATTTGTGAGGTGTGCATTTGTGAGCCACCACCCCGGGTAGCTCACCCGGGGTGGATCATTATCTTTGTATCTCTTTTATCAAATGAATGAAACTTTCCTTGTTCAATCATTAAAGTTTCTATTTTTCTTGTTCATTATCGTTTGTTCTTGGCTGGAATCACCCGTCTCCATATTTTATACCAAACTGAGACTGAAATCGGATCGTTACGGGACTATCATTTGGTATCAAAGCCTCGGTGGCTCGTTTTAGTTTTCGTTTTGGTCGGAGCTTCACCGGAAAACCGCCGGAGACGTAAATGGTTTCAAATATGTATATATTCAGTTATTTCAGATCTGGCGAATTTATTCATAATAGTGAGGAGAGAAGCTGGTGTGGTTAAAGATCTGGGTTATTAACAGTTGCGAATTTATACGGTTTATGGTGAAGGAACATGGTGTTTACGGGTTTAGATATCAGCGACCGAAAAAAGGTTCGCAGAGAAGAAGACGTCGGCGGGTTTGGGTTTATAAACTTTGGCGACCAGAAGAGGTTTCGGCGGTCTTTAGCGGCAGTCAACGATGATGTTTGACGATGTAAGGGGGTATTAGATGACGAAGACAATGTTTTGAAGGTCACGTTGTGTTTCCGATTAAGTGGTTTCATTCCGACTTCGCATCTCTCTTTTCTTCTACAAGACGGTAGAGGTGGTTCTTCGGTGATGACGGTACAGGATGCATGGTAGTATCAAATATGGTCTTTTTCCGGTCAGGGATGGGTCTCCGGTGAAATGGGTGGAAGACGGTGGTTTAATGATAAATCAAATTTCTCTAACTGAATTGCTTATGAGTGTAGGAACATCCAAGGAGGACTGTTAGTAACACCGGTTATTATCAGTGGTTGTTCTAGATACAAGTTTAAAGAGGAAAATCACAGGTTTGGTTATGGTATCTAACCTGGTTGCGCACTCAACTGCACTGTAACACACTCTTTTTCTTGCTGACATATGCTTTTGTGTGCCTGGTGTGGGAGACTTTATTCTGTAAATACATGTTTTATAATTTTTAGTTTTTCAATGAATGATTGTACATAAATAAAATTTTAGGGGGAGTATTAAAATACTTCCTAGACCATGAGATGTGATTATTGCAAAATAATATGATCTTATATGAGAAATGATAGGAACTAACTTGATTATGTCTTCGCATGAATAGGATCTGATTGAGGATACGGCTCCAAGTTAACGATATGTCGGTAGATTCAGCATTTCAGACAAGTAAACTGCATCTTGGTGATAAAGATAAAGATCGTATGATAATGTGGATACCCACCTTGTTGCAAGATTGCACTAACCGATTATGTCCAAAAGGGGTTGCGAGATTAAATTTAGGCGTTGAAAAGACACACAATGTTGTGCAGTGCAACCAAAAGACACCAATGTGTGCAACCCAAAAAGAGCAAAAAGACACGCAATGTTAATGTCGTGCAATAGGAATAAAAGATACGCCAAAGCGCGTACATATATTAAGTAAATATTTTATTAGCTATGCTCTCTAAATCAGATGATCATCTTCTCTGCTTATGGAAACATAGACCTGAAGCTCTCAACATCTGATTTAAGGTGATCATCTCCTCTGCTTATGGAAACATAGACCTGGAGCTCTCATCATCTAGTATATACTATTTTTAAGTTGTTAAATTAGTCATCTCAAAAGACCATGAGGACAGAAAAGTTTAACTGAACATGTGTGGGGTCCACTAGCTTCATCCTAAATATACCCAAAAACATGATAATTAATCACCGGATGTATGTCGAAAGAATGGTGCATGGATTTAAGCGGACAAACATACTAGCAATCGTTCTTGAGTCGTAGCTATCCTAAAGAAATTTGAAGTGTGGCTAGGCTTTTCAAGTTGGTATGATCTCGTATTTGATCAACTCTTTATCTCAATGGTTGAAAGTTAAAAATAATAATAATAATAATAATAATAATAATAATAAAATTAATTAAAATCTAAAATCCAAAAATATTTTGATTTGTGTACAGTTGTTTTCTAAGTCTTCCATATCACATCAATCGTGTCTCAAACCGCTTGAGATACTCTTTCCATTGCACACTACAGATGAATACGGTTTTGTCTATACTTTGAATCAGTCTAAAAGAAAATTTGGAGTTGTGTTTGTGATTGTGAACAGGTTACTTCGACTATTTGCTGCAATAATGGCCGATCATCAATCGAGCAAGATACCAGACCAAAGCACCTGTTTCCTGAAGATTGTAGAAGATACCGAGCTAGAAATCCTCCTCCTACGTCTTCTGTTCACTCAAACTAAAGAGAGTTGGAAAAAGGTTGTTCCTGATTGTCAAAGATGATGCATACAAAAAGGGGGAGCTTATCCAGATAAAGTATTGAAAGAGCAAAGTGTCAAAAGAAGATCTTCAATGAAGAAAATTTGGAAAGCATCAGTCTAGGGAGAGATTGTTGGGTCTAAAATTAAGACTGAAGCTTGTCAAATTGAAGATTACAACACACATGAAGTTGACAGTTTTAAAGATGATACAAGAGTTTGATAACATTAGCCTAAGGGGGAGATTGTTGGGTCTAAATCGTGTAGTCTAATATTATCAACGAATCAAGTCAACAAAGTCAACGCCAAAAAGTCAAAGTCAACGCACAAGTCGACACGAGAAGATCGAAGAAAGATATGGCATGTGAACGTTCGAGATTTGATAGTTATACTGCTTTGGATAATTAAATATATTTTGTTTAGACAAAATATATTTATTATCTTACTTAATTAGTTTTCATGTTTATTACTAGTTTTGGCAAGTTATCAACTCCAGGGACTTAATTGTAATTAGCCTAAGTGTGTTTAGGCTATAAATAGAAAGTGATGATTAGGGTTTTAGGCAACACACTTTCTAGAGGATTTGGGGGCTAACATTGTATTATCATTTGCAAATCTTTCAAGGGTTTTAAAGTCATATTTTAGAGTGTCTTCATCTTGATTTATTTACAAAATCAGATTTTTTGCTCGATTTGATCATACAATTTGGTATCAGAGCCTCGGTGGCTCGTTTCAGTTTTCGATTTGGTCGGAGCTTCTCCGGAAAACCGCTGGAGACGTAAAACGGATTGAAATCTATGTGTTTTGATGTTATTTCAGATCTGGAAGCCTTGTTCATCAATGAGTTTATTGAATCATCCTTTTTCATCAGCGATCTTTTTGAATCTGGAAGACTTTGTTCTTTTAAATGTTGTTCAAAGAAACACACCTAGTGTGTGTTGATTTGGTAGAGTGTTAACAGAGAAGAAAGATGGTTGGCGGAAATCTATCGAGGTTTAGTTTGATGGCTGCCGGTGGTCATTGCCTATCACACGTTGCTCTATCTTGACGGTTTTCGGTTCATGCTCTTGAGAGATTCCAGGTTAGTTTTTCAGTTCATAGTGGTCGTCGGTGGCCCTAACGGTTTTCGGTTCATGCGTTTTTCTCATTCTGTAATCTCCGCATAGCTTCCTCTTTCATCCACACTACACAACTTCTAATTTCTCCCTGAAACGCTTTATCTAAAATGAATATTGGAGTGGAAGGATCATCGTTTTCTAGTTATTAGTGGTTCTCCGAAGGTGATGGTATCGTTTCCGCCCAAGAAGGTCGCCGGTGACTATGGGAGGTGACATAAGTCGTTTCTGGCTGGTGGTTATTTCCAAAGATGAAATGGCAGCTGGTGGCACAAGGTGGAAGGTGGTGGCAAAGGGAGGCACATGAAGGACACTGCTTGGTTTCCGTTTTGATTTTAGCTTAGTTTTAAGATGATGATGGTTGTAATCGGTTGTGTCTATGCTTGCTGCACGACCTTGGATTGTCGGTTTTTTGTTTCGATCTGGGTAATTCTCCGGTGGACTGAAAGGCGGCTGGATTGCTTTGCGGCTAGGGTTTGTCGCATGAAACATGGGCTGTGAATGATGGGCCTAATGATTGATTAATCATTACTGGATCATTAATTTATTGAGCCCACATGCTTTAAAAGTTCTAAAACGGTGATGGCAGCTGGGCTTCGTTTTAAGCGTGTTTTAATTATACCTAGATGTTTGGATGGATTTTTTTTATTGAGATTTGAGGGGCCTACTAGATAAAGGATTATCCAAAAAAGACTTTCTCTCTCTATGACCAGCCGGAACTCCCTTGCTCGACGATGAAGAAGCAATCGGGTTAGTAAGTGAGGTTTAATCATTCCACTCTTGGTTAGTGCTTCTTGATATAACCTTTCTTCCTAACTGGATCGTCGGATTCATCCATTCGCGGAGGGTTTGGCAGGCTACGGTCGCTTTGTCTCCTTTCTTCTTTTCTTGGTCCATGGCGGGAAATATAACGAAGTTCTATGTGGCCAATATCCCTGAGGGTTGTAGACCTTGGGATTTGGCTACTTTTCTTGGCAATCATGGGGAGATTGCAGGTTCTTTTATTGCGAGAGAAAGGAATAAAGAAGGCCTGAAATTTGGATTCATGAGTTTTAAAGGAGATAGGGGTTGGAAAGAAATGGAAAGGAGCATGCAGGGTCTTAAGCTGGGAGGTTTCAAGCTTACGATAAACCGTGCTAAATTCGCAATAGAAAACGAAGCGGTAGAAGAACCCCGGATTCACTCAGTCAAACCTTTGCACAAAGGGAAGGCTACAGAGGAGATTAGAAACAATCAGACGGACGCTTTTTTCCGAAATGGTTGTTCGTATTCTTCGGTTCTCATGAACAAGACGGGGCCCTCTTCGAGTTAGCCCGGTAAAGAGCCTGGACAGGAGTCGTCGGTAGAAGTTCACAGCGAGACGAGTGCTTTCTTCAATCTGCATGGAAGAGCATTGGTGGGTAGAGTGAAAGATATAGAGATTTTGATCAATCTAAAACAGTTGTTTAGATCATCAGGGGTCTCTGAATTTAAATTTCATTATTTGGGAGGTTTAAACATCCTCGTATTTTTTTACGACGAAACTGATGCGTCCGATTTTGTCCTTAACATTCATCTTTGGAAGGATTGGTTTGACACCCTTGATGTATGGTCGGGTCAATCTTTAGCTTACGAGAGGATAGCTTGGTTGAAGTTCCACGGTGTTCCCTTACATTTAGCGGAAAATAAAGTATTCAACGATGTTGCGGCGTTGTTTGGGAAAGTGATAAAAGGATCTCAACTATCGACTTCCGATTGGGATATGTCTTCCTCTGTTGTCGGTGTTATGGTAGATTCGGGGGCGAGAATTTCTAGTTCGACGACGATTGTGTGGAGGAACAAGAAATTTAAAGTGTGGGTGTTGGAAGAACTTGATGACTGGAAACCAACTGCTTGTTTGATGATGAGCCGGTTAAGGACATTAATCGTCAAGTATCTAATCAGGATGATGAGGAGGAGCAGGTTGGTGAGGATGAACACGAGGTATCAGAAGAGTCGAACGATGAAGATGGGGGCTCCTTAGATGAGTCGGATGGTGAACCGCCTGATTTGATCGGCGATCATGATGTTTTGTCGCCGGAATCCTCTTCTCCGGTGGGGGACAATGAAAAGTCGAATAAAGTTAATGTTGGCGACGGTCTAAATAATCATGTCCTAGGTAACCAAAACGAAGTCGAGTCGGTTCAGAATCCCTCTTTGGAATGTGGTTTTAATAATAGAGGTGGGGATACAGTATTTAATCACGTGGATGATCATGGGAGGATTTTTTCTATCTCGTCAGGTAGGCCAGATTTTAATTTGGGTAGGCCCACTAATGGTATTAGAAGATATAAGCCCAGGAAAGGTTTATTGTCCAGAAGTGTTAATTCGAGCCCAATCTCGGAACAACGGCCCAGAAAACGTTCCCGAGAAGATAAGGATTTTTCCTTTGACCTGAACAAGAAAGCTGACTCTCATTCTCAAGATTCTGGTACCTTCGTTGAACAGGAGGTGTGTCCGGAGGTTGATCCCCCAATTTTGAACAGATCTGGAACGAGTACAGGTAGAGAGGAAGTTCTTGCCTTTACTGTTAACGAGGCAATCATCGGAACGGAGAACTCGCCTGGGGAGACAATCGAGATCGATACTCAGGACAGAAGGCCCAAAGGAGAGGACATCCCAAACGAATTCACGGAAACGGTTCTTGTAGGCAATTTGTTTGGTGTGGATCTTAATTTGCACAGTAAGCTGATTGAGGAGACATTGGCAACAGAAGGTATTAATGTTGTTAATCAATGAATTTTCTATCTCTTAATGCTAGAGGAATTGGGGGGCAGGTTAAGGAAGGTTAGATTAAAGATTTAAAGAAGCTGAACAAAATTGATTTTATTCTTATTCAAGAAACGAAACAGGAGGATCTTTCAAAAATTAATGTTTGTAATTTTTGGGGAAATCAAGATTTTGGTATGGAAGGGGTTGAGGCGTCGGGTCTGTCGGGTGGTCTTCTGTGTATTTGGGACAAAGGTAATTTTGAGTTGAATTGTTCTGTAAAAGATAGGAACTTTCTTTTGGTGAACGGTAAAATATAAGGCTCTCAGGAAGTGATTAACATCATGAACGTATACGCACCTCAGAAAACATCGGATAAACTGAACCTTTGGAATAAGATTAAAGAGACGATGGGTGGGTTCGATAGGATATGGATAATCGCAGGAGACTTTAATGTTGTGCGTTGTAGAGATGAACGTAAGAGCTCCAGTTTTAAGAATTCTTGTGCCAGGAACTTCAACGAATTCATTTTTGATGCGGGTTTGCTGGAATACGAATTGAAGGGGAGAAAGTACACTTGTGTTAGGGACAACGGTAGAAAATTAAGCAAGATTGACCGCGTCTTGGTGTGTTCTAACTTCTTTCATCAATGGCCGGAAGCATGCTTACGTGGTTTAGAGTTTAAATATTCTGATCATTGCCCATTGGTTCTAACGATAAATAAGAAGAATTTCGGTGCTAAACCTTTTCGGATTTTCAATTCTTGGTTGGGCAAAGCTGGTTTTCAAGAGACGGTTAAAGCTGCGGTTGAAGCTGTCGATTCTCAGGGTGAATTTGGCGGGCATGCTGATATTAGATTAATGAAAAAATTTAATGAGGTGAGGAGTGCAATTAGAATCTAGAGGTCGGATTGCCAAAAAAAGGAAGGGGAAGACAAGCTCAAGGTGGAAGAAGAGTTAGAGGAATTTCAAAAAATCATGGAGGAGAGGGAATTGAACGAGGACGAAGAATGGGCTTATGTTGAAAACAGAAAAATGGTTCTGGATCTTGACCTTCAGAAGTGTGAAGATATGAGACAAAAATCGAGAGTCAAGTGGGCTCTTGAAGGTGATGAGAATACTAAATTTTTTTCATTCCCATGTTAGTTTGAGACGGGCTTCAAATCAAACTCCGGGCCTTAACATCAATGGTAGTTGGCTTTCTAACCCGAGGAAGATCAAAAGTGAAGTTATGGGCTTCTTTAGAGATCGATTCAAAGAAGGATACCGCTCTAGACCCGACTTGATTTGTGATAATATTAAAAAGCTTAAGCAGGAAGAAAAGGATTTGTTAATTAACCCGTTTTCTTTGGCTGAAATTAAAATGGCAGTTAGTGAATGTGGAGATGATAAAGCCCTTGGCCCCATGGTCTCAACATGAAGTTCATCAAGTTTTTTTGGGATTTATTTGAAAAAGATTTCAAGGAGATTCTGGATGAATTTTTTGTTAGTGGGAAAATAAATATCGGTTGTGGGAGCTCGTTTATTACTCTAATTCCAAAAATTAAGGATCCTTATGAGTTGAACTGTTATCGCCCCATCAATCTTATTGGCATCATTAGCAAGGTTATTTCTAAGGTCCTAGCTAATAGGCTAAAAATGGTTATTGGTTTTGTAATCTCTGAGTCGCAATCGGCATTCATTAAAGGTAAACATATTCTTGACGGCCCGCTGGTAATCAACGAGATCTCTAATTGGGGAAAGAAGAATAAAAAGGAGGCTTTCTTTTGAAAATTGATTTTTGAAAGCCTACGATAATGTCAATTGGAACTTTCTTATATCTACTATGGCTCAGATGGGATTTCCGAGTGGGTGGTGTTCTTGGATTAACGGCATTTTAGAATCGATTAGATCTTCGGTCTTGGTGAATGGATCCCCAACTTTTGAATTCCAATGTCAAAAAGGTTTGCGGCAAGGTGATCCTATTTCCCCATTTCTTTTTATTATGGTTATGGAGATATTATCGTGCATGATTGAGAAAGCCAAAAGTTCTAATCATTTTAGTGGTATTCAAATCCCTTCGGGTCCGTGTGTTTCTCATCTTTTTTTATGGGGACGATGCAATAATTCTTGGGGAATGGTCGATGGCGAATATTAGAAATGTGGTTCGTATTCTTCGGGTTTTTCATATATGTTCTGGTCTTAAGATAAATATTAAGAAGTCTAGTATTTTTGCCATTGGAGTCCTTCCAAATGATTTATCTTCTATGGCGGAGATTGTGGGATGCCAAGCGGGAACCTTTCCTTTTAAATACCTTGGTGTTATGGTGGGGGCTAATATGAACCGTATGATCAATTGGAAGCCGGTGTACGATACGTTTGATGTGCGATTAGCTAAATGGAAAGCGGGGATTCTTTCGATTGCGGGCAGAATTACTCTTATAAAAGCAGTGTTGGAAAGCCTTCCCAACTATTATTTCTCCCTCTATAAAGCTCCGGTTAAAGTTATCAAAGATCTTGAAGCTAAGATGCGGAATTTTCTATGGGGAGGGGACGGTTCTGTAAAAAAAACTTCATTGGGTGGCTTGGGATCGAGTCACTCTTCGGTAAAAAAAGGTGGTCTTGGATTGAGTAAGTTAAAAAATGCTAATACTACTCTTTTATCCAAATGGGGATGGAGGTTCTTATCTAATCTCAAAAATCTGTGGAGTAGAGTTATCGAGGCCATTCACAATAACAGGAACTGTGGTGATTTCGTCCCGGTCAAGAACTCTATAGGCGGAGTTTGGTCTAACATTGTGAAAGTGCTTAATAATACGGTTATTGATGGTACACAACTGAAATATTATTTCAAAGTGGCGATTGGAAATGGAGACAACACTAAATTCTGGTTGGATCACTGGATCGGTCCGAGGACTCTCAAAGAAGCATTCCGAACCTATTTAAGATCGAGGATATCAAAGATATCAAAGTGAGCTCTTGTGTGGGTAATAGTAATGTTGGTCTCTGTTTTTCTTGGAGATGGAAAAGACCTGTTAATTCGGAAACGGAAGTGAACGAGTTGGTGGGCCTCTGTACCTTGCTGAATCATGTCAATTTAAACCTGAACAAAGATGAATGGAAGTGGATCGGGCTGGTCGATGAGAAAGAAGTGGAGTTTAGCGTGAGCTCGGTTAGGAACCTACTTGACAGCAGCAGAGGTCGCGGGGACACGTTTGTCCCGGAGCAATGTAAATGGATCCCCAAGAAGTGCAACATATTTATTTGGAGGGCGGAGATGAATATGATAGCTACGGTTGATGCGATCAGTAGACGCAATATCGATGTTGGAAGTTCATTATGTGGTTTATGCGGAGACGGTGAGGAAAGTGTTGATCATCTTTTCACGTCTTGTGCTGTCGCGTCTTTGCTTTGGACGTACATAAGTAATTGGTGTAAGTGCCATAATTTGGTGATTTTTTCTTTTAGGGACCTGATTGAGATCCATAACCATTCCGGTTTGGATGGAAAGAAGAAAGAAGCGCTTAAAGGTATTATTGGAATTGGCTGCTGGGTTATTTGGAGAGCTAGGAATGAGTCAAGATTCAAAATTCAGAGGCCAGTTTGAATTATATTTTTGGTGAAGTTAAGAAGATTGGTTTTTTGTGGTATTCTTCTAGAAATAAAGGTGTGTCTACGTCTTGGATAGATTGGTGTAAATTTGTAATGTTGTTTTTGGTTGCCTCGGTTTGAGGCATCTTGTGTTTTTAATGAAGTTTACCTTAAAAAAAACTAGATAAAGGATTGGCATTGGATGATTTTTTTTAAGGCCACGCATGGATTCAACAATCAGCATAACAAAAACAGATCTATTTTTCTTGGATCCACTCCCATGATGAGAGGGCTATCATTGTCGCAGAAGTATAGAAAATCATTGTTGTAGTTCATTTTTTAATGGATAATATGTTAGTCAAGTGCAGTTAGTGGACCAAAAGTTGGAGAAGCTTGAAATATTTTTCATTATGGGCTCGCATGATTATCTTTTGTGCCACGTATGAGCATTGGGTTTTTGAAGCTGATCTATATTAGGGACACACATGACAATTTTTCTATTTGGGCCATGCTCAGATGGATTTTCAGACATGGGCTGGATCTTAAAAGTTTATTAGTGGGCCGGGAGCACAAGATATTTTTATGGGCCAGATTTAAAAAGTGTATTAGTGGGCATAAAGTGTTGATCAGTTTGGCCGGGTTTTATTATACATTGTTTTTGGGCCGGTAACTATATGATATATTTTTGGGCCGTCGATATTTATGGTATTTGGCGTTTTTTGCGGCGGATTAGAAGCTAAATGCAATCTGACAGAATTGAAGATTCTCACAATGAAGCTAATTATTTAATATTTATCATTGGAGTTCGAACCCTATCATATGACTATTACAATTTTATCTTTAATAAGATACGGAGCTTTGATTGACAACATATAGGAGGGTCTACATTTGCGGGGGAAAACGACAATGGAGATTTTGGGTATTTAGCCGATTTGTGAAGATTCGAAGACAACATCAGATTTATTTTTGTAGATCATTTGAAGAATTGATAGCATCATTCTCGGGGGAATATTGTTGGGTCAAAAAGGAGAATGATGTTATCAATTACATCGACATTTTTAGCGTCTTTATTGTTTTGTATAGATTGGTGTTTTTATTTGTGATAGTCGGATGTTTTAGTTAGTTTAGTAGGTTTTCCAAGCAAGAGGCGACTTGCTTGGAAAACAAGGCTCAGGGTCTATATATAGATTACTAGACGTCTAGACCTCATTTGTGAGGTGTGCATTTGTGAGCCACCACCCCGGGGTGGATCATTATCTTTGTATCTCTTTTATGAAATGAATGAAACTTTCCTTGTTCAATCATTAAAGTTTCTATTTTTCTTGTTCATTATCGTTTGTTCTTGGCTTGAATCACCCGTCTCCATATTTTATACCAAACTGAGACTGAAATCGGATCATTACGGGACTATCAGTTTCTTGATTAGGACACACGCTGTGAGTATACTCGAACGCATTTTCGTTTAACGCACTTTTGGGTGTTACATACGTTCTCTATCAAAACACAACACATAACGCAAACACTTTATAAACGTTAACCGTTCCCGCATGCTATACGCGATTTGTTGAATGCTTGTTACTATGCTTATACAGTGTTACACTAGACCGCCTCTAGCAACGATAATACTATAGTTTGGACTCAGCACCTGTGTGACAGGGGTTGCTAGGGATCACATTACTTTACTTCACGTGTTCGCCTCGGTGAACATGTGTCACGCATACTCTACATCGCAGTCCCGTGGTTAGGTGTTATCATTGTTGATAGCTACATGATTCGCCCGTTACGTGGTACATGCTGGTTATGCGTAAACGTTTTTTATACTACATCTATGCTAAACTTGTGTACTCACCTTTACTTTATGTTTTAACTTTTATTTTAACGTATATGACAGGTTGATTGGATGTTATGTTGCAAACGAGTTAGGAAGTCTAGAAACCCACCAAATAAAATCTGAGTTGTCGGAATGGAATTTGTTTTTGAGACTGAATATCTGTAATGACTATTTTTGAATTATTTGTTTAATAGTATGGGATATTAAACCTTATAAATATTGTCATTTAATAATTATTATGGATTCTCTTGAACAATCTGTTTCGCTCAGTGCCACGCCCCGATGATTCCGCCATCGGTTGGGGTGTGACGACGATGGATGACCTTAGTGTATCTCCTATGTCCAAAATCTCTAACATCACTTTTCTCAACAAGTTCAACATCAACTATTTGGGTGGATTACAGGAGATATGGGCATGAATGATTAGGTAATTCGATTTCAACATTTGTTTACCACTTCTAAACATAGATTACATAACTAGGTTCACTATTTTGATGTTCTTAGTCTTTTTTTTATTATGTGGTTGGCTAAACATACCCTATATATATATTATTGCAGTAAAACTAGAGTGATTACATAATTTTTAAGTAGAGGGACGTGATGGCAAATTTAGTAAATATTATAAGGATGGTGTACGTTACCTTATGAATAGTAGGGGATGTGAGAGAAAAAAAGGTGTAAGAGATAAAAGGAAGAAAGAGAGGGAGAGAGAGAGAGAGAGGGAGAGAGGGGAGAGGTGGAATGATAGGTCACTGTTGGGGTCTGCTCAGGATGAAAGCCAAAACCCAAAGGAACAATCTTCCTTAGCCTCAAGAATAAGAATTGTGCAATCTTCTAGTACTGGATTTTCCCCATTTGAAAGCTTCAACGAACAACAACCAAACAACTAACAACAACGAAACAACTGGTGTAAGAACTACTAGGTTCAAAAGAATTGGATTATCAAGTCAAGAGCTAAAGTATGAAAGTGTTGGTCAATAACTCAAAGCTGAAGAGAAGTGCTTGTCAACAAGTAAAAACTTAAGACATAAATACTGGAAACCAAAAGTACTGGATTTCTCTAGTAGTTTGGTTTCCCAACAAATTCAACTATATTTCCAGTAGTTTACATTTTTTAATTGTTTTAGCTTTTTGTCTAGTAGTTTTGCATACTGCTGGCAGTTAAACTTTGTTTAGGTTGTTTTGGGTCACTTTCATGGTGACATCACCAGCAGTTCAGTCCTCTTATAAATGGAACAATGCCAAAAATGTAGTAGTTAACTTTACAATTGAATATCTCAGATTTTACAATCTAGAGAGAGAAAGGCTAAAGTAAGAGAAAGTGTTCATCTAGGGAAGGGGAGTGTTCTTTGTACTATGATGTATTGCTGAATTCAGTAATGAGAAATCATTTGCAATGTTTCTAAAACCGGACCGGGCCAGCCGGTCGGACCAGTTCGGCCGGGATCCGGAGCCTTTACAGGGCCGGTTCAGCACATCAGTCTGTTTCAACATTAACCCAGCGGTCGGGCCGGGGGCCGGGCGTTTGGGCCGGCGGGTCGTCGTAGGGTCAGGTCGGTCAGCTTTTTTTTTAATTAAATAATGGAATAAATCATATGAAAACCTAATCTAAAAAACTCAAAACAACAAACATGCCTCCATCATCACTATGTAGTCTGTATACGCATCCATCCATCATCGATCATCAGTTCCTTCCAACCATCCATCTTCAATTCAGTTCATCGACACCCATCCCGCCATCCATCTTCAATTCAACTCAAGGATTCTTCATCTTTAGTTTCAGGTATGATAATAGTTCTTGAGATCTTGTTTATTTAAACTAATTAAGCTCCTAGTATCATATTTGTTTGTAATTTGTTTATGAAACTATGTTAGGTTTTTTTTATAAGTTTGCCTATGATTTAATGATGCTAAATTGCTAAAAAAATGATGAAATTTGTCAAATTAGGGATGAAAACATATTATTTTGGGGAAGAATGTTTATGAAGTTGCTAATTAATTAATGAAATTTGTCAAATTAGGGATGAATGGTTTGCCTATGAATCTATGTTAGGTTTTTTTATAAGTTTCTCTATGAATTATTGATGCTAAATTGCTAATTAATTGATTATAAGATTCGATACGTTATATTAGATTTGAAACATAAATGCACAAATTCTTTTGTGATGTTATATAAATGTTAATCCCTTTTATGTTTTTTATATCTTGTAGAATATGGATTCACAAGAAAAAGAGGAAACTAATCCCCAATCCGAGTTAACCGCCCACTCAAATGTTCGCTCGAAGACGGATATCACATGGAAATATGTTACCGAATTGAAGCTCAAGATGAACTTGGTAAAAAGATGCGCATTTGTACATTTTGCAACAAGTCATTTAGTGGAGGGGGCATTAACCGAATGAAACAACACCTTACTGGAGTTAAAGGAAATGTAGTTGGGTGTTTAAAGGTTCTGGCGGATGTAAGGTGTCAAATGAAAATTTTGTTTGAAGAGAGTACGCAAAAAGGTAAAAATACAGTTTGAGAGACTGAGACGGGTAGCACGTTAAAAACAAAAAGTCTTGGTAAAAGGAAAACTTCTTCAACATCCGACAACGCACAATCGTATTTCTCAAGAGGTATAAATGATTGTACTCAACCTTCAATTAAATCTGTATGGCAAAGTAAGGAAAGAGGTCATGATACAGATTTAGCTGTAGCCATGTGGTTATATGATGCATGCATACCAATAAATGTTGTAAATTCTCCCCTTTTTCCAATTGCAATGATTAAAGTAGCTTCCATGGGACATGAATATACGGGACCTTCCTACCATCAAGTTCATGTAAATTTGTTGAAAGATGCTAAGCAATCTGTGAAACTTATAGTTGATTCTTATAGAGAGCAATGGGCCGAAAAAGACTGCACTATAATGAGTGATGGATGGAGAGACATTAGACAAATAGCTCCAACGGGAATTTCATTCATCAAATCTGTTGATGTTTCTGATATTGAGAGTAATGCTGAAAGTTTTTGCAATTTGTTTAGTGAAATTGTTGAGATTGTTGGTTCCAAGAATATTGTTCACTTGGTCACTGATAATGCTGCAAATTACAAAGCTACGGGAAGATTATTATGTGGTAGATATCCAATGATATCTTGATCTCCTTGTGCGGCTCACTTAAAGGATGTTTCAGAAATGGAAGATGTGTCTACTTTGATACAACTTGCATCACGAATTACAGTTTTCATCTACAACCACAAGTGGCCTCTAAATTGGTTGAGAAAAAGATCCGGTCGGACAGAAATTATCCGTCCTGGGGCCACCCGATTTGGCACATCATTCATTGCATTGAAGAGTTTACATGATCATAAGCATGATTTGCAAGCTTTAGTAACCTCTATTGATTTCAGGAAGATGTTGAAAGTGACTAAAGCTAGCAATGTGAAACAAACTATCTTAGATGAGAAGTTTTGGGATAATTGTTTTATAATGGTTCAGGTGATGAGTCCTATCTTGAGACTTTTGCGTATCTGTGATTCTGATAAAAAGCCTTCATTAGGTTACGATTATGAAGGCATGCATAGGATAAGGAAAGGAATCAAAGAGTTATTTAAAAGAAAAAGACGTAACTATAAGAGGTATGCTGATATTATTGATGCTCGTTGGGATAGGATGTTACGGAAAAGTCTTCATGCAGCAGCTTATTGGCTCAATCCGGTATTTCAATATGAAAAAGATAATCGTGAAGAAAAGGAAAAGACATGGGTAGGGGTGTTTAATATGATTGAGAAGTTATCGAGTTTAGATGAAAGTGTGCAAATAACTATTTCACACTTGGCAAAATTTCGGGATAAAATAGGTACTTTTGGTCGATCTATTGTTATGTCTTCCGTAGAGCTTGAGCGTCCCGGTTAGTCTACTTAACTATGATAACTAACTGGGTATATTTTATGATAAAAACGAATTTTGGGTGGTGGAAGACGAGAAGGAATATGACCTTAACTATGATGATTTAGAAAATATGCTCGATGAGGAGCTCCCAATTGACCTTGATTCACAAACACAACCATCCGAATGTTAGTATTTTCTTTTTGATAAATTGATTACTAAATGATATTGATGATGCATAATTTTTTACTTCAAAAACTATATACTTAGATTTGTCATTTTTTAAAATTTTAGGCCAAGAATTCAACGAAGAAGATAATGTGGTTCAAGTTAATGATGGTATTAATGTTGGTGATGGCGATTTTGATGATGATTCGGATCCGCTAGATGATTGGTAGATTTGTATATTGTTGGATTGGTACTTTCATGTGTTGTTGGTTTTGAACTTTTTTATATTCTTAGATTTGGTACTTTTGTATGTTTTGGATGACTAATGGTTGTGTTTTTAGTTCGTTAACTATTTGGAATTTTGTATAATTTTTCTATATTTTATATATATTTTTATATAATTTATGACATAATTCGGGTCTTAAATCCAGTTGAACCGGTCGGACTGGTCCGACCTTTGACCCCATAAGGCGACCGGGTCGACCTCCGATCTGGTCCTGAAAACATTGATCATTAGACAATAATTCCTTACAAATCCAGTTACTGCTTTGATTGATGTGTTTATTACTTACTTGTATTAATGACCAACTGAATTGTTAAACAATTTATATTAAAAATACACATAAGCACACACTCTCAGATCCAACAGTTGGTATCATGTTGTGTGGGAGCTTGAGTCTGTAAATACCATGATTTGATAATATGAAAATCTATAATGACTTCTTGTTATAAATTGTTTTCTGTTGCACAATTATGTTAAGTATGGAAAGTTACTGTTATTTTGTTTAGAACACACAGTCAGATTCTAACGCTATAGGGTGTGGTCATGACTCTCATGGTTATCATGATCCTCCACATCAGTGCCATGTTACCCACTTTTAATCCATTATCCAAAACCATTACCCTAAGGGTGTGGTTATGTTCCAAACCACCATTCTCTTATTTTAATTTATTTTTATGAAAAGTAAAAGGAAATATTAAAAAAGAAAAGGAGGATCATGGTTACCATGGTTTAATCCATGTCAACCCTAGTGGATGAGACAGGGGGTGGTGTAGCAATCCATTAATGGTCCTACGTGGCGATTGATGACCCAACCCATGCCCCTACACCCTTTAGCCTAACAATTGGTATTAGAGTTAGATCTCTAAATTCGATCTAGTAATCGAATTTATGTGAGCTGATATAATAGATCATGACTCTGTCATTGTAAATAGTCTTTTTTATCATAGACTATATCGAGTACTCATACCACAATGAACTAAGTTGTGTTTAGAATAATGAGTTTTTTTTTTGTATTGTAAACTACACCAATTGTCAGTACCAATTGCTATACCGGTAATGAACGAAATGACCGACCCAATAACGTTGACACCAATATCGGTATTATAAAACCAATATCAGTTTTGTTTTTATCCTTTTCAATCATGTAAGATGTTCTATTGCTATTGAAATATAATGTTTAAAATTTTGAATATAAAATTACAAGAGACTTATTTTTATTTATGTTTACATATAAATTTTATTAAAAGGAGAACCGAACGCTTAGCGGCTCGGGATATAACCCATTCTCGAAGGAATATTAATCCACAAAAGGCTTTCTGGAGTATGTCGTGGAAAGAGATTTATTTATTTATTTACTAGTCTATAAACCCGTGTATTACACGGATTAAATATAAAGAAAACTTAGATTGAATAACGTTTTAATTTATAAATGTTACAAGTCCGTGTTTTACATACGTAAAATAAAAAAAATGTAAATCATACTTCTATATGATCCTGATCACATAGTTAAAAATATGTAATATTAGTATAATCTAATTATTGCGTTTTTTCGATTAGTATTAATATAAAGACGGTTTAATAAAAAAGATCTCATTATTGTATTTTTTTTATTTTACGGTAATAATTAATAAAATACATTGTCTTTATCTATAAAATTAATTAAATAGTGCATCCTAATATGGTTATTAAAATAACTAAATTAAATCTATTATATTAGTAAGGATAAGGACTAAAAAATATTTTTAAATATAATGTAAGTCTAAATTGTAAGATTGAATGAGAGAATGACACGTGACAATAATTGGAATCTTATATTAAAAGTTAAATAAGATTTGATATTTATTAAAAGTTAAATTAGAGTCACATCTGACATTCAGGAGACTTTTTTTTATTAGTAGATTTGTTGCTTTATCATCTTTATCAATAATTTATATTTTAAATCATTTGCTTTTAGAAATATATGTGGTTAATCTTAATGAGATGTTATATTATCAAATAATAAAATAAATATAACAATGCATAAATCATTAAATCGAAAATATTAATAATAATAAAAAATAATATTAGTTTTTTAGAGATAATAATAAACTAATGATTAAAAGTCTTTTGATTTTAAAGGATATTCATATTAAATACAGACATATGAAAAAAATATAATGACCATTTATCGATATGTCATAGAGATGAAGATAATCTTGATCTTTAATATGTAAAATCGTTATATTCAAGAGATAAAGTAATTTTTATATTTTTATCTATATATCATATAATATAATTTATTAAATCAAGCATGATGGTATATCAATTTCTTTTAAGTAAGATGATATATAAATATAGTTATTTATTAAGATGGATAATCATCTTTATATCAATTTATGTATTATTTATTATTATGGTTGATGTTGTATGATAAATTGCCACATGGCATTTTTATAAAATTCTTTATTATGAGAGAATGCCATGTGACATTAAAAGGACTTCTTTATTAGTATTAGATTTTATAGAAAAACCTTGCTTATTATTATATACTTTACCATTACATTATATATCCTATGATGCGAAACGATATCATCAATATATATATATATATGTATATATATATATATATATATATATATATATATATATATATATAGGGTAGGGATCATGTACATTAATCCAGAAGTGTGATATACTTTACCATTACATTATATATCCTATGATGCGAAACGATATCATCAAATTATATATATATAGGGAGGGGCTCATGCGAGAACTCCATTTATTACGAGAACCGCGAGAACCAATGTGAACACAACCTAAAATAGCTAAAAAAACCTAACCCCCCTCAAAAAAAACCTAACCCCCCCCCAAAAAAAAAAAAAAAAAACCTAAACCCCCCTCCCCCACCCCCCCAAAAACCTAACCCCCCCCCACCCACCCCCAAGCTAAAATGCTAAAAACAAAACCCCAAAAAAACCTAAAAAAATCTAAAAAAAATCTAAAAAATTCAAAAAAAAAAATCAAAAAAAAATCTAATTTTTTTTTAATATTTTTTATGCTCAAATCGCTACTTTTAGGGCAAAAAAAATTTGTTTTTTTAAATTTTTTTTTTTTTTGGCTTCGAAAAGTAGCGATTTTTATATAAAAAATATTTAAAAAAAAAATTGTGTGATTTTTAGCTATTTTTAGGCATTTTTTGTTGTGTTCACATTGGTTCTCGTGGTTCTCGCATGATCTTCTCTCTCTCTCTCTCTCTCTCTCTCTCTCTATATATATATATATATATATATATATATATATATATAGGGGATGGTTCAAATGAAAACCACTTTTAACGCGAAAACTCGAAAACTAACTAAAAAAAGCCTAAAAAACACACAAAAAAATTTTTTTTTTTTTTTTCAATTTTTTTAATAAAAATCGCTAGTTTTTATATATAAAAAAAACTTTTTTTCAAAAAAAAAAAAAAAAAAAAATTTGTGTAGTGCACATGTGTAATAATACACATGTGTAGTACACAGACACATGTGCAGTATTACACATGTGCACTACACAAAAAATTTTTTTTTTTTTTTTTTTTTTTTGAAAATTTTTTTTTTTTTAATAAAAAAACCTGCGAAAATTTGATTGAAAAAAAAAAATTTTTTAAAAAAAAATTTTTTGCATGTTTTTTTGGCTTTTTTTAATTAGTTTTCGAGTTTTCGCGTTAACTAGTGGTTTTCATTTGAACCTTCCCCTATATATATATATATATATATATATATAGGGTAGAGATCCTGTACATTAATCCAGAAGTGTGAGATGTGTATTATAACACTATATAACACCGTATAAACACCGTATAACAATATGTAACACCATATAACAATATGTAACACTATATGACACTATATAATAATATATAACACTATACATCTATCATAGACATGCTATCAGATAAACTATAGTGTTATATTTGTTATATAGTGTTACATAGTGTTATATGGTGTTATATGGCGTTACATATTGTTATACGGTGTTTATATGGTGTTATATAATGTTATAATAGTGTTATAAAATACACTTCTCACACTTCTGGATTAATGTACAGGATCCTCAATCTATATATATATATATATATATATATGCCGGTTATTGTACAATACCGCTTATCCTACAAATTTCACGCGATGACCTCAGCCATTAGATCTTCTGTCTATCAAACCCGGACTTCACAAACCCGGACATGTTCATAAAGTCGCATGGGACTCACAAACTCGGACTCACAAAAATGGTTGTCCACATGTTATATCCAAAATCACATGGTTACAAACCCGAACATGTTCATAAAGTCGCATGGGACTCACAAACTCTAACTCACAAAAGTGGTTGTTCGCATGTTATGTTCAAAATCGCACGGCTTCACAAACCCGTACATTTTCATAAATTGCATGGGACTCACAAATTCTAACTCACAAAAATAGTTGTTCGCATGTTATGTCCAAAATCGCATGGCTTCACAAACCCGGACATTTTCATAAATCGCATGGGACTCACAAACTCGGACACTAATCGCGTACGCATCATACGTTAAAAGATATTGTACAATACACTTTCTCCCTCCCTCTCTCTCTGTGTATATATATATATATATATATATATATATATATATATATATATATATATATATATAGGGTCAGGATTTAGAGAAAACGGTGGAAAGTGTGAGAACGGTGAGAACGCTTATGGATCGTCCGATCAAAACAATCTATGGACTAGATTGGCGCGGTGGCGTTTTCGTAAATAACACGAATTCTATTAATGGACGCGCTTCATTAAGGGTAAAAGGGTCTTTACACTTCTATACCAAAACACCAAATTAATGAATAAAACGCCATTACGGGCCAAAACACATCCCTATATAAACAAAACATCTCAGACATAAAAACACACCCCCCAAACCTGAAACTCCATATTTTCTACTATATACCATTCATATTACAAACGCCAAAATCCCCAAAACATGAAACACACTTACTCAAAACGCCATATTTTACTATATACCAATCATCTTAGAAAACGCCAAAACACTGAAACATCAATGATTCCAAAAAATCGACGTTTCTTTCAGATACACTATTTCCTCAGTAAAACGCCAAAAATGGCAAATATCGTTTCTTGTATATTCAATATTGTTCTACACGAAGTTTCAGAGAATGCATTCTTCCCTAAGGTGCTGTGACTTAAATAACATTTTGTTGCATGAGATGGACAAATCATAAACAAAAAGATGCTGGTGTCAGACTTATGTTATTTTTGTGTTTTGTTATTGATGAATATTATAATGGCATGAAGAGACGAATGACACTGATGAGTGGTTTGAAGATACATATTCAAACAAAAAACTCATGTCATTTTGTCTTTCCAAACGGCCACAAAAACACAACCATGACAAAGCCAAACCGCCAGTGAACATGTTTCAAAGAAGAAAGAGACTGATGACAGTGAAAATTTGGAAGATGAATTGTTTCTATTTTTATTTTTTTAATTTTCTTTTTCTGTTGTTTGTTATGTATTTATCAACTTAGAATAAAAAAATACATTATATTAATAAAACGCCAAACAGTCATAATGCATGTTAAACGCCATAATGCAGTAAAACGCCAAAAACTCCCAAACTATAATAAAAGTAATTTGGAGAAGTATTATTAAAAGCTAAAAATGGAAAAAAAAACGCCAAAAACTACTTAAAGCCATTAAAAAACGTCAAACTTGGAAGATGGAACGTCTATGACCCTAAAAACTCATAAAAAGCTGAACAAAAACAGTAAAAATACACACAGTAACTGAAAAGACAGCTACTTTATTAATATCGTTTATTATAAATAAAATCCCCTCTAAACTACGCGCCAAAAACATCCTATAAGAGAGACGCCTCTGCACAATCAACTGATTACAAACCAAAAACAACGCCATGTTTCCTAGAAACCATTCACTTTAAAACGCGAAAACAAATAGTTAAAAAAGCCACAGATGCGGAACCTCGTTTCTTCTATATTGAGTATTGTTCTGAATGAAGTTTCACTGAATGCATTCTTCTCTGAGGTGGGTATCTCTGTAAGCTTTTGTTGAATGAGATGAACAAATATTCATGAAAAAGAAACTGATGACACTGATATGTTATCATGTCACTTTGTTCTTGATGGATATATTGATGGCATGAAGGGATCCATACATTCGAGCAGGTGTTGATCTTCAACATGTCACCAAACAAGTATATATCAAACCACAATAAAGGATGCCACAAAAAATAAGCATCTTTTAAAGACAGACATTATGTAGGAAAATAAGGATCTACATAAGGTATTCAAAACAGGTTCAAAACGCCAAAAAGGTTAAAGTAGAAGATGCTGATGACTGTGAAGATTTGGATGAGAAATTAGATTATAATTTTTAATTTTTTTTTCATTTTCTATTGTTTGTTATCTAATTCTTCGTTGTTTATTATCTAATTCTCTGTTGTTTATTATCTAATTCTCTACTAATAAAAAAAATTGAGTATAAAACGCCAAAAACTACAAACACCAAAACGCCTGATAGTGTGAAAACTGTGAGAATGGATGCTAGCAAAGCACGATGTTGCTATATAAAACGCCAAAAAACGCCAAAAAACGCCAAAAAACGCCAAACAAAATATTACTGAAAAAAACAACACTAATTGACAGATGAAATTGAAAGAAACAATAATTGCAAAACAGTAAAATGAAGAGACGGTAACATTATTGCCAAACATTTATTATATTAAAAACCACTACATGGAAAATCGAATTTATTTATCTTTTCAAAACGCCATAATTGCCTATCACATTATAGGCCTGCATCCTACATGTTTTTACATTATTGGACTGCATCCTACTTGGCACAACAAATCAAAGTCATACTTAGTTAAAACGTCAAAAGATTTACTATGATCATGATCTAAAAACAATAAAAACGCCGCATATTTGTTAAACGCCAAAAAATGGAAAGGTGATGTGACACGCGTTTAAAAAAAGAATATGAAAGGACAAAAAAGCCCATCCGCCCTTCTCTATGTTACGTGACACGTGTTGGGTCTGGATGCGTTCTCACCGTTCTCACACTTTTGTGCGTTTTCTCCTGATCCCGTTTCTCTCTCTCTCTCTCTCTCTCTCTGTATATATATATATATATATATATAGAGAGAGAGTTAACGAACAGTAATTTTAAATTTATAATCATAATATATAGTTTTAATTTTTTTTTATTATTTTAATACTATAATACTTAAATTATTATATTTGCTTTTAGCTTTTTAAGATATTTTCATTTTTTTTTCTTGTCTTAAACCATATTTTCTCTTTCACTTAAATTCTACTTTTAATAATTATTTTTTCCTCTTTTAAATCATATTTTCTTTTTTAGTTAATTTATTTTTTTATAACTTACATACGTTAACTTTTTTCCCTTAACATTCTCGTATAAGTTTTGTTAAAAATAAACATGTATTCAAAATAGAGTATTTATTTAGTATCATAACCGTATAAGTTTTGTTAAAAATAAACATGTATTCAAATAGAGTATTTATTTGGTCTTATAAACCGGTACGATTATAAACTAAATCGATTCTGACAATTTGACTTTCTAAACAACATGTTTCTTTTTGGAATAATATTTGTTTTACGTTATCATTTGCTCCGTTTCGCCGTAATGCACTATCTAAACAAATTTAGTTTTACGTTACATTATATATCCTATATCCTATGAATCGTAACATATATTACATTATATATCGTATTAACGATATCAATTTATATTTCCTATGAAGCTTAACGAGTTTACGGCGCCGTAGCGTAATGGTCCATGGTGGCCCAAATAAGTATTTAATTAATCTTATTGGATGTTATTAAATTTAGCCGCTATATAAAATTCACATATAACAATGTAACATGTCGTCATCCTAATAATCCTTTCTTTATTTGCATGTTCGTAAGTTTTATATTTTAAGTGACTTGATTATGCCAAAATTATTATTTGTTTTTTTTTTGTCTATTAAAGATCTATCATTCTTTTTTTAATTTCAAGTAAATTTAAAGCATTTCTATTAGTTTACAATTATTTCTTTTTAAATAAAACGTTAATTAGTTTAGTACCAGCTAGCTATATATTATTTTCCACTCAAAAATTGATTATAGAGCCGCTAATATCAAGCTACAGTAAACAAATTGGAGGCTATAACTATTGTTTTTGACAACAATTATGAACCTAATTACAACCTAACATTGATTTGTGCTTATTCTAGTTTTATACACGGTAAGTATCAATGCTAGACCATGGTAGCTTTTTCCCAATCTACAACTGATGGAAAAAGTATTTACTAAAATAGTGTTTTTAAAAAAAATATTTACCAAAGTAATGTTCTTGAAAAAAAAAAACTTTTTCTCTAACTTCTATATTTTTTTTGAATTACCAACGAATAAAAGCCCAGCTACCTAGGATAATCTAATAGCAAAAGGTGACTTCATACGTCCGCGACCGCAGACAGCGCTGGGTAGACCAAGCCCACCAGCTCCAGTTTTAGGAAAAAACCCATCACTCAAAGGCCCACTACGATAAAAACACAAATCTTCACTTCTACTCCAATGTAAATTAAGTTATAGGTTATTGGCCTCCTAAATTCATTGGATAAAACATAATTATTGTTTATCACTCATAATTTCAGTGGATAAATCTATAATTCAATAATGATCAGATAAAGGAAGTCATTGTTGTTTATAAAATATTATTTATAATTATTTAATTAAGGGTTAAGCCGTCAACACCTTTATTATTATCCATGTTTTTAACTGTTCATTCTTGTAATCTCAATTAAAATCTATGTTATTAATTACGTTCAGAATGTTTACATACAAACGAACACGAACATCCTTATTTTCTTGACCAACAAAAGCGAACAACAAAATTCGTCTTTTTATGTGTTTGTGTAATGAACGAACACAAACACGTCCTCCTTTAGGCTGCACGGTATGGCTGCGTCGTCCAGCCAGTCCTCCCTCGGTGCCGATCCAACCTCCATGCCGCCCCCCTCCGTCTTCATCCCGTCGCATCGTCTCCGTCGGAATTTCGACGTCCAGGACGGAGCAAAACAAGTGGGCCCCCTATTCTTTGTTTGTTTGTGAATAAGATTTGTACATTAGGCATGGATACTTGTACATAGTGGGATAGGGTAGGACCATCCTCCCATACCCTCTAGTTTAGTGGGATGGACCATCCTTGGGAGGACTATGACGTGGCGCCTACGTGGCGGATCATCCTCACTTGAAGAACCATCACTATACCCTCTAGCCTTATGTTTGTTCAGTTTGTTTATAGAAAACTATTTTTCTTTTGTTTAAAGGAGACGATTATATGATTTTCTCTTAGACAAGTGAGTAAAGATTTAGTTGATATACATTTTTTTGTATGCCTAGATAGGTACACTTTTGTTTTTCTTTGTAATCAATCGTTGTAAAATTACCAATCGTTGTAAAATTGGTAACGGTAACGAATAAAGTTTTTCAAATCTTAGTTTTATTTATTTCATAATACAGTATTAAAAAATTAGTTGAAATTTTCAAAAGGCTTTAAAGCTCGAATTCTATATGACAAAATTCAAATTTGAAAAATAAGAAAAAAGAAAAGAATTAGGTTGACAAGAGATGATGGTAATGGTAAATATAAAAATGATAAGTTGATAAAAGATAAAATTATAAGTTGTTAACGTTAATACTTAACTTGATAAAACATAAAATTATAAGTTGTTAACGTTAATACTTATACTAGTATTAAGCCCCTTTGTTGCAGCGTTTGTTGTAAAACTGTGTCAAGTAGTACCAATGCTATACCACTGTCAGCGAGATGTAGTGGGTTTAATTTTAGGTTATTAGACACTTGTCACTTTATAAATCCTTCTTACACTTCTTACAATTAGGAGCCTTTGTAGAATAACTTGACCCTAATATTAATATTAAAAGAAATTTATTAAATAATTATAAATGAAATTTATGAGGTTAAAGGAGATAATGTCATGTGTAATTATTTGGAGTCTTAGATCACATTAATAAAAAATAGGTTTTATTATTAATTTATTTAATTGGTTATTATTGAATTGTTTTATATCCAATAAAGTTAGGAGTGAGAAACAAAAGTTAATTTTCTAAAAATTATTTTAGTTACTTATATATTAAAAATAGAATTCAATGAATAGTAACATTACCAAGGGATTAGCAAATGGTATCGGGTATCAGTACCGGTATCAAATTTATCAAACTGGGTATATATCCGTTACCGATCGGTACCTACTTTTGACATTTTCAGTACCGTACCAGTACCGACCGTTACCTAACCGGACCGTACCGACCGTCAAATCCTGTAGCAACACAGCAATGCAAGTAATTGCACCGTTTAGATTACTTTTCATACACACGGTAAGTAAACTGTATTTCGTTTAAATGAGGTTTTATAGACACAACAACTTATTTTGCTTTTTTTTTTGTCTTTTTCTGTAATGAATGAATTGTAGCATGTAAAATTAACTTGGATATTTAGATTATTGATGAGCAAATCGTATCAAATCCTGTAATCAAACCGGTATCGTATCGGTACCAAATTTACTATACCTAATCATTTTCAGTACCAATTTGGTACCCACCTTTTGGCGTTCTCAGAATCGTTATTTTCGGTTCGACACCGGTCTAGCACCATACCTGTATTTACTGATTTTTACCTTCAAATACCATACCGTATCGTACCGAATATTTTCGTTGTCGGTACCTAATTTCGATGATTTTCCGGATCGGTACTTTCGATGTCGTTACCGGTACCGAGCTCATCTCTATTTTAACGTGTTAGCACCGTAATAACTGAACTGAAAACAACCGAATTTCCAACGTGTAGGACGTGTGCGTCCTATTATTATATATTAGATTATTTAAAATCGATTTTTAGGACGGAGTGACTATCGTTACTACGTCATTTTTATTTATGTTTTAATATTCGGTATCTGCTTGCCGTTGCCGACACCCGTTTTGCAGACATTGGGTCTCCGCCGCAACATGCATATAGAAAATCAACTAGTTGTAATGAATAACTAATAGAAATAGGTTTTATTATTAACTTATTTAATTGGTTATTATTGAATTGTTTTATATCCAATAAAGTTAGGAGTGAGAAACAAGTTAAATTTCTAAAAACATTATTTTAATAAATATTTTTTCAAAAAATCATTTTGTTAAATATTTTTTTTCACCAATACTATTTAAAAAAAAAAACTGGTTAAAAAAATCCTCAAGTTGCAACTTTGAATTCCAAATGTTTTGTTTTATTTTTTTTTTTTCCAAAATTATCGACTTAGTAAAAATCCTAATTTCGGGGTTTAATTAACTTTTCTAGCTAGCTAACATAATATATTGACATAATAATTACTAGGGATAATTTAATGTATTACTTGAAAACAGGCATACCAAAACCTAATATCATTAAAAAAAAAGAGTTAAATGTGTTTTAGTCTGGGTCATTTTGTCAGTTTAGCGCATAGGTTTGAAACGCTACCATTTTAGTCCAAATAATTTCAAACGTTGCCATTTTAATCCACTTCGTTAACTATATCCACTTTTTCTGTTAACTAGAAGTTCAATCATTTTATATGTAATTTTGTTAACTATTAGGGCAATTCGGCTATATAAAATGATTGAATTGCTATTCTGGTTAATATAAAAATGTATCGAGTTAACCCAGTGAACTAAAATGGCAATGTTTGAAACTATTTAGACTAAAATGACAACGTTTCAAACCTTTGGACTAAATTGGCAAAATGGCCCAAACCACAGGGACTATAAAGGCATTTAACTCTAAAAAAAATTAGAGTAAATTACAAGTTTTGTCCTTTATGTTTACATTCAATTGCAGGCGCTGTCCTTTTGGTCAAAAGTTTACAGGTGGTGTCCTTAACCTTTCAAAATCTTGCACGTTTTGTCCTTTAGGCCAAACCTGGCTAGAAATCTCAGTTAAAAACTGTCATGTGCAATGCACATGAGGATAAAATGGTAATTTTCCTCTCAACCCTTTCAAACTTAACACTAACTCCATCATCTTTCCCAAATTTCTAGGGTTTATGCCGTCTGCAACTCCAACCACCAATGTACAATATCCACTCCAATTTTTGCCATCACATAGTAGTGGTCACTGTAGGTGTGTGTATGTGTTGGTATACGATTGGACCTCCTCGATCTCAATCCATCCACAATAAATGCCAATCTCACACCTGTTTTCTCTTCCACCGATGCTAATCTCTCTCGATTCTTGCGTCATCGTTCGATGTGTTCATCTTTCGAGCTTCTAGAATCTCCGATTGCCGGATGTACGATGTCTTCCGGTAGGTATATGGTCCACTCGCCGTCTCCGTTCGCGCCTCACTCTCCTCATTTCGCCGGTTATCGTTCTGTAGCTATCACCGAACAGAAGAAGTATGATGACGATTTTTCAAGTTTTTCTGTTTTTACGTTCTTTTGATTACTCTAGGTTTTACTCGATCTCGATTTTGTAGGTTTATGTTTCGCTGATTATTGTGTTTTGTTGAGATTTGTGTTCGTTATCGTGATCCGAGTGTTAGGTTGATTAGATGCGGTTTATGGTTATGATTGATGCGGACGATTGAAGTGGCCATTGGTGGTTGGAGCTACAGGCGGCTTAAACCCTAGAAATTGGGGAATATGATAGAGTGGGTGTTGAGTTTTAAAGGGTTGAGAGGGAAATTACCATTTTACCCTCATGTGCATTGCACATGACTGTTTTTAACTGAGATTTCTAACAAGGTTTAGCCTAAATGACAAAACGTGCAAGATTTTGAAAGGTTAAAGACACCGCCTGTAAACTTTTAGCCAAAAGGACAACGCCTGCAATTTGATATAAACATAAAGGACAAAACTTGTAATTTACTCAAAAAATTAATATATTACTTTATAATAACATACATACCTTAACCTAATATCATTTTATTTAAAAGAAACACACTATTATTATTTTTTTAAGGGTTAATGGATTTAAACACCCTCAACTATTGCCACTTGGCCACTGTCATTCTCAACTTTGACTTTGGCTCCTACCACTCCCAACTTAACACTTGGGTTGCTGTGTCACCCCGTTGTTAAATAAACACTAACTGGGTTAGTTCTTTTTGTTGACGTGGCCATTTTGTTCAATGTGGCATGCTGACATGGCAAGTTAGTATGTGAGATAAAAAGTTTAAGCTTTATATTGAAACAACCATTAAACTATAGGGGCCTGTTTAACAAAATCTGTTACTTCACCACAAATACCTAAACCCAATGGTGATCCAGAGGTCTTTACCCATCACTCTTACCATCACCGACATTATTCTCAGGCTACCACGACCGATGTAATTCTAGTAAATTCTGAAACACGTTTTCCAGTTAAAACGTTATCTACACATTGCTGCCACCCCATCAGTTTGTCAAATGTGCCTTGAAACACCGGCCACAACCACAATGTTTTCCGGCTAAATTTGAAGCACCGCAACTATAACAACCCTAAAGTAAACCGACACCCTCGGAATATTTTCAGACAACCTAGTATATTTTAAAATATCCCAGTATGTCTTACAATACACCCCGTATGTGAAAACCAAGCCCAAAATATGATTTAACATTAAAAATAAAATAAAAACAAGAAAAATGAAGTTTACGCGGGGTGCGTAAGCCATCTCTTGAGCTTACGCGGGCCGCGACAGCTCTAGGGTCAGGTGAGCCCCGGTGTTGACACGTGTCAACAACGTGTTGAACCTAGTTCGTGACCCGGATCACCTACGACCTAACCCCCTACTACGCGGGCCGCGTAGCCTATTGCTACGTCTTACGCGGGCCGCGTAAGACCCAAAATTAGGCCCTATATAAGAAGGCATCGGGCCTTTAGTTTACGTCGCTCAAATTTCGACTTTCTCTCTTAATTTCTTAATAGTAGAAGCTATACTCGGGTATAATATCCCTTAAATAACGAGGTTCTGCTCCGTTGTAAGTATCATAACCCCTGGATACGTATTAGATACTCTGCCCGATTGATCTAGGGTTCCGTAACGGCTGTCTTGGTACTGCCCGACGTAGTCGTTGGAATGCCGTCTCGGGGAGGGTATTACTAATGTTAAAATGGGTTATTATACTAACATGTGTGCGTTTGTGTAATGTATAGATTATTCCCAGGAAATCCTTACTGAAAACCTAAGACAACAATGTGAGTAATCTCCTTTTTGCAAATTGTTTTTACAAAACCTCACACGATTTATTATATATTAAGCAGTTATTGAGTATTTGTAAGGATACAATTATCGTCGGTATGTTGGGGTTTTGTATACAAAATTTGTTACTGCCCTGCGAGGGGTAACATTTCCACAAGTCGGGTCTGACAGTACCGTGGGTGGTAATTGATATGACTTGGAAACAAATGTAATTGCGAGACCACCCTCAATACTGTACAATGGTTTTTATTTAAACTTGATTAAACTGGGATTCATTCACTAGTATTTCCCACTGACAAAATGTTTTTAAACACGTTTCAGGTAACAAAATGTGAAAGCCAAATAGAAGCCAGCTGGACAGCACTGAAGGCTTGGAAAAGTGGCAATAAAGTTACCTAAAAAGAAATAGATGTTTTTATTAAATAAAAATAGGATTTATTCCTATGAAAATGTGCATACTGAATACTTGGGTTTTATCCCATGTGTTTAATATTATGAAATTATGGTATTTTACTCTGATAAAATATTTCCTAACCACGATCCTGATGAAATTTCCGCTGCCAGAATTAGACAATACCAGATACCACCGAAACTGACCGCGGCCACTGATTCAGCCACAGAAGTGTTCTGCTGACACCAAAATTCAAATTGTTATGAAATAAATTACGGGAATACGTGCATAATTGTATTTTCTTGTTATGTGTTATTTGACTATTTGTTAGTTTACAGTATGAGCGACCAAGGACCATCTGACGCGTACCGTCAATTGTCTGGTTCGCCTAGAAGCGAAAGTGCCTCTTCTCAGCCTGCCCTCTTGGGGTACTCTGCTGACACGGAAGAAGGAATATTCGTATTTAAGGCTCAATCTGAAGAGCCATTTCCTTAGAAAAAGAGGGGATGGTTCAGTCGGGGAGCAAATGAGCGTAGAAAGCGTATGAAAAAGTTACAAGAACAGAGAGCACTAGCCGCAGCCAAAAGAGAAACCGATGCCTATGCCCAGGATATGCTTAATAGGGGTATAACCAACATCCACATCTTAGCAACCACTGCAGCTGACCCGAACTTGGAGCAAATGTTAGCACCCCAACCACAACCACCAATTCCTGACCAATCAATGGAGATAGAAAACCCTAAAAATCAAGTAGAAATGCATGATTTCAATTCGGAGGAAATACCTAGGGTACCTGCACCAAATCCCTTAGACCCAAATTACGACCCATGGTGGGATGACAATTGGGACTATGTGAAACGTTACCCGATACACGAACACATGCCCATGCAGAACCTAGGAGCCTACCAAGGGTTAGACCCTCTAGATCCCTATTAAGATAATGATGTATTCATTAGGGAGATTCTAGAAAATCCTTACCCATACTAGGCCCCTACACCTCTATACCAGGAACTCGCACCCCAGATTCCGAACCCAGTCCTAGAACCTGCACCCCCAATGAGTGTAGAAAACGTCCAAGAACTTAGGACATTTGGTGAGAAAATTTTAGAGAATAGTGAAAGGATGAGACAGGTGGGAGAGCGACTCGTCTGGAAGTACGACGAGCGCAATATGAATTTCTGGATGAATCCATATCCGTAGAAGTGATGGTAGAGATTGTAGAGAAATAATAATAATAATATAATATAATAAAATATGTGTGTATGTGTATGAAAAAAAAAACGACGGATGCCTACTACTAGTAGTGTAACTTTAAATTTCAGTCGGTATTGTAATTTTAATTTCAGTACTAGTTTGTAATAGATGCATATTATATGAATAGAGTAAAGTCGCAATGATCGACGCTTTTGACCAAAATGCGTGTCATGTGATTGACTATATTAAATATTATTTTGTGATATTAATGAGTGGTAAATGTTTAAAATTCAGATGGACAACGAAGTTGTAACGCTCCGCGTTTTCATAACTTTACATATGTAGAAACCATTGTGCATATTCCTATTTTCGGAAACTTTGTATCCTAGTATTCATCGTTCGTTAATTCAATTAACTAATCGTCAAAAAAAATCTTTATCTTTAATTCAATTCATTATAAATATGGTTTTTACCCATTGTTTAAGTTAATTAAATTAATTAATTTTGCTATTTAAAGGTTATCTTTATAATAATCTAGTTAGACTCGTTAGATTTTAAAGTTAGTAAACTAACCTAGTTAGTTTGTATTATAAAGTTAGTTTTCTTTTAATATATATATATATATATATATATTTATGTATGATAACTTAGTTAGTTAGTCAAACCACTTTTAAAATAAATTAGTTAGTCAAACCACGGGGACCATTTGTGCAAATTCACTAACTAGACCACCTTTATAAGAAAACTCTAAACCCTAATCCCCTTTCACTTATCTTCAGCCGCTCCCATCTCTTTCCCTCCCAACCTTTGTCGTCTGCAACTTATAAACAAAAAAAGACAAACACAAACTCCTCTGTGCATTCATCTCCTTCGAACACACACAGATATTCAAGCAGCTCTCTCTCCTCTTGATTTATAACCTGCAAATCCACACAAACTCTTAACCATCTCCGTTAACCTAGCTGACACCCCACCCCCTTGTCTGTTCGTCGCCGGCGAGACCACCATCAGTGGCGGCGGTGGCGGTAGATGGCGTCAGGTGAGTGACGGCTGATTGAGAGAGAGAACGAGTTAGAAAGGGGTTGTGATGTCGATAACGACTGGCGACGACAGTGTCGTCGCCTTAGGCGGTGGCGGCGACCAGCAATTTCGGCGGATGAGGTGGTTTCGGGTGGTCCGACGCGGTGGCCGACGGCGACGGTGGTGCAGGCAGCGGCAAGGTGATAATGTTATTCGACGGGTTTCGAGTCTTGTTCGGGTCTTGTTTCAGTCAACTTCAGATCCGGGTCAGTTCGGTTAGAATCTGTTCGGGTTTATTACGGTTCGGATTCGGGTCAAAGACGGTTCGATACGGTTCTAATCTAAGGTTCTGTTCGATGCTTTCAGGTCAATAAACTTGGTCAGCTCAGGTCAGTTTCGATTCGAGTTTCGTTTCAGTTTGTTTTGGTTAAGTTTCGTTTCAAGTCCGAATGTTTTAATTGTTCGGGTTAACTCGGTTCAGCAGGTTTGGACCTCATTTCTGTTCAGTCAAATCTGGTCAACATAAGTCAACGCAGTCAAGGTCGGTCAAAGCCAATGTTGTAGAAGGCGCTAGGCGCTAGTCGGGCGGTGTGGTACCGCCTAGGGATTAATCAGGATTAATCGGGATTAATCGGAATGGGATTTTTATATGTATTTTTCCAAAATTATATATATACCCAATAATATAAAAATAATACTTCATAATTCACATAAATACTTCAAGTTTCAGATAACATGGTTCGATTTTGACCGATTTTGACCAATTTTGACCGCCTAGGACCGCCTAGGAAGGATTTTGACCGATTTTGACCGATTAATATAGTCCGATTAATCCGATTTTTGACCGCCTAGGTACCGCCTTTGACCATGGCCGATTAATTGACCGACTAGCTCAAAATTAGACAGTAAGTGGCCGCCTAGCGCCTAGGAGCCGATTAATCGGCCGCCTAGGCCGATTTCTGTAACCATGGTCAAAGCTGGTCAATCGAAGTCTCGGAGCAGTCTAGCTACGGGTTCGGGCCAATGGGTTAAGAACGAGGCGTGATACTTTAGCAACGCAAATATTTCTATATTGTCGTTGTATTTTGTCGTCACGTAACCTTATCATATATAAACTGATTATAAAAAAATACATATAAATACTCGTTAATTTATTGATTGAATTTTGACAAAAACATTGGCGACTTGTATCGTCGGGATCGTCCAAAAACAGAGGAAACTCTGCCCGATTTTCGTAAAATTCCGTAAAATTAAACGCGTTAGTTTATAAAACGAAAACTATCAAATTCAACTAAATTTTTAAAAAATAGATATAAATGTATAATTATTTTTATCTTATTATTATTATTATTATTATTATTATTATTATTATTATTATTATTTTTAACATTTCAACAATACTTTTGAAATAATTAATTTAGAAATATTACTTAAACTATATAAAATATATACATATATTTTTATGTATATTTACATTTATATCAACTAGATACACTTCAAATCCCACTTTAAATTCCCCGTCAAAATCCCGTTTACTCATGCACCCTCATTTGCCCATATAGGATGACCTCGGTGTTCTATCCTCCTAAACTCGTCAACTCGTCATACTTGGATAATCGGAAGACTTAGCAAATTCTGTGAGTACACTCGACCCATTTACATTCTAAAGCACTTTTGGGTTGTAACATGTTACCATACAATAAATACACATACACACACTTAAACATATTTTGTGAACTCAATCCGATATACATGCTACTTGTTATGCTAGATAATATATGCTTTATGCCATTACTATGTTATACCCTCGCTTAACAATTATAGCGCTATAGGAGTAGCACACCACCCGACGGGGGTTTGTTAAGTCAATATATGATACGGTCTCATCACTTTTGTGGTGAGGGATGCTAAATACTAGTGGACCCTTTGGGTTTAGACGCAATGTTATGCATGCTAGTTACCTTGTATACAAATTGCCATGTGGATTCGAGTAAAATGCTTTATACTTATGCTATACTATTTAAACCTTGTGTACTCGCCTTTGCTTTTGCATTGAATTTTATTTTAACATGTTACAGGTTGATGATGATGATGCTATGAAATGAAGTAGCGTTGATGCCTAGATACACATATAGACGTTTAGGTTTAAATGTTGTATCAATTTTGATTATGTTGTTATGTATTCCTTTTGAACTTGTTGTTATTTGAATTCCTTGTATTATTGACAATTTAGTTTATGAAATGAAACCAGTTTATTAAATATTGACGCAAATAGTGTTATGAAGTCTCTAGCAATCTTCACACTTCGTCTCATCCCGATGGTTCCGCCATTGGTTGGGGTGTGACAGATTGGTATCAGAGCCATAAATATAGGGAACTAGGAAAAGTATGAATGCTTTAACCTAGTCTATAGTTTTAGAGCTTTATTCCGATGTTTTGCTTGAAACTACTACATGATACTTTATTTGCTTCTTATTCATGCTCTTTTAAAACATATATGTCACTTATGTGTAATATTTTTCATGTTATTCTTAGGTATTAATACTTGTTATTATATGTTAATACATGTTTCATTGTTCGATTCTTTATGTGTTATTCTTGACATATTTCTCTATGTGTTAATACTTGTTTTATTGTCTCGTTCTTTATGCACTATTCCTGATATGCTTTCTTATGTGTTTATACTTGTTTGTGTATTCCTTTAACATACGCCCTTTCTAAAGCATTTTACTTGATTTTTCTTAAACTCGAAAACACTCATTATACAAACGAGACGAGTTTACCAAAATAGGCGTGAAACCCACAATTCGGTAAACGACTCTCATTCCGCTTGATTCTATTTTTACATGAAATTCACCATTAAGTTAGGAGTGAAATCCACATCTTAATGGTAATTTTGAATTTCAAAATTTCAAATTCTCGTGGACCCTCGTCAACAAGTCGAAATTAAGTTTTTGACCCGATGAGTACCAACCACATTTAGAGTACGAAATCGTCAAGTTAGGGGTGAAACCCGCACCTTGTTGACTAGTCCCGCTCCTTAATTTTCAAAATCCCGCCAAGTCGAATTTCCGATTGATTTGGAACATGTAGTAACTAGAAGGTTGAATAACGTTAACCGAGATATCGGCGAGATTATTCCACCTATTAGGCCAAAGCATGTTTCTCAGATTCAAAAGAAATTTCAACCACTTTGGTTTAGTCAAAGTTCCGTTTTGGAACAATCCAAGTTTTAATCAAACCTATGCTTTACTATCATCGCTTTTATATGACATAATTCTCTCGTTTCAAATTCCAATTTATTTTCGAGATCATTTTTTTTCTCTCACACACACATCATACTAGATCTTTTCATACATTTATACATATGCATGATTTCAAAACGTCACTCAGTTTTATTTACATTCTTTGTAACACCAAAATGGAGACATATAATCGAGATAGGAGTGATTTCCTTACCTTGACGATTAACTCCACTCCTTCTTTTCTTAAAACGACCTCACCGACGAGTTAGGGGTGATTCCCTTACCTAGGTGATCTTTACCAAAATTTTCTTTCGAAAAGAGACTTCATCATACAACACAGTCCTATTTTACACCTAAATCGTTTATCATTCGTCAAAATCCTTACTTATGCGAATTTCAAAATTTATTAGTTTATCAAACGTATTCTTTATCTCATCTTCTATTTCACGTAAATCATATACATGAAAATTTTTAATCATGCCTTAAAACGTTTTATCACCCGAATTTCAAAATCTTGCGAAATGCTACCTATCAACTTAATCGGCCCCAATGGATCTCTTGCCCATGAACTTCATATTTAATCTAATTACTAAAACGCGCTCACATTATATTATTATACTAAAGACTTTCATTCTCAGTCGTAAATCAAACCAACTTCCTCATATATTGATAAGATCTTATAGATATTATCAAATCGTTTTACCACAAACTCTTTTTCAAAACCAACCAATCATTTTGTTAAATACTCTTTTCGATGAACACTAAGTTCATTGCTAAACTTCTTTTAAGAACCAACGTTTTCACAAGAACCTTCAAATTTTATATCTTATTGAAAGATCCTTTGAAATAATACGAACTTATTATTTACAATGAACTTTTATACACCGCTAAATACGTCATTCAAAGTTCTAAACACGTGGGCAGGAAGACTTCATGGGGACCGACAATCTTCAACCTACATAATTCTTCTTTTAAAACAAAAGTAGCATTTCCATTTCTTACAAAATCCATTCCTTACAAAATACGTTATGTATATCCAATAAGTACCTTATATTTTTCTTACATTTACAAACTAGAATCTACATTACTAGTCAAAGTCAATATATTTCGATTCGGTAAACTCAACGTTTCGCTTAAACAACTATACATGCATATCATCGTACATGTTTTTGTCACTATCTCACGACAACTCCACTTAAACCGTCCGTTTTACATACTCAACCTTTCGATCGTTTTCACATGTTTAAATTCGTTATATTTCAATTTAAACTATTCATGTAATCTTTATTATTTGTACCTACACTCATACTCATGACGATACATTTTATGTCTACACCAATACTAATACTACTCATACGTTTTATGTTTATACTCATACTTACGTGTATATTCATACTTAAACTTATATTTATGCTCATACTTTCATTAATACTCATGATTCATACATTCGTACCCGTACGTGAGCGTAATCCGAGGGATTTGCTTAAGTGGGTCCCATACATACTTAAGCATGGACTTGCTTATACACTATATTCTTATACGTACACATTCTATTTTTTTTTATAAATTATGTATACCCTGATTCATACACAACTAGTACAAGCTATACGGATCATGCGACGATCAAAATAATCGCGGGTGCACATGGGATTATAGTGATTGGATCATGAAAACCATAGAGTGTACTGCTGTGTATGGTAAGACACGGAACGTAACATGACACCGAATACAAAACGGACGTAAGGTGGTCAAAACATGGTGGATACGCCGCTGGTACTTCCTATATATAAGTGTTTTCACCATGTTACCAAATTTCGTAAAACGTGCCATGAAAAATTCAGTGTTTTGCAGACCTTTTGGACCTAATACAAACTTCAAACAACTCAAAAATGCATATTATATCCGATTATCCACGACGAGACCTCATTATTAACACGCTACTTTCATCTACCCGATACTTATGCTATTCTTATACTCATAATCGTTATTAGATCAATCGTTCACCCCTATATCTCAATTATTCTCTGTTGTCTCATCTCCAAGGCCCCAATTTTAAACAACCATCTTCTGTTTGCCAAAACCCTTTCAAGTCTTCCTTCTGAATAAATTTCAGGACGAAATTTCCTAAAGGAGGGGAGACTGTAACGTTCCGCGTTTTCATAACTTTACATATGTAGAAACCATTGTGCATATTCCTATTTTCGGAAACTTTGTATCCTAGTATTCATCGTTTCGTTAATTCAATTAACTAATCGTCAAAAAAAATCTTTATCTTTAATTCAATTCATTATAAATATGGTTTTTACCCATTGTTTAAATTAATTAAATTAATTAGTTTTGCTATTTAAAGGTTATCTTTATAATAATCTAGTTAGACTCATTAGATTTTAAAGTTAGTAAACTAACCTAGTTAGTTTGTATTATAAGGTTAGTTTTCTTTTAATATATATATATGAATATATATATATATATAGGGGATGGTTCAAATGAAAACCACTTTTATTGTGAAAACTCGAAAACTAACTAAAAAAAGCCTAAAAAACACACAAAAAAAAATTTTTTTTTTCAAACTTTTTTTTATAAAAATCGCTAGTTTTTATATATATAAAAAAAACTTTTTTTCAAAAAAAAAAAAAAAAAATTTGTGTAGTGCACATGTGTAATAATACACATGTGTAGTACACATACATATGTGCAGTATTACACATGTGCACTACACAAATTTTTTTTTTTTTTTGAAAATTTTTTTTTATATTAAAAAACCTGCGAAATTTTGATTGCAAAAAAAAAAAAATTAAAAAAAAAATTTTTTTGTATGTTTTTTTGGCTTTTTTTAATTAGTTTTCGAGTTTTCACAATAACTAGTGGTTTTCATTTGAACATTCCCCTATATATATATCTATACTATATATAATATACATATCCAAAGGACTTCTTAAGGTCATTGGAATTTTCTTAAAACACCCCTAAAGCATGATGTACAAGTCTTTTAAGCACCAGAAAACTTCACTTTCCACTTATACCCTTTCACACAAACCAAACACGCGGACACCATTTCGTGACTAGGGTTTCTAGATCTCATCCTCTGCTCTCACTCTCTCTCTCTCAATGGCGATTCGAGATCTAGGGTTTCTCCCAGATCGAATGATGTACAATGTTCTAATGCAAAAATGGATTTCGTGGCTTTTAAACACCCTTAAATCTTTTGGGCGGCCTTTTGAATTTCAAAAGCCCTAAACATTTTCAGATCTGAACAAAAACCAACCACGAATACACTTTCAGATCTCACATCTCCTCCTTGGTTTCTGCGACACTCTATCTTTGTCCCTTCTCTGGTTCTAGAGATGACGATCGTCGTGTCAAGGAAGAGGTATGCGACGAAGCTGCGGTGGTGGAACCTCTGAAGATGGACAGTGATGGCGGCGGTTAGGGTTCGAGCCGTGAAACCAACTTTTTGAGGTTTAATGTTTGATGTTCATGATTAGGCAACAACATTGGTTCATGCATATTTTCTTAATTTCATTAAACTTTCAAACCCTAATTTTGTTCTATTTTATTCTGCCCAGATTTGCTCTTTGCTTTGGAGATTCTGTTCAAGGAGATAGTAAGCGTTCAATTTCATAGTCCTTTTTTATGATTTATTTCATTTTGTTTTTTTAGATCATGAACACTTTCAGATCTTGAACAAAACAACCCAGATAAAAACCCACCACACCATTTTTTAGTTTTTTTTCCATGGGGTGAAGAACAAAAAAAAACTGCATTCTCTGTATGGTGCTTTGATTGAGTGGTTTTTAAGAACCCACATACTTATTATTTGTGTACAAAGGGCCACACAGGGATTTCAGTGTTATCATGTTCGTTTTACTAAACTCATATACGTGGTCTATAATTTTGGGTAAAACAAACCAGAAGATAACAAACTCACTTTGGATGTGGTGGTCCATAAGAGTTTTTTGTTTTGGAGAAGCCATACATACTTATATTGTAAACATAGATACGAGCAACCTTAAATATAACTGGATAATTCATAATTCAACAAGTGCAGAATACTTAAAAAATAGATAAGAAGATTGGAGCTGCAACTGCACATGAAGTTCGAGCCACGGTAACCGATCCTTTTTCATAGATTCGATAAAAATGATTAGTTGTATGGTTTAAGTTTTGAATATAAATGTATTGTTTACAGATTGGGGTGATGGTGATGGTTCATGGTAACGATACAGGGTTGATTTCAGACTTCTCAAGTTGTCTACAGGTTCATATCCCGTCTGGTGCGAGATCCCTTTGTTTGGTTTAAAAATTGTAGATCATTCTTTGTCGGAGCTTTAGAATTTATATCCGGTGCCGACATAAAAACCGCCATCGAGGTCGCAGGGAGCCAATGGCTCGGCTCAGACTATTCGGTTCCGTGGAAGTGGCGAACCGAACGGTTGAGAAAATCAAGTCAAGTCTGGTCAACCTGGTCGTGTACACTTACTCAGTTGTCGTCCGAATGAACAAAGCGGTCAGTCTCTGTCAGACAAATATATTAGTAATTAAATGCTGAAACTTTTGCTTGCTACTAATCGAATGCAGAACACAAATACGAGATTGTGAGGAAACTACAAGAGCGAAAGCATATATGCAGAATGACAGGGGATGGTCAAAATGACCCAGGTTGACCTGTTTGACTCCTTTAAATAAAAGATTCCCCAAATCGACCCATGCATATGTAAATGGGTCAAAACATGTGTACCGTTGAGTTGTAATTAACGATATAACTTATTGTTCATTTTTAGTAGAAATTTGGTGTGAAATCGATCAGAGACGAAGAATTTGAGCTTATATCAGCTCTTTATCTCCAAGTCAGCATCATCAGCCAGGCACTCATTTTCGTTACAAGATCACGAAGCTGGTTGTTTGTTGAACGCCCTGGGCTTTTACTCCTCACCGCCTTTTTTATAGTTCAGCTGGTGAGTTTATTTATATTTATATAACAACATTTATAACGAAAGTAAAGTCTCTTCTGTTTGTTGTGGTACATTTGTTTCTTGTCAACTTACATGAGTTTGATGGAAACCGACTTTGAAACCAAAAAACCGAAACTTTATGAAGCTTTCGAGATTCGAGACATCAATTTTGTTTTTTGTAGTGTAAAAAGATGACCCGTTCATAGGCAAATTTGCTGTTTTCGTCATTTTTTGTAGATATCAGTCAATTTGTTCGTATTTGCTTCATCACTTCTTTTATATTTTTTGTGTTTGTAGATGTCAGTCAATTTGTTCGTATTTGCTCACGGCTTTTGCGCTTCGCTTTTTAAAAATCGGTTTTAGACCTCATCGCTTTTGTGCGCTTCCTGCTTTTTTAAACCAAGGTGTTTATTCACATGTTGACGGGTTTCTTGTTGAACTTTTCATGTACATAAGTTCCCTGTTACAATTGCGTCTGGCTTTCCATTTAATTTTTTCAATAATTTTTGGCCCGCCCACGGAGCGAAGCGCGGGTGTCACTAGGTGTTTAGTTCCTCAAATATTTGTGACAAGAACTGATCTATCTTTTTCTTACTCTCTTCTATGTTTATTTCTTAAACTTTGACAGATAGAAACACATATTGATACCCGATACAACAGATCCGCTTGGTCATTGGCACTGATGCCAGCTCAGTTTCACAACAGATTGAAGTACTCCAAGGTATTTAGTTCATGCATTTGGCAAAATACTGTGACTAGGCTATAAGTTAGGGGTGTTCAATGCCCAGTTAGGACAGTTTTGATGAAAATTCTTGGTCGGGCCGCTAACTATGGTTTTAAAAAATGACAAACGAAACCGACTGGTTTGAAGTTTTTGTGGTTTGGCAGTTTTGAACCAATTATTATATTTAATTTTATACATAATTGAAGTCCTGGCCAATTGGGTAACTATTAATTATTACTAATGATGCTCATATTTTGAACCTTTGGCTTCACGTGTGATGGGCTCAACATTTTAGTGATGCTGCTAGCTTAGGCTTCAAGTTTAGGAAAAGAATGATATTTATATTGATTTTTATGCCAAATGAAGCTTATATCTGGAGTGAAAGTTAATATGAAATAAATTGGTTAACATACCATCCTAATTCGAAAAGGCGAGCTATAAAAACTTCATTGATCTCCAAGATAAGCTCCACTAGAATATGTGGGATTTTCCACCATCCAAGATAAGCTTCATCAGCTATTAGAGCTTTATCTTATCTTCTTTTGTTAGTTTATGCAGGCTTTGCCACCAAATTAGGTGGTGGATTTGGTCAGAAGGTCATTACCCCTTGCTCATCATCAGATGATGACCCAAATTAGGTGGTGGATTTGGTCAGAAGGGCATTACCACTTGCTCACCAGATGATGACCCAAAGAGGGAGGGCATTACCACTTGCTCAGATTCTGTTGTTAAAAGAACTAACTTAAGAAAATTGACTTTTCGGTTGATATATTTTGGGGTTACTTATAGTATATGCAATAAGTAAATTGGGTTATAAAATGTCAATTTTTATGTTTACACAGTGTATTTAGAGCTTACTTAAACATATTTTGTAACTTTACTTAAACTTATTTTGCAACTTTTCGTACTTTTAGACATCGCCTAGGTCTTGAGTTGAAAGGGACACCACTTGCTTATATGTATATACTTGCTCTATTTTGTTGGCTAGATTTTCATGGCTTAGCAAAAAAGGGACCCCACTATTTTGTTTTGGTTCTTCAATACACGACTGTCGCAAGTAAACACTTAGCATAAGAAAATTTAATTTTAGAATTTTGTTGTATATACCTTTGAATGTTAAATATAGTTCAGAAATTATAGGCGGATTGGTTTGATTAGTTTTGAGCTTATGGTTGTGTTTTTGTTGGCTTGGCGCAATTCGGTTTGTTTACATTTTTTAAAACTCTTTAAATCTCATGACCGGTTTTGAAGTACCTTAACCGAAAATTTAAATTTTAGTTATGACCCAACTGAACTGAACCTTCTCATGCACACCCTTAGAATTACGAACAAGTGTTGTGTTTTTTCCTTTGCATTGCGAATTTGGTTTTGGTTATGGCTCAAAACCGAACCGCCCTGTACATAGCCCTAAACTTACCAACCTAAGTGATATGTTTCCCGCCGCATCGCGCGGGTAAACGACTAGTATATATATATATATATATGTATGATAACTTAGTTAGTTAGTTAAACCACTTTTAAAATAAATTAGTTAGTCAAACCACGGGGACCGTTTGTGCAAATTCACTAACTAGACCACCTTTATAAGAAAACTCTAAACCCTAATCCCCTTTCACTTATCTTCAGCTGCTCCCATCTCTTTCCCTCCCAACCTTGGTTGTCTGCTCTTATAAACAAAAAAATACACACACAAACTCCTCTGTGCATTCATCTCCTTCGAACACACACAGATATTCAAGCAGCTCTCTCTCTCTCTCCTCTCGATTTATAACATGCAAATCCACACAAACTCTTAACCATCTCCGTTAACCTAGCTGACACCCCACCCCCTTGTCTGTTCGTCGCCGGTGAGACCACCATCAGTGGCGGCGGTGGCGGTAGATGGCGTTAGGTGAGTGACGGCTGATTGAGAGAGAGAACGAGTTAGAAAGGGGCTGTGATGTCGATAACGACTGGCGACGACAGTGGCGTCGCCTCAGGCGGCGACGACGACCAACAATTTCGGCGGATGAGGTGGTTTCGGGTGGTCCGACGCGGTGGCCGACGGCGACAGTGGTGTAGGCAACGGCAAGGTGATAATGTTATTCGGCGAGTTTTGAGTCTTGTTCGGGTCTTGTTTCAGTCGACTTCAGATCCGGGTCAGTTCGGTCAGAATCTGTTCGAGTTTATTACGCTTCGGATTCGGGTCAAATACGGTTCGATACGGTTCTAATCTAGGGTTCTGTTCGCTGCTTTCAGGGCAATAAACCGGGTCAGCTCAAGTCAGTTTCGATTCGAGTTTCGTTTCAGTTTGTTTTGGTTAAGTTTCGTTTCAAGTCCGAATGTTTTAATTGTTCGGGTTAACTCGGTTCAGCAGGTTCGGACCTCGTTTCGGTTCAGTCAAATCTGGTCAACATAAGTCAACGCAGTCAAGGTCGGTCAAAGCTGGTCAATCGAGGTCTCGGAGCAGTCTGGCTACGGGTTCGGGCCAATGGGTTAAGAACGAGGCGTGATACTTTAGCAACGCAAATATTTCTATACTGTCGTTGTATTTTGTCGTCACGTAACCTTATTATATATAAACTGATTATAAAAAAATACATATAAATACTCGTTGTTAATTTATTGATTGAATTTTGACAAAAACATTGGCGACTTGTATCGTCGGGATCGTTAAAAAAAGCGGAAACTTTGCCCGATTTTCGTAAAATTCCGTAAAATTAAACGCGTTAGTTTATAAAACGAAAACTGTCAAATTCGACTAAATTTTTATAAAATAGATATAAATGTATAACTATTTTTATCTTATTATTATTATTATTATTATTATTATTATTATTGTTTTTAACATTTCAACAATAATTTTGAAATAATTAATTTAGAAATATTACTTAAACTATATAAAATATGTACATATATTTTTTATGTATATTTACATTTATATCAACTAGATACACTTCAAATCCCACTTTAAATCCCCCGTCAAAATCCCGTTTACTCATGCACCCTTGTTTGCCCATATAGGATGACCTCAGTGTTCCATCCTCCTAAACTCGTCAACTCGTCGTACTTGGATAATCGGAAGACTTAGCAAATTCTGTGAGTACACTCGACCCATTTACATTCTAAACCACTTTTGGGTTGTAACATGTTACCATACAATAAATACACATACACACACTTAAACATATTTTGTGAACTCAATCCGATATACATGCTACTTGTTATGCTAGATAATACATGCTTTATGCCATTACTATGTTATACCCTCGCTTAACAATTATTGCGCTATAGGAGTAGCACACCACCCGACGGGGGTTTGTTACGTCAATATACGATACGATCTCGTCACTTTTGTGGCGAGGGATGCTAAATACTAGTGGACACTTTGGGTTTAGACGTAATGTTATGCATGCTAGTTACCTTGTATACAAATTGCCATGTGGATTCGAGTAAAATGCTTTATACTTATGCTATACTATTTAAACCTTGTGTACTCGCCTTTGCTTTTGCATTGAATTTTATTTTAACATGTTACAGGTTGATGATGATGCTATGAAATGAAGTAGCATTGATGCCTAGATACACATATAGACGTTTAGGTTTAAATATTGTATCAATTTTGATTATGTTGTTATGTATTCCTTTTGAACTTGTTGTTATTTGAATTCCTTGTATTGTTGACAATTTAGTTTATGAAATGAAATCGGTTTATTAAATATTGACGCAAATAGTGTTATGAAGTCTCTAGCAATCTTCATACTTCGTCTCATCCCGATGTTTCCGCCATTGGTTGGGCTGTGACAGATTGGTATCAGAGCCATAACTATAGGGAATTAGGAAAAATAGGAATGCTTTAACCTAGTCTATAGTTTTAGAGCTTTATTCCTATGTTTTGCTTGAAACTACTACATGATACTTTATTTGCTTCTTATTCATGCTCATTTAAAACATATATGTAACTTATGTGTAATATTTGACATGTTATTCTTAGGTATTAATACTTGTTACTATGTGTTAATACATGTTTCATTGTTCGATTCTTTATGTGTTATTCTTGACATATTTCTCTATGTGTTAATACTTGTTTTATTGTCTCGTTCTTTATGCACTATTCCTGATATGCTTTCTTATGTGTTTATACTTGTTTGTGTATTCCTTTAACATACGCCCTTTGTAAAGCATTTTACTCGATTTTTCTTAAACTCGAAAACACTCATATTATACAAACGAGACAAGTTTACCAAAATAGGCGTGAAACCCACAATTCGGTAAACGACTCTCATTCCGCTTGATTCTATTTTTACATGAAATTCACCATTAAGTTAGGAGTGAAATCCACATCTTAATGGTAATTTTGAATTTCAAAATTTCAAATTCTCGTGGACCCTCGTCAACAAGTCGAAATTAAGTTTTTGACCCGACGAGTACCAACCACATTTAGGGTACGAAATTGTCAAGTTAGGGGTGAAACCCGCACCTTGTCGACTAGTCCCGCTCCTTGATTTTCAAAATCCCGCCAAGTCTCGAATTTCCGATTGATTTGGAACATGTAATAACTAGAAGGGTGAATAACGTTAACCGAGATATCGGCGAGATTATTCAACCTATTAGGCCAAAACATGTTTCTCAAATTCAAAAGAAATTTCAACCACTTTGGTTTAGTCAAAGTTCCGTTTTGGAACAATCCAAGTTTTAATAAAACCTATGCTTTACTATCGTCGCTTTTATATGACACAATTCTCTCGTTTCAAATTCCAATTTATTTTCGAGATCATTTTTTTTCTCTCTCACACACACATCATACTAGATCTTTTCATACATTTATACATATGCATAATTTCAAAACGTCACTTAGTTTTGTTTACATTCTTTGTAACACCAAAATGGAGACATATAATCGAGATAGGAGTGATTTCCTTACCTTGACGATTAACTCCACTCCTTCTTTTCTTAAAATGACCTCACCGACGAGTTAGGGGTGGTTCCCTTACCTAGGTGATCGTTACCAAAATTTTCTTTCGAAAAGAGACTTCATCATACAACACAGTTCTATTTTACACCTAAATCGTTTATCATTCGTCAAAATCCTTACTTATGCGAATTTCAAAATTTATTAGTTTATCAAACGTTTTCTTTATCTCATCTTCTATTTCACGTAAATCATATACATTTAAATTTTTAATCATGCCTTAAAACATTTTATCACCCGAACCTTCAAATTTCAAATTTTATATCTTATTGCAAGATCCTTTGAAATAATATGAACTTATTATTTACAATGAACTTTTATACACCACTAAATACGTCATTCAAAGTTCAAAACACGTGGGCAGAAAGACTTCATGGGAACCGACAATCTTCAACCTACATAAATCTTCTTTTAAAACAAAAGTAGCATTTCCATTCCTTACAAAATACGTTATGTATAACCAATAAGTACCTTATATTTTTCTTACATTTACAAACTAGAATCTACATTACTAGTCAAACTCAATATATTTCGATTCGATAAACTCAACGTTTCGCTTAAACAACTATACATGCATATCATCGTACATGTTTTTGTCACTATCTCACGACAACTCCACTTAAACCGTCCGTTTTACATACTCAACCTTTCGATCATTTTCACATGTTTAAATTCGTTATGTTTCAATTTAAACTATTCACGCAATCTTTATTATTTGTACCTACACTCATGCTCATAACGATACATTTTATGTCTATACCAATACTAATACTACTCATACGTTTTATGTTTATACTCATACTTACGTGTATATTCATACTTAAACTTATATTTATGCTCATACTTTCATTAATACTCATGATTCATACATTCGTACCCGTACGTGAGCGTAATCCGAGGGATTTGCTTACGTTGGTCCCATACATACTTAAGCATGGACTTGCTTACGCACTATATTTTTATACGTACACATTCTATTTTTTTTTATAAATTATGTATACCCTGATTCATACACAACTAGTACAAGCTATGCGGATCATGCGACGATCAAAATAATCGCGGGTGCACACGGGATTATAGTGATTGGCTCATGAAAACCATAGGGTGTACTGCTGTGTATGGTAAGACATGGAACGTAACATGACACCGAATACGAAACGGACGTAAGGTGGTCAAAACATGGTGGATACGCCGCTGGTACTTCCTATATATAAGTGTTTTCACCATGTTACCAAATTTCGTAAAACGTGCCATGAAAAATTCGGTGTTTTGCAGACCTTTTGGACCTAATACAAACTTCAAACAACTCACAAACGCATATTATATCCGATTATCCACGACGAGACCTCATTATTAACATGCTACTTTCATCTACCCGATACTTATGCTATTCTTATACTCATAATCATTATTAGATCAATCGTTCACCCCTATACCTCAATTATTCTATGTTGTCTCAACTCCAAGGCCCCAATTTTAAACAACCATCTTCTGTTTGCCAAAACCCTTTCAAGTCTTCTTTCTGAATAAATTTCAGGACGAAATTTCCTAAAGGTGGGGAGACTGTAACGTTCCGCGTTTTCATAACTTTACATATGTAGAAACCATTGTGCATACTCCTATTTTCGGAAACTTTGTATCCTAGTATTCATCGTTTCGTTAATTCAATTAACTAATCGTCGAAAAAAAGGATGACCGGGGTAGATAGTAAGGGTTGTACTACCACATTCTTTGAATATGCTAGAATAGTACCAACCCTTGCATCACCTGAATCGGTATTGATCTTCCGTTATATCTGGGGATTAATTGGAGAGATTAGGCATGTAGCCAAGGCAGCTAGACCTCAAACCATCGAAGAAGCGGTAGAACTAGCAAATACCTTGACAGATGAATTAATCCGTACTAGAGAAGAAGACCAGAGGAGAAACCTAGCTCAAAGGCTTACGCAAGAATTCCGTTCTGGGAATTCCAACCGTAGGAATATAGGTTCTACCTCTGCACCATACTGCAAGGCCTGCAAGAAGAAGCATTCGGGAAAATGCTTCACTCACTGCAATTTCTGCAAGATGCCAGGACATAAGGAAGAAGATTGCAGGAGGAAATCCAGTAATGGACTGTGCTTCAACTGTGGAGAAAAAAGTCACATCAAGCCAAACTGTCCGAAATTGGCTACAGCTGCGAACAACAAGAACCCTAAAAATGCTAGAGCATTTGTTTTGACGGCAGATGAAGCCAAAATGATTCCAGACGTGATAGCTGGTACGTTTTTAGTTAATGATGTATTTGCTAAAGTATTATTTGACTCTGGTGCAAACCAAAGTTTTATTAATACTTCATTTTGCAAACTTCTCAATCAACCATTAACTAAACTCTCATAAGAATGTCTAGTAGAGACAACAAATGGAGAAACGGTTAGGATTTCTGAAATCTTGCAGGGAGCAAGAATAGTTTTTTTTAAATCAAAAGTTTATTGCAAACCTTTACCCAATGAATCTGGCAGGATTTGATATTGTATTAGGAATGGATTGGTTAATAGCCAATAAACCCAGTATTTTGTGTGATCAAAAGTCAATCCAAGTAAATTCACCAAGGGGTGAAAAGATCACAATTAAAGGAGATCAACCAGCTAGATCCACTAAATTCATCTCTGTGATGAAAACTGCAAGTTATATAAGAAAAGGATCTATAGTATATTTGATTTCTATAATCACTAACACTAAAGGAAAAGAACTACAAGACATTCCAGTAGTGTCCCAGTTTTCAGATGTCTTTCCAGAAGAATTGCCAGGACTACCACCAGACAGAGAAGTCGAATTCAGAATCCACCTGCTACCAGGGACATCACCAATTGCCAAAGCACCTTACCGTTTGGCACCCGCCGAAATGCATGAACTGAAGAAACAGTTAGACGAATTATTGGAGAAGGGATTCATACAGCCAAGCTCATCGCCATGGGGAGCACCAATTTTATTCGTTAAAAAGAAAGACGGATCAATGCGTATGTGCATTGACTACCGTGAATTAAACAAAGTCACGATTAAGAATCGGTATCCATTACCAAGAATCGATGACCTGTTCGATCAATTGCAAGGAGCTCTATTTTTCTCTAAATCGATCTAAAGTCAGGATATCATCAACTAAAGGTACAGGAAGAGGACATTCCTAAAACCGCATTCAGAATAAGATATGGCCATTATGAATTTACTGTCATGCCATTTGGTTTAACCAATGCCCCAGCCGTATTTATGGACATGATGAACCGAATATGTAAGCCATATTTGGATAAATTCATAATTGTTTTTATTGATGACATTCTCATCTATTCTAAAAGTCAGGAGGATCATGCAAAGCATTTGCATGTACTTTTAAGTTTATTAAGGAAGGAAAAACTTTATGCTAAATTTTCAAAGTGCGAGTTTTGGTTAGAACAGGTAGAGTTTCTTGGACACTTAGTCAACCATGAAGGAATTCATGTAGATCCAACTAAGATCGAGGCGATTACCAAATGGAAAACCCCTGAGTCACCAACCGAGGTTAGAAGTTTCTTAGGATTGGCCGGTTATTATAGAAGATTTATTCAAGATTTTTCTAGAATAGCCATTCCCTTAACTAAGTTAACCTGTAAATCGATTAAGTTTGAATGAGGACCAAAACAAGAAGAAGCATTTAGAATTCTTAAGCAAAGACTAACCCATGCACCCATACTAGCGTTACCAGAAGGAACTAAAAGATTTTGTAGTATATTGTGACGCTTCTAAGTTAGGTTATGGATGTGTATTAATGCAACGTCAAAAGGTTATAGCTTACGCATCTAGACAACTTAAGAATCATGAAGAGAATTATTCAACCCATGATTTGGAATTAGGAGCTATAATTTTTGCCCTTAAGATTTGGAGACATTACCTTTATGGTAGTAAGTTTACCATATTCACAGATCGTAAAAGTTTAAGGTATGTTTTCGGGCAAAGAGAGTTAAATATGAGACAGAGACGCTGGATGGAGATTCTTAGTGATTATGATTTTAATATCCAGTATCATGCAGGAAAGGCAAATGTAGTGGCTGATGCTTTAAGCCGAAAGTATCATGAAAAGCCAAAAAGGGTACGTTCTCTTAAATTAAATCTACAAGTAGATTTAAATGATCAAATTAGAAAAACACAAGAATCAGTAATCAAGGATGATACTGAAAAATTAAAAGGAATGATTAAAGAATTAAAACAAGGAACAGATGGAATTTGGAGGTTTCATAAAAAGAGAATGTGGATACCTAAATTAGGGAACTTACGTCATCATATATTAGAAGAATCCCAGAAGTCCAAATATACGATGCATCCAGGAAGTGATAAGATGTATCAAGATTTAAGAAAAAATTTTTGGTGGATAGGAATGAAAAAGGATATAGCAGCCTATGTTTCTAAATGTTTGACCTGTTCACAAGTTAAAGCTGAACACCAAAAACCCTCAGGATTGCTGCAACAGTTAGAAATGCCAGTGTGGAAATGGGAATTGATAACAATGGATTTTGTAACCAAACTACCCAAAACAAGAAAAGTTAATGATACAATCTGGGTGATTGTAGATAGGCTAACCAAGTCAGCTCATTTCCTACCAATGAAAGAAACTTTCAGTATGAAACAGTTAGCTAAATTATACGTAAATGAAATAGTTTCATTACATGGAATACCTTTATCAATTGTTTCTGACAGAGATAGCCGTTTTACCTCTCATTTTTGGGCAAGTTTCCAAAAGTCAATGGGAACCAAACTAAATCTAAGCACAACCTATCATCCTCAAACAGACGGACAAAGCGAAAGGACAATTCAGACAATGGAAGACATGCTTAGAGCTTGTGTAATTGATTTCGGTGGTAATTGGGACGATCACTTACCTTTAATAGAATTTTCTTATAATAACAGTTATCACACAAGTATCAATGCTGCACCATTCGAAGCACTTTATGGACAAAAGTGCCGAACCCCAGTCTGTTGGGTAGAAATTGGGGAAAAGCAACTATCTGGACCTAAGATAGTGCAAGAAACAACTGACGAGATCATTCAAGTCAAGGATCGACTGAAAGCAGCACGTATCGACAGAAGAGCTATGCTGATAACTGACGCAAACCATTGGAATTTCAAGTAGGAGATAAAGTATTGTTAAAAGTCTCCCTTTAGAAAGGAGTGGTAAGATTCATCAAACGGGTAAAGCTAAGTCCCAGGTATGTTGGACCTTTTGAGATTATCAGGAGAATAGGACCTATAGCCTATCAGCTACAACTGCCAGAGGAAATGGCAGGAATACATAATGTATTTCATGTATCTAATCTCAAGAAATGCCTAGCTGATGAATCACTCGTAGTACCTCTAAAGGATATAGAGGTAAATGAACAACTTAAGTTTGTAGAGCAGCCTCTACAGATTGAAGACAAGAAAGTCAAGAACCTCAAGCATAAAAGATTAGTTCTGGTCGAAGTAAAGTGGGACTCCAAAAGAGGACCAGAATACACATAGGAGCTTGAATCAGAAATGCAAAGGAAATATCCACACTTGTTCCAGTAGATCTCGAGGACGAGCTCTAAACCAAGGTGGGGAGGATATAACAACCCTAAAGTAAACCGACACCCTCGGAATATTTTTAGACACCCTAATATATTTTAAAATACCCCAATATGTCTTAAAATACACCCCGTATGTGAAAACCAAGCCCAAAATATGATTTAACATTAAAAGTAAAATAAAACCAAGAAAAATGAAGTTTACGCGGGGCGCGTAAGCCATCTCTTGAGCTTACGCGGGTCGCGACAGCTCTAGGGTCAGGCAAGCCCTGGTGTTGACAGGTGTCAACAACGTGTTGAACCTAGTTCATGACCTGGATCACCTACGGCCTAACCCCCTACTACGCGGGCCGCGTAGCCTATTGCTACGTCTTACGCGGGCCGCGTAAGACCCAAAATCAGGCCCTATATAAGAAGGCATCGGGCCTTCAGTTTACGTTGCTCAAATTTCGACTTTCTCTCTCAGTTTCTTAATAGTAGAAGCTATACTCGGGTATAATATCCCCCTAAATAACGAGGTTCTGCTCCGTTGTAAGTATCATATGTCACACCCCAACCGACAGCGGAAACATCGGGGCGTGGCACTAAGCGAAACAAATTGTCCAGAAGTTTCCATAACAACTATATTTACCAGATATTTAAAGCAACATGTCCCATACCACGTTATAAATGATAATACAATTATTACAGAAAAGATCTAGCTAAATTGTTCTGTTCCGACAACTCAGATTCTTATTACAGACAATTGTTTATTATTGACCTAGGTCTTTCCTAGCCTCGATTTCACAGCACAAAAAGCAATTAAGCATCCTAACCACCTGTCACATACGTTAAAGTAAAAGTCAATACACATAGTGTAAAGGTGAGCATACAAGTTTGATAATAGCATATAGAGTTCGAAAGCGTTACGTATAACCAGCACGTACATAGAGTGAAATGAGGCATGTTAGTTATCGACATGAACCCATCGATACCAATGACTGCGGGTTGACTGCCCAAGGCAGTTCGCGATACATAATCACCACTGTGAGCCATGTAGGTAATTGTCCTTAACAACCCCTGAGTGAACAGGTGCTGAGTCCAAACTAATAGTACTATCATTGCTAAGGCAGATAGACAACATTCCATGTGTAAACATAACAAACAAGCATTCATTAACTCACGTATACATGCGATAGCGGTTAGCGTTAAAAGTATTGCGTAGTGTGTTTGATGTGATTTTGTATAAGTAACGTATGTAACACCCAAAAGTGCGTAAAGCAAAAAGGGATCGAGAATACTCATAGCGGTTGATGGATTGAAGGGAGCGCTAGAGAGTAGGGTTAGCCTGAACAGATTGAATACCATAACGATGAGCGACGCGTAAAAAGATGCAAGTACAAGTGAGTGGGACAGCAGTTCGATCTGATGGTAATCCGATCGGACAGCCAGTCGTGCGAGTGGTAGTCCGTTCGGACGGTCGTCCGGTCGGATGGCATTGTTTCTTCATTTGGGAAAGATGTGTTTGTGTATGATGGCTTGACTTTTGAAGTTTTCGTTGTAGCATTTAGAAAACATAGGAGTATCTCTACCTTTCAGGTCGGTCGATCGGACGGTCGTTCGATCGGACGACAACCCGATTGGTTGGATACTTTAGCGAGAACAAGTACACAGCAGGTTGTCACTCGATCGGACCATGGTTCAATCGGGTGGCATCCCTAGTGCATTGAGTATGTTGAAAATTGTTTAAGTGTTTGAAGTTTCGAAACACCACAGAGTCGGATGGTCGGTCGATCGAGTGGTAACTCGATCGGGAGGCAATCCGTTCGGTGTCCCCAAAACTCTTGAGGATTGATTTTAAAATTAAGGTGGGACCAAGGTGCAAGTCGTTCGGTTTGGCCAGTCGTTCGGATTGGCTGTTCAATCGGACAGCAGTCCGGTCGGACGGCACTCCGTCCTGGTCGATCTGTTCATCCCCCACTTGGTTGTTTTGATCGTTTGTCATTTTATCAAGATGTGTTGATATCGTGCTAACCAACAGAACCCCATCCGAAGCTCTAGTGACCCGATTGAACAGGAACCACCCAAGTTCAGTCAGTCCACCGGTCCAAGGCGATTGTTCTTGGTTAACCCGGAATCGATAATCTCGTGGATAGAATACGGATCTTGAGCCAACGCAACCATGAGAATGAGTAGTAAGTCGGCACAAGCTCCGATTCTATTAGTTTTGAGTGCATTGAGTGTAAAGGAGTTGAAAGAAAGTTGGATAACCATCTTTCAATCCTTTTTCTTATGAATATGTTTAGATCTATGAAAGATCTTTGTTTGTTTATGTGGAAATCGGTTAGATCTAAGTTGTTCTTGGTGGGTTGAGGCCAAAACATGAAGTTCTTCAAGAACACATGATGACGTCATCCTAGAACACCTTGAATCTTGATGATTTCACTATTAAAAATTAAGATTCAAAAGATAGAAAGGTGTAGGAGTGCGTGTAGATTAAGGAAGTACAAGATTTAGGACGAGATCTTACCGGAATTGCGAGAAATCAGAGAAAAGACAAGGTTAGAGTGCTGGTCGGACGTCAGTTGCCAAAAGTGGAAAGTTTAAAAGTGACAAGGGGTATTTATAGGGTTACCCAAAGTGGAAAGGAATGGGGAGGGGGCTGGTCGATCGGTTAGGCGGTCCGATCGATTAGCTGTCCGATCGATCAGCTGTCCGATCGAGCGGCTGCTCGATCGATCTGCTGGTCGATCGACTGGTCGCCTGGTCGATCAGTCTCCTTGTTTGAGTGTTCGGTGCGACGAGTCTTGCCGTTTCGATTTCGATTGCGAGCGTATTGATGCGTTAGAGTTTTCCTAGTCAAATTACTTTTAATCCCAACTACTATATCAACATACAATCATCCTTATTTCGTATTTGTTTAGCGTTTGCGATTCGATTTCGATTGAGTTTGATTGCATTTCGATTGATTACCACACATAACATAAATTAAACATACACAAGTAACACATAAGGCACACACACACGTATAACAATAACCAAAATGCGTGATTCGAGTTGCGAGTGCGTTTGCGATAGCGATTAAGCGACTAAACATCCGATAAATAGCGATTACCACACGATTATTGATAGATACTCCACATAATACAACTAAAGCGAAAATAAAATAGACTAATCTACAAGTCAAAGAAGTCAAAACATGAATTGAGCAAGGAGAGACAGATCGCAATTAGCAATCTTTTCTTCCTTTGACTTCAATCTTGACTTTGACTTTGACTTTCGAAACACGGGGTGTTACACCGATGGCGGAAACATCGGAGCGTGGCACTGAGCGAAACAGATTGTCCAGAAGTTTCCATAACAACTATATTTACTAGATAGCAACATGTCCCATACCACGTTATAAATGATAATACAATTATTACAGAAAAGATCTAGTCAAATTGTTCTGTTCCGAAAACTCAGATTCTTATTACAGACAATTGTTTATTGTTGACCTAGGTCTTTCCTAGCCTCGATTTCACTGCACAGAAAGCAACTAAGCATCCTAAGCACCTGTCACATACGTTAAAGTAAAAGTCAATACACATAGTGTAAAGGTGAGCATACAAGTTTGATAATAGCATATAGAGTTCGAAAGCATTACGCATAACCAGCACGTACACAGAGTGAAATGAGGCATGTTAGTTATCGACATGAACACATCGATACCAATGACTAAGGGTTGACTGCCCAAGGCAGTTCGCGATACATACTCACCACTGTGAGCCATGTAGGTAATTGTCCTTAACAACCCCTGAGTGAACGGGTGCTGAGTCCAAACTATTAGTACTATCGTTGCTAAGGCAGGTAGACAGCATTCCATGTGTAAACATAACAAACAAGCATTCATTAAGTCACGTATACATGCGATAGCGGTTAGCGTTTAAAGTATTGCGTAGTGTGTTCGATGTGATTTTGTATAAGTAACATATGTAACACCAAAAAGTGCGTAAAGCAAAAAGGGATCGAGTATACTCACAGCGGTTGATGGATTGAAGGGAGCGCTAGAGAGTAGGGTTAGCCTGAACATATTGAATACCATAACGATGATCGACGCATAAAAAGATGCAAGTACAAGTGAGTCGGACAGCAGTTCGACCAGATGGTAATCCGATCGGACAGCCAGTCGTGCGAGTGGTAGTCCCTTCGGACGGTCGTCCGGTCGGATGGCCATTCGAGTGGATTGTTTCTTCCTTTGGGAAAGATGTGTTTGTTTATGATGGCTTGACTTTTGAAGTTTTCGTTGTAGCATTTAGAAAACATAGGAGTATCTCTACCTTTCAGGTCGGTCGATCGGACGATCATTCGATCGGACGACAACCCGATTGGTTGGACACTTTAGCGAGAACAAGTGCACAGCAGGTTGTCACTCGATCGGACGGTGGTTCGATCGGGTGGCATCCCTAGTGCATTGAGTATGTTGAAAATTGTTTAAGTGTTTGAAGTTTCGAAACACCACAGAGTTGGATGGTCGGTCGATCGAGTGGTAACTCAATCGGGCGGTAATCCGTTCGGTGTCCCCAAAACTCTTGAGGATTGATTTGAAAATTAAGGTGGGACCAAGGTGCAAGTCGTTCGGTTTGGCCAGCCGTTCGGATTGGCTGTTCGATCGGACAGCAGTCCGGTCGGACGGCACTCCGTCCTGGTCGACCTGTTCGTCCCACACTTGGTTGTTTTGATCGTTTGTCGTTTTATCGAGATGTATTGATATCGTGTTAACCAACAGAACCCCATCCTAAGCTCTAGTGACCTGATTGAACAGGAACCACCCAAGTTCAGTCAGTCCACCGGTCCAAGGCGATTGTTCTTGGTTAACCCGGAATCAATAATCTCGTGGATAAAATACGGATCTTGATCCAACGCAACCACAAGAATGAGTAGTAAGTCGGCATAAGCCCCGATTCTATAGGTTTTGAGTGCATTGAGTGTAAAAGAGTTGAAAGAAAGTTGGATAACCATCTTTCAATCCTTTTTCTTATGAATATGTTTAGATCTATGAAAGATCTTTGTTTGTTTATGTGGAAATCGATTAGATCTAAGTTGTTCTTGGTGGGTTGAGGCCAAAACATGAATTTCTTCAAGAACACATGATGACGTCTTCCTAGAACACCTTGAATCTTGATGAATAGAATACCGGGATTTGTGGGCTTCGTCCATCAAAATGTTTCGTAAATCGGTCCGTTTAGGGATCCAAATTCAGTCGAGATAATGGAATATCCCATTTGACTTATTCACAAGCCGGGCTCCATCGTGATAGATTCGTTCCTTCTTCAGAGTGCGTTCATTAAAACATTCATGCTGGGCTTCGCGGATGAGGGTCTCGAGATCGTATTGGGCTTGAGCATTATGAATGCTGAGCAAATAACTCCGCCTGCTGAGAGCGTCGGCAACGACATTTCCTTTTCCTGGGTGATAACAAATCTCACAGGCTCCTATTAAGTTCAACCCATCGGCGTTGACGCATATTAAGTTCTTTCTGGTCAAAGATATGTTGTAGGCTCCTATGATCGGTGAAGATCGTACACTTGGTACCATATAGGTAGTGGCACCAAATCTTTAACGCAAAAAGAACCGCGCCTAGCTCGAGATCGTGGGTTGTATAGTTCTTCTCGTGGATTTTGAGCTGACGAGATGCGTAAGCATTGACCTTGTCCCGTTGCATAAGAACACTACCAAGACCAAGGTTGGAAGCATCACAATAGACAATGAAGTCGTCGTTTCTATCGGGCAATGTGAGAACAGGAGCATTGCAAAGCATGTGCTTGAGGGTTTGGAAGGCAGACTCTTGTTCAGTTCCCCAAACAAAAGGCTTTTCTTTATGCGTAAGAGCGGTAAGCGGCACAACGATCTTTGAGAATCCTTCGATAAAATGTCGGTAATAGCCCGCCAATCCGAGGAAAGAACGGACTTCAGAAGGGTTCTTTGGCGTAACCCAGCTCTTAACTGCTTCAATCTTCGCGGGATCGACATGAATACCTTGACTATTTATGATGTGACCCAGAAACTGAACCTCCTCCAGCCAAAATTCGCACTTGGAGAACTTGGCGTAGAGTTGATTCCCCTGGAGTAGCTCGAGAACCAAACGTAGATGTTGCGCGTGTTCGGCTTTCAATTTGGAATAGATCAAGACATCGTTGATGAACACGATGACGAAACGGTCGAGATATGGTTTACACACGCGATTCATCAGATCCATGAAAACCGCGGGTGCGTTGGTTAAACCGAAAGGCATAACAACGAATTCATAATGGCCGTATAGAGTGCGGAAAGCCGTTTTGGGTATATCCTCCTCTTGAATGCGTAGCTGGTGATAGCCTGAGCATAGATCGGTCTTCGAGAAACATGTAGCACCTTGCAGCTGATCAAACAGGTCATCAATTCGAGGCAGAGGATAGCGATTTTTGATTGTCAACTTATTCAGTTCCCGATAGTCGATGCACATCCGGAACAACCCATCCTTCTTTTTAACAAAAAGGACTGGCGTGCCCCAAGGAGAGGTGCTCGGGCGAATGAAGCCTTTCTCAAGTAATTCCTGGAGCTGATTCGAGAGTTCACGCATTTCAGACGGTGCGAGTCGTTAAGGAGCTTTGGCAACACGGTTGGCTCCAGGAATGAGGTCGATACGAAAGTCGATATCACAACTTGGCGGGAGTCTGGGAAGATCGTCAGGGAACACATTGGGAAATTCATGAACCACATGAACGTCTTTCACTTCTGTCTTTCCTTTCTTTTCCTTCTCCGCTACTACAATGTTAGCCAAGAAAGCTCTGTATTCCTTGCGGAGATACTTGCTAGTTTGGACACATGACATGAGTTTGAGACCCTTCGAAGCAGTTTCACCATAAACACATAATAAATCACCATTCGCGAGCGAGAATCGAATCATCTTATCAAAGCACACAACTTCAGCATGGTTTTCACGAAGAAAGTCCATGCCTACTATGACGTCGAAGCTTCCGAGTTGCATCGGAATAAGGTCGATTGAGAAGATGTGATTGTTGAGATCAAGAGTACAATCATGAAGAACAGAATTAACGTCGACAGTTCTTCCGGTGGCGACTTCTACATCGAACGTCGAGGGGAGATGGGAGCGCTTACGACTAAGGAGCTTCTCGAATTCAAATGACACAAAGCAGTTATCGGCTCCAGTATCAAACAAACATGAAGCATAAATACCATTCACAAGGAACGTGCCATTAACCACGTTGTTGTCAGCTTGGGCTTGGCGCACATTGATGTTGAAAGTTCTGGCGCGCGCGGCTTGTTGCTGCTGCTGCTGGGGCTCTTGTTTCACAACCCTGTTCGGGCACATGTTCGCAAAGTGGTTGGGATCACCGCATGAGAAGCATACTCGGGCGTTGATCGTGGGTGCCTGAGCCGCTTGTTGGCCTTGTGGGGCTGGGAGCAGAGCTTGATGGGCAGTGGCTTGAGCTGGTGCTTGACGAGGACCACTACGGCAGTTAGCAGTGAAGTGGCCGTACGTATTGTAGTGAGCGCAGAAACGGCAGGAGAGACCCACCGGGTGATGATAAGTGCATGTTGGGCAGGCAGGGTGAGGGCCTGTGTATGCGCGCTTTGCAGGCGGTGCATAAGTAACTGGTGCTGGGCGGTGGTGTAGGATCGTTTTCTGACCCGAATGAGTCGATCAGAAGAGTTTTTGCTCAATACGAGAGGCGGAAACAAATGTATTGAGGTAATTCAGCTTGGAATTCACTTTAATTGTCTATTTGATTGATTTGACAAAGATCTACAACGAATAGACACTTCGGCAACAGTTCGGCACTGAAACCAGAAAGTTACAAATGAGATGGCACGATGGGTATTTATAGGACTAGCTATTTTGCACGAACATGCTCATGCGAAATCACATTCACACGAAATGACTATTTCGTGCGAAATCACCAAGTGATTTCGTGCGAAATGACATATTGATTTCGTGCGAAATGACATATTGTCATTTCGTGCGAAATACCCACAAATACATATTTTGACATTTTTCTCGTACTACGTGCCCTGATCTATCTATTCTAATACAAGACTCGATATAAGACGAAGTCGACAGGCGTATGCACCAACAGACTCCCCCTCGGATGTTGACGAAGTCTTCGGTGTTGAGTCTTCAATCTTCAGTCTTTATCAGTCTTCTCGAATTCTTCCAAAGTATCTATCATTGTAAAGCATCCTCAATCTTCACTCTTCTTTTCATTTCCAGGATCTCGACCTGGCTATTTCTGCTCTAATTCTCTTGATCAGATCTCTTTATTCCTTAAGTTGATCAGCAAACCACAGATCCAAGATCAGAACCTGGCTCTATACAACTTCCAACTCCCCCTTAAGCTGTGCTTGGGATCGTAGTCTGGCTTTCACAGGCTCTAGATCGTGACTTGGCTCACATCCTGCTCAGATTCTGAGATCGAAACTTGGCTCTCTCTAATCACGAACTTCTCAGGAATTGAAACCTGGCTTACCTGCACATCCTCTACCTCAAAATAAATTTCACAAATTTAAAATTTGACAAATTTATATATCACTTGCAGGTATCAATCAAATAATAAATGATTTTTCAACGTTAATCTCTGATGAACCATTTGTAAAAATAATCATTTTTAAAACATTTTTCCTTTTCAAATAAATTCTCCCAAACCTTTTGTTTATCATGTTTAGCACTCGGAATTTTGAATATCAGCTTCTCAACATCAGTTGTCGAAAATAAGATGAAATAAAATCTTTTTGAATTTTCAAAACTTTATGCTAAAACACACTTAAAATCTTTTTGGATTTTTTATAATGAAATGCTGTAAAGAAATATTTACATACAATATTTTTGTCAGTTTGTGTAAGAGGATCATATCAGTTTATGAGACAAATCACTAACACCGTTAAGCTTTAAACATTTTAAGTTTTAAATGATTCACCTAGATTGTCAGTATACTGATCCACTTAAATTTTCATACAAAGTTCAACTGTTTCGAGATACGAGATTAGTGTTTTAATGACTTAAACTTATTAGCGTGTCCCACCTCAGAATATACTCCCGTATCCAGACTTCTATATTCAGTCTTACAGGTGAATGTACACTAATGATATCTGTAAACGGGTCAATGCGAGACCGTGAGAGCTCAGGCTAGAACTTCCGTGTGTACAAAGAGATGACGGCTCGTCTTTAGGTGTGTCCCGTTTGGGGATCTTTTCTTCAACAGCACATGATTAGCATTTTTCAATGTTTCATCATTTTTTGTACTGAGGGCTGGCTTTAAGATTAAAGCTTATGCAAAGTATTATACTAGGACTAGGCTATTGCTCCCCCAAAATCAGAAGTCCTGGTATAATACTCCAGATATCACCACGCACAAAGACCTAGTATGTCAGAAATAGAAAATCTTTCAAACAAGATTTCGGGGGTTACCCATATATTCAAGAGATGTTCCCCACGAGATAAGTAAGTATTTTGAATTTAGGTTTATATCTCGAAAACAATATACTGAATGTGTAAAAACCTACTGGCACATCCGCAGTGAGATCGTTTATCACATTTTTGACTTTACAATTCTTTAGCGTGCTGTGATAGTCCACTGATGGACTATCATTTCCTCTTTTTACAACAAAACTCATTTTAATTTTTTCAATGTTTTTGGCTTTTTCAAATTTTCTAATGTTTTTGGATTTTCTGAAAATTCTTACTCTCCCTAAAATTCAAAACCATTAAAAGAAATTGAAAATAAACTGTACAAGAAAAATGACAACATGATGCGAAATGCTTCAATTTGCCATTCACCTGGCATAAATAATCAGAACTCCCCTGTGACAACTCGAGTTTCCGACATTTCACTCTCGCATTCATTACGCGTTAACTGTTTAGTGTTTGATTTGTTTGACTCGTAATTGTACGTTGAATTAAAAGTTGAATTATAAGTTGAAATGAATGTTGAGTTGTTATGTGCTAAATATGTGTAAAGTTTGATTTCATGAACTTAACTGCTTAAGTGTGGAACAACCCGACGAAACAAAATATGTTTCGCCATAAGTCTACTCGACGAAATGGGGTTTTGTTTCGCCGACCCGCCAATCCGTCGAGGCCCAGTTACAGCCCAAACTGTTATGCGTAAACATATATATATTAGATTAGGGGAAACGGTTATCAAAATACTTAAACCCTAGACTCCTCCCCTATTGACGGCAACCTTGCAACTTCATGATTCTCAAAGAACGATCAGAATTACTCCCTTGTTCATTGTGGTTAGTGCAAACTATTATCCGATTATGTGTTAACACGATTATTTGAATGTTATGCTTTCATGTTGTCTGTGATGAGGATTGATATGATAGTTGTTGACTGCCATGTTTTCTTTTCGGTCCAATAACACCTCTCCGATTAGCATTGATATCACAATTGTCCTTTACAATATTCTTTGATATGATTATTGGTGTGTATTAGTCAAACCCACCGATTTAATTGGTCCAATAACACCAAGCGGTGGTCATAAAAATTGTCGTCCATCATGCATAGTAGTGCACGTGATTTGTCAGTTGTAGGTAATTAAAATTGTAAGTCTCTGTGGGGTAAATGTTGGTGTGCCATTGGTTCAATAATCGGTTGGAACAAATAGTGGTCCAATCAAAATAGTGGCACCATTACATCAAAAGTTGGTGCATGAAGGGTTGTCGGCAATAAACGATAAGGGAGGGTTTAATCGGCTGAGGGATATGCCGGTCCAATGGGGAATGGCGGTGGTTGATGGATGTCGGCCACTAGGCACTTAGGTTTTTGATATTGTTTGTTAATTGCTAAAACAGTTAAGAGTTCGACGAATCAAGGACATCGGCGAAACACATTGTTATAACGAAACAAACCTGGCAAATTAAGAGTGTTTCGCCGAGAGATGTCACGACGAAACGAAGGGCGTTTCGTTAAAAAGGATTCACGGCGAAACAAGGGTGTTTTGCCGATTGGTTAATCTGCACAATAACTTGGTTAGTTTCTGTTAAAAATTAACCGGAATTATAAACAACTGTTAGCTGATACGCATGACTTATATGATTCAGAATACGTGCTATGTGCTACTTGGTAATTGTTTATGTGGTATTTTATACGATGGTATGTGCATGCATGAACTTCGAGAATATAAACTGATTACGTATACGTGCACTCTAGGACTTGATTGATTAACTGTGAGCACATAACTTAGCATACCGAGCAAACCAAGGTGAGTTCACACAACCAAGGCATGGGGTTCCCAGGGTGGGAATGGGTTTGGATGATTTACTTGTACTTACTTAGCTAATGGAACTTAATGATATGGTCCTCGGGTGAGGAAGGTTATTGATAAGATACTACTAGACTAGTGATACTAATAGAACTGATCTTCGCACACACGCCAGGGTTGGCTGCGATAATATGACTAATCTTCGCACACATGCCTAGGTTGGCTGCGAACCATACACTAAACTTAGCACATATGCCGGGTGGCTGCGATACAAATATACCTAGTCTAGAATACTTGGGAAACATCCCCTAATCTTCGCATACATGCCTAGAGGGCCGCGATGCGAACTAATACGATACATGACTTAATGAAGGAACACAAGGCTTACTATACTATTACGATTACTGAGCTATTAACTGTGAACTCGCTCAACTAGTTGTTGACTCTCTACTGCATGCCTTTCAGGACCTTAGGTACATATGGAGCTTGCACAGGGAGGAGCAGGTCGTTGTGTAGCATGGATCGTGGATGTTATGTTAAACTTTATAACACTCGAACTTATTACATACATTGGGTTTTCATATTATGCTTCCGCTACTTAAACTATGTTTGGTTTGAACATCAATTGTATTGAATTGGGTTTTTACGAACTACTTCGATTATTATATAGTATGTTCAATATGATTGGTGGCTTGATCCTGGCCAGTCACACCTGCAAGTGGTGGTACTCCGCGTGTGGATTTTGGGGGTGTGACAGATTGGTATCAGAGTCATTGGTTATAGAGAACTTGGTTTTAATATGAGAAAAACGTTTTTATTAAAACCAGACTATAACCAGAACAGTGCTCTCAACGATCCACAACGACGCTTCGCTCCAAGTGCAAGACTCGACATCCTAGGTAATAAGGTTTATGATTATTACCTGCTTGCTAGAAATACATAGAACTTTGCTCGTAGTATGCTTAGATTACATTACTTACTATTCGTTATTACTTGGGAATACCTATGTGCTTACATTCTTCTGTCATCGCACTACTCGCGAACCATTCTCACTTATTCTACTTTTACTATGAAGATCATGTCTGGACGTGTTAACATGACCCAAGCCCAGTTGACGGCTCTCATTGCTGAACAAGTAGCTGCGGCACTTGCAGTTGCACAAGCAGGTAGTATACCCTGCGGATGGGATACACACTAGGATCTTTGAATCCTACATTCCTAAATCAACCCTTGTATTTAATATTGTCCTATTCTATGCATAATAGGTCAACACGCTCAACAATCTGTCTGCACATTCAAGAACTTCATGGACTGTCGTCCAAGCACATTCAGTGGCACAGAAGGAGCAGTAGGACTCCTCCATTGGTTCGAAAAGCTCGAGTCGGTGTTCGAGATGTGTGAATGCCCTGAGGCTCGCAGGGTCAAGTACGCCACTGGCACGTTGGAAGGGATTGCGCTAACCTGGTGGAATGCGCAAGTTCAGATTCTAGGGCTGGCAGCTGCTAACGCCACCCCTTGGAACGAATTCAAAGAACTGATCAAAAGGGAATACTGCACACGCGATGACATCCACAAGTTGGAAGTAGAGCTTTATCATTTGAAAATGACAGGGTCAGAGATTAAAGCTTATACGAAACGGTCGAACGAACTGGCCATCTTGTGTCCAACCATGGTGGACCCTCCAATCAAGCGCATCGAGTTGTACCTCAAGGGTCTAGCATCAGAGATTCAGAGCCATGTGACATCGGCTAACCTCGAGAATATCCAAGATATCCAGCGTCTTGCTCATCGCCTCACGGATCAGGCGGTGGAACAGAACAAGCTGCCCAAACGCATCAGTGCTACCACTCCAGCTGCTACTTCTGCTACACTCAGCGATAACAAAAGAAAGTGGGATGGGGATTCCAGTAAAGGTTCAGTCGCAGTTCAGTCGCAAGCACAGCAGCGCAAGATAAACGACTACCAGAGTCTGGGTCAACAATCTTCTGGTGGTCAGGGGCAGGGTGGATATCGGGGTATTCACCCATTGTGTAATAGGTGCAACAGACACCACAATGGACGGTGTCGCAAGGAACGTTGTCAGAGATGTCTCAAGTTAGGGCATGAAGCTAAAGACTGCAGGAGTTCGTGACCTGCAAATCAGAATCAGCAACTCCCACCACCAGCTCCACAGAACCAGCAGCAGCAGCCACAGCGAGGAAACCGGGGATGTTTCCAGTGTGGGGCTGAAGGTCATTTCAAACGTGATTGCCCTCAATTGAACCAGAACCAGAATCGCAACAACAACAATCACCAGGGCAATGGGAACAACAACAATGGGGGAAACAACAACAACGGCAACGAAGCTCGGGGTCATGCTTTCGTGCTGGGTCAGGGCGACGCAAGGAATGATCCCAATGTGGTTATGGGTAAGTTTCTTCTTGACGATATTTATGTTACTGTTTTGTTTGATTCGGGTGCGGATACAAGTTATATATCTTTGAAAGTGCGTAAATTGTTAAAACGTGCACCAACACTCTTAACCACCAAACATGTCGAAGAATTTGCTAATAGTAAGATTCTAGAAGCCACGCATGTAGTCAGGGGTTGTAATATTGTCTTAGCCGGTCAAGCGTTCTCCATCGATCTTATTCCAATAGTCTTGGGAAGCTTCGATATCGTCATTGGTATGGATTGGTTATCCCAACATCACGCAGAGATCTTATGCAAGGAGAAGATAGTTCGCATTCCTCGTTCGGGCGATGAACCTTTCGAAGTTCAAGGCGACAGGAGTGGTGCTGTGGTTGGCATCATCTCCTTCATGAAGGCTCAGAAATGTTTACGAAAGGGGCACACCTGTGACAACTCGAGTTTCCGAGATTCCACTTTCGCATTTATTGCACGCTCACTGTTTGTTTAGTGTTTACTTGCATACTTGGTTTGCTTTGTAACTGTATACGTTTTGGATTTGATAAAGTTTATGAATGATTTGGCAAAATACTTGAATGTGGTGATGAAACTGTAAATTGTATATCTTGTGCATGTAATATGTGATAGATGATACTTAAGGGTGTTTAATGCTAATAGTGAAACTTTAACAACTCCTAACCCTAATCTTCTTCACTAATCACCATACAATCATCAGACTCGTACCTAAGATTTTCTCTACAACCCCCTCTCTTGCAATCATCTTCTTTCTCATTGGCACAAGTTCTCTTGCATCAATCTTGATCTTTCATTCCATTTAGAATCAATCCAAGGTAATTGTTAAATGATTGTGGTTGTTATAAATTCTTGATTATGTGATTCATGTAAACCCTAGTTCTTCACATACTAGTTTTGTGTTTATTGATTGAATTCTGATTGTTGTGAAATGGTTAATGATCAGTTGTGTAATCATTTGCTGAATGTTAAGATGCCTGTTATGATAGAATGTTGATTTTTTTGATTTGATTACTGCAATACAAAAGCATGAGATTAGGGTTTTGATCGTAGTCTGTGAAAATGTAACTGTTCCATCGATTCTGTGGATTGATGTTTGGAATTCATGCATGATTGAAAAGTCTGAGTTTTCGAATGATTAAAAGGTCCGAACTTTATGTTGAATGGACATGGTCCGAATTTTAAAAGAGTTATAAGATCCGAGTTTTAATTAACCTTACATGGTCCGAGTATTTGTAAAGCCTTTAGGTTCGAGTTTTATATGCTTGTGTGGTGTCCGAGTTTTAGGGGCATGCCTTGTCCGATTTTTAAGTAATGTTAACCTGGTCCGAACTTTATAGAAGGAACAAGGGGTCCGAATTTTATATAAGGGACAAGGAATCCGACTTTTAATGATACAAGGGGGAGAGTCCGACTTTTTAATGAAATAAGGTGATCCGACTTTTAGTGTGGAGAGAGTTGGTCCGACTTTTGTTGGGTAGTGTAGTTCGAATTCTTTGAAAGAATATAAAGGGTCCGAGTTTCATAAGGAAAACCCATGGTCCGACTTTTGTCTATGATGCATGTTATCTGATTTTCTTTTGATATACATGTGCCGCCAAAATACTGTGATGATGATCGATATTGTTTTAATAAATATTACATGTCATAGTTTGGTCCAATAGCCTCTTGAGGTTGTTTGCAATTGTCGGCCATATGTCCTTTAATATTGTGTTGGTATGAGTGTTGTTTTAGTTATTATTTCAAGATGCTAGGATGTTTGGAGAACTGTTTTTAATATTGCAAGTGATGAAAATACAATATTGCAAACATGAGATTTTGGCCCCAAAGGGGTTTCGGTTTATAGTGTTTTCGCCAACCAGGGGATTTCGGCCCAAGTGTTTTCTTCACAAAGTTGATTTCGGCCCAACTGTTATGTCTGTTTAGTGGTTAAATCTGTTAAGTTGTTAACTTTGTTAAGTTACGTATTTGACTATGTTAAGTGGTTAACTTTTGTTAACCCTGTTAGTAAATTCTGTTAGTTAATTAACGGTGTTACCTTATTATTCCTGTTATGTTTATAAACCCTGATAAGTTGCTAACTTCGTTAAGACTGTGACCCTCTCAAGTTTGTTAATCAATAACCATGTTAGTACAAACTGTGATGAACATTTGTGTGAAACATAAATTGCATGAGAACTTACTAACTGCTTACATGGTGCATGTTGTCAATTGCCAAACACACTTTGTGACATAGATTACATGTGAAATATTGCGAATTCGAAACTGATTATATATACGTGCGTACTATAGGTCGTGATTGATTAATTGTGAGCGTGTGTATTCCTTTAGCATACCGAGCAAACCAAGGTGAGTTCACACTCTTTACCAAGGCATGGGATTCCCAGGGATAGGGAATGGGTTGAATGATGGAATTGAACAATTACTCGTATATACACGGTTACTAGACTATCTACCATGGTCCTCGGGTTAAGCAGGACACTTACGTAAAACCTACGAAAACAAGTACACACTACTGTCTTCCGGAGTCAGGAAGGACACTTACGTAAAACCTACGTAAACCCCCGCGTACCCCTGTCATCGGTTGTGAAGGATACTTACGTAAAACCTACGTGAAGCTTGTACGTACTACTGTTCTCGGGTTATGAAGAACACTTATGGTTACGAATAGTCTAGTGTATATGCAACATGGGAAGCCCCCACTAATAGAACATACAAACATGGGAAGCCCCCACTAAATATCAAAAAAGGTTTGGAAATAGGGTAAACGGATTAATCATGTTTTTAACTATGGGAAACCCCCACCACCTATGGATACGTTTTGGGAAATAAGAGGAACTGGTTAAATATATTTTCTACATGGGAAACCCTCACGGCAAGTGAGCCAGCTATAGACAACCTTCGTTTTACGTAAAACACTTAAAACGTACACCCAACTGTGAACTCGCTCAACATTGTTGTTGACTCGTTGTTACATGCCTTACAGGCCTTAAGTGCATATCAAAGGGACTTGCTGTCTGAGAAGCTGGAGTGGTCATGGGTCGAGACACATGGAAACGCAATATAAGACTAAGAGCTTGCATATGGTTTTATAAACACTTAACGAGTTAAATATGCTTCCGCTGTAAATTGTGAAATATTGTAACATTGTAACATTTGTTGTTTATAAATGAAAGTATTAATTATCTATGCTTATGAGTTCAATGTGATTGATGGTTAAGATCCTGGTCAGTCACGCCTCCAAGCGGTGGCACACCGCATGTGGATTTGGGGGTGTGACAACACCGCCATTCTAGCACTCGTTACTGATGCATCTGCGAAGGAAAAGAAGTTGGAGGATATCCCAGTTGTACGAGATTTTCCTCAAGTGTTTCCTGAAGATTTACCCGGTTTACCTCCTCATCGCCAGGTCGAATTTCAAATCGAGCTCGCTCCAGGAGAAGCACCCATAGCTCGAGCACCGTATCGCTTAGCTCCAACTGAACTGGAAGAACTGTCAAAGCAGCTACAAAGTGTTTCCTCAAGGGCTTTATTCGTCCAAGCTCTTCGCCTTGGGGAGCTCCAGTGTTATTCGTGAAAAAGAAAGACGGTACCTTTCGCATGTGCATTGATTACCGGGAACTCAACAAAGTGACGGTGAAGAACCGTTATCCTCTTCCGCGTATTGACGACTTATTCGACCAGTTGCAAGGGTCGAGCTACTACTCCAAGATAGACCTAAGATCAGGTTACCATCAGCTGAGAGTCCGGGATGAGGACATCTCCAAAACAACATTCAGAACTCGCTACGGCCACTACGAGTTTCTAGTTATGCCATTCGGACTAACGAACGCGCCTGCCGTATTCATGGATCTTATGAACAGGGTGTGTAAACCCTACTTAGACAAGTTTGTGATTGTCTTCATCGACGATATTCTGATCTACTCCAAGAGTCAGGAGGAGCACGAGCAGCATTTACGATTGATTTTGGAACTCCTTCGAACGGAACAACTGTACGCCAAGTTTTCAAAATGCGACTTCTGGCTTCGTGAAGTCCACTTTCTAGGCCACGTGGTAAACAAGGATGGGATTCATGTTGATCCATCCAAAGTAGATTCAATTAGGAATTGGCCTGCGCCTCGCACTCCAACGGAAATACGCCAATTCTTGGGTTTGGCGGGTTACTACAGACGATTTATCAAAGACTTTTCGAAGATCGCACAGCCGCTTACACTACTGACACAGAAGGGTGTCACCTACCGTTGGGGAGAATCCCAGGAAACTGCTTTCCAGTACCTAAAGGATAGGCTTTGCAGCGCACCTATTCTCTCATTGCCAGAGGGCACGGATGATTTTATGGTTTATTGTGACACGTCGATACAGGGTCTTGGTTGTGTATTGATGCAACGGGATAAAGTTATTGCCTACGCTTCTCGTCAACTCAAGGTTCATGAACGGAACTACACGACGCACGATTTAGAGCTGGGAGCTGTTGTTTTCACGCTTAAGATATGGCGACACTACCTGTACGGTACCAAGTGCACTATCTACACCGATCACAGGAGTCTTGAGCATATCCTTAAGCAAAAGGATTTGAACATGCGTCAACGAAGATGGGTCGAACTTTTGAACGATTACGTATGCGCTATTAAGTACCATCCAGGCAAAGCCAATGTTGTGGCTGACGCCCTCAGTCGGAAAGACACTACACCTAAGCGCGTACGAGCATTGCAACTCACCATTCAGTCTAGTCTTCCGGCACAGATACGAGATGCTCAGGTAGAAGCATTGAAACCGGAAAACGTTAGGGCTGAAGCCCTACGCGGCTCAAGGCAACGATTAGAACAGAAGGAAGAGGGTGCCTACTATGTAACAGGGCGTATTTGGGTCCCACTTTATGGCAACTTGCGTGAGCTGGGGATGGATGAAGCTCACAAATCGCGCTACTCGGTATATCCAGGGTCAGATAAAATGTACCACGATCTCAGAACTACGTATTGGTGGCCTAGCATGAAGGCCCACATCGCTACCTATGTCAGCAAGTGCTTGACCTGTGCAAGAGTCAAGGCAGAGTATCAGAAACCAGCAGGCTTACTTCAGCAACCAAAGATACCACAGTGGAAATGGGAGGAAATTTCCATGGATTTTGTTACAAGTCTACCTAGATCCCAGCGTGGGAACGATACCATCTGGGTGATCGTGGATCGACTCACAAAGTCTGCCATTTCTTGGCTATCAAGGAAACTGATAAGTTCTCCACACTAGCAGACGTATACTTGAAAGAAGTAGTATCAAGGCACGGGGTGCCCACATCTATCATTTCGGATCGTGATGCACGATTCACATCAGAACTATGGCAAGCAATGCACAAGGCTTTTGGCTCTCGATTAGCATGAGCACGGCTTATCACCCTCAGACGGATGGGCAGTCTGAGCGCACGATTCAAACACTAGAAGACATGCTTCGGGCATGTGTTATTGATTTCGGCAACAGCTGGGAAAAGCATCTCCCTTTGGTGGAGTTCTCGTATAATAACAGTTATCACACCAGCATTCAAGCCGCTCCATTTGAGGCATTGTACGTGCGTAAATGCCGGTCACCTCTCTGTTGGGCAGAGGTGGGGGATAGTCAGATCACGAGTCCAGAACTCATAGTGGACACCACAGAAAAGATTGCACAAATACGACAACGTATGGCGGCAGCTCGTGACCGTCAGAAAAGCTACGCGGATAAGCGTAGGAAGCCATTGGAATTTCAGGTCGGGGACCGGGTTTTACTCAAAGTCACACCCTGGAAGGGTGTGGTTCGTTTTGGCAAACGGGGAAAACTCAATCAGAGGTATGTCGGACCATTCGAAATCGCAGAAGGAATAGGCAAAGTGGCCTACAGACTAAACTTACCAGCTGAACTCGGTGCAGTTCACAATGTTATTCACATGTCGAATCTGAAGAAGTGCCTGTCAGATGAGACCCTCATAGTTCCCTTGAAGGAGCTCACTATCGACGAGCGGTTGCAGTTCGTCGAGGAACCTGTTGAAATCACGGACTAGGATGTTAAGGTCCTCAAGAACACGAGAATCCCTCTTGTTCGAGTTCGTTGGAACTCCCGTCGCGGCCCAGAGTTCACCTGGGAGCGTGAAGATCAAATGAAACTCAAGTATCCCCAGTTATTCGAAACCAATGCAACCACTACTGAGGCTGAAGCTACTACTGAATTTCGGGACGAAATTCCAAATCAACGGGGGGATGATGTGACACCCCAGGAAAACCAGTGAACGATACAACTCACCTAGCTTCCTCAGTAACCGCATGCTAAATTTCGGGACGAAATTTCTTTCAAGTTGGGGATAATGTGACAATTCGAGTTTCCGACATTTCACTCTCGCATTCATTACGCGTTAACTGTTTAGTGTTTGATTTGCTTGACTCGTAATTGTACGTTGAATTAAAAGTTGAATTATAAGTTGAAATGAATGTTGAGTTGTTATGTGCTAAATATGTGTAAAGTTTGATTTCATGAACTTAACTGCTTAAGTGTGGAACAACCCGACGAAACAAAATATGTTTCGCCATAAGTCTACTCGACGAAATGGGGTTTTGTTTCGCCGACCCGCCAATCCGTCGAGGCCCAGTTACGGCCCAAACTGTTATGCGTAAACATATATATATTAGATTAGGGGAAACGGTTATCAAAATACTTAAACCCTAGACTCCTCCCCTATTGACGGCAGCCTTGCAACTTCGTGATTCTCAAAGAACGATCGGAATTACTCCCTTGTTCATTGTGGTTAGTGCAAACTATTATCCGATTATGTGTTAACACGATTATTTGAATGTTATGCTTGCATGTTGTCTGTGATGAGGATTGATATGATAGTTGTTGACTGCCATGTTTTCTTTTCGGTCCAATAACACCTCTCCGATTAGCATTGATATCACAATTGTCCTTTACAATATTCTTTGATATGATTATTGGTGTGTAGTAGTCAAACCCACCGATTTAATTGGTCCAATAACACCAAGCGGTGGTCATAAAAATTGCCGTCCATCATGCGTAGTAGTGCACGTGATTTGTCAGTTGTAGGTAATTAAAATTGTGAGTCTATGTGGGGTAAATGTTGGTGTGCCATTGGTTCAATAATCGGTTGGAACAAATAGTGGTCCAATCAAAATAGTGGCACCATTACATCAAAAGTTGGTGCATGAGGGGTTGTCAGCAATAAACGATAAGGGAGGGTTTAATCGGCTGAGGGATATGCCGGTCCAATGGGGAATGGCGGTGGTTGATGGATGTCGGCCACTAGGCACTTAGGTTTTTGATATTGTTTGTTAATTGCTAAAACAGTTAAGAGTTCGACGAATCAAGGACATCGGCGAAACACATTGTTATGACGAAACAAACCTGGCAAATTAAGAGTGTTTCGCCGAGAGATGTCACGACGAAACGAAGGGCGTTTCGTCAAAAAGGATTCACGGCGAAACAAGGGTGTTTCGCCGATTGGTTAATCTGCACAATAACTTGGTTAGTTTCTGTTAAAAATTAACCGGAATTATAAACAACTGTTAGCTGATACGCATGACTTATATGATTCAGAATACGTGCTATGTGCTACTTGGTAATTGTTTATGTGGTATTTTATACGATGGTATGTGCATGCATGAACTTGGAGAATATAAACTGATTACGTATACGTGCACTCTAGGACTTGATTGATTAACTGTGAGCACATAACTTAGCATACCGAGCAAACCAAGGTGAGTTCACACAGCCAAGGCATGGGGTTCCCAGGGTGGGAATGGGTTTGGATGATTTACTTGTACTTACTTAGCTAATGGAACTTGATGATATGGTCCTCGGGTGAGGAAGGTTATTGATAAGATACTACTAGACTAGTGATACTAATAGAACTGATCTTCGCACACACGCCGGGGTTGGCTGCGATAATATGACTAATCTTCGCACACATGCCTGGGTTGGCTGCGAACCATACACTAAACTTCGCACACATGCCGGGTGGCTGCGATACAAATATACCTAGTCTAGAATACTTGGGAAACATCCCCTAATCTTCGCATACATGCCTAGAGGGCCGCGATGCGAACTAATACGATACATGACTTAATGAACGAACACAAGGCTTACTATACTATTACGATTACTGAGCTATTAACTGTGAACTCGCTCAACTAGTTGTTGACTCTCTGCTGCATGCCTTGCAGGACCTTAGGTACATATGGAGCTTGCACAGGGAGGAGCAGGTCGTTGTGGAGCATGGATCGTGGATGTTATGTTAAACTTTATAACACTCGAACTTATTACATACATTGGGTTTTCATATTATGCTTCCGCTACTTAAACTATGTTTGGTTTGAACATCAATTGTATTGAATTGGGTTTTTACGAACTACTTCGATTATTATATACTATGTTCAATATGATTGGTGGCTTGATCCTGGTCAGTCACGCCTCCAAGCGGTGGTACTCCGCGTGTGGATTTTGGGGGTGTGACATCCCCCTTACAACAAACTATTTTCCCATTATGATTTCAAAACCCTTAAGTTTGTTTTAATCAAAATGGTTTTTCTAGAAAATAAGCTTTGTTGATTTTACCACTTGTTAGGTTGGGGATTACTTCTTCACTTTGTTTTATCAACCACTTGTATAAGGATTGCATCAAGTTCAATTTAATGACCTTGATGAACCACTTATAGGTGAAAACCCACTTTTCTACCACTTGTAGATTCACCAATCAAACATACCACTTGTAAGATAAGATATGACAGAATCAAGAAATACTACCACTTGTAAATCGAAATTTCATAGATGTGAATTTCTCAAGAAAGATGCCGATTCCTACTCCCCAATTACCAACCTGGGAGTTCCGGCAAGTCAGGTTTTTCAGTTAAAGATATTCTCCCAAGCCTGACAATCCTTGGGAGATTCCGAGTTACCAACACTCGGTTTCTTTCCTTTCATCTTCTTCTCATAATATTCCTTTACCCCTTTGACTTTCCCATCAATCATTTTTCCAAAAATATGTTTCACTTTGGGGTTAAAGACTTTTTCAACATCAAATTCTTTCTTTTTAGAAAAGAATTGATTTGAAATCTCAACTTTGCCAACTTTTTGTTTAAAATTTTCAGCTCTCAAGGGTGGAAAATTTGCATCATTCATTGGAGGAACTGATTTTTCATCTTTTGGTTCTATTTGTGGCTCCTCTGATTTTGTGGAATCAGATTCATCACCAGAAAATAGCTCCTCTAATTTTGATGAATCAGAATCATTACTAGAACCGTCATCAGATTTCTTAACAACCCATTTTTGGTTGTCAAGGCTTGCTTTTCTTTTATAAAACCTTTTTGAACATTCACCAACTTCAAACTTTGAGTTTTTGAAAACTATAAATGGTTTAGTTGGTGGTTCAATTTCAACCATCTTTTCTTTCATTTTGAGAGACACTCCCTGTTTTGATTGAATTGCCTTGGGACAATTCTTGGCAATATGACCAATTGTTTTGTATTGAAAACAAGTTCTTGTCTCTTTCTTCTGAACAGATCCATTTTTCATTTCTTCTTGCTTCTTCGCAAGGAATTCTCTGTTTGTCTGATTCCAAAATGAACTTTTCTCCTCTTCTTTTGAGGTTGCTCCTGAAACAAATACAGTTTTTGTTTTAGAAATTTTCTCATTTTTATAATTTTCAGGTGGAATAAATCCAACACCTTTCTTTTTGAAATTACCGTTATGGTTTGGTTTCTTTCGATAACCTGAACCAGAACTGTAACCTTTTTTCTTGTTTTCTCTTTGTTGAACTCTTGAGGTGTATTTTTTAGGTTTTTTTGGAAAGATTTACATCTTTTATTTCAGAAATACTAATTTCTGTTAGTTTGAAAACCTTTTTGATCATTTTAGTTTTGAGACCTCTTATTGGAAATTCTTCATCATAATATAATTTGTCAGAATCATTCAAAGTATATGCCACTTTGAATGTTTCATCATTCAAATTAGATTTTGATAACAGAAATTCTTTATTGTAAACTCTTTTGCCCTGTTTGACTTTTGAACTTGACGTGTCGGATTCAGACTTTGACTCTGATTTTGACTCCGACTTTGACTCCTCTGTTTCATCTTTATCCAACACATGATCGACCACTTTCTTTATTAACTCGGACTCATGATCAATGTCAGACGTTGTAAACGTGACATCAATGTTTTCTGGCAAGCTATCTGAAGGGTCAGACTCCCACACTAAGTTGGTTGCCTTTTCGACTCTTTCAGAATTTGGATTTCGTGGCGAATATCCATTTTCAAGCGGGGGTGGACACTTGTTGTAACCGACACTTTGTTTCTTACAAGAATTCTTCATTTTAGTCTCTTCTTTTGTGTCTATCTTTTTCTCTTCAGAAATTTCTTCTTCAAAAGACTTCATGCCTTCAATGGTTGGATAAATCCTGTCAATAACATAAGAAGTACATGAGTAACTTTTTAACAACCTGTTTACTCTTTCTGTTTCAACCCTCTGGATTTCCAGTTTCTGTTCCAGCACAACACACTTCTCAATGTCATTGTTGACAACTTTCTGCTTTGTCATGAAAGCTCCTTGAAATGTCTTCATTGTTGTTGCTTGTTCACTACTTGATTGATTGTACTGATTCATTGCTTTGTTCAGAACATCATACGATTCTTTCAATCTGTTCATGTTACGAATCAAAGTACTGTTTTGCTTCTTCACTGCTTCACAGTTTTCACATTTCACAGGAAACTTTTTAGCATCAGCTTCTGCATCAACTTTGAAAGCTGGAACTTCTTTTGTCTTTTTCTTTATCACTGGAACTTCTTCATCATCACTACTGACTTGTTTCTTAGCTTTCTTCTTTTTCTTTCTAACTTTTCCATCATCACTGTCACTCTCCTCCATCATTTTTAAGTGCTATTCCATTCTTTTTGCATAATAATCATCATCATTATCATTATTTTCAGCAACTCGAGCGACAAAAGCTTTGGCTTGTAAAATCTCTTTATCCGGACAATAAGTATCCCAACTAAACTTTTCCCAGCTAAAACCTTCTGGTAATCTTTCATCATCTTGATCTATCAGAAATGCTTTGCTGTTAGCTGATATATATTTATCCTAACTGGATCCTTTTATTGATTTTTTATCATCTTAATTCACCATACAAGCTCTCTTTGATGACTCCTCGATCGCCTTCTTAGCATGTGCAGTTTGTGGTTCTTGTTGTTGTTGAGCAACTTGATGATAAATTGCTTTCCGATAGTAGTCATTGTTGTTGAACGGATTTTGAGCTCCACTTGCTTCGCGATTTGTGCACTCTCTCTTGAAGTGTCCTTTTTTCCTGCAACGAAAACAAGTAACTTTAGATTTATCAAAACCTAAAGTAGAAACATTTGCATCACGGAAGTCATCTCTTCCTGTGATCTGTTTGAATTTCTCAGCTCTTCTTAACACACTCGCCAAACACCCCTTTATATCCATCAATTCCATCTCCTCAGCATCAATCTGATCGTAATCCTCTTTTGTCAACATTGGATTCCCAATCCTTCATGCAACTAAACTCCCATATGACTCTAATACAGTTACCAACAAAGACATGCGACTTTTTGCAACTTCTTCTGAGTAATCTTGATCATTTTCAATGTTTAATGCAATGTTGCATTGAATAAATTTGCCATTCTTTTTTGTTGACAAGTTTGGATCAAATGATAGATATGAAGAAAAACTTGTTTCGCTGTTTGATCCTTTAGATGACCCTCCAGACGAACTCTTAGCATTGAATGCAGTCTCAACCTTTGGTGACATGTTGGTCTTATCACTGATACCTCCTTTGTAATAAAGACCGATATCTTGTTCACCATCAAAATCCTTCATTCTTGAAATCTTCCTTTGTTCCATTTCTTGAGCTTCAAGCTTTTCAATGAACTTACTCAGTGTTAGATTCCCAAAATCTTTTTTGTTTCTCAACATCATGAGGTATGTACCCCAAGTTTCATGTGGCAACGCATCAGCCAGCTTCTCAATCAACTCTTCATTATCCTTTGTAATGCTCACCCTTTTCATTTTGAGTAACAAATTGCAGTATCTTTCAATGATCTGCTTGGTGCTCTCAGTTCTCAACCCACGATATAGATCAAACTCTTTTTTTTTAAAAGTGACTTTTTGTTCTTAATCATCTCTTTACTTCTAACAAACTTTGATTTTAAGGCTTTCCAAATCGAATAAGCAGTTCCATTGTGTTGCAACAAAACTAAAATATCTTCCTTAACAGCTTGATGTAAAAGACTAGTCATCATCTTTTCATCTTTGTATTTCTTTTTCTCTTCAGCACTAAGATCTTTAATTGCAATAATCTCTTCATCATCATTCATTGGTCTAACTTATTTCGTTTCAACACATTCCCAAGCATCCAAGTAATTTGCTTGAACCCAATTCTCAAATCGTTCTTCCCATCCTTTATACTCCTCAATATTCATGAGTTTGGGCGGTTTTTGCATGGTGCCCATCTCATTTTCTAACATCGTGTTCTATGCAATATTGATCGGAGTAGCAAAGGCGTTGTAAACTTCCTCTTCCATGTTTCGGTTTTCAAAATTTCACAAAATTATCTTTCAAACGAAATGATCTTTGGTGCGAAATCACCTTTCAAGCGAAATAAACTCTCTCACACGAAATGACAGCTTTCGTGCGAAATAACACACTTTCAAACGAAATGATCTTTTCAAACGGAATGAACAACTGATTTCGTGCGAAATGATGAACTGATTTCGTACGAAATAAAACTTGGTTTCGTGCGAAATGAAACTTGGTTTCGTGCGAAATGAAACTTGGTTTCGTGCGAAATGAACCTGAGAATGCTATATCGTACGAAATGAAACACTCATTTCGTGCGATATGCTGCTGCTGTCATCATCTCGAGCTGATTTTGTCAAAATTGATCAGGTTTTTGTCCGATTTTAAGTCTGAAACTTTCAAGGGTTTGTTAAAACACTATTACGCATATAATGTGTGAAATTCAAGTCATTTTAACCGTGAAAACTTGTTAATTTTGAAAAAGAAAGTGTAGAAAGCAGAATTTGCAGCTGAATTGGTAAGAACTCTTCCTCCTGAGCTCTGATACCACTTGTAGGATCGTTTTCTGACCCGAATGAGTCGATCAGAAGAGTTTTTGCTCAATACGAGAGGCGGAAACAAACGTATGGAGGTAATTCAACTTGGAATTCACTTTAATTGTCTATTTGATTGATTTGACAGCGAGTAGACACTTCGGCAGCAGTTCGGCACTGAAACCGGAAAGTTACAAATGAGATGGCACGATGGGTATTTATAGGACTAGCTATTTCGCACGAACATGCTCATGCGAAATCACATTCACACGAAATGACTATTTCGTGCGAAATCACCAAGTGATTTCGTGCGAAATGACATATTGATTTCGTGCGAAATGACATATTGATTTCGTGCGAAATGACATATTGTCATTTCGTGCGAAATACCCACAAATACATATTTTGACATTTTTCTCGTACTACGTGCCCTCATCTATCTATTCTAATACAAGACTCGATACAAGACGAAGTCGACAGACGTATGCACCAACAGGTGGTGAGACTGCTGCTGAGCCGGTACGGCTTGAAGTGGAGCAGCAGTGGTGGCAACACAGTTCTTGTTGCTGGAGCTGTTGTTGTTGTTGTTCTTCTTCTTGCGGCGAGTGGACTTTGACGATTGAGCGGCGACGGTTTCAGCGGTTGGTGCGGCGGTGACTTGGTGCAGGTTCTTCGAAGCTTTATCCCAAAAACCAGCTTTTACTCGCTTGTCGTTGATTTCAGCGGCAAGAATGTAAGTTTCTTCGATCGTTGCTGTCTTTGTGGCATGCACAAAATCCGCAACACGGTCGGGTAGAGCTCGGATGTACTTCTTGATTGCCATGTCGGGAGTCTTCACTAGATTGGGACAGATGATGCTGAGCTGCTTAAAGCGAGCAGTTAGGGCAGCGTTGTCACCTTCCTTCTGCTTAATGTGCAAGAATTCGTCCTCCAGCTTTTGGCGTTCATGGGGAGGGCATAATTCATCCATCATGATAGCCTTCAACTCTTCCCACGTCAGCTCATAGGCTGCATCATTCCCGCGTTTGTCTCTCTCAGCCGTCCACCAGTCTAATGCGCGGGACTAGAAGACGCCGGTAGCGTTTAGAGTGCGGAGATTTTCCGGACATCCACTCTGGCGCAGAGTGCCTTCGACGGAATCGAACCATTGAGACATAGCCGTCGGGCCATCTTCTCAAGTGAATTCCTTCGGACAGCAAGGCTTGAACTGCTTGAAGCTGAAAGCAGTCTTGGTAGCAACTTTAGGGGCTTCGGTTCTGGACTCCTCAGACGATTTGCTAACATTCTCGTAAATTTCACTCACGATCTGAGGCACAACCTTGGCCACTTGTTTAGCGAGGATGGCAGCAAGGCGTTTGTCCCTCTGTTCCTGGCGAGTGAGTCGTGGGTGACGGGGTCCAGATGATGGTCCAGTTGACATTGTCTGCAACAGACATCGTCATAGGTCTCAGACACGTCATTATCGAATCTCACCTCACACGTCTTAATACCACTAAAGCTCAGGAACACAGTGAAACATGTATCACATAAACACATAGGCACATAATCACAGATTCACATAAAGACAGAAGCACGTAAGGCACGTAAACATATAAGCACATAAGCACATAGGACACAAAAACACAGAAGCATATAAGCGTGTAACTTGTTTAGATGCACACAAAGGCGGTCAGAATACTGAAACCCATCATTCAAAGTTCGCGAGTGTTCGAATATAGCGATCGCCTTTAGCATAGTGATTAGTATAGTATAAGCGTATAACATAGCATGAGGTCGTCCAAAATTTAGCGAATTGTCAGCGTTTTGAGATAGATAAGCAATGCGGGTCGTTCGTGTCGATCGAAGTGATAGCAAAAATCGAATAAGTCTCCAAAATTTAAACACATAACAGGTAAATACACATACAGACACATAGAATCGACGAATCATCAGAGTCAGCAGTTGCGGACTCAGAATCGAAACACATAAAAATCGAGAAGTAGATCGTCTGCGGCTATTAGGCAGTGACTATCCAAAGTGGTTCGACTATTCTCAAGGACTTATTGTACACATTTTGACTTTCAGGACCGTGTTTTTGCCTCGATTCTTGGGCGTTCGACACACATCCCTCTAGTCATACCGTGACTTCAGGTCGTTGGAGTCCGTCGAGACTTTGGTGAGAGTTTTGTAAAACCAAGTAAAAGTCGGAACAAGTCGTCAAGGTTAGGGTTTCACCCCTGGCTTAAAAACCTCGTTCCTGTTTTGATAAGATAAAGGAGTATTATGCGTCAAAGTATGGATTTCACTCCTATTTCAACGCAAATTCTCGTGTTTATAGATGAAAATTGTGGGTTGAACAAGCAATTTAGTCGAGAGTTTGCGGTTTTCACACCTAATCTCGACCTAATTACCAGTTTATTTGAAATAATAGTGTGCAGTGATAGTGTAGCGCGCGCGAGAATATCGAGGTATAGCAAGCAGGCTCGTACAATCCCTAAGGTTTTGCACAAGTCGGTCTGGTGGTACCTAACTATAGACTAGGTCTCTAAGACATCGACCCGGACTAGGTCGAGTCTTTCCTAATTCCCTATAGTTATGGCTCTGATACCAATCTGTCACACCCCAACCGATGGCGGAAACATCGGGGCGTGGCACTGAGCGAAACAGATTGTCCAGAAGTTTCCATAACAACTATATTTACTAGATATTTAAAGCAACATGTCCCATACCACGTTATAAATGATAATACAATTATTACAGAAAAGAAAAGATCTAGTCAAATTGTTCTGTTCCGACAACTGAGATTCTTATTACAGACAATTGTTTATTGTTGACCTAGGTCTTTCCTAGCCTCGATTTCACAGCACAGAAAGCAATTAAGCATCCTAAGCACCTGTCAGATACGTTAAAGTAAAAGTCAATAACATGTCCCATACCATGTTATAAATGATAATACAATTATTACAGAAAAGAAAAGATCTAGTCAAATTGTTCTGTTCCGACAACTCAGATTCTTACTACAGACAATTGTTTATTGTTGACCTAGGTCTTTCCTAGCCTCGATTTCACAGCACAGAAAGCAATTAAGCATCCTAAGCACCTGTCAGATACGTTAAAGTAAAAGTCAATACACATAGTGTAAAGGTGAGCATACAAGTTTGATAATAGGATATAGAGTTCGAAAGCGTTAAGCATAACCAGCACGTACACAGAGTGAAATGAGGCATGTTAGTTATCGACATGAACACATCGATACCAATGACTGCGGGTTGACTGCCAAAGGCAGTTCGCGATACATACTCACCACTGTGAGCCATGTAGGTAATTGTCCTTAACAACCCCCGAGTGAACGGGTGCTGAGTCCAAACTAATAGTACTATCGTTGCTAAGGCAGGTAGACAACATTCCATGTGTAAACATAACAAACAAGCATTCATTAAGTCACGTGTACATGCGATAGCGGTTAGCGTTTAAAGTATTGCGTAGTGTGTTCGATGTGATTTTGTATAAGTAACGTATGTAACACCCAAAAGTGCGTAAAGCAAAAAGGGATCGAGTATACTCACAGCGGTTGATGGATTGAAAGGAGCGCTAGAGAGTAGGGTTAGCCTGAACAGATTGAATACCATAACGATGAGCGACGCGTAAAAAGATGCAAGTACAAGTGAGTCGGACAGCAGTTCGATCGAATGGTAATCCGATCGGACAGCCAGTCGTGCGAGCGGTAGTCCGTTCGGACGGTCGTCCGGTCGGATGGCCGTTCGAGTGGATTGTTTCTTCCTTTGGGAAAGATGTGTTTGTGTAGTATGGCTTGACTTTTGAAGTTTTCGTTGTAGCATTTAGAAAACATAGGAGTATCTCTACCTTTCAGGTCGGTCGATCGGATGGTCGTTCGATCGGACGACAACCCGATTGGTTGGACACTTTAGCGAGAACAAGTGCACAGCAGGTTGTTACTCGATCGGACGGTGGTTCGATCGGGTGGCATCGCTAGTACATTGAATATGTTGAAAATTGTTTAAGTGTTTGAAGTTTCGAAACACCACGGAGTCAGATGGTCGGTCGATCGAGTGGTAACTCGATCGGGCGGTAATCCGTTCGGTGTCCCCAAAACTCTTGAGGATTGATTGGAAAATTAAGGTGGGACCAAGGTGCAAGTCGTTCGGTTTGGCCAGTCGTTCGGATTGGTTGTTCGATCGGACAGCAGTCCGGTCGAACGGCACTCCGTCCTGGTCGACCTGTTCGTCCCACACTTGGTTGTTTTGATCGTTTGTCATTTTATCGAGATGTGTTGATATCGTGCTAACCAACAGAACCCCATCCTAAGCTCTAGTGACCCGATTGAACAGGAACCACCCAAGTTCAGTAAGTCCACCGGTCCAAGGCGATTGTTCTTGGTTAACCCGGAATCGAGAATCTCGTGGATAGAATACGGATCTTGAGCCAACGCAACCACAAGAATGAGTAGTAAGTCGGCATAAGCTTCGATTCTATCGGTTTTGAGTGCATTGAGTGTAAAAGAGTTGAAAGAAAGTTGGATAACCATCTTTCAATCCTTTTTCTTATGAATATGTTTAGATCTATGAAAGATCTTTGTTTGTTTATGTGGAAATCGGTTAGATCTAAGTTGTTCTTGGTGGGTTGAGGCCAAAACATGAAGTTCTTCAAGAACACATGATGATGTCATCCTAGAACACCTTGAATCTTGATGATTTCACGGTTAAAAATTAAGATTCAAAAGATAGAAAGGTGTAGGAGTGCGTGTAGATTAAGGAAGTACAAGATTTAGGGACGAGATCTTACCGGAATTGCGAGAAATCGGAGAAAAAGCAAGGTTAGAGTGCTGGTCGGACGTCAGTTGCCAAAAGTGGAAAGTTTGAAAGTGACAAGGGGTATTTATAGGGTTACCCAAAGTGGAAAGGAATGGAGAGGGGGCTGGTCGATCGGTTAGGCGGTCCGATCGAACAGCTGTCCGATCGAGCGACTGCTCGATCGATCGGCTGCTCGATCGACTGGTCGCCTAGTCGATCAGTCTCCTTGTTTGAGTGTTCAGTGCGACGAGTCTTGCCGTTTCGATTTCGATTGCGAGCGTTTCGTTGCGTTAGAGTTTTCCTTGTCAAATTACTTTTAATCCCAACTACTATATCAACATACAATCATCCTTATTTCGTATTCGTTTAGCGTTTGCGATTGAGTTCGATTGCGTTTCGATTTATTATCACACATAACATAAATTAAACATACACAAGTAACACATAAGGCACACACACACGTATAACAATAACCAAAATGCGTGATTCGAGTTGCGAGTGCGTTTGCGATAGCGATTAAGCGACTAAACATGCGATAAATATCGATTACCACGCGATTGTTAATAGATACTCCACATAATACAACTAAAGCGAAAATAAAATAGACTAATCTACAAGTCAAAGAAGTCAAAACAGGAATTGAGCAAGGAGAGACAGATCGCAATTTGCAATATTTTTTTCCTTTGACTTCAATCTTGACTTTGACTTTGACTTTCGAAACACGGGGTGTTACATCATAACCCCTAGATACGTATTAGATACTCTGTCCGATTGATCTAGGGTTCCGTAACAGCTGTCGTGGTTCTGCCCAACGTAGTCGTTGGAATGCCGTCTCGAGGAGGGTATTACTAACGTTAAAATGGGTTATTATACTAACATGTGTGCGTTTGTGTAGTGTATAGATTATTCCCAGGAAATCCTTACTGAAAACCTAAGACAGCAATGTGAGTAATCTACTTTTTGCAAACTGTTTTTACAAAACCTCACACGATTAATTATATATTAAGCAGTTATTGAGTATTTGTAAGGATACAATTATCGTCGGTATGTTGGGGTTTTGTATACAAAATTTGTTACTGCCCTGAGAGGGGTAACATTTCCACAAGTCGGGTCTGACAGTACCGTGAGTGGTAATTGATATGACTTGGAAACAAATGTAATTGCGAGACCGCCCTCAATACTGTACAATGGTTTTTATTTAAACTTGATTAAACTGGGATTCACTCACCAGTATTTCCCACTGACAAAATGTTTTTAAACACGTTTCAGGTAACAAAATGTGAAAGCCAAATAGAAGCCAGCTGGACAGCACTGAAGGCTTGGAAAAGTGGCAATAAACTTACCTAAAAAGAAATAGATGTTTTTATTAAATAAAAATAGGATTTATTCCTATGAAAATGTGTGTACTGAAAACTTGGGTTTTATCCCATGTGTTTGATATTATGAAAGTATGGTATTCTACTCTGATAAAACATTTCCTACCTACGATCCTGATGAAATTTCCGCTGCCAAAATTAGACAATACAAGATACCACCGAAACTGGCCGCGACCGCCCGTTCCCATATTTGTGTAGGGGGACGGGGGTTGCGACATCAACCCCCGGCACTGCAACTGGTTGTCAATCGAAGACGGTGCCTCCACTGATGGTCAATCGCTAGTGGTGGACAACTACTTTTTTTAGATTTAGATTTTTAGGCGATAGAGAGATGTGATACGAGAGAGATAATGAAAGAGACTGGAGTCAGAGACAGAGAGAGAAGAGGAGCTAGTATTTTGACGACGTGGATTTGGTGGATCGATGTCGAGTTTTGATTTTGGGAACGAGGTGGTGGCTGGGTTTGTTGTGGCGGTGGTGAGAAATGGAGAAGGAGGTGGTGGCTGGGTTGGTTGTGGCGGTGGTGAGAAAGGGGGAAGGAGGTGGTGGTTGGGTTGATGTTGGCGGTGGTGAGAAAGGGAGAAGGAGGTGGTGGCTGGGTTGGTTGTGGTGGTGGTGAGAAAGGGGGGCGGAGGTAGTGGTTGGGTTGATGTTGCCGGTGATGAGAAAAGGAGAAGGAGGTGGTGGCTGGGTTGGTTGTGGCGGTGGTGAGAAAGGGAGAAGGAGATGATGTTGGCTGGGTTTATGTTGGCGGTGGTGAGAAAGGGAGAAGGAAATGTTGGGAGAAGGAGATGATGTATTTTTTTTATTTTGGATCAGATTAAAAAAAATAATAATACACATTTGAAAATAAAACAAAATACACATCAGCATGTTACATCATAAAAACAGGCTACGTCAGTATGACACGTTGGACAAAATGCCCACATCAGCAAAAAGAACTAACCCAGTTAGTGTTTATTTAACGACGGGGTGACACAGCAACCCAAGTGTTAGGTTGAGAGTGATGGGAGCCAAAGTCAAAGTTGAGAGTGCCAGCGGCCAAATGGCAATAATTGAGGGTGTTTAAATCCATTAACCCTTTATTTTAATTTACCCATTTATGTTTGGACCAACTATGCAAACTTATGGTGGAACCATCCTTTGGACTGACTAATTTCTCGATCAACATTACGTATGAAAACAGCAGACACAATAACTCTTAAAAGCCTTTACATAGTATGTTCCTTTAAGGAAATAATAATCGCTCATGGTTAGGGCTGTAAACGAATCGAACGAACACGAACAAGGCCTTGTTTGTGTTCGTTCGTTAAGGAAATAAATGTGTTCACGAACGATTCATGAACAGTTACCGAACGAGATTTTATGTTGGTGTTCATTCATTAAGGAAATGAGCGTGTTTGCGAACGGTTCACGAACACAAACGAACAAAAGTAAATTTGGCGAACGCGACGAAGGATAAAGATAGATGGCCCAGAGAGTAGCACTCGAACTTGAATCTCTTATTGTGGAACGGAGGTCGATCGTATTCGCCGATGTAAATAATGAGAAATGAAAGGGAAATGATGCATAAACAAGGTGAAAGCGGGTTTCCTAGTTTAATTGTTAGGGTAATAAAATAAATAAAAGTTTAATAATATAAAAAGTACAAATAAAATATAAGAAAGTACAAAGATCTTCAATTAAAACACAAACATACGAATATAAACGAATGCAAATCAACGAATGTTCACGAACACGTTCACGAACACCTTACCAAACGTTCACGAACACAATCGAACGAACGAGACCTCTGTTCATGTTCGTTCATTTAACTAATCGAACGAAATTTCTTGTTCATGTTCGTTCGTTTATTAAATGAACGAACATCTCCGAACGGTTCATGAATTGTTCGCTGAACGTTCGGTTCGTTTACAGCCCTACTCATGGTATATCTTGGGGAACAACATCTGCGACAAGGCGTCACTCATCACTTTGATAACTTGCTAACAACTCGAGGACTCCATTTCAAAAAAATAATAATAAAAATAAGAAAAAGCTAAAGTAAACATTCATCAAAAAATTTACTTTACTCAAAAGATCCCTCGACTGTTAAGCTTAACGATGTTTCTTATTGCAAGTCAGCATCGAATCATTGAGCATTCTAAGAGGTGTAGGGTTCAAATACTGCGAAATGAAGCTACCGATAGTTAATAAAAGTAGATTAGGAATTGGAGCCACGTAAAAAGAAATTCCTTGCTACAACTGAGGAAAAAGGACGGTTTCTAATAGATTGTACAAACTTGTTTACATTGTTGGCGTTAAGCATTAGAGCTTAGAGACCAATTGTCATACAACATTAATACCATGTTTTTATTTTTTTTAACGGTAAACGAATCCTCTAAATGAGGTACCGGCGAAATTCACTACATCAGGATACACTCGCTTTCGAATTGGGGAAAATCTTCACCTAGGGCCGAAGCCCGTGAACACTCGCCCAAAGGCACGACGGCACGGCACGATGAGGTAAAACTCACTCAGTTCAAGATTGTATATTTTGGGTATTAATATCATGTTTCTAACATGCTAAAAAGATTGTATATTTTGGGTATACTATAGTCAATATTTGGGGCCTTCAAGAAATTGGGTATACTATAGTCAATATTTGGGGCCTTCAAGAAAAACTATTAAGGGGTGCAACCATAAGTTATGCCAAAGTATAGGGAGTGTAAACAAACATTGCCCACCAATAAATACCCCGTTTGTTAATCATATTGTCACAAGGTTCACAAAGTTCTCTCTCAAGATGGAAGTAAGTGGAGTAATAGTGATCATATTGGCATTGAGTGCATTCGGATTGTTTAATTGGTTGTGGTTAAAACCAAAGAGGATGGAAAAGTTTTTAAGAAAGCAAGGCCTCAAGGGAAGTTCATATAGATTCTTTTCGGGAGACTTGCAAGAGATTGTGAAGTTGGCTGTAGAGGCCAAATCAAAGCCCATAAAACTAAACGACGATATCCTTCCTCGAGTCTTGCCATACGAGCATAAAGCGGTTACTGCTTATGGTATACGATATAGTGATTGTTATACTATTTTGTTACTTTTGTAGTGATGTGGATTTTGATATAGAATTGTGAACATATATATCTTCTATTATTAACCCAAAAGATATCATTTGTTTTCTGTATAGGAAAAAACTTCTTCACCTGGATGGGTCCCACACCAATTGTGCATTTTAGTGAACCAGCTTTGGTAAAGGAGATCTTGAGTAATGTCTATCAATTTCATAAGCCAAGTGGTGGAAACCCTTTAAGAAAATTGCTAGAAACAGGTCTAGTAAACAAGGATGCTGATCAATGGACCAAACACAGGAAAATCATGAATCCTGCTTTCCATGTTGAGAAGCTAAAGGTTTGTTCTTATTGTCTTAATTGTGGATATCCATAACAGCAAAAAAAAAAAAAAAAAAAAGTTAAATAAATTATCAAATAATAATATTTTTCCTTTTAGCATATGGTGCCTGCATTTTATACGTGTACTGCTGAGATGATTAACAAATGGGAAGATATGTTAAAGACCCAAAGCTCTTGTGAGCTGAATATTGTGCCTTATTTTAAAAGACTCACGTGTGATGTAATTTCGCGTACTGCATTCGGTAGCAGCTTCGAGGAAGGCCAAAGAATATTTGAACTACTAATAGAACAGGTAGACTTGCTTGTCAAGACTAGGCAATCAATCTACATTCCTGGAACAAGGTGAGTATAACATAACTTCTTATTAGAGATTGTTGGTAATATAGAGATGCAATTGAAGATCAAGATCAATAAACCTAATCAAATACATCTTCCTATATACATAAACCTATTTTACAATATTGTACCTAATTAATATTTAGTTTAACTTCCGATAGAGATAAACTTGAAAACGGATAAAATTGTCATTTAAAATACAAGGAAACCTAATCAAATACATCTTCCTATATACAAAAAGATAATCATATTTACTGGATTTTCAAATTTAATGAAAACCTTATTTTCAAGTTTATCTCTAATACTCTTTTCTTCTCATAAATGGAGATAAAAAGATTAATACTTTATGTTGTGTTGTCTTAATGATATAAATATGACCACAAAAATTCCATTTCTGCTTGCAGTTGGTTACCAACAAAAAGAAATAACAGGATGAGGGAAATTGACCGTGAACTGAAGACATTAATAAGGAGTCACATAGACAATCGAATAATCGCGATGGAACGAGGGGAAGGTATGAAGGATGACTTGTTGGGCATACTACTGGATTCAAATTTTAAAGCAATAAAAGAACAAGGGAATAACAACTCTGGTTTAACTATCGATGAAATTATCGAAGAGTGTAAGTTTCTCTATGTTGGAGGACATGAGACCACACTGAATTTTCTTGTTTGGAGTATGGTGCTGTTGGCCCAACACACAGATTGGCAAGACAAGGCTAGAGATGAAGTTTCACAATTCATTGGGGATAACATACCAGACAAAGATGCGTTGAATCGTTTAAAAATCGTAAGTATTTTCATCATTTGTAAGAAGTAGAACCATGGGCAGGATGGTCCGCTCACCCCCACCATGACAAACTTTTGGACTTTTTATAAAAATATATGACGGTTTTTTTTTTTTTTTTTTTTTTTTTTTTTTTTTTTTTGTAAAAAAGCATGAAATTGACGCTTTAGATGTAGCCAATAGATAAAAAGTTCTGATTCTGACACCGTCCTTTGATGTTGTCTACCTTTTCATCATTTGTCAATTTCGTTCCTTATAGTATTTTATTCGTTATGTGTTGCAGCTTGGCATGTTTATAAATGAGGTACTTAGACTTTACCCACCAGCGCCAATGACGCAACGCATGATACATCAGGAAACCAAATTAGGGGACATAACATTACCTGCTGGATCTATGTTACATTTGCATATTATGCTTTTGCACCATGACCGTGACGTATGGGGTGACGATGTGAAGGAGTTCAAGCCCGAGAGATTTTCTGATGGTGTGTCGAAGGTAACTAAGGGTCAGGCATCATACGTTCCTTTTGGTGTGGGTCCACGTATATGTATTGCGCAAAATTCTACTTTAATGGAAGCAAAACTGGTACTCGCAATGATTCTAAAACGCTATCGCTTGGAACTATCACCATCGTATACGCATGCCCCGCACGTCTACGTCACTCTTGAAGCTCAGCATGGAGCTCATTTGATACTACATAAACTTTAATTGATGTAAATGAAATGCATATGTTACTACTTTGCTTTGTTTATGCGAGTGTAATAAGTTGTCGCCTTTAATAAAAGTTATGTTTAATGTTATAACCGAGATATTTTAATTTTTGGCTAAGTTCAAATTATATTTCTATTCCCCGTAATAAACTGTAACTAAGATTTTATTCAGACTAAATTAAGTGGTCATGATCAAGTGACTCCTTAAATTAAGCGGTCACGATTCAGACACTAGAAGACATGCTTCGGGCATGTGTTATTGATTTCGGCAACAGCTGGGAAAAGCATCTCCCTTTGGTGGAGTTCTCGTATAATAACAGTTATCACACCAGCATTCAAGCCGCTCCATTTGAGGCATTGTACGGGCGTAAATGCCGGTCACCTCTCTGTTGGGCAGAGTTGGGGGATAGTCAGATCACGGGTCCAAAACTCATAGTGGACACCACGGAAAAGATTGCACAAATACGACAACGTATGGCGGTAGCTCGTGACCGTCAGAAAAGCTACGCGGATAAGCGTAGGAAGCCATTGGAATTTCAGGTCGGGGACCGGGTTTTACTCAAAGTCTCACCCTAGAAGGGTGTGGTTCGTTTTGGCAAATGGGGCAAACTCAATCCGAGGTATGTCGGACCATTCGAAATCGCAGAAAGAATAGGCAAAGTGGCCTACAGACTAAACTTACCAGCTGAACTCGGTGCAGTTCACAATGTTTTTCACGTGTCGAATCTGAAGAAGTGCCTGTCAGATGAGACCCTCATAGTTCCCTTGAAGGAGCTCACTATCGACGAGCGGTTGCAGTTCGTCGAGGAACCTGTTGAAATCACGAACTAGGATGTTAAGGTCCTCAAGAACACGAGAATCCCTCTTGTTCGAGTTCGTTGGAACTCCCGTCGCGGCCCAGAGTTCACCTGGGAGCGTGAAGATCAAATGAAACTCAAGTATCCCCAGTTATTCGGAACCAATGCAACCACTATTGAGGCTGAAGCTACTACTGAATTTCGGGACGAAATTCCAAATCAACGGGGGGATGATGTGACACCCCAGGAAAACCATTGAACGATACAACTCACCTAGCTTCCTCAGTAACCGCATGCTAAATTCCAGGACGAAATTTCATTCAAGTTGGGGATAATGTGACAACTCGAGTTTCTGACATTTCACTCTCGCATTCATTACGCGTTAACTGTTTAGTGTTTGATTTGTTTGACTCGTAATTGTACGTTGAATTAAAAGTTGAATTATAAGTTGAAATGAATGTTGAGTTGTTATGTGCTAAATATGTGTAAAGTTTGATTTCATGAACTTAACTGCTTAAGTGTGGAACAACCCGACGAAACAAAATATGTTTCGCCATAAGTCTACTCGACGAAATGGGGTTTTGTTTCGCCGACCCGCCAATCCGTCGAGGCCTAGTTACGACCCAAACTGTTATGCGTAAACATATATATATTAGATTAGGGGAAACGGTTATCAAAATACTTAAACCCTAGACTCCTCCCCTATTGACGGCAGCCTTGCAACTTCGTGATTCTCAAAGAACGATCAGAATTACTCCCTTGTTCATTGTGGTTAGTGCAAACTATTATCCGATTATGTGTTAACACGATTATTTGAATGTTATGCTTGCATGTTGTCTGTGATGAGGATTGATATGATAGTTGTTGACTGCCATGTTTTCTTTTCGGTCCAATAACACCTCTCCGATTAGCATTGATATCACAATTATCCTTTACAATATTCTTTGATATGATTATTGGTGTGTAGTAGTCAAACCCACCGATTTAATTGGTCCAATAACACCAAGCGGTGGTCATAAAAATTGTCGTCCATCATGCGTAGTAGTGCACGTGATTTGTCAGTTGTAGGTAATTAAAATTGTGAGTCTATGTGTGGTAAATGTTGGTGTGCCATTGGTTCAATAATCGGTTGGAACAAATAGTGGTCCAATCAAAATAGTGGCACCATTACATCAAAAGTTGGTGCATGAGGGGTTGTCGGCAATAAACGATAAGGGAGGGTTTAATCGGCTGAGGGATATGCCGGTCCAATGGGGAATGGCGGTGGTTGATGGATGTCGGCCACTAGGCACTTAGGTTTTTGATATTGTTTGTTAATTGCTAAAACAGTTAAGAGTTCGACGAATCAAGGACATCGGCGAAACACATTGTTATGACGAAACAAACCTGGCAAATTAAGAGTGTTTCGCCGAGAGATGTCACGACGAAACGAAGGGCGTTTCGTCAAAAAGGATTCACGGCGAAACAAGGGTGTTTCGCCGATTGGTTAATCTGCACAATAACTTGGTTAGTTTCTGTTAAAAATTAACCGGAATTATAAACAACTGTTAGCTGATACGCATGACTTATATGATTCAGAATACGTGCTATGTGCTACTTGGTAATTGTTTATGTGGTATTTTATACGATGGTATGTGCATGCATGAACTTCGAGAATATAAACTGATTACGTATACGTGCACTCTAGGACTTGATTGATTAACTGTGAGCACATAACTTAGCATACCGAGCAAACCAAGGTGAGTTCACACAGCCAAGGCATGGGGTTCCCAGGGTGGGAATGGGTTTGGATGATTTACTTGTACTTACTTAGCTAATGGAACTTAATGATATGGTCCTCGGGTGAGGAAGGTTATTGATAAGATACTACTAGACTAGTGATACTAATAGAACTGATCTTCGCACACACGCCGGGGTTAGCTGCGATAATATGACTAATCTTCGCACACATGCCTGGGTTGGCTGCGAACCATACACTAAACTTCGCACACATGCTGGGTGGCTGCGATACAAATATACCTAGTCTAGAATACTTGGGAAACATCCCCTAATCTTCGCATACATGCCTAGAGGGCCGCGATGCGAACTAATACGATACATGACTTAATGAACGAAGACAAGGCTTACTATACTATTACGATTACTGAGCTATTAACTGTGAACTCGCTCAACTAGTTGTTGACTCTCTGCTGCATGCCTTGCAGGACCTTAGGTACATATGGAGCTTGCACAGGGAGGAGCAGGTCGTTGTGGAGCATGGATCGTGGATGTTATGTTAAACTTTATAACACTCGAACTTATTACGTACATTGGGTTTTCATATTATGCTTCCGCTACTTAAACTATGTTTGGTTTGAACATCAATTGTATTGAATTGGGTTTTTACGAACTACTTCGATTATTATATACTATGTTCAATATGATTGGTGGCTTGATCCTGGTCAGTCACGCCTCCAAGCGGTGGTACTCCGCGTGTGGATTTTGGGGGTGTGACATCCCCCTTAAAACAAACTATTTTCCCATTATGATTTCAAAACACTTAAGTTTGTTTTAATTAAAATGGTTTTTCTAGAAAATAAGCTTTGTTGATTTTACCACTTGTTAGGTTGGGGATTACTTCTTCACTTTGTTTTATCAACCACTTGTATAAGGATTGCAACAAGTTCAATTTAATGACCTTGATGAACCACTTATAGGTGAAAACCCACTTTTCTACCACTTGTAGATTCACCAATCAAACATACCACTTGTAAGATAAGATATGACAGAATCAAGAAATACTACCACTTGTAAATCGAAATTTCATAGATGTGAATTTCTCAAGAAAGATGCCGATTCCTACTCCCCAATCACCAACCCGGGAGTTCCGGCAAGTCAGGTTTTTCAGCTAAAGATATTCTCCCAAGCCTGACAATCCTTGGGAGATTCCGAGTTACCAACACTCGGTTTCTTTCCTTTCATCTTCTTCTCATAATATTCCTTTACCCCTTTGACTTTCCCATCAATCATTTTTCCAATAATATGTTTCACTTTGGGGTTAAAGACTTTTTCAACATCAAATTCTTTCTTTTTAGAAAAGAATTGATTTGAAATCTCAACTTTGCCAACTTTTTGTTTAAAATTTTCAGCTCTCAATGGTGGAAAATTTGCATCATCCATTGGAGGAACTGATTTTTCATCTTTTGGTTCTATTTGTGGCTCCTCTGATTTTGTGGAATCAGATTCATCACCAGAAAATAGCTCCTCTAATTTTGATGAATCAGAATCATTACTAGAACCGTCATCAGATTTCTTAACAACCCATTTTTGGTTGTCAAGGCTTGCTTTTCTTTTATAAAACCTTTTTGAACATTCACCAACTTCAAACTTTGAGTTTTTGAAAACTATAAATGGTTTAGTTGGTGGTTCAATTTCAACCATCTTTTCTTTCATTTTGAGAGACACTCCCTGTTTTGATTGAATTGCCTTGGGACAATTCTTGGCAATATGACCAATTGTTTTGCATTGAAAACAAGTTCTTGTCTCTTTCTTCTGAACAGATCCATTTTTCATTTCTTCTTGCTTCTTCGCAAGGAATTCTCTGTTTGTCTGCTTCCAAAATGAACTTTTCTCCTCTTCTTTTGAGGTTGCTCCTGAAACAAATACAGTTTTTGTTTTAGAAATTTTCTCATTTTTATAATTTTCAGGTGGAATAAATCCAAGACCTTTCTTTTTGAAATTACCGTTATGGTTTGGTTTCTTTCGATAACCTGAACCAGAACTGTAACCTTTTTTCTTGTTTTCTCTTTGTTGAACTCTTGAGGTGTATTTTTTAGGTTTTTCAGAAAGATTTACATCTTTTATTTTAGAAATATTAATTTCTGTTAGTTTGAAAATCTTTTTGATCATTTCAGTTTTGACACCTCTTATTGGAAATTCTTCATGATAATATAATTTGTCAGAATCATTCAAAGTATATGCCACTTTGAACGTTTCATCATTCAAATTAGATTTTGATAACATAAATTCTTTATTGTAAACTCTTTTGCCTTGTTTGACTTTTGAACTTGACGTGTCGGATTCAGACTTTGACTCTGATTTTGACTCCGACTTTGACTCCTCTGTTTCATCTTTATCCAACACCTGATCGACCACTTTCTTTATTAACTCGGACTCATGATCAATGTCAGACGATGTAAACGTGACATCAATGTTTTCTGGCAAGCTATCTGAAGGGTCAGACTCCCACACTAAGTTGGTTGCCTTTTCGACTCTTTCAGAATTTGGATTTCGTGGCGAATATCCATTTTCAAGCCGGGGTGGACACTTGTTGTAACCGACACTTTGTTTCTTACCAGAATTCTTCATTTTAGTCTCTTCTTTTGTGTCTATCTTTTTCTCTTCATTTTAGTCTCTTCTTTTGTGCCTTCAATGGTTGGATAAATCCTGTCAATAACATAAGAAGTACATGAGTAACTTTTTAACAACCTGTTTACTCTTTCTGTTTAAATCCTCTGGATTTCCAGTTTCTATTCCAGCACAACACACTTCTCAATGTAATTGTTGACAACTTTCTGCTTTGTCATGAAAGCTCCTTGAAGTGTCTTCATTGCTGTTGCTTGTTCACTACTTGATTGATTGTACTGATTCATTGCTTTGTTTAGAACATCATACGATTCTTTCAATCTGTTCATGTTACGAATCAAAGTACTGTTTTGCTTCTTCACTGCTTCACAGTTTTCACATTTCACAGGAAACTCTTTAGCATCAGCTTCTGCATCAACTTTGAAAGCTGGAACTTCTTTTGTCTTTTTCTTTATCACTGGAACTTCTTCATCATCACTACTGACTTGTTTCTTAGCTTTCTTCTTTTTCTTTCTAACTTTTCCATCATCACTGTCACTCTCCTCCAGCATTTTTAAGTGCTCTTCCATTCTTTTTGCATAATAATCATCATCATTATCATTATTTTCAGCAACTCGAGCGACAAAAGCTTTGGCTTGTAAAATCTCTTTATCCGGACAATAGGTATCCCAACTAAACTTTTCCCAGCTAAAACCTTCTGGTAATCTTTCATCATCTTGATCTATCAGAAATGCTTTGCTGTCAGCTGATATATATTTATCCTAACTGGATCCTTTTATTGATTTTTTATCATCTTAATTCACCATACAAGCTCTCTTTAATGACTCCTCGATCGCCTTCTTAGCATGTGCAGTTTGTGGTTCTTGTTGTTGTTGAGCAACTTGATGATAAATTGCTTTCCGATAGTAGTCATTGTTGTTGAACGGATTTTGAGCTCCACTTGCTTCGCGATTTGTGCACTCTCTCTTGAAGTGTCATTTTTTCCTGCAACGAAAACAAGTAACTTTAGATTTATCAAAACCTAAAGTAGAAACATTTGCATCACGGAAGTCATCTCTTCCTGTGATCTGTTTGAATTTCTCAGCTCTTCTTAACACACTCGCCAAACACCCCTTTATATCCATCAATTCCATCTCCTCAGCATCAATCTGATCGTAATCCTCTTTTGTCAACATTGGATTCCCAATGCTTCCTGCAACTAAACTCCCATATGACTCTAATACAGTTACCAACAAAGACATGCGACTTTTTGCAACTTCTTCTGAGTAATCTTGATCATTTTCAATGTCTAATGCAATGTTGCATTGAATAACTTTGCCATTCTTTTTTGTTGACAAGTTTGGATCAAATGATGGATATGAAGAAAAACTTGTTTCGCTGTTTGATCCTTTAGATGACCCTCCAGACGAACTCTTAGCATTGAATGTAGTCTCAACCTTTGGTGACATGTTGGTCTTATCACTGATACCTCCTTTGTAATAAAGACCGATATCTTGTTCACCATCAAAATCCTTCATTCTTGAAATCTTCCTTTGTTCCATTTCTTGAGCTTCAAGCTTTTCAATGAACTTACTCAGTGTTAGATTCCCAAAATCTTTCTTGTTTCTCAACATCATGAGGTATGTACCCCAAGTTTCATGTGGCAACGCATCAGCCAGCTTCTCAATCAACTCTTCATTATCCTTTGTAATGCTCACCCTTTTCATTTTGACTAACAAATTGCAGTATCTTTCAATGATCTGCTTGGTGCTCTCAGTTCTCAACCCACGAAATAGATCAAACTCTTTTTTTAAAAGTGACTTTTTGTTCTTAATCATCTCTTTACTTCAAACAAACTTTGATTTTAAGGCTTTCCAAATCGAATAAGCAGTTCCATTGTGTTGCAACAAAACCAAAATATCTTCCTTAACAGCTTGATGTAAAAGACTAGTCATCATCTTTTCATCATTCTATTTCTTTTTCTCTTCAGCACTAAGATCTTGAATTGCAATAATCTCTTCATCATCATTCATTGGTCTAACTTATTTCGTTTCAACACATTCCCAAGCATCCAAGTAATTTGCTTGAACCCAATTCTCAAATCGTTCTTCCCATCCTTTAAACTCCTCAATATTCATGAGTTTAGGCGGTTTTTGCATGGTGCCCATCTCATTTTCTAACATCGTGTTTAGTGCAATATTGATCGGAGTAGCAAAGGCGTTGTAAACTTCCTCTTCCATGTTTCGGTTTTCAAAATTTCACAAAATTATCTTTCAAACGAAATGATCTTTGGTGCGAAATCACCTTTCAAGCGAAATAAACTCTCTCACACGAAATGACAGCTTTCGTGCGAAATAACACACTTTCAAACGAAATGATCTTTTCAAACGGAATGAACAACTGATTTCGTGCGAAATGATGAACTGATTTCGTATGAAATAAAACTTGGTTTCGTGCGAAATGAAACTTGGTTTCGTGCGAGATGAAACTTGGTTTCGTGCGAAATGAACCTGAGAATGCTATATCGTACGAAATGAAACACTCATTTCGTGCGAAATGCTGCTGATGTCATCATCTCGAGCTGATTTTGTCAAAATTGATCAGGTTTTTGTCCGATTTTAAGTCTGAAACTTTCAAGGGTTTGTTAAAACACTATTATGCGTATAATGTGTGAAATTCAAGTCATTTTAACCGTGAAAACTTGTTAATTTTGAAAAAGAAAGTGTAGAAAGCAGAATTTGCAGCTGAATTGGTAAGAACTCTTCCTCCTGAGCTCTGATACCACTTGTAGGATCGTTTTCTGACCCGAATGAGTCGATCAGAAGAGTTTTTGCTCAATACGATAGGCGGAAACAAACGTATGGAGGTAATTCAGCTTGGAATTCACTTTAATTGTCTATTTGATTGATTTGACAAAGATTTACAGCGAGTAGGCACTTCGGCAGCAGTTCGGCACTGAAACCGGAAAGTTACAAATGAGATGGCACGATGGGTATTTATAGGACTAGCTATTTCGCACGAACATGCTCATGCGAAATCACATTCACACGAAATGACTATTTCGTGCGAAATCACCAAGTGATTTCGTGCGAAATGACATATTGATTTCGTGCGAATGACATATTGATTTCGTGCGAAATGACATATTGTCATTTCGTGCGAAATACCCACAAATACATATTTTGACATTTTTCTCGTACTACGTGCCCTAATCTATCTATTCTAATACAAGACTCGATACAAGACGAAGTCGACAGACGTATGCACCAACAGGTGGTGAGACTGCTGCTGAGCCGGTACGGCTTGAAGTGGAGCAGCAGTGGTGGCAGCACAGTTCTTGTTGCTGGAGTTGTTGTTGTTGTTCTTCTTCTTGCGGCGAGTGGACTTTGACGATTGAGCGGCGGCGGTTTCAGCGGTTGGTGCGGCGGTGACTTGGTGCAGGTTCTTCGAAGCTTTATCCCAAAAACCAGCTTTTACTCGCTTGTCGTTGATTTCAGCGGCAAGCAGGTAAGTTTCTTCGATCGTTGCTGTCTTTGTGGCATGCACAAAATCTGCAACACGTTCGGGTAGAGCTCGGATGTACTTCTTGATTGCCATGTCGGGAGTCTTCACTTGATTGGGACAGATGATGCTGAGCTGCTTAAAGCGAGCAGTTAGGGCAGCGTTGTCACCTTCCTTCTGCTTAATGTGCAAGAATTCGTCCTCCAGCTTTTGGCGTTCATGGGGAGGGCAGAATTCATCCATCATGATAGCCTTCAACTCTTCCCACGTCAGCTCATAGGCTGCATCATTCCCGCGTTTGTCTCTCTCGGCCGTCCACCAATCTAATGCGCGGGACTGGAAGACGCCGGTAGCGTTTAGAGTGCGGAGATTTTCCGGACATCCACTCTGGCGCAGAGTGACTTCGACGGAATCGAACCATTGAAACATAGCCGTTGGGCCATCTTCTCAAGTGAATTCCTTCGGACAGCAAGCCTTGAACTGCTTGAAGCTGAAAGCAGTCTTGGTAGCAACTTTAGGGGCTTCGGTTCTGGATTCCTCAGACGATTTGCTAACATTCTCGTAAATTTCACTCACGATCTGAGGCACAACCTTGGCCACTTGTTTAGCGAGGATGGCAGCAAGGCGTTTGTCCCTCTGTTCCTGGCGAGTGAGTCGTGGGTGACGGGTCCAGATGATGGTCCAGTTGACATTGTCTGCAACAGACATCGTCATAGGTCTCAGACACGTCATTATCGAATCTCACCTCACACGTCTTAATACCACTAAAGCTCAGGAACACAGTGAAACATGTATCACATAAACACATAGGCACATAATCACAGATTCACATAAACACAGAAGCACGTAAGGCACGTAAACATATAAGCACATAAGCACATAGGACACAAAAACACAGAAGCATATAAGCGTGTAACTTGTTTAGATGCACACAAAGGCGGTCAGAATACTGAAACCTATCATTCAAAGTTCGCGAGTGTTCGAATATAGCGATCGCCTTTAGCATAGTGATTAGTATAGTATAAGCGTATAACATAGCATGAGGTCGTCCAAAATTTAGCGAATTGTCAGCGTTTTGAGATAGATAAGCAATGCGGGTCGTTCGTGTCGATCGAAGTGATAGCAAAAATCGAATAAGTCTCCAAAATTTAAACACATAACAGGTAAATACACATACAGACACATAGAATCGACGAATCATCAGAGTCAGCAGTTGCGGACTCAGAATCGAAACACATAAAAATCAAGAAGTAGATCGTCTGCGGCTATTAGGCAGTGACTATCCAAAGTGGTTCGACTATTCTCAAGGACTTATTGTACACATTTTGACTTTCAGGACCGTGTTTTTGCCTCGATTCTTGGGCGTTCGACACACATCCCTCTAGTCATACCGTGACTTCAGGTCGTTGGAGTCCGTCGAGACTTTCGTGAGAGTTTTGTAAAACCAAGTAAAAGTCGGAACAAGTCGTCAAGGTTAGGGTTTCACCCCTGGCTTAAAAACCTCGTTCCTGTTTTGATAAGATAAAGGAGTATTATGCGTCAAAGTATGGATTTCACTCCTATTTCAACGCAAATTCTCGTGTTTATAGATGAAAATTGTGGGTTGAACAAGCAATTTAGTCGAGAGTTTGCGGTTTTCACACCTAATCTCGACCTAATTACCAGTTTATTTGAAATAATAGTGTGCAGTGATAGTGTAGCGCGCGCGAGAATATCGAGGTATAGCAAGCAGGCTCGTACAATCCCTAAGGTTTTGCACAAGTCGGTCTGTTGGTACCTAACTATAGACTAGGTCTCTAAGACATCGACCCGGACTAGGTCGAGTCTTTCCTAATTCCCTATAGTTATGGCTCTGATACCAATCTGTCACACCCCAACCGATGGCGGAAACATCGGGGCGTGGCACTGAGCGAAACAGATTGTACAGAAGTTTCCATAACAACTATATTTACTAGATATTTAAAGCAACATGTCCCATACCACGTTATAAATGATAATACAATTATTACAGAAAAGAAAAGATCTAGTCAAATTGTTCTGTTCCGACAACTAAGATTCTTATTACAGACAATTGTTTATTGTTGACCTAGGTCTTTCCTAGCCTCGATTTCACAGCACAGAAAGCAATTAAGCATCCTAAGCACCTGTCAGATACGTTAAAGTAAAAGTCAATAACATGTCCCATACCACGTTATAAATGATAATACAATTATTACAGAAAAGAAAAGATCTAGTCAAATTGTTCTGTTCCGACAACTCAGATTCTTACTACAGACAATTGTTTATTGTTGACCTAGGTCTTTCCTAGCCTCGATTTCACAGCACAGAAAGCAATTAAGCATCCTAAGCACCTGTCAGATACGTTAAAGTAAAAGTCAATACACATTGTGTAAAGGTGAGCATACAAGTTTGATAATAGGATATAGAGTTCGAAAGCGTTAAGCATAACCAGCACGTACACAGAGTGAAATGAGGCATGTTAGTTATCGACATGAACACATCGATACCAATGACTGCGGGTTGACTGCCAAAGGCAGTTCGTGATACATACTCACCACTGTGAGCCATGTAGGTAATTGTCCTTAACAACCCCCGAGTGAACGGGTGCTGAGTCCAAACTAATAGTACTATCGTTGCTAAGGCAGGTAGACAACATTCCATGTGTAAACATAACAAACAAGCATTCATTAAGTCACATGTACATGCGATAGCGGTTAGCGTTTAAAGTATTGCGTAGTGTGTTCGATGTGATTTTGTATAAGTAACCTATGTAACACCCAAAAGTGCGTAAAGCAAAAAGGGATCGAGTATACTCACAGCGGTTGATGGATTGAAGGGAGCGCTAGAGAGTAGGGTTAGCCTGAACAGATTGAATACCATAACGATGAGCGACGCGTAAAAAGATGCAAGTACAAGTGAGTCGGACAGCAGTTCGATCGAATGGTAATCCGATCGGACAGCCAGTCGTGCGAGCGGTAGTCCGTTCGGACGGTCGTCCGGTCGGATGGCCGTTCGAGTGGATTGTTTCTCCCTTTGGGAAAGATGTGTTTGTGTAGGATGGCTTGACTTTTGAAGTTTTCGTTGTAGCATTTAGAAAACATAGGAGTATCTCTACCTTTCAGGTCGGTCGATCGGATGGTCGTTCAATCGGACGACAACCTGATTGGTTGGACACTTTAGCGAGAACAAGTGCACAGCAGGTTGTTACTCGATCGGACGGTGGTTCGATCGGGTGGCGTCGCTAGTACATTGAATATGTTGAAAATTGTTTAAGTGTTTGAAGTTTCGAAACACCACGGAGTCGGATGGTCGGCCGATCGAGTGGTAACTCGATCGGGCGGTAATCCGTTCGGTGTCCCCAAAACTCTTGAGGATTGATTGGAAAATTAAGGTGGGACCAAGGTGCAAGTCGTTCGGTTTGGCCAGTCGTTCGGATTGGTTGTTCGATCGGACAGCAGTCCGGTCGAACGGCACTCCGTCCTGGTCGACCTGTTCGTCCCACACTTGGTTGTTTTGATCGTTTGTCATTTTATCGAGATGTGTTGATATCATGCTAACCAACAGAACCCCATCCTAAGCTCTAGTGACCCGATTGAACAGGAATCACCCAAGTTCAGTAAGTCCACCGGTCCAAGGCGATTGTTCTTGGTTAACCCGGAATCGAGAATCTCGTGGATAGAATACGGATCTTGAGCCAACGCAACCACAAGAATGAGTAGTAAGTCGGCACAAGCTCCGATTCTATCGGTTTTGAGTGCATTGAGTGTAAAAGAGTTGGAAGAAAGTTGGATAACCATCTTTCAATCCTTTTTCTTATGAATATGTTTAGATCTATGAAAGATCTTTGTTTGTTTATGTGGAAATCGGTTAGATCTAAGTTGTTGTTGGTGGGTTGAGGCCAAAACATGAAGTTCTTCAAGAACACATGATGATGTCATCCTAGAACACCTTGAATCTTGATGATTTCACGGTTAAAAATTAAGATTCAAAAGATAGAAAGGTGTAGGAGTGCGTGTAGATTAAGGAAGTACAAGATTTAGGGACGAGATCTTACCGGAATTGCGAGAAATCGGAGAAAAAGCAAGGTTAGAGTGTTGGTCGGACGTCAGTTGCCAAAAGTGGAAAGTTTGAAAGTGACAAGGGGTATTTATAGGGTTACCCAAAGTGGAAAGGAATGGAGACGGGGCTGGTCGATCGGTTAGGCGGTCCGATCGAACAGCTGTCCGATCGAGCGACTGCTCGATCGACTGGTCGCCTGGTCGATCAGTCTCCTTGTTTGAGTGTTCAGTGCGACGAGTCTTGCCGTTTCGATTTCAATTGCGAGCGTTTCGTTGCATTAGAGTTTTCCTTGTCAAATTACTTTTAATCCCAACTACTATATCAACATACAATCATCCTTATTTCGTATTCGTTTAGCGTTTGCGATTGAGTTCGATTGCGTTTCGATTTATTATCACACATAACATAAATTAAACATACACAAGTAACACATAAGGCACACACACACGTATAACAATAACCAAAATGCGTGATTCGAGTTGCGAGTGCGTTTGCGATAGCGATTAAGCGACTAAACATGCGATAAATATCGATTACCACGCGATTATTAATAGATACTCCACATAATACAACTAAAGCGAAAATAAAATAGACTAATCTACAAGTCAAAGAAGTCAAAACAGGAATTGAGCAAGGAGAGACAGATCGCAATTTGCAATATTTTTTTCCTTTGACTTCAATCTTAACTTTGACTTTGACTTTCGAAACACGGGGTGTTACATCATAACCCCTAGATACGTATTAGATACTCTGTCCGATTGATCTAGGGTTCCGTAACAGCTGTCGTGGTTCTGCCCAACGTAGTCGTTGGAATGCCGTCTCGGGGAGGGTATTACTAACGTTAAAATGGGTTATTATACTAACATGTGTGCGTTTGTGTAATGTATAGATTATTCCCAGGAAATCCTTACTGAAAACCTAAGACAGCAATGTGAGTAATCTACTTTTTGCAAACTGTTTTTACAAAACCTCACACGATTAATTATATATTAAGCAGTTATTGAGTATTTATAAGGATACAATTATCGTCGGTATGTTGGGGTTTTGTATACAAAATTTGTTACTGCCCTGAGAGGGGTAACATTTCCACAAGTCGGGTCTGACAGTACCGTGGGTGGTAATTGATATGACTTGGAAACAAATGTAATTGCGAGACCGCCCTCAATACTGTACAATGGTTTTTATTTAAACTTGATTAAACTGGGATTCACTCACCAGTATTTCCCACTGACAAAATGTTTTTAAACACGTTTCAGGTAACAAAATGTGAAAGCCAAATAGAAGCCAGCTGGACAGCACTGAAGGCTTGGAAAAGTGGCAATAAAGTTACCTAAAAAGAAATAGATGTTTTTATTAAATAAAAATAGGATTTATTCCTATGAAAATGTGTGTACTGAAAACTTGGGTTTTATCCCATGTGTTTGATATTATGAAAGTATGGTATTCTACTCTGATAAAACATTTCCAACCTACGATCCTGATGAAATTTCCGCTGCCAAAATTAGACAATACCAGATACCACCGAAACTGGCCGCGACCGCCCGTTCCCATATTTGTGTAGGGGACGGGGGTTGCGACATCAACCCCCGGCACTGCAACTGGTTGTCAATCGAAGACGGTGCCTCCACTGATGGTCAATCGCTAGTGGTGGACAACTACTTTTTTTCAGATTTAGATTTTTAGGCGATAGAGAGATGTGATACGAGAGAGATAATGAAAGAGACTGGAGTCAGAGACAGAGAGAGAAGAGGAGCTAGTATTTTGACGACGTGGATTTGGTGGATCGATGTCGAGTTTAAATTTTGGGAACGAGGTGGTGGCTGGGTTGGTTGTGGCGGTGGTGAGAAATGGAGAAGGAGGTGGTGGCTGGGTTGGTTGTGGCGGTGGTGAGAAAGGGGGAAGGAGGTGGTGGTTGGGTTGATGTTGGCGGTGGTGAGAAAGGGAGAAGGAGGTGGTGGCTGGGTTGGTTGTGGTGGTGGTGAGAAAGGGGGGCAGAGGTAGTGGTTGGGTTGATGTTGCCGGTGATGAGAAAAGGAGAAGGAGGTGGTGGCTGGGTTGGTTGTGGCGGTGGTGAGAAAGGGAGAAGGAGATGATGTTGGCTGGGTTTATGTTGGCGGTGGTGAGAAAGGGAGAAGGAAATGTTGGGAGAAGGAGATGATGTATTTTTTTTTATTTTGGATCAGATTAAAAAAAATAATAATACACATTTGAAAATAAAACAAAATACACATCAGCATGTTACATCATAAAAACAGGCTACGTCAGTATGACACGTTGGACAAAATGCCCACATCAGCAAAAATAACTAACCCAGTTAGTGTTTATTTAACGACGGGGTGACACAGCAACCCAAGTGTTAGGTTGAGAGTGATGGGAGCCAAAGTCAAAGTTGAGAGTGCTAGCGGCCAAATGGGAATAATTGAGGGTGTTTAAATCCATTAACCCTTTATTTTAATTTACCCATTTATGTTTGGACCAACTATGCAAACTTATGGTGGAACCATCCTTTGGACTGACTAATTTCTCGATCAACATTACGTACGAAAACAGCAGACACAATAACTTTTAAAAGCCTTTACATAGTATGTTCCTTTAAGGAAATAATAATCGCTCATGGTTAGGGCTGTAAACGAATCGAACGAACACGAACAAGGCCTTGTTTGTGTTTGTTCGTTAAGGAAATAAATGTGTTCACGAACGATTCATGAACAGTTACCGAACGAGATTTTATGTTGGTGTTCGTTCATTAAGGAAATGAGCGTGTTTGCGAACGGTTCACGAACACAAACGAACAAAAATAAATTTGGCGAACACGACGAAGGATAAAGATGGCCCAGAGAGTAGCACTCGAGTCTTGCCATACGAGCATAAAGCGGTTACTGCTTATGGTATACGATATAGTGATTGTTATACTATTTTGTTACTTTTGTAGTGATGTGGATTTTGATATAGAATTGTGAACATATATATCTTCTATTATTAACCCAAAAGATATCATTTGTTTTCTGTATAGGAAAAAACTTATTCACCTGGATGGGTCCCACACCAATTGTGCATTTTAGTGAACCAGCTTTGGTAAAGGAGATCTTGAGTAATGTCTATCAATTTCATAAGCCAAGTGGTGGAAACCCTTTAAGAAAATTGCTAGAAACAGGTCTAGTTAACAAAGATGCTGATCAATGGACCAAACACAGGAAAATCATGAATCCTGCTTTCCATGTTGAGAAGCTAAAGGTTTGTTCTTATTGTCTTAATTGTGGATATCCATAACAGCAAAAAAAAAAAAAAAAAGTTAAATAAATTATCAAATAATAATATTTTTCCTTTTAGCATATGGTGCCTGCATTTTATACGTGTACTGCTGAGATGATTAACAAATGGGAAGATATGTTAAAGACCCAAAGCTCTTGTGAGCTGAATATTGTGCCTTATTTTAAAAGACTCACGTGTGATGTAATTTCGCGTACTGCATTCGGTAGCAGCTTCGAGGAAGGCCAAAGAATATTTGAACTACTAATAGAACAGGTAGACTTGCTTGTCAAGACTAGGCAATCAATCTACATTCCTGGAACAAGGTGAGTATAACATAACTTCTTATTATAGATTGTTGGTAATATAGAGATGCAATTGAAGATCAAGATCAATAAACCTAATCAAATACATCTTCCTATATACATAAACCTATTTTACAATATTGTACCTAATTAATATTTAGTTTAACTTCCGATAGAGATAAACTTGAAAACGGATAAAATTGTCATCTAAAATACAAGGAAACCTAATCAAATACATCTTCCTATATACAAAAAGATAATCATATTTACTGGATTTTCAAATTTAATGAAAACCTTATTTTCAAGTTTATCTCTAATACTGTTTTCTTCTCATAAATGGAGATAAAAAGATTAATACTTTATGTTGTGTTGTCTTAATGATATAAATATGACCACAAAAATTCCATTTCTGCTTGCAGTTGGTTACCAACAAAAAGAAATAACAGGATGAGGGAAATTGACCGTGAACTGAAGACATTAATAAGGAGTCACATAGACAATCGAATAATCGCGATGGAACGAGGGGAAGGTATGAAGGATGACTTGTTGGGCATACTACTGGATTCAAATTTTAAAGCAATAAAAGAACAAGGGAATAACAACTCTGGTTTAACTATCGATGAAATTATCGAAGAGTGTAAGTTTCTCTATGTTGGAGGACATGAGACCACACTGAATTTTCTTGTTTGGAGTATGGTGCTGTTGGCTCAACACACAGATTGGCAAGACAAGGCTAGAGATGAAGTTTCACAATTCATTGGGGATAACATACCAGACAAAGATGCGCTGAATCGTTTAAAAATCGTAAGTATTTTCATCATTTGTAAGAAGTAGAACCATGGGCAGGATGGTCCGCTCACCCCCACCATGACAAATTTTTGGACTTTTTATAAAAATATATGACGGTTTTTTTTTTTTTTTTTTTTTTTTTTTTTGTAAAAAAGCATGAAATTGACGCTTTAGATGTAGCCAATAGATAAAAAGTTCTGATTCTGACACCGTCCTTTGATGTTGTCTACCTTTTCATCATTTGTCAATTTCGTTCCTTATAGTATTTTATTCGTTATGTGTTGCAGCTTGGCATGTTTATAAATGAGGTACTTAGACTTTACCCACCAGCGCCAATGACGCAACGCATGATACATCAGGAAACCAAATTAGGGGACATAACATTACCTGCTGGATCTATGTTACATTTGCATATTATGCTTTTGCACCATGACCGTGACGTATGGGGTGACGATGTGAAGGAGTTCAAGCCCGAGAGATTTTCTGATGGTGTGTCGAAGGTAACTAAGGGTCAGGCATCATACGTTCCTTTTGGTGTGGGTCCACGTATATGTATCGCGCAAAATTCTACTTTAATGGAAGCAAAACTGGTACTCGCAATGATTCTAAAACGCTATCGCTTGGAACTATCACCATCGTATACGCATGCCCCGCACGTCTACGTCACTCTTGAAGCTCAGCATGGAGCTCATTTGATACTACATAAACTTTAATTGATGTAAATGAAATGCATATGTTACTACTTTGCTTTGTTTATGCGAGTGTAATAAGTTGTCGCCTTTAATAAAAGTTATGTTTAATGTTATAACCGAGATATTTTAATTTTTGGCTAAGTTCAAATTATATTTCTATTCCCCGTAATAAACTGTAACTAAGGTTTTATTCAGACTAAATTAAGCGGTCATCAAGTGACTCCTTAACTAACAAAGATTACATCTTCGATCCCAAAAGTTTCAAAACTTTATCATGGACATGATCGATATAGTAAATAGTTTTTAGCTTGGAGATATTATTTTCCTAGAAAAACGTTGCATGCATGCTATTTTATACTTTTTATTATAATTTATTGAGGCTTCTCGAGATCATGGCATCATAGCACCTACACTTGTGGTTGTGTCCATGGTTGACCCTAGTAAGGTTTTAATTATCGGGCCACTTATGCTTTGGGTTAAGATTATGGTGTATGGGCATGGGCGAAGCTTTTAAGGGGTGGGAGGGGCCGGTCGATCCTCGAACTTTTCGCTCAGTGCTGAAGAGAGTGTAGTTTTGTATAGAAAATTTTGGGTATATATGTTTCCGAACCCCCCGATTTTATAGAAATTTTTAGGTTCGGTGACTTCCGCCCCTCTCCCACCCCCTCGGTCGGAAATCTCAAGCTTCGCCACTGGGGATGGGGCGGTGAGTTGGGTTTAACGCTGGCTACACCACATCGGCTAAACGTTGGGCATGGCTTCGCCCCTTTGGCGTGGGGATTGTGTCTGGTGTGGGGTAGGGGGCTGGGTGACATGACGGGCCATGATTTGCTAGCATTTGATGACCGTTTGGCTAGCCATTGGCCAACGGCTATTTGAAAAAAAAAACTTTTAATTTTTTCCTATATAAACATTTCATTTCTTACTCATTTTTACCATCCAAAAATTGAAAAACCACTATCAAACTCCAAATATATATATAGGACAAAGGTCCGTTAGGAACCACCATTTATTGCGAGAACTGCGAGAACCAATGTGAACACAACCAAAAATGTCTAAAAATAGCTAAAAAGCACACACAAAAATTTTTTTTTTAATATTTTTTATAAAAAAAATCGCTACTTTTAGTAGCAAAAAAAATGTTTTTAAATTTTGTTTTTTAAAAAAAAAATTTTTTTGGCTACTAAAAGTAGCGATTTTAACATAAAAAATATTAAAAAATTTTTTTTTAGATTTTTTTTAGGTTTTTTTAGGTTTTTTGCGGGTTTAGTCTTTAGCATTTTAGCTGGGGGGGGGGGGGTTTAGGTTTTTTTTTTTTTTTTGGGGGGGGGGGGGGTTAGGTTTTTTTAGTTTTTTTAGCTATTTTAGGTTGTGTTCACATTGGTTCTCGCGGTTCTCGCAATAAAGGTGGTTCTCGCATGAACCTTACCCTATATATATATAGAAACGAGATCAGGAGAAAACGCTCAAAAGAGTGAGAACGGTGAGAACGCATCCTGGCCCAACACGTGTCACGCGGCATAGAGAAGGGCGGAGGGGCTTTTTTGTCCTTTCATATTTTTTTAAACGCGTGTCACATCCCATTTCCATGTTTTTTGGCGTTTAATAAATACGCGGCTTTTAGTGTTTTTAGATCAGGATCATAGTAAACATTTTGGCTTTTTAAGTATGTTTTGGCATTTTTATTGTTTTTTAAATCAGGATGCATGTATATGATGTAAAAACATCAGTAATTTTCTTGATGTTTATTATATCAAGTAGGATACAGGTCTATAATGTGACATACAATTATGGCGTTTTGAAAAGATAAATAAGTTCAGTTTTCCATGTAGTGATTTTAATATAATAAATGTTTGGCAATAATGTTACCGTCTTTTCATTTTACTGTTTAGCAATTACTTTTCGTTCAATTTCATCTGTGAATTAGTGTTGATTTTTCAGTAATACCTTGTTTGGCGTTTTATAGCAACATTGTGCTTTGCTAGCATCCATTCTCTCAGTTTTCACACTATTAGGCGTTTTGGTGTTTTTGGCGTTTTATATTAAATTTTTTTTTGTAAGTAGAGAATTAGATAATAAAATCAGAGAATTAGATAACAAACAATAGAAATTGAAAAATAAAATAAAAATTATAATCTAATTTCTCTTCTAAATCTTCACTGTCATCAACCTCTTCTAATTTAACCTTTTTGGCGTTTTGAACCTGTTTTGAATACCTTATGTAGATCCTTATTTTCCTACATAACGTCCGTCTTCATTAAGGGGTAAAAGTGTCTTTTACTTCGTTTTTTCCTGAATATTTGTCCATCTCATTCAGCAAAAGCTTATAGATATACCCACCTCAAAGTAGAATCCATTCAGTGAAACTTCATTCAGAACAATACTCAATATAGAAGAAATGAGGTTCCGCATTTGTGGCTTTTTTAAGTATCTTTCTTGGCGTTTTAAAGTGAATGGTTTCTTGGAAAGATGGCGTTTAGTTTTGGTGGTGTGATCAGTTGATTGTGCAGAGACGTCTCTCTTATAGGATGTTTTTGACGCGTAGTTTAGGCGGGATTTTTATTTATAATAAAAATGATATTAATAAAGTAGCCGTCTTTTCGGTTACTGTGTGTATTTTTTACTGTTTTGTTCAGCTTTTATGAGCTTTTATGGTTATAGACATTCAATCTTCCAACTTTGGCGTTTTTTAATGGCTTTAAGTAGTTTTTGGCGTTTTTTTTCCATTTTTAGCTCTTAATAATACTTCTCCAAATTACTTTTATTATAGGTTGGGAGTTTTTGGCGTTTTACTTCATTATGGCGTTTTAATGCATTATGGCGTTTCCCAATCTTTATGACTTTTTGGCTCTTTATTAAACTTTTTTATTCTTAGTCGAAAAATATAACAACTCTAAACCGACACCCTCGTAATATTTTTCCGACACCCTAAAAATATTTAAAATATTCCAAAATGTCCCTAAAAACACCCCATACGTGAAAACGAGCCCCGAATACCTTAAATATTAATAAAAATAATAAAAAATTGAATTTTAGGGGTTTAGGCGGGCCGCGTAAGCCACCCCTTAAGCTTACGCTGGCCGCGAGAGATCAAGAACGCGGCAGCACCCCAGGCCGACACGTGTCATCATCGTGGCAGGTCTAGGCGATGATCCGGACAAGCTACGCTGTTGAACAGCGTTGACGCGGGCCGCGTAGGCCTTCGCCTACATTTACGCGGGCCGTGAAAAACCTAAGATCAGCCACTATATAAGGAGGCATTGGGCCTTCAGTCGAATTCGTTCAGTTTTCTTTTCCCAATCTCAATTTCTAAAGTGTAGGCATTATACTCGGGTATAATACCCCCTAAATAACGAGGTTCTGCTCCGTTGTAAGTATTATAACCCCTGGATGCGTATTAGATACTCTGCCCGATTGATCTAGGGTTCCGTAACGGCTGTCGTGGTTCTGCCCGACGTAGTTGTTGGAATGCCGTGTCGGGGAGGGTATTACTAATGTTAAAATGGGTTATTATACTAACACGCGTGCATTTGTGTAATTTATAGATTATTCCCAGGAAATCCTTACTGAAAAACCTAAGACATCAATGTGAGCAATCTCCTTTTTGTAAACAGTTTTTACAAAACCTTAAATGTTTTACAATGCAATTTAGCAGTGATTGAGTCTTTGTAATTCTACGATTACTGCCGGTATGTTGGGGTTTTGTATACAAAATGTGAGTAACGTTACTATTGGACGAAGAGTTAGCCAATGTGTAATATGACCCACCAGTCAGGATTGACAGTACTGAATGAGTAATTGGGTAGATGTAAACATTGTAATCGCTCTCAATACTATTTAAATTAATAAAATTTTCCTTGATTAAACTGGAATTCACTTACCAGTATTTCCCACTGACAAAATATTTTTAAACGCGTTTCAGGTAACACAATGTGAAAGCCAATTAGAAGCCAGCTGGACAGCACTGAAGGCTTGGAAAAGTGGCTATAAAAGTTACCTAAATAAAAGAAGGAGTTTATTATAATAAAATGGGATTTATTATGAACCAGTTTGTAATGAAAACTTGGGTTTTATCCTAATATGTTTAATTATATAAAATATGGTGTTTTACTCTGATAAAATATTTCCTAACTACGGTCCTGATGTAATTTCCGCTGCTAAATTAATAAACGCCGATACCATCTGACTGGTTTGCGGCTCCCGCTCCCAGGATAGGGTCAGGGGCCGTGACAGAAGGTGGTATCAGAGCTAAGCCACTTATTCAGCCACAGAAGTGTTCTGCTGACACCAAAATTCAAAGTGTTAGGAAATAAATAACGGGAATACGTGCATAATTGTATTTTCTTGTTATGTGTTCTCTGACTATCTGTTAGTTTACAGTATGAGCGACCAAGTACCATCTGACGCGTATCGTCAATTGTCTGGTTCGCCTAGGAGCGAAGGTGCCTCTTCTTAGCCTGCCCTCTCGAGGTACTCTGCTGATACAGAAGAAGGAATATTCGTATTTAAGGCTCAATCTGAAGAGCCATTTCCTCAGAAAAAGAGGGGATAGTTCAGTAGGGGAGCACACGAGATTAGGAAGCGTATGAAAAAGTTACAAGAGAAGAGAGCACTAGCCGCAACTAAAAAAGAAACTGATGCATATGCCCAGGATATGCTTAATAGGGGTATAGCCAATATCCATATTTTAGCAACCACTGCAGCTGACCCAAACCTGGAGCAAATGCTAGCACCCCAACCACAACCACCAATTCCTGACCAACCCATGGAGATAGAAAACCCTGAAAACCAAGTAGAAATGCATGATTTCAATCCAGAAGAAATACCTAGGGTACCCGTACCAAATCCCTTAGACCCAAATTACGACCCGTGGTGGGACGATAACAGGAACTATGTGCAACGCTACTCGATACATGAAGACATGCCCATGCCCAATCTAGGAGCCTACCCAGGGTTAGATCCTCTAGATCCCTATTTCGATAACGATGTGTACATTAGGGAGATCTTATATAGTCCTTATCCATTTCAGGCCCCTACATCTCCATACCAGGAACCCGCACCCCAGATTCCGAACCCAGTCCTAGAACCTGCACCCCCAATGAGTGCAGACAATGTACAAGAACTTAGGACTTTTGGTGAGGAAATTTTAGAGAGTAGTGAACGAATGAGACTGGTGGGAGAGCGCCTCGTATGGAAATACTGTTGGGATTGAACCCTACCAAAGGAACAGATAATGAAAGCCAAAACTGGATCAGGACAGTGGATCCAGAATAAACAGATGTTTGATTGCAAGTCTCTCCCCTTGAAAGTGGTTTCAACATCTGCTGACCTCCTATCTGCTGATCATGCAAACTGCTGACCTACAACTGCTGATCAAGTTAAGGATTGATTGAAGAACTAAAGCTCTGCTGCTCAATCTACTGCCTTGGTTCAAGCACTGCTGATCATGACAAGTACTGCTGGGTTCACAGCAGTGGAAGGATGCAGCAGCAGTTTATATTTGCTTTATAAATGTAATATCAGTAGTTAGCATAGCAGTGTTTGTATAGATCAGAGGTTAGAGTTTGTTAGGAGGTTAGATGTCACTTTCATGGTGACGTCAGCTTAGATGCTCAGTGGTTTGCAAGTGCCTATAAATAGAATAGTACTCTGTACTGTTCTGTTAGCTTTTTCACCATCTTCTTTCTGCACGAACAAACACTGAGCTCGTGCTGAGGGGGAGTTTGCATATCATACATACATTGTAATCGGAGTTTAAAATTAAATTTAATCATTTGATTCAGTGGTGAAAATGTATGATTGAAAGCATTTCTTCTGTTTGATTGTGAAAAGTTTGCTTCCATTTAAATTCCGCTGCACTACTCTTTCATTTGTTCATCTAAATTCAAACACAAATCACAATCAATCCAAACTCAGATCCTAACAATTGGTATCAGAGATTGAATAGTCAAATTTGATTTAACAATCATTTTGACGTAAATAGTTCAGCTCAAAATTGTTGATACTGATCGTTTGTTCGGTTTGTTGAAAAACAGAGCAAGGTTTAATCACCGACAAAGTTGATTAATCAGTGCCTGTAAAACAATCAGAAAGATGTCGCAATCACAAGATGATAAAAGTAACATTGGCTCTTTGTTTAAACCACCTATGCTTAAAAGAAATGAGTACAACATCTGGGAGCGAAGGATGAGTCACATCCTCGCTCAACAAAACACTGGATGTTGGAGGTCTGTCGTTTTCGGTCCTCATGTTCCTATGGTGCCAAGCACAGAGGACACGAAAAAGTTCGTTCCTAAACCAACTGAAAATTACACTGAATTGGATTTTCAGAAGTTCGAACTTGATGCCAAAGAGTTTAGCATCATAGCCTCTGCACTACCCAACGAAATCTAAGCTGGGCTGTTACATTGTAACAGTGCCAAAGAATTGTGGGATGCATTGAAGGAATAATTCGGGGGAACGGAAGAGGTCATTGAAAACAACAGGGAAATTCTGAATCAGCAGTATGAAACATTTTGTCACATCAAAGGGGAATCACTAACCCAACAATTTGAACGTTTCAGTTGTCTCATCAGTGAACTAAGGCTTGTTAAGGTTACATTTCCAAATGCAACCCAAAATAGCAGGTTCCTTAGATCACTTCCAGAAAAATGGGACACAATTGCTTTTGTCACCAGAAATTCATCTAAATTCAAAGATCTGACCCTGACCCAACTCCATGGTAGACTCCTGACCTATGAAAGGGTGTTAAACCAGAAAAGGAAGTTGCAAGAGTCTGGTAAAGTTGCTGATGACTATTCATTTGGCAGCACAGCTCTGTTTGGTCAGGAAGAATCTGGTAGCAGCAGTAAAGGATTAGAGTTATGATCACTTTATTGATATAACTGTTGGGGGTAATTTTAACAACTCTGATTCTCACTCTGCAAATTATGCTTTCATTACAACTACTGAAAACCAGATGTCAGATAATCTGTGCTTTGAGCTGAATGATTTGCAACATTTTGATCCCACTGACTTAGAAGAGATGGACATCTTGCATCAATTGGCTTTGCTTAGTGTTAGAACAAGCAAATTCTACAAAAGAACAGGGAGAAAATTCCCAGGGCTTCATGGGAATTTAAGGGTGGGGTTAGATAAGTCAAAAATCAAGTGTTACAAGTGTAATAGGCTAGGTCACTTTGCTAGGGAATGTAGGAGTCAAACCACTGGTCCCATAGTCACTCACCCTGGCACAAACCCTAGACCACAACAACAAAACACTTTGCACTATACCCAATATGCCCCTGCAGCACATATTAACACTGCTCATTATGCTGCAACCCCTGTGCCTGTGCATTATGTTCAAACCACTGTTCCACAAATTCAGTATGTTCAAACCCCTGTTCCTCAGGCACAAGTGCAACCTGTTGCACCTCAACAAGCTGCTCCAACAGTGACATAACCAGATCAGCAAAGCTTTTTCACACAAGGCTTTGTTGATTGGAGCAGCATGCCTGATGAACTTGGTGATGAAAATTTTGCTCTTTATGCTTCTAATGATGCTTTTGATGATGAATTTTGTTTGATGGCATTAGAATCAATATCAGAAGGGGTTGAAACTGACGGAGAACAGCTAAGTGCTGAAACAGTGGATGAAGTTGCTGAAGCAGTGGTTACTGCAGTTGCTGGTGAACTACTGCTGGAAGAAAACTTAGAAACCTTGATTGAACCACTGACCGACCCTTGGTCCAAAGATGGCAAAGAGAAAGAAGATTTGAAGAAAGCTGGTGAGGAAGAAGAGAGAGCTGATGAAGAAGAAGATCATCAATGTGATTGTGCCATGATGGCTGCTGCTAAGGTATCACCTCAAGTTCTTGAAAAACTGTGTTCAGACAATTGTATTATTGCATTTTCTAACATTAAAGAGGTGAATGAAAATCTTAGGGATAAAATATTGTCTGATGAGGTCAAATTTGAAAAGTCATTAAAAGAACTTAGAAACAAATTGGCTGAAAAGGATAAAGAAATCAGCAGCTTAAAAGAAGAACAAAGCATAACCAAAACTCAACTCCAAACTATGGTAGAAACATACCAAGTTTGCAAAAAGGAGTTAGAGTCTACACAGATCACCTGTGAAAGATGGGTAGAATCTTGTAAAGGGTATGAGGTTATGCTTGAGAAACAGCTTAAAATCAATGTCAAGTTTGGTATAGGACATAGAAAATATGATGATCTTGTAAACACTGCTGCAATACAAGCTGTTTCTTCTGAAATCAAACCAACCAACAAAAATGGCCAAGAAGTTAAAATAACTAACAAACTTGGTAACAAAATTAATCTGGAAAGATCTATGGGATCTTCAACTTTTGAAGAAAATGAGAAATACCAATTTAAACCCACTTGGTCTGATGAGTGTGATATCCTTGTAAATTTCAAACCAATGGATTTCACAACCACTGATGGTGTCAAAGCTCCAAAAGCAAAGGTCATTCCTATCAAAGATATCCCAACAGAGGTTCAAAATTCTGTTGTAAAGGAATCTGAGAAAAGGAAGAAAAGAGAAAAAATCAAAAACTTGTTTTGTGAGTTCTGTGAAAAGAAGAATCATCTAACAAAAGATTGTTTTCATCTAAAAGCATATGATATCAACAAAACAAGCATCATTTTACCTGCTGAAAGCTGCACCATCTGTGGTAAAGATAATCACAAAACTCAAGAATGTGTGTATCTCAAAAACTTTGACATAAAAAAGAATGAATACACTGCAAAAACATCCTTGAGTTCATCAACATCATCTGTCAAGTTCACCAAGAAACAACCACTGTTTGTCCCTGTCCAAACAACTGTCACAAAACAGCTAAACCAAAAGTCTGTCCAAAGAGATGTACAGGTGACTGATGCACCCCCTGCAAATCAATTCAGAAAAGGCAAGGAAAAAGCATCATATCAAAGGATTCCACATGTTTATGAGGCTTACAAAAAGCCCTCTAAACCAAGAGTGAACAGACATCCTTTTGGTTATCAACAGATGATGGGCCAAGACCCCCAACAGTGGTTAGAGAAAAACATTCTCAAAAATGTTCAAACCCCTGTGCTAACCACTGTCCATGCATCTGCCTCCATCCCAGACACTGTTGAGACCCCATCCAAAGCCCTGTTGGCTTTGGAGACCTCTATGAACTAATCCTTTTACTTCATGTGCAGGGAGCTTCTGCATGCTTAGATAGTCTTTGGTATGTAGATAGTGGAGGCTCCAGGCACATGACAGGATGTAAAGCCCTTCTTCAAGATTTCAAAATTCATGGAGGGGGTGATATATCCTTTGGTAATAATAGTAAGGGAAAAGTTCTGGGGGCTGGTACAGTAAAGTCTAGAAATGTAAAATTTGAAAATGTCAATCTTATTGATAATCTGAAATTCAACCTCCTGAGTGTATCTCAAATGAGTGATAAAGGGTTTGGATCATTCTTCACAAAGGATTGTTGTAGGATTGTTGGACCAGAAATGGTTAGTAAGATTGAAGCAGTAATCAAGAAAGGCTCAACAAAACTTGTTGCTCAAAGAAGTGGCAATGTTTATGTTGTTGACATGTCAAGAGAGTGTCCCAGAGCTGATGCCTGTCTGTTCTCAGCTACCTCTAACAAAGAGACAGAGCTGTGGCACAAAAGACTAGGACACACAAATCTCAAAACAATCAATGAAATTTTAAAAAATGGCTTAGTAAGAGGCTTACCACAAAAATGTTTTCATGTCCTGAACACTGTGTTTCCTGTTTAAAAGGAAAACAACATAAGAGCTCTTTTAAGTCCATTGAAGAGTCCAAAACAACCCAGTGTTTGCAAATGCTGCACATGGATTTGTTTGGCCCAGTGCAAGTCATGAGTCTCAAAAAGAAAAGATATTGCTTGGTTATTGTTGATAACTTCTCTAGGTTTACATGGACCTTCTTTTTACACTCAAAAGATGAGACTGCAGGCATTTTGCAAGACTTTGTGATACAGGTTGAAAAGCAATTTGACCTTCCAGTAAAGGTCTTCAGGAGTGACAATGGCACATAATTCAAAAATAAGGAGTTGGATGCCTTCTGTGTGAAGAAAGGGATTGTAAGGCAGTACAGCATCCCTAGAACACCAGAGCAAAGAGGGGTTGTTGAAAGAAAGAACAGAACATTGATTGAGGCTGCCAGAACCATGCTTGTAGATTCAGGTTTGCCATTAACTTTTTGGGCAGAGGCAGTAAACACTGCTTGCAATGTCCAAAACAAAGTTTTGATCAACCCCAGGCACAAAAAGACTGCTTATGAAATTCTGTATAAAATAAAGCCATTAATCTCATATTTCAAAGTTTTTGGTTGCCCATGTTTCATTTTAAACTTAAAAGATTCTATCTCAAAGTTTGCAGCCAAAATTGATATGGGGTATCACCTGTGATACTCAACCACTGCTAAGGCCTACAAAGTGTTTAATACACGGACCAAAGCAGTGGAAGAGACTTTGAATGTAAAGTTCAATGAACTTTCATCAATGAAAATCCCTGCAAATCCTGCAGAATTGTTTGCTCTTGAAAAATTCACTTTTGAAAATACTGCTGTCAACACTAACAATGCAGGTCCATTAGAAGATTCATCACCAGACTATGGATATGAGATCATCATTCCTCAAAAGTCTGCTTCAACAGGGAGAGCATCAGTTGTTCAAAACAGTTGTCAAAGCTCAACCACTGCTACCTCAACGGTTGTTGACCAAAGTAGCCCTTTAACCACTGCTTCCACCTCATCAAACACTGCTGACAAAAGTCCTCAAACAGTGGATCAAAGTCAGCAGGTGTCCACACCTTTACCCCCTATGCCACCACCTTTTGAAGCCACTGCTGGGCCATCAAAGTCACCAGCAGTGGTTAGCTCAGATGATACACATCTGCAGCCTTCACCACTCAATGCCATTATTCCATACCAAGGAGAGCTAATCTTCTTGAAATCTCATCCACCAGATCAAATCATTGGCAACATCAATGAAGGGGTGCTCACAAGAAAGCAGTCCCAAAACATTTGTCTTTTTGCAGGTTTTCTATCACTCCATCAGCCAGTCAAGTACCAAGAGGTACTGAAAGACAACAGCTGGGTAGAAGCTATGCAAGAGGAGCTCCAACAGTTTAGAAGACAACAAGTATGAGAGCTTGTTCCATTGCCAGAGGGTGTGAGTCCTATTGGTACAAAATGGGTCTTCAAAAATAAAACTAATGAAAGGGGCATTGTTGTCAAGAATAAAGCCAGGCTTGTGGTTCAAGGTTTCAGACAAGAAGAGGGCATTGATTATGATGAAACATTTGCCCCTGTAGCAAGACTTGAAGTATCAGACTCTTTCTGGCCTTTGCTGTCAACCACAACATCAAGGTGTATCAAATGGATTTCAAATGTGCATTCCTCTATGGTAAGATTCAAGAGGAGGTTTATGTCTGTCAACCTCCAGGTTTTGAGGATCCATTTAATCCAGATCATGTCTACAAGCTAAATAAAGCTTTGTATGGCCTGAAACAAGCACCAAGAGCCTGGTATGAAACTCTGTCCACCTTTTTACTTTCCATTGGTTTCACCAGAGGCACGATTGATAAAACACTGTTTTTAAAATGGAGAGGAAAGGATTTGATGATTGTCCAGATTTATATGGATGATATCATTTTTGGAAGCACATGTAATAAAATGTGTGAGGAGTTCAGACAACTCATGACAGCTGAGTTTGAAATGAGTGCAATGGGTGAACTCTAGTGCTTTCTTGGTCTCCAAGTAAGGCAACTGCAAAATGGTACTTTCATCCATCAAGGCAAATATGCTAAAGAACTCTTAAAGAAATTTGATATGGATGATTGTAAGCCATGTAGTACACCCATTGCAACCAATAAATTGGTCATGTTTGAAGAAAAGGATGATTTGGATGATCAGACCTTATATAGAAGCATGATTGGGTCTTTATTGTACCTAACTGCATCTAGACCAGACATCATGTTTGCAACATGTCACACCCCGATTTCCACGTGTATCACCAGTGGGCCCGGTGGGGGATTACCGTGACGTAGTTGGCAACAAAATAGTTAAACCACAATATATAAATGCACAACGGAAGCATAAAGATAAATATATTTCAACCATTGAATGTAATATCAAAGTATCACAATCGTCGAAATATAATCCACAGAGGATAAAAATAAAATATAAGTATTGTTCAACAGACGTAGGCATCTTAAGCTTGCGAGACTCTTTATTGATGCTAAGGAGAAATATCCAGCCAATTACGCTTAGTACCTGCATTTAATCTTTTCGGGAAAATACGTCAGTTTACACTGGTAAATACATTCAACCGACACTTTTTGTAAAAGGTTTAATAAAAATTGATTTGAATGCACAAGGCACAAACTCTTTATAACTTGGGAGAATTATTTAAATTTATAATCTTGTGAACGAATTACATGTTCCTTATGCGTTCAGTAGCCTGGACGTACCGGGTTAAAGATCAATAGACACACCACATCAACTATTTATGCACTGACGAGTGTACGCCTACACTCCGCGCTTAGGTCGTGGCCATTTCGTAAAATGCTGCCAAGGATATCCGGGACATGGTCATTAACCCCCCAAAGGCGCTTAAGTAAACAAAACTGTTTAAACGAGCCGATCAAATTATTCAATTAACCACCAAACGATGGAAGATTTGATGCCCGACCAAGCGGCATTTTATATACCGTAACCCAAGCCCGTATAACGGAAAATAAGTTAAAAGTATTTACCTTTGCAAGTAATATCCTCAATCAAATAAATGCAAGTATCTTTTACTGGTCTCCTATTCTGGAACGAAGGTTTATAACAACCTATTAGAATCCTAACGGGTCTTTAATGTAGCCTTAGCTAGACTGGTTGGGTTCAAAGGATATTTACGGTTTAATCGCGTGAAAGGCGAAAACCGGGAATGGAATGTGATTCGGACCCAACAAGTTTGAAGACTTGTTTTATATGGGTAATATAATCACACTCTGGATTTTGAGGTCAAAATAATAAGGTTTGACCCGTTTCGGCTAGTTTATGTAAACTAGTTACATAAGCCGAACCGTGCGCGCAAAAGGCGTAACGGGTAACCGTAAGAGTCATACACAAGTTTCCTACCTCAATATGCTTTAAAGAGGTTGTGGTATCAGTAGGATACCTTCCATAATGCCCGTAACGAGTTTTAATCCAATGTGTGCCCCGTAGGGGTATTTCGGTTATTTTAAAGATCATAAAAGAGGTTTCTGAGTTCTACAGGAAATCTGAGTTTTCCCAACAGTTCATATAGTCCAAAATACTCTATTTATTATTTAAAATCAGTAGCAACTGGAATCGGGTCAAAATACCTTGTAGAACTCAAGTTATGCTCGAAAAGGGTATATTCGGTATTTACCGAACCGATGCCATAACCGCAGGTTATGAGCAGGTTAAAAATGATTAAAAATCTTTAAAAATCTCAAAATATTATTTTACATCAGTGTGTAAAAGTTTTGGTGTTGAAATTTGGGTGTAGATAGGCGTTATGCTAATTGCGCCATTTAATTACTAAAGTTTTCGTAATTGCGCTATTTAGCATAACTCCCATTCTAGACCTCGGATTGACGTGAAATTTTAGGGACATGCTTAGAAATCAGTAACTAAGATTATTGTCCTTTCACATGTCCAAAATTCTCGTTTTAAAGTAAAAAGGGCGTTACGGTCAACTTTTAAGCATTTAACGGAAATGTGCTAAAGACTCGGACAAACAACGAACCGGTCACAGAGGGTTATACCATCGTGTAACCTGGTCCTAAGAGAGTCCTAAGGCATATCTAAATCATACCAAAACAGGTCAGAACTGAAGTCTAAGCAAAAGTCAAAGTTTTGCGACTTTCGGTTCCGAACCGGGTCAAAACAGTAAATGGTCGGATCAAACAAGCTTAGACTAGTTAATATACTTATTATCATGTTATATTAGTGTTGAAATAGGTTACACGCCATCTACATTACTGATTATGCATAAATTCGCAAAATAGCATTCTGTTGACTTTTTCTAAGCAAGTTTGACTCGACAATCGGACTAGTTAGAGTGGGAATCAGAGGGTGCCCTTTTAGGGGTTTAATGCCCACATGATTACCAACATATAACTACTTTTGATTCGACAAACCACTGGACCATTTGTGATTTATCGTCAAGTCAATCGTTAATTACGACGGATTGACTTTTGGGCTATAACTAAGCAAAAACTAAGCCACAAAGGGTTAGGCATACTTACAGAAGCTTGGTGTACGACCAGAGATGTTAAAAGAATGCTCTTGAGCTCCAGAAGTGGTCAAGAAAGCAGGTTTGAGGTGTGTTTCAAATGTGTGCACTACATTGCCTTTTATAGTGAAAAATTGTGCATAAGATCATCACAACTAAGTCTATAATTGCTCATGGATGATCAGCAGCTGTCCCTGAGTGCTAGGGGACATGTAGGGGGCGCCCATGCTGCCATAATTGCACCCAAGGTCGGTTAAAACATCAAACAGTGAATCTGTGCATGTTTTCTGCATCTGGCACCTTGACGCGGCCCGCATTAAGGATCAGGCTAGGCTCACGCAGGCCGCCTGAATCCTTATGTCAGGAACCGGATCTTCACATGGCTCGCGGCCCGCATGAGCTTCCTTGTTTCTCTCACGCGGCCCGCCTGAGGCCTGTAATGCAAGATTTTCAAATCTTTTGCCATTATTAGCCTGACCTTTCGGTTTCGAAGGGGTAACTTTGCGATTTGGGCCTCGATTATTTACGAATAAGGGCCTCGTGACTTTTACCCGCGCCGGTAAGTCCCCGGTTAGTTTAATTACTATCCGAAAGGCCTTATCTTTCATTGTTGACGCTTCTAACCCCTCGCATACGAAATTTATCATAACTTTCTCGTTTTAAAACGGAACTTTGCGAATTTATATCGTATATTCTAGTGAGCGTAATTTACTGTTACAAAGTCTCGGGTATGTTAAAGGGTCATTCAGAGGTATCATTTAAACATGTTGACATAATTAACCCCTGTAGTTTGTAATCTCTCACTTTCTTCCGTATTTCGTTCCGTACGATCCATGATTTATCCGTTTGAAGGTACGAGCATCATTTAGGGTTACTGTACAATGTATTTATCCCTTGTTGACATTTTTAACCCTCGAATTTACATACTTTCCATGTTTTGTCAACTTTAGTCCGTTATTCTGCATTTAATACCACGTGTAAACTCAAGACACGTGTCAATGCTTTATTGGACGCAAAATTTCGAGGTGTTACATCCTCACCCCCTTAAAAGAAATCTCGACCTCGAGATTTATTGGAATAGAGGAGGGTACTTCTTCTTCATCGTGGACTCTACCTCCCACGTCTACTCGGGACCTCTACGGGCATCCCATTTCACCTTCACAATCGGTATGTACTTCCTGCGAAGTTTCTTAACCTGTCGATCCTCGATCGACACAGGTTTCTCAACGAATTTTAAGCTTTCGTCGATGTGTACATCTGTATGCGGTATAACCAGTGATTCGTTAGCGAAACACTTCTTCAGGTTACAGATGTGGAACACATTGTGGATACCACTGAGCTCTTCCGGTAAGTTTAATTTGTAGGCAACCGATCCGACACGTTCGATTACCTCGAAAGGTCCAATATATCTCGGGCTTAGTTTGCCTTTCTTACCGAATCGCATCACCCCTTTCCAGGGTGACACCTTAAGTAATACCTTATCGCCTACTTCAAAATTGAAAGGCTTACGCTTCAAATCTGCGTAGCTCTTCTGCCTGTCTTTGGCAGCTTTCAATCGATCGCGAATTTGGACAATCTTGTCCGTTGTTTCGAATATTATATCAGGTCCTGTCATTTGGACATCTCCAACTTCTGCCCAACAAACGGGCGTTCTACACTTTCTACCATATAAAGCTTCAAAAGGTGCAGCCTTAATGCTTGTATGGTAGCTGTTGTTATAGGAGAATTCGACCAATGGTAGGTGGTTATCCCAACTGCCACCTAAGTCGATCGCACATGCACGAAGCATGTCTTCTAACGTTTGGATTGTACGCTCGCTCTGTCCATCTGTCTGAGGGTGGTAAGCCGTACTGAAATTCAAACGTGAACCCAAAGATTGTTGGAAGCTTCTCCAAAAGTGTGATGTGTATCTGGTATCTCTATTAGAGATGATAGACACAGGCACTCCATGAAGGGCTACAATCTTGTCTACAAACAACTGGGCCAATATATCGGAGCTATGAGTCTCCTTTATGGGTAGGAAATGTGCTGACTTGGTCAGTCTATCAACTATTACCCATATTGTATTGTTTCCCTTCTTTGTCTTTGGTAATTTGGTGATGAAGTCCATCGTCACCATTTCCCATTTCCACTCGGGAAGTTCAGGCTGTTGTAGCAAGCCTGACGGCTTTTGATGCTCGGCTTTTACTTGTGCACAAGTCAAGCACATTGCTACATAGGTGGCTATAGACTTTTTCAAGCCTATCCACGAAAAATTCGCCTTCAAGTCCTGGTACATTTTATCAGCACTAGGATGAACGGAATATCGGGAACTATGGGCTTCCTGAAGAATAACATCACGAAGACCTCCATAAACAGGAACCCATATCCGTCCATTCAATCTCAGAATTCCGTCTTTGCCATAAGATAACTGCTCTTCAGTTACCGCTAGCTTTTCGTTTGGATAGTTAGCTTCTAATATAGCTTCTTTCTGTGCAGCTAACAATCGTTCATTCAGACTGTTCTTGATTTCAATGCTCTTGGCATTGATCCTTATGGGTTTCACTCTTTCTTTCCTGCTTAAGGCATCTGCGACTACATTGGCCTTGCCTGGATGGTATCTTATTTCACAGTCATAGTCGTTCAGAGTTTCCATCCAACGTCGTTGCCTCATATTCAGATCTTTCTGATTGAACAGATGCTGAAGGCTTTTGTGATCAGAATAGATCACAAATTTAATGCCATAAAGATAATGCCTCCAAAGCTTTAGTGCAAATACAACGGCACCCAACTCCAAGTCGTGGGTGGTGTAGTTCTTTTCATGCACTTTCAATTGTCGCGAAGCATAGGCAATCACCTTGCCCCTTTGCATAAGCACACAACCCATACCGGTGTGCGATGCATCACAATACACGACAAATTCTTCCATTCCGTCTGGCAATGTCAACACTGGAGCATTGCTCAGCTTTTGCTTGAGGATATCAAAAGCTTCTTGCTGCTTAGGGCCCCAACTGAACTTTATTTTCTTTCTAGTTAAAGAAGTTAGGGGTGCAGCAATTCTTGAGAAGTTTTCGATGAAGCGTCTGTAGTATCCTGCTAGACCTAGGAAACTGCGAATTTCTGTAGGTGTCTTCGGCTCCTGCCAGTTCATGACGGCTTCAACTTTAGCGGGATCCACCTGGATACCATGCTCGCTGACTACATGCCCAAGGAACTAGACTTCTCCTAGCCAAAAGTCACATTTAGAGAACTTGGCATAAAGTTTCTCTTGATGAAGCAGTTTAAGAATACATCGAAGATGCTTTTCGTGGTCAGCTTGAATCTTCGAGTAGATAAGGATGTCATCGATGAAGACAATGACAAATTTATCCAAATAAGGCTTGCAAACGCGATTCATGAGATCCATGAATGCGGCAGGTGCATTGGTGAGCCCAAAAGGCATCACTAGGAACTCAAAATGACCATATCGAGTCCTAAATGCAGTTTTATGCACGTCTTCATCCTTGACCTTCAATTGATGGTAGCCTGACCGTAGGTCAATCTTGGAAAAGTAGCTCACTCCTTGCAACTGATCGAACAGATCGTCGATCCTGGGCAAAGGATACCTATTCTTGATCGTAACTTTATTCAGCTCACGGTAATCGATGCATAGACGCATCGAACCATCTTTATTCTTGACGAACAGGATTGGCGCTCCCCAAGGAGATGAACTTGGTCTAACAAAACCCTTGGCCAGCAGATCATCTAGCTGCGTCCTCAATTCTTTCATTTCTGTGGGTGCCAACCTATAAGGTGCTCTCGCGATAGGTGCAGCTCCTGGAATGATGTCGATACTGAATTCCACTTGTCTGTCTGGTGGCAACCCAGGCAGTTCTTCTGGGAAAACTTCAGGATAGTCGGAGATGACTAGAATGTCTTCAATTCTGGGTTTCTCCTCACCGATGATTACCTGTGCCATATAAATGACACATCCTTTCTTCAAACATCTGGATGCCTTTAGCATAGATACATGTGCAAGCAATCCATGTCGAGTATCTCCCTGGATGGTAAGTGGTTCTCCAGACGGAGTCTTGATTACCACTTGTTTCTGGTTGCACACGATTTGGGCTTGGTTATGCGATAACCAATCCATACCCAACACTACGTCAAAACCAGCTAATTTAAAGGGTAACAAGGATAAAGGAAATGAGTGATTCCTAATGGATATAACACATCCATCTAAAACAGTTGAAACTGTCCCCATAGTCCCATCGGCTAGTTCTATTTCGTATTTTACATTCAAGGTTTTAACAGGCAATTTTAATAACTCGCAGAACTTATCATCCACAAAGGATTTATCTGCTCCAGAATCAAATAAGACTCTTGAGAAAACATCATTGATAAGGAACGTACCGGTTATGACAGTGTCGTTCTAAATAGCCTCTTTAACATCCATCTGAAAGACCCTCGCATTGGTCTTCTTACCTTCTTCAGCCTTCTTCGCTATCTTCGGGCAGTTCGTCTTGATATGCCCCTTCTCATTGCAACTGTAACAAGTCGCATCCTTGAGTTTCTTGCACTCAAGAGTCCTATGCTCCGAGGACTTGCATATCCCACACGGCTTCGCTGGGGATTTCTTTTCAAACCTGCACCTTCCAAAGTGGTGCTTTTGACAAACCTTGCACAAGGGCTTGTCGCCTGACTGTGGGTCATTTTTCTTGTTTTCTGACCCCCTCTTGTGGTCACGATTGCCCCGATGCTTCTTGCTGGACCTACGTGAATCATCATCCTCACGTTTCCTCTTCTCACTATCAGCATTCCTCAATGATCTCTGCCTCACTGCATCAAGAGTGAGAGACAGAGATATATCTGCCACGGATCTGAAGGTAGCAGGCCTAGAAGCCTTTACGCTAGCTTTTATTTCCGGGGCCAAACCCCCAATGAAGCGCGCGATCCGTTTGGGTTCCGGTGTAACGAGGTACGGAACCAACCTTGACAGGGTGTTGAAAGTAGTGAGATAAGCCTGGCAGTCCAGGTTCTTCATGACCAGCGATAGGAAATCAGACTCGATCTTTTCAACCTCGTGCTGAGGGCAGTAATTTTCTTTGATGAGAGCCATAAATTCCTCCCATGTCATGCTATACAAAACAGCCTTCCCAGAGGCTTGAACCAGAGATCTCTACCACGCTAGGGCTTCACCCTTGAACGACTGTGAAACAAACTTCACCAAATCTCTCTCAGCACAACCACTGATGTCCACAACAGTGTCCATCTCGTCTAACCAGGTCATACAATCCACAGCGCCCTTTTCCCCAGTGAAATCTCGGGGTTTGCAAGATACGAAATATTTATACGTGCAACCCCTGGCGCGAGGTGTATCATCAACAACTTTCTTCTTAGGGTAGACGCTGTTCTCATTGGATGAGTGTCTATCGTCGTCCTTCTTTGGCTTAGACGGAGTTGAAGGTGGTTTGCTGTGAGATTTAGAGTGGGTTTTTGGCTTTGAGTGTGGTGTAGATAAGGTTCTGCTTCGGGACTCGGTGTACTCTTCATACTGCCGATCCAAGGCTGCCTTAACAGCGTTGTCTACCAAAGCTTTTAGTTCAGCGCCCGTTAAATGAATCCGGGCGTTATCATTGTCATCCTCCTTCGAATGACTATTAACTCCACTTGGTTCAGCCATTGTAACTCGAATCTGCTACAGAAGATAATTACAAAGATTTATTTAGGAGTTTATTATGGAATTGTCTTTTATGGCAATTCATTAACCATCGTAAACATAGACCATATTCGGTTAATTTGTTACTCACTTTTATTTAGGATTTGAATATAACTTATCCTAATTACAAATAATATTGCTAGTGGCACAAAAGCCTAGTCATAAGGACGTTTTTATAATATAAGCCGGGATTACAGAGAATCAAGGCATGAAGGTTTGAACCGTAGTCCTTTTACCTTTCCTGACAGGGAGTCATAGACTACAACTGTCTTTTGTCTTATATGACAATAAGTATGGCCCGTAGGCACTTCATCACTAATGGATGTTTGATAAATGATCATCTTTTTTGACGATCTAACCCATGATTTACCAATCATTAATTTGGGTTTTGGAATCCCTTAATGGATTCGTATATAAGAATGACGCGTGTGATTTTAACGAATCACATTTGCCAAGGATGTTAACATGTTTACAGAGGTTAACTGGAATCTGAATCTTTTAATTAAGTCTTACCATCTTGGCCGGGTCATATAATGACACCAGGCTAGGTTTCACTATTAAGATTCTTTATTTAAGCAGATTAATTTAAAAGGAACGGTTTTTGATTTATTTCAAATAATGTATTAAAATGACAAAAATGAAATTCATAAACTTAACATTCCATTAATCATAATACTGAATACACACTGCCCTAAACGGGACTTTTAAATAGATAAACAAATACCTACGCAGAGGTTTACAGAAAACAAGTCCACGCCGGGACCAAATACATAGATAGATGTCCACACAGGGACTAAAAGATAAGTCCACGCAGGGACTGAAATGCAATTGTCCATGCAGGGACTAAACACGATAGATGTCCTTGCAGCGACTAAAATACTTAAGGCAATTGTCCTCGCAGGGACTTGATTGTAATAGTAAATACTATAGTACATAAAGAGACTAATGATCTCGTTTCTTCCTCCCTTTTAGTAGGTTTGCTAGGCCTTTAAGGAATCCACGATTACTTTTACGTTCCTGCTCAAAGTCTCGTTCCACTCGGTTTAGACGGTGGAGGATTTCTTCTTGCTCCGGTGGAGAAAAACATGGCTGCTGCGACGGTTGTTGAACCGGAGGTCTAGGAGGTACTGGATACCCATGAGCTGAGTAATCTGTTCCCCAAAGGTTTCCATAAGCTCTGTCGGGATGGAGGGCATTGTAGTTAGCCGCTACCACGTATGGGTCGACATCGTAATTATAGTTGTAGTGCGTGTGAGTCGGCTGCTCAAACGGGTTGTACGCGGTGGAACCGGCGTACGCTAGTATAGGGTTATCATACCCAAATGGTGGCGGAGGTGGTGCAACTGGTGCAGAATTCACCTCTGCAGGGTGACCAGAAGGTTCCCCTAACTGTGGTTCTTCAGGCACTGGCGGAAAGTGACTTGCACTCTAGTGGCGAGGGGTGCTAAAGTGGAATTCCCCTCCTCGGGTAGACAGTCGTGCGCCTGATCTCCTACGCCTTGGCGGATCAGGAGGTGCTTGCTGAACTGGTGGCGGAGGAGGCGGTGGCGTTACTGCCATGAAACGCGAATCCTCAGAAGGATCCTGTTGCTGCTGCTGCTCATGAGGCGAGAAGTGATGAGAAGGTGTGAAGTACCAATCACACTGGTTAAACCTCGCCTGGTAACTGTCGGGACCTTGATAGGGTGTTCCATGAAAGGATGACCCATCAGAGATCTCGATAGGATGGTTGGGAGTACCTCTTGCAGGTTCTATGGGATCCGTGTCTTCGTCCATATCTACCGCATTATCTTCGGAGAAATGGTCTTCAGGTCCTAAAGGGTTATAACCTATTGGTTCTTGGACATAATCAGCCGGGTTAAATCGGCCTTGAAAGAAAGGAGTAGGATCGCCATAGGAACGGTGCGAAGCAGATCGCTGGAGAGGTATAAACGAAGGTTGAGGGTTACTGGGATTGTTTTCCGAATCTGGTCCAAAAGAGTGACGCTCCTCGTGCGAGGTAGAATGTCTTGCAGGTTCAAAGAGGTTTCTTCTACGTCTCTGAGGTTCTTCGCTCCTCGTGCTGGAAGGAGCTCGCATGTTCGAAGGTCCGTCCTCGTGATCATTATGAGTAGTGATCGGCCCTTTGCCTCTTCCTCCTCTTCTAATTGCTGGTGGCATAATTCCTCTTAACAAATCTTTAAATCACAATAAACAATAAAAGACAAACTGGAATAACAATTCGAATTCGTCCTATGTTCTTGTCTAGACTCAAGTATGTGCAATTGTGTCATTGAGATTAAACACATAAGGTTAGTGTTTAATTCACTCAACGTTGGCTGTGATACCAACCTGTCACACCCCGATTTCCACGTGTATCACCGGTGGGCCCGGTGGGGGATTACCGTGACGTAGTTGGCAACAAAATAGTAAAACCACAATATATAAATGCACAGCGGAAGCATAAAGATAAATATATTTCAACCATTGAATGTAATATCAAAGTATCACAACCGTCGAAATATAATCCACAGAGGATAAAAATAAAATATAAGTATTGTTCAACAGACGTAGGCATCTTAAGTTTGCGAGACTCTTTATTGATGCTAAGGAGAAATATCCAGCCAATTACGCTTAGTACCTGCATTTAATCTTTTCGGGAAAATACGTCAGTTTACACTGGTAAATACATTCAACCGACACTTTTTGTAAAAGGTTTAATAAAAATAGATTTGAATGCACAAGGCACAAACTCTTTATAACTTGGGAGAATTATTTAAATTTATAATCTTGTGAACGAATTACATGTTCCTTATGCGTTCAGTAGCCCAGACATACCGGGTTAAAGATCAATAGACACACCATATCAACTATTTATGCACTGACGAGTGTACGCCTACACTCCGCGCTTATGTCATGGCCATTTCGTAAAATGCTGCCAAGGATATCCGGGACATGGTCATTAACCCCCCAAAGGCGTTTAAGTAAACAAAACTGTTTAAATGAGCCGATCAAATTATTCAATTAACCACCAAACGATGGAAGATTTGATGCCCGACCAAGCGCTATTTTATATACCGAAACCCAAGCCCGTATAACGGAAAATAAGTTAAAAGTATTTACCTTTGCAAGTAATATCCTCAATCAAATAAATGCAAGTATCTTTTACTGGTCTCCTATTCTGGAACGAAGGTTTATAACAACCTATTAGAATCCTAACGGGTCTTTAATGTAGCCTTAGCTAGACTGGTTGGGTTCAAAGAATATTTACGGTTTAATCGCGTGAAAGGCGAAAACCGGGAATGGAATGTGATTCGGACCCACCAAGTTTGAAGACTTGTTTTATATGGGTAATATAATCACACTCTGGATTTTGAGGTCAAAATAATAAGGTTTGACCCGTTTCGGCTAGTTTATGTAAACTAGTTACATTAGCCGAAACGTGCGCGCAAAAGGCGTAACGGGTAACCGTAAGAGTCATACACAAGTTTCCTAAGTCAATATGCTTTAAAGAGGTTGTGGTATCAGTAGGATACCTTCCATAATGCCCGTAACAAGTTTTAATCCAATGTGTGCCCCGTAGGGGTATTTCGGTCATTTTAAAGATCATAAAAGAGGTTTCTGAGTTCTACAGGAAATCTGAGTTTTCCGAACAGTTCATATAGTCCAAAATACTATATTTATTATTTAAAATCAGTAGCAACTGGAATCGGGTCAAAATACCATGTAGAACTCAAGTTATCCTCGAAAATGGTATATTCGGTATTTACCGAACCGATGCCATAACCGCCGGTTTTGAGCAGGTTAAAAATGATTAAAAATCTTTAAAAATCTCAAAATATTAGTTTACATGAGTGTGTAAAAGGTTTGGTGTCGAAATTTGGGTTTAGATAGGCGTTATGCTAATTGCGCCATTTAATTACTAAAGTTTTCGTAATTGCGCTATTTAGCATAACTCCCATTCTAGACCTCGGATTGACGTGAAATTTTAGGGACATGCTTAGAAATCAGTAACTAAGATAATTGTCCTTTCACATGTCCAAAATTCTCGTTTTAAAGTAAAAAGGGCGTTACCGTCAACTTTTAAGCATTTAACGGAAATGTGCTAAAGACTCGGACAAACAACGAACCGGTCACAGAGGGTTATACCATCGTGTAGCCTGGTCCTAAGAGAGTCCTAAGGCATATCTAAATCATACCAAAACGGGTCAGAACTGAAGTCTAAGCAAAAGTCAAAGTTTTGCGACTTTCGGTTCCGAACTGGGTCAAAACAGTAAATGGTCGGATCAAACAAGCTTAGACTAGTTAATATACTTATTATCTATCTATACTATATTAATAAGCATATCCAAAGGACTTCTTAAGGTCATATGAATTCTCTTAAAACACCCATAAAGCAGGTTGTACAACCCTCTAAAGCATAATATAATTTACATTCTCAATTATACCCTTCACTCAAAAAACACACAGGTACACAAATCAATATTAGGGTTTCTCATTCTCATTACATTTTATCCGCGCCCATCGACTGCTTTCTCTCGAGGCGATTCAAAAGGAGATCTAGGTTTTCTCTTGGTGATGCAAGATCTGGCTTTCTCAATGACACCATATCAACGAATCTCTCTCTATACGACACCCGATCGACTGAGTTTGAAGGCGGTGAAGCAATACTTAGGGTTTTCCCCATCAATCATATTGTCTGCTACACTAAGTCCGATTACCAGAACTGTGTTAAAGGTAACTTTTTGTATTCAGTTCAAGTCTCTTAAATGCAGCGAATTGACATTCGGTTTCATCTTTCAGGTAGATCTGGTCTAGATTTTGTGAGGAAAATCGCTGGCGTGGTGCTGCTCAACGCTGATGGATTCTTATTGAGGTCGACACTGGCATGAGCAACCAGATCTAACGATATTTTGACTCCAGGGTTCTACTTTAAGTTATAGTGGTTCTGTGTTGGATATTTTGGAATGAGCAACCAGATCTGGCGATATTTTGACTCCAGGGTTCTACTTTAGGTCACGAATCTGATGTTTATGTTTGCTCTAAACTTTAAGGTATAGTGGTTCTGTGTTGTTTATTTTGACTAAGTTGGTTGGTTGGTTTGAAATTAGATTTTGAATTTTTATGTTTAGGTTGCAAAGTACACTAGCAGATAGCTACTCTGAGGTTGATTTGTCAAAATATGGTAAAGATGGTGATGATTTGTTGATGGCATGTGTTCTATCAGTTTTTCATTAATACCCCTTTTAATTCAGAACTTGATTTTTTGTGATGTTTGTTTAGATCTAAGTGTGCAGAAGTTAGATTAACAACATTTGGGTTCTAATTTTTAATCCAAACTTGTTGATTTTGTTTAGATCTAAGTTTTTTTTTTCAGATTCATTCTTGACTACCAAATGAAGAAATGAGTAAGAAATTGAACAGTTGTGGAGTTACATTTGATAGTTTTGTTATTATGCTTAAACTTTTTTTAAATTGAAATTTTGTATTAGAAATTTAAAATGACATTAATGGTTAATGGATATGAAATAATGTCATCCTGTTTGGTTTATATGACATTTTTCAAGTTCTAAACAGCTTCCCGAACGGTTAAAATCACCAAAACAAACTGTTAAGCAAACCAAATAACGTTTAAACTGGTCAACTTGTTTTAGTGTGGTGGGTTTGTAGGTTTAGCGATTCATGAACACTTCTAAGTATTGTCTAAACTTGATATTTGAAGTAAATATTGAATATCTGTTTTCTATATCCTAATGCTTTGTTTGTTATGTGTAATCGAAGGGGTTGATGGAATCAATTGTTTGGGGAACCATTCTTCATGGTAATTTGGGAGGGTGAGACATTAGTTGAAGTTGAAGTATGGATACATAAGAAGTTACAGGTTCCAGATGAGGAGTTTTCCAAGGTATACACACTTCTTGGCAAGTAATATTTCTATTTTTTACCAATTAAAAGCAAAGCACGTTAGGGTGGATCAAATATCTTGTCCGGTTCTGAAAATTAGGAGTTGGGTTCTGGATGTTTGTTGGTTGGGTCGGCCTGGCTGGTAAAAACAGTTCAACACTGGCTTTTTCTCGGCTTTTTCCCTTTTTCTCCTACATCTCTGGCTTTTTCCCTATTTTTCCTGTGTTGAACACCGATGATTTGAAGATCTACCGGGCTACCCTTAATTTTTGACATTTTTTGTTGTTTTGTTGTAGATGAAGATGGCAAGCATAACTTTGCAGGAAACAAGCAGAGCTAGGGAAGATGACAAGCCCGGATCTAAGCCTTCCAAACCTGCTTCAGCTCAGGTTTTTTTTATTGTTGTTATTGAGAATATATAATTTATTATGTTTGCATCTGGAAACTTACCCTGTTCCTTATCAACAGGAAACACCTCCGCCTTCATATGCTGATTGGTCAAACTCGATGCAAGTGTGATTAAAACATTTAGTTTCTGTTTCTTATTTACAAGATGCATTGAGAATGTGGGATGATGAGATAGAATCTTACTGTAGTTTACTACCTTACATGTTTAGGCTTATTATGGTGCTGGAGGCACTCCGCCTTTTTTTGCATCAACGGTTGCTTCTCCGACTCCACGCCCATACGGGTCCATTAAGTATCATGCCAAGTAGCGACACGGGTACAACTGGCAACATTGTACAAAGAGACGGGTGGCTGACAATCGTGCGCGAAAATCACGTCATGAGAGTAAATATGGAAAGATTAAGGGCTCGAGTCGTTGAACTCGAAGAAGAGTTTAACCGAATGAGGAAGAAATGAAGAAAGTAGAACACAAAGTTCGATAGAATCTTTGTGGTTTCTTTCTAGAACATTTGTAAAATGCAAACTTCTTCTAGATTCATCTAATGTTGAAGAAGATGTTGTGGCAAGCACGGGCCCCGCTACGCCACATGGGTCGATTGACCGACCACGACCCTCACATCACTCCAAGCAACGCTGATGTGGACAGGAACAACCCATTCTTCATACGCAGCAGCAGGTTTGTTGTACTATTCTGTTGCTATGTTTTATTGAATAATAGATGGTGCCATACGGACTAATGTAACCCCACCCACCTGGTAGTAACATTAGTGATGTGTCAAAAGGGTTATGATGTCGGGAATCTGGAGCATTTGAGTGATGCTGGTGGAATCTTTGCACCAAATGCTTTCCATTTTGATTTCTTAAAAATGAAAAAAAAATTGTATTTATTATGCTTTAGATATATGTCTGACGTGTAAATCTTGTGGGTGTTAGCGGAATAGCTGGAACCTGAGTCAGCAGCAAAGGTATAACTGAAATGCTATTGGAGATAGTTCTCTCATCGCATGATTGAAAACCATGCAGTGCTAAAAAGATTAATTTCAAAGTCTAGATACATTGTTGTGGTTATCTTTTTTTTGTTTTTCTTTTTCTAAAATGAAGTGTACAAGAATAGGTTGAAACAACAATATGTCAAGTTTCCAAAGGCAGGTTCTAGACAATTGTTCCAGGTTGTTGACGAAGTTTAGGAGTGGTGTGGTGATGTTTAACTGCTGTTAAATTGTTTCAAATATGATATTTAGATGTGTCAGGGTCTCTACTTGGTGATGTATTATGCTTGTGTTATCAGTTTCTTGCTGCACTTCTCATGTACCCTATTATTATAAATTGGGTTTTGTTGATAAAAAAAAAGCTAATTTAGATAAAATCAATATTTAATATTTAACTAAAAGTTAAAATAATTTTAACCATTAGGCTAAAATGACCAATCAATAAGGCCAAATAATTGGGTTTATGCTTATAGGCAAATATCAATTATAAAATAGATGTTCATTCGGTTTACTTGAGAACATTCTTATAAATGAATAATAACAAGTTGAAATATAATTATGTGTACATTTTTTATTACGTTTTGACTTGGCATCTTGAAGCATGATCACCTCCAATAGATTTTGATCTTTCAAAAGGTTCGGAACAAACCATAAAGTGCATTTAGTGATCATATAAATTCAAGAGGATTTATTGTAGATTAAACTAAAATCCAATGATCATTTAAATTCAATACATCCAATTTGATAAGACAGTACCTTTTGGATTTACGATACAAGTGTAAAATAACAAATAGAGATATTCGTATATACGAAAGAGCCGGTTTTGAACGCGTTTTGAGTGAGCTGTGAACCTTGCCTTTTGAACAACCCTTCCCTTCATCCCTTCTTCATATGTACTTCAAATTTACTTTGTATAAACAATTAAAAAATTTACATGAGTTAAAGGTTTATATTACCAGCACACATAAACGAACGAGCCGTCGAATGAGGTTGAAATCAACCGAGATTTGAGATTCGAGTGGATTGATAATGTGACAACTTGTACTTTTGACCTTAATAATCAAACGAGTTTTGCACCTTAAAATATTCACTATTAATAATTTAAATAATAAAAACTTGTGGCGAGCGAAACATGTTTTGTAGCCGGCAGTTCTTGCCAAGCGTATTTATTTTCACACATTTAAATATATATTGTAGACTGGTACACAAAACAAAACCAAAGTACCAAATTCTATCGTATAAAAGCAAAATATTCAAAACATTAACCCAAAAAACAAAAGTTTCAAATCCAAACATTCAAAACAATAAAAAAAACAAACTTTCAAAACAACATCCTGAAGATTATTGGCAGTTCTTGTTAGAGAATCGATGTTGAGATCCAGTGATTACATATGTTTATTGAGATTTTGAAAGGTCTCTTATAGATTAAATGCAAATCTTAAAAAAAGATGATAATTACTTACCCCCACGCGCATTAAAGCATTGGAACCCGAAGTAACGTGTTCCCGACCTGCGCCTTATTTGCGCCTAGGCGCGCCTGGGCGCTCGCTTTAATAACTATGGCTTCCGTTGCATCACGAATTTGGTTTTGGTTATGGCTCAAAACCAAACAGCCCCGTACATAGCCCTAAACTCACCAACCTAAGTGATATGCTTCCCGCCGCATCGCGCGGGTAAACGGCTAGTCATGTTATATGAGTGTTGAAACAGGTTACACGCCATCTACATTACTGATTATGCATAAATTCGCAAAATAGCATTCTGTTGACTTTTTCTAAGCAAGTTTGACTCGACAATCGGACTAGTTAGAGTGGGAATCAGAGGGTGCCCTTTTAGGGGTTTAATGCCCACATGATTACCAACATATAACTACTTTTGATTCGACAAACCACTGGACCATTTGTGATTTATCGTAAAGTCAATCGTTAATTATGACGGATTGACTTTTAGGCTATAACTAAGCAAAAACTAAGCCACAAAGGGTTAGGCATACTTACAGAAGCTTGGTGCACGACCAGAGATGTTAAAAGAATGCTCTTGAGCTCCAGAAGTGGTCAAGAAAGCAGGTTTGAGGTGTGTTTCAAATGTGTGCACTACATTGCCTTTTATAGTGAAAAATTGTGCATAAGATCATCACAACTAAGTCTATAATTGCTCATGGATGATCAGCAGCTGTCCCTGAGTGCTAGGGGACATGTAGGGGGCGCCCATGCTGCCATAATTGCACCCAAGGTCGGTTAAAACATCAAACAGTGAATCTGTGCATGTTTTCTGCATCTGGCACCTTGACGCGGCCCGCATTAAGGATCAGGCTAGGCTCACGTGGGCCACCTGAATCCTTATGTCAGGAACCGGATCTTCACATGGCTCGCGGCCCGCATGAGCTTCCTTGTTTCTCTCACGCGGCCCGCCTGAGGCCTGTAATTCAAGATTTTCAAATCTTTTGCCATTATTAGCCTGACCTTTCAGTTTCGAAGGGGTAACTTTGCGATTTGGGCCTCGATTATTTACGAATAAGGGCCTCGTGACTTTTACCCGCGCCGTTAAGTCCCCGGTTAGTTTAATTACTAACCCCCCGCATACGAAATTTATCATAACTTTCTCGTTTTAAAACGGAACTTTGCGAAATTTATATCGTATATTCTAGTGAGCGTAATTTACTGTTACAAAGTCTCGGGTATGTTAAAGGGTTACTCAGAGGTATCATTTAAACATGTTGACACAATTAACCCCTGTAGTTTGTAATCTCTCACTTTCTTCCGTATTTCGTTCCGTACGATCCATGATTTATCCGTTTGAAGGTACGAGCATCATTTAGGGTTACTGTACAATGTATTTATCCCTTGTTGACATTTTTAACCCTCGAATTTACATACTTTCCATGTTTTGTCAACTTTAGTCCTTTACTCTGCATTTAATACCACGTGTAAACTCAAGACACGTGTCAATGCTTTATTGGACGCACAATTTCGAGGTGTTACACAACATGTGTTTGTGCAAGATCCCAGTCAGCCCCTAGAAAGTCAAACCTTATTGCTGTAAAAAGGATATTCAGATACCTCAAAGGTGCTCCCACACTTGGTATCTGGTGTCCAGCTGATGGTAAAATTGAGCTTTCAGGTTTCTCAGATAGTGACTTTGCTGGATGTGATAAAACAAGGAAGTCCACTTCAGGAGGGTGCCAATTCCTAGGCAATTGCTTAGTATCTTGGCAAAGCAAAAAGCAAGCATCTGTTTCCACATCCACTGCTGAGGCAGAATACATAGCTGCTGCAAGCTGTACAGCCCAACTGCTCTGGCTTCAAAATCAGTTACTGGATTTTGGTATCACTGCCTTGAAGATACCACTTATGTTGGATAGCCAGGCAGTAGAAAATATCATCAAAAATCCAGTTTCCCATTCAACCACCAAACACATCGACATCAGACATCACTTTGTGAGGGATTGCTATGAAAAAGGTTTGATTTCTCTGCATCATGTTCCAACTAAGGATCAGCTGGCAGATGTGCTAACCAAAGCATTAGACACATCCACCTTTGAAAGCTTGATCTCTAGGATTGGCATGCTCAACATGGAATAACAGGCAAAATCCTGTTTTTCTATGAATAAAAGCATTAAAATGTTTTCAGAAAATCAAAAATCCATCCTTAAAAATAGCTAAAAATGAATTTTTCATTAAAATCCTAAAAGTCTGCCATAACCACTGATGGGTTCAAAAGTCTGTGCTACTACAAAAGTCTGTCCACTGCTGAAAGTCATCCCATGTTCTCATTTTCCTTTGCTAACCACTGATGGTCATAATCAGTGTTGCATCCACTGCTGAGCTACCTACTGATAGTGAAAAGCATCCACTGTCCTCCATTACCATTACAACTACTGTCTTCACCAGTTGTTTTCACAAACTGTACTGTCCAAAAGTACTGTCCTTCACTTCACCAGGGGATGGCATGCGGACAATACTTAGTGGTCAGACCTTTTGTAATCGCTGCCACGTCAGCATTCACTTTTCCTCCATAAAACCCCTTTTCAAAGCCCAAACAGGGTTTCACTGTCGAATTGAATTCTTAAAAATTCTCTTCTCAAAGCAGTTTCTAATCCATTCCATCAAATTTCTTCACAAATCCTTTTCGATCCTCATCTTCACAATGAAAAAATCGAAATCATCCGCAAAATCTTCCAAAGGGGCCTCTCAAAAGGCTACCTCCACAGAAATCCCATACAAACCGTCTCATAATCTACTGGGTCTTCTCACAAAACTCGGCCACATCGATACATTTGATTCCATCCTCGATATGATCAACGCATCAAAGTACAAAACTTTGTTAACCGTTGATGCACCCATTTACCTGCAAACTCAGAGAGAGTTTTGGAAAAATTGTACCCTTGAAAAACAAGGTGAAAATGTCATAGCCATTAACTCTACTCTGCAGAAGAAAGCAGTCCGAATAACACCGCAATCCATATCTGAAGTCTTTCAGCTCGCTGATCAGGAAGGTACAGATTCTTTCCCTAAAAACGAGTTAAAAATTGACTTTATTGAGCGAGGGTATGCAGACACAATGATGAAGAGGGATACCTTAGAAAAAGGCTTCTTCCCTCCTGCAACAAGATTTTTATTCCATACCCTCCTCGTGTGTGTTTCAAATAAAACCACTTCTTTTAATGAAATACCACTGAAGATTCAAAACTTGGGATATGCTATTTTACAAGGAGAAAATTTCAACTATTCCAAGGTAATCTTCAATGATTTGGTTAAAAATGTTGAAACAAAATCATTCTTACTGTTTCCAAGGTTTTTAAGCTATTATTTTGAGAAAAAAATCAGTAAGAATGATATTGCGGTAATAAATCAAGGTGACTCTTTTCAAATAAAAAGCTTAACTTCTGAAACATTTATAAGAATGTCAACACCTTGCAAAACACAAGCAGAGGTGCCTGAGCAGATTTTAGCAGCAAACACTGCTCCTCAGGTATCTGCTGCTGAGCCCACTGCTCAAGGTGATCAAGGTAGCCAAACAACTGCCTTGAACCCCACACCTAAAATCATCAAAAAAAACCACTGAAAAGAAAAATCAAAAACACCCAAAACCCATCAAAAAGGCAACTCTGGAGGATGAGATACCAGAGCAACTGCCTGTGACAGCACAAAAGTCACCACAAACTAGTGCTGCTACTTCCTCACAGCAGTTGGTAAAAATATCTCAAACCTTAGCCGAAACTCCCCCTATCTCTTCACAAAAAGAACAGGTTGTACACATAGGGTCACCACATCATGATGCTCTGGAAGCACTCGTTTCCATCATCCACAGCCCAATACCCGGGGCAATTCCGCTTTCTAATCCTACCTTCACATCCCCATTTCCCCCAAACACCAAACTACTGTTGGATGCAATTGATTTGAACCTAGCACAAACCAGTCCTTCTCACTCACCTATTCATGAGAAAATACCTCAACATGAGACTGGGCTTGATGTATCAATCTTTGCTAACCCACCAACACAACCTGAGGAGGTTACACCCCTTGAGTTACAAGTAACTCTCGGTGGTATTCCAAGTGAAGCTGCCACTACAAGTGTTGAACCTACAGGTTTACACTTGGACAGTGATTACATCAATAAGACTTTCTTGGAGGCAATTCCTTCCATAACACCTCTGTTATCTGCTAGTGAGTTTATATTAACCACTGGTTCCATCAAAATATTATCAAGTGTTGAAGGAAGAAGACCCCAGTACCAAGAAAAAGGGGCATCAGTTGTTGATGATTGGAGTACACTCCCTACCTCAACTTCTGATAAAACCACTGCTAGTGGGAAATCAGATGATCCCATTAAATTGGGTGATGGTTTAAAGTACCAAGAATTGACGGACAGAGTTGAAAAACTGGATACCACTGTTGCAGAAATCAAAAACATGCTACATCAGTTGTTGACAGTTCAAATGGTACAATCCACTGCTGTTCCACCTCAAGCACCTGCTCCACCACCAGCAGATGTTACAAATGAGCTCTGGAATCTTTTTCAACCATTTCTCCACCAACAACACCAGATGGCTGAGCAGCAGCATGAAAAACATGTTCAAGAGCTCAAAAAGGTAATGGAGTCTAGGTACAAAGATACAAAGGATGACAATCAGGCTCTCAAGGCCCATCTGTTGACAACCACTGGCACTGCTCCTTCGACAGTTCTCTTCATTGATGAAATCCCCTCAGATAATGCCAAAAAGGGGGAGAAAATTAAGGAGTGGATAAAGAAAGGGATTGATAATGGGCTATATCTTGATACAAAAAAAAATGCAATGCTCAGAGAAATTCCCTTGCCAGATGGAAGCAAGAAGGTTGATGTGACCCAGAATGCACTTGATGATAGTATCAAAAGTGTAAAAAGGGATAGAGCGGCAAAGGATCTGTCAAGGTGGAATGAGGAGAAGAGAGCTTTCATGAAGCTGAATGAACAGGGTTGTTCTGCTGAAAAGGATGATCAAAATCTTGTTCCAAAAAGAAATCTTACTAGAAAAGTAAGGAAACCCAAATCCACACCATCCAGTTTTCAAAAGCATACTCCAAAACCATCATCCAAAAGCCACCAACATCAAACCTCCACCCAAACAGCTGTTGCAACCTCTGTTGTACCAACATCTGTTGGTACCTCAGTTGTTACAACAACTGCTCTCACTTCAACACACACCACTTCAACACACACCACTACCACTACCTTATCACCACCAAAAACAACATCTCTACCATCACTTCCTGCCATAAAGCAGAAGACATCAGATGTTATAACATCTGCTGTAATGACAACAGTGGTTGAAACACCAATTGTTTCAACAGCTGTTAGTCAGTCACAAACCACTGCCACTCAAATCACTTCCACTGATCCACCCAAAACATCATCTGCCTCTCCTAAAATAAAAAGGAGAAGGGTTATCATATCAGATGATGATTCTCCATCACCACCACCAATAGCTTCAAAATCCCAAGCACTTGTCACAGTTTCAAAACCCATTCCTTTCTCTTCAACTCAAATTCAAAAGCCATTACCTCCTACAGGTGTTGTGTTTCCTTTAGAACTCATAGCAGTTAGAGATGAAATCAAATCTTTCTACTATGAGGACAACCCTGCCAAAAGGAGCTTGCATTCAGTTAGAGGATATCCCAGGCCAAACAACATTGAAGAATATTTGGAAATCAAAGCCAAACAAGCAGAGGATATCGCTAATAAAAACAAACAAGGGAAATCTGATAGGGAATTTCAGCAAAACTATCAGTTTCTCCTTACACAGGTCAGATCAATGGAACAATTTGCCAAAAATGTTAGTCAACAAATTTCAGAAAGGGCATATGAGACCCTAAGAAAAAACTACATTGAAAATATCATGACCTACAAGAAATACAAGGGGGAGAAACACATGTATAAAAACTGGACCATTCCTGAGCTTGAAAAAGAAGTAGCCAGGATTCATGAAATGATCAAAGATAATGTCCAGCAGACTCCCCCTGAAAAATTCAAACAGGTTGAAGCTGACAAAGCCTTAGAGCTGAAGAGAATGAGAGAGGAGCTGATAATTGTTGAATATGGGTCAAAGAACTCTGTGTCTAAGTGGGGAGAAGCGAGGGTCAGGGCCACCTATAAAAGGTTGGAGGAACTTAGGAAGAAAGATCCAACAGCTCCACAAAAACCTGATTACTCCAAAGCAGAGGTTTCAAAAAGACCACCAAAGCTGCAAGTCAAGAGAACCACTGCTCCTACTGGTGCTTCCATCTACAAAAGAAGGAGTCAAAACCGGTTGGGTGCCGAAACAGTTCAAGATCTAGTTGCCGGAAGTGACATTGTGAAAAAGGGCATTATGCTAATGTTGAAAGAAGAATCTGAATTGGAACAATCTGCAAATACTGCTCAGCCAGTCATGAACAGGCCAGCATCACCAAATTCCTCAACAAATAAAAATCTCCCAAGAAACCCATCAGGCTCAAAAGTACAAAAGTGGAAAACTGATAAACAGACCCACGTATTGACTATGATCAGGTCTGATGGCGAGGTGAAGAAATTAACAAGGGAACAAGCTCTTGGCCTGAGTCTTGAAGATTTGCAGGATCTCCTTGATCTTCCACTTAGCAGGGATGATGATAATACAGATACCTTAACTTTTGAATTGCAATTCAAAGGGCAGATAAGGGATCTGTTGTTGAGGCAATAAAGATCTACAATAATGAAGAGTTTTGGCATTATCTATTCCAAGGGGTGATTGTTGGGATTGAACCCTACCAAAGGAACAAATAATGAAAGCCAAAACTGGATCAGGGCAGTGGATCCAGAATAAACATATGTTTGATTGCAAGTCTCTCCCCTTGAAAGTGGTTTCAACATCTACTGACCTCCTATCTGCTGATCATGCAAACTGCTGACCTACAACTGCTGATCAAGTTAAGGACTGATTGAAGAACTAAAGCTCTGCTGCTCAATCTACTACCTTGGTTCAAGCACTGCTGATCATGACAAGTACTGCTGGGTTCACAGCAGTGGAAGGATGCAGCAGCAGTTTATATTTGCTTTATAAATGTAATATCAGTAGTTAGCATAGCAGTGTTTGTATAGATCAGAGGTTAGAGTTTGTTAGGAGGTTAGATGTCACTTTCATGGTGACGTCAGCTTAGATGCTCAGTGGTTTGCAAGTGCCTATAAATAGAACAGTACTCTGTATTGTTCTGTTAGCTCTTTCACCATCTTCTTTCTGCACGAAAAAACACTGAGCTCGGGCTGAGGGGGAGTTTGTATATCATACATACATTGTAATCGGAGTTTAAAATTAAATTTAATCATTTGATTCAGTGATGAAAATGTATGATTGAAAGCATTTCTTCTGTTTGATTGTGAAAAGTTTGCTTCCATTTAAATTCCGCTGCACTACTCTTTCATTTGTTCATCTAAATTCAAACACAAATCACAATCAATCCAAACTCAGATCTTAACAAATACGACGAACGCAATATGGATTTTTGGATGAATCCATATCCTTGAATCGATGGTGGAGACGGTAGAAATAATAATAATAATATAATATAATAATAATAACAATAATAATATATGTGTGTATGTGTATGAAGAAAAAAAAAACTACGAATGCCTAGTACTAGTAGTGTAGTTTTTAATTTCAGTCAATATTGTAATTTTAATTTCGGTACTGGTGTGTAGTAGACGCATAGTATATGAATAGAGTAAAAGTCGCAATGCTCGACGCTTTTGACCAAAGTGCGTGTCATGTGATTGGCTATATTCAAATATTATTGGTGATATTAATATGTGGTAAATGTTTAAAATTCAGATGGACAATGAAGTGAATCAGGAAAACTAGAATGATAATATCCAGAACGACAACAACTCGAATAATGGATAATTTGAATAATGAGAATCCGAACAACAATAAAAATGGAAATTAAGTGGATAATAGTGCCATCCAACACATAGTGGCACAAGGAATCATAGATGTGATGCCATTTATTATCCAAACTGTTAAGGAAGCAGATAATAAAAGTAAGCATAGCAGTAAGCGACCAATTGAACCTGAACACAGCGTGAACAATGGACCTGTACTTCAAGTGCCCTTTCCTAAAAGAAGAAGAACCATGCCATATGGTTGTTCTTACAAAGAATTCTGGTCTTGCAAATGGTACGTGCGTGACTACACATATTTTTACAATGAAATTACACACGAATTGGTTTTAAACTTATAAAAGTGATTATTACTTTTACATCAAAACACACACGAAAGGGCAAGTGTACCACGTCATATATGTAGTAAAGTATCGGTAAGAACCAAGTATCCATCCACGGAAATGGGCGGAGAAATAATACTAGACCTTTGCCACTAAATTACCGGTAAAAACATAAATGGTATTGGTTTTAATTAAACTAAAGTAAGCATAAATAAATACTTATAAAACATAGTAAATTATATATAAATAGCCTTGCTTAATACACAACCAAAGCATGTCAACTAAGTCAGTTTTGGCACTAGAAGCATTCGGTCAATTTTCCATTTTAAGACAATTAGTATCCCTTTCGGGAATCCTAACATGACAATCATTCGGAAAGTTAAAACGATAAACACACTTTAACCACCTAAAATTGTTCTTTAACGTGCAATTGATAAATGTCTACAAAAATCTCCTAAAAATAAGTTAGTCATCCGTTAGGAGTTTTCTAACCTCACTTAATCAAGGAAAGCAACACCGATAAACACAATGCAACCACCGAGACAAGCATAAACTAGATTAAATCACAACCGAGTTCATTTTACAAATCTTGCGCATAAATTCACCAAGATAGCAATTTTGGACGAAACTACTAACTAAGCTAACAAATCATGGCAAGAATTCATAACAACACCATCTAATCCGTTAGAGTCCTTCCGTGAAGGCAAGCTTTCTTGATTAACAATAATTACATTTTATTAAACCACTAACCCGTTAGAGTATCATGGTGCCCACATTTTAACCAAGTTAAGCTAGTTAACCAAATTAAAAGTTTACTAATACATGATTAAATAAGCTTCATTTTTCAACTATCTTACCTAACCAAGCACCAATCATCCAACACAATTACTTATAATCAAGAAATCAATATCAATAACAAGGTTGCAAACTAATCATCAAAGATAATCATAGAAAACACTTCCAAATTTCATTACAAACATAGATTAACATACTAATGGTTATAATCAAGCAAGGGATTGTTGTGTTTTTGCCCAAAGGCTACAATAATACATAAATATTAATCTAAATGCTTGAAACATTAACAAAATTCTGGAAAGATAAGAAATCCAAACCATAAACAAGCACAAGATTAAGAATCCGGATAGTAAATTAGCAAAACCGGGCAATGTGGCTTGAATCCGAGTGAAAGCAAAAGCCTTCGGAGCCTCAAAATCGCATGCAAAGCTCTCCAAAATTCCAGAGTTACTAATAGAATGGTTCCGTTCTGTTTTTATGCTTTTTCGAAGTTGCACGGTCGTTCTTGGTTTGGCACGGCCGTGCACTTTAAGCAATTATTGGTGGTGGTCCACCATACCGCATGACGTCATCAGATCGTTGACCAGATTCGAAATCGCACGACCGTTCTTTGGATGGAACGGTCGTTCAGTTCCGGGTTGTTGTTGCACGCCGAGTCGCACTGACCGTTCATCACCGAGGCTCTGTTGGTTCATCGGATACGCACGGTCGTTCTTCATATGGAACGACCGTTCTTCATCGAGCCGCCTTGTTTTCCTAGAACGCCCCCTCGCACCTCTCGTTCATTGCCGGGTTGATCAACTTTGTCGGAGATGCACGACCGTGCATCAGGTGGAACGGTCGTTCCACAGGCCCAGTTCAGAATCCTTAACAGAATGTCCGCAGCTTTGTCGTTTTGTCCAGAAAGTCCTCATTTTCGCTATCATCTTGTCTGGTATGCTGTTTTAGGCCTGTAAACAAAAAAATGTAGATAATTAAGTATTCGAATGACGGTTTTACGGCCGAAAACGCATAAAATAGGGGTAAAACGGGGGACTAAAATATGTGTAAATTAGCGAATATCAAATCTCCCCACACTTGAACCTTGCTTGTCCTCAAGCAAGCTGAACTAAAAAGCAATAAAAGACGGAAACAAACAAGAACGATAATTTACACACTATTTTATTGAAAACTACTATAAATGGTTAGCCGGTTTGTCGAAAGACAATCATCAAAAGACTCAAACCCAACAAGCATATGCAATTATAAAGCGACAACCAAAAAGCCGTGACTTCACATTTAATCGACTCAACATGTTAATCTTCACGCGACTCACAATGTTCACACACACTCGGTTTTATTTATGAAACATACATATAATGTGTATGTGCAAACACTCAATGCCTCGTCAATGAAACATGCAATATCATAAGCTTGTCATAAGATCTCGTCTCCACCAACTAACATGCAAATAAGTGTAAATCAAGAGGTCTTTACGGGTTGTAACGTTAGGCTTGGGCGAAGGGTATGGAAGTAGACATATAAATTGGCGAAAATGGTTAAAACTCGGTAGTAGCGTTTAACTAGCAACAACGTATACAACTATACATACAAATGCCTTAAAAAGGCGACTATTGCGCAATCGAGCTTATCTACGAAATTTTAACATTTAAGTGTTCAAAATTGCTCGATTTTATCAACTTCACCCTATTTTAGGGTGTTTCATTTTCTGTGGTTTTTTTTTTTTTTTAGAGTAAACATACTATACAATAAACTGAAATAAACGCTAGTTAAACGATTATTTTGTCCGAGTTTCAACACTAAAAAGGGTTTAAAACATACAAAGACTAAATTTGGCTAAGTGGGCGATAATGTGGGTAAACAAAGGTAAACGGGAAGGCTCGACATGGTTAATCCTAAAGGGTAATATAAGGTGAACGGGGAGCACAACACAAAGAACAAGGTTTACAACAAAGGGGTAATCTAAGTGCCTCTATCACTTTTACACAAATCCACAAGTTCATGGTTTTAACAAGCATACTAGTGACAAGTTCTATATTACACATAACATCCGGCTCACTCCTATATCCGAAATGACCAAATATATAACAATAGGCTCAAATATGCTCACGTAACGGATGGAATGGGTAAAAGTGTGAAAACTATCATGTAAGTCTTTCTTTGTTTGTCACGCTTTCCGGTTTCCTTTTTCAAAAATATTTTGCTTGTCGAGTTTTTATCAAGTCCGAAGCTTTCTAAAACACAACCAACCAGTTTATTTACTAAAATATATACAAAATACAGGTATTTTTGAATGATTTTTCTGATTTTCTAATTAATTTTTTTTTATATATATGAGGACAAACAAAGTTAACAAAGTTAACCCCCTCCCCACACTTGAACTTCGCATTGTCCCCAATGCGAAACCCGAAATATAGAGAAAAAGGATAATAGTACTCCCCTCAAGATGATATCTGATGAAACGAGACTTCCAAAGCTGTGTCTGTCATATGCTCCGGTCAAAGACTTGATAGCCAAAATCTGCAAGTGTGTCATATGGTACAGCAAAACAGAACAGTAACAGAATAAACACAAATAAACCATAATGTACATAAATACTACCAATCCAAATAACGACATAACAGAAAGTAATGTGTTTGAAAATACAATACAATCCGAGGGTGTTCGACATATTAAGCAAAAAGAACACCCGAAATGACAAGTACTAAAATAATAATAAAAACCACCAACGAACATCACCACCAACTCCTACTCGTCGTCACCGTCATCGTCTCTCGTGAAGGATGGGCCCGCACCACCATAACCAGGTGGGTTCCACGGTGGGAACTGTGGAGGGTGCTGAAAGTAGTCGGGATATGCATGGTGCATCTCCCCGAATAGGTACGAAAATCCGGCACTCACCCCCTGGTATAAGCTCTCCTGGCTATGCCTCAGCTGATCCTGCGTGGCCCTGAGCTGATCCTGACGAGCCCAGATCTGGTCCTGGCTGGTCCTAATCTGGTCGATGTACGTACCATGCTGTTCCTGCGTAACACGCATCTCCTGGAACTGCTGATAAAACTCAGGCCAATCCTGATGCTGGTAGTACTCATGGTGCTGCGGCTGGTTTGGCGGTGTGTGGTGTGGTGGTGTGTGTGGTCCGTGCTGCTCCTGCATCTCTACATCCTCTTCCTCTTCTGGGAGTGGGGGCAGCGGGTCCCAGACCTCGTTGTTGAGCCCCCTCAACCTATCCCCGTGATCAGTCTCAACAATTACCCCCATCGCCTTCAGTGACCTGATGTCAACATGAACCCCCTCGGTTATCAGAGTAAGACCCTGAAGTACCTCCTCAGTCATAAGGTGTTCGTTGTACGCAATTTCGGTCACATACTGACCGCCATGTATCTGACTGTTAGAAGTCCTCCCTGAGCACTTCACAAAGTATTCAGCCATTCGCGCCGCTAAGTTGATGGGCGCCTTCTCCACCAATGCGTATAGAAAAATCAAATCTGGTGTTGGACAGTTACCAAGACTGTCCATGCGACCGCATATAGTGTGGCTAAACACGTGGTGCATCACTCGCACCAGAGGGTCTCTAAGTCGTGAGGCCTTTGACATCCTTGGGTTGTATGGGTCCCCAACGGCATTTGCAGCCCAAAACGCATCCCGTGCTGCATCAGACGGGAAGGTGAACTGCTCTGTGAAGACTTCGGGATCATCCATGTCTTCCCTAGTGTAAATCCCGAGTCTCCTTCCCAAACGACTAACCGACCACTGGTGCCATCTACCACACAATCTGAAAGCTATCCGCTCTTTGTGGCGGAATTTGGGTCGTCGAGCAGCAACCGGCTTTTCGTAAGCATATGATGCAAAGAACTCTATGGTTAGCTCCAAGTAAACAGGTCGGTTGCAACCGACCAGATTTGTAAGTGGCCGACTCATCATGTTTTCCAGTCGATCATACTGATTTAGTTCTTGCATTACTTCCCAATCCAGCCATCTAGGGACTCCGAACTGCCCCCTCCGGGCCCATAATGCGTCTCTTTTTGGAATGCAAAAAGCTTCTCGCTCATTGTCGGGGTTGAACTGAAGGAAGGGATGGTTCATCTGTAATGGGGAACATTGTTAGAAAGACAGAAACAAGAGAAAATTGAATTGAAAACAGCCGAGCAGCAAATTATGAAGCTTCTGTCCAACTGAACTGGTCAAAACAGCACGGTCGTTCTTCGAGACGCACGGTCGTGCGTCCCCGAGAACTAACAGACCAAGCCCAGAGATTGTCGGATGTGCACGGTCGTGCATCAAGTAGCATGGTCGTGCCACACCGAACAACAGCATATATCATGAACAAGCCGGAATTGCACGATCGTTCCATCTAAGGAACGTCCGTGCGACACAGTGTCTGCAGATTTCGACCCCTGTACTTAGAACAACCTGATTTTTGCCAAATTTTAACAAGTATTGGGTCAACAGGGGTCTGAAAGTCAACCGGGTGTTCATGATACTTCGATTCAACAAGGGTTAGGGTTTCGATTTGTTTATGAAGAGAACCCTAAAATTTTCCTTGAAGAATCGGAGGAAATCTAACCTAGAAAGTAAGAAAACAAGAAATCTAACACTAGAGATGTACCGTGCGAAGTTGGGTGCGAGATCGTGCGAAAAACCATGCGATTTGGTGTAAAAACCGCTCTGGAACGGCTGCAGTTGCTAGGGTTCGCGAATGAGGGATTTTGCAGCAGATGAGGGTATATATAATGTGCAAAATGACAAAAATGCCCTCAGCCTGACGCACGGTCGTTCGCCGTTTGGCACGGTCGTGCGAATCCGACGACATTCATTTTTCTTGGTGATGCACCTAGGGTGCGATCCACCGTGCCAGAATCTCGGAAATGCACGGTCGTGCGAATCCTGGCACGGTCGTGCATCAGCTGCAGATCAGAATTTTTCTGCAGAATCCATTTCCAACAACTGTTTTGGCCGTTTTTCGCCATTTTTTCAACACGCCTACTGTTCTAACAATATTGCAACATAGAACCTTCGCTCGGCACGAATAGAAACTGTACAAACTAACGGAAACTACCTAACTAACCTAAATTACGCTAAAACTACAAAAACATAAAAACGGACAATTTTGCCCCTACAGCGCCAAAGACGCTCCTGCTACATTTTTGTCGGCGAGTCAGTAGCGTAGACTCATGCTAAATTTTTGTCGACGAGTCGATAGCAAGACTCCAAGCTAAAACTAGAAAATAAATCCTAAATGACTATACTACCCCTAAAGCGCAAAATACGCTCTTGCTGCATTTTAGGTCCGCGAGTCAGCAGCGTAGACTCTCTCCTCCCCACACTTATGATGTGTGCGGGGTTTGGAGCTCAATGACCTCCATCACCGACTCTGTCGGCCCGGCAACGTATAACTTCAAGCGATGCCCATTTACTTTGAAAATAACGCCGTCCGCGTTCTCTATTGCAACAGTCCCATACGGAAATACCTCTTTAACCGTGTATGGGCCTGTCCAACGTGAATGAAGCTTCCCGGAAAATAAGCGCAACCGCGAGTTGTAAAGAAGAACAAGATCGCCCGCTTGGAATTCTTTGTGGTCCTTCAAACGTTTATCGTGCAATCTCTTCGTGCGCTCCTTGTACAACACCGAGCTCTCATAAGCGCGTTGTCGCAACTCTTCCAACTCATGAATCTGGAGAAACCGAGCTTCTCCTCCGACTTTTAGGTCCAGATTTGCGGTTTTTAGCGCCCACATCGCTTTATGCTCCAACTCAACCGGTAAATGGCATGCCTTTCTGTATACAAGCCTAAAGGGAGTAGTCCCGATAGGCGTCTTGTAAGCCGTACGGAAAGCCCACAACGTTTCATCAAGCTTATCCGACCAATCCTTGCGGTTTGCACCTACCGACCGCTCAAGGATTCTTTTCAGCCCCCGGTTCGTGACTTCCACCTGCCCGCTTGTCTGTGGATGATAGGGCGTGGATAGACGGTGATGCACACCGTAACGGGACAAAGCTCTCTCGAGCTGAGTATTGCAAAAATGCGTCCCTCTGTCACTGATAAGCGCTTTCGGAGCGCCGAACCGGGCAAATAAGCTTTTCAAAAATCTCACGACCACCCTGGCATCATTGGTGGGTAAGGCTTGTGCCTCCGCCCACTTCGATACATAGTCAACCGCGACCAGGATGTACTTATTACCTCGTGAGGGGGGAAATGGTCCCATGAAGTCTATCCCCCAGATATCAAAGACTTCACAAACCTGAATCCAGGTCTGAGGCATTTCATCACGTGCCGATATATTTGTCGCCCTCTGGCAAGCATTGCACGCTCTAACCCAACCCTGCGCATCACGAAATATATTCGGCCAATAAAACCCGGAGTCCAACACTTTCTTGGCGGTAAAGTTGGCTCCATGGTGGCCTCCGGTAGGTCCCTCGTGACAGTGGCGCAGAATATCGGTCGCCTCTTTCCCTGAAACACATCTCCTGCTCACCTGATCAGCACCAACCCGAAACAAGTAAGGGTCATCCCAAATGTAGTGCTTGACGTCCGAAAAGAATTTCCTCTTTTGCTGGTGAGTTAACCCTTTAATCAGAATCCCGCAAGCAAGGTAGTTCGCAAGGTCGGCGAACCATGGCGACTCATCGCATATCTCAACACTCATCAAAGACTCGTGTGGGAAGTTGTCGTTTATGGAATCCCAACGCGCGTCCACGATGTCTCCATGCTCTAACCGAGATAGATGGTCAGCCGCTACATTCAACGCACCCTTTTTATCTTGAATTTCGATATCGAACTCTTGCAGCAACAAGATCCACCTGATCAGACGTGGCTTAGCGTCCTGTTTGCTGAAGAGATATCGGATGGCAGCGTGATCAGTATATACAACGGTTTTCGAAAGCACCAAGTACGATCTAAATTTGTCAAATGCGAAAACGACCGCCAAGAGCTCTTTTTCTGTCGTGGTTTAATGCTCCTGAGCGTCGTGAAGAGTTTTGCTCGCATAATAGATCAGGTGAAAGTGCTTTTCTCTCTTTTGGCCAAGAACGGCCCCTATAGCGTAATCACTCGCGTCGCACATAATCTCAAACGGCAAACTCCAGTCCGGTGCAACTAAAATAGGGGCCTCAATCAACTTTTGCTTGAGAAGGTCAAAGGCTCTCAAGCAATCATCTCCGAATATGAATGGAGCGTCTTTCTCCAACAAACGGGTCATGGGTCTGGCGATTTTTGAAAAATATTTGATGAATCGCCGATAGAACCCGGCATGACCAAGAAAGCTCCGTATAGCTCTAACAGAGGTGGGGGCGGAAGTCGTGAAATGATATCCACTCTGGCTGGATCGACCTCCATACCAGCATGCGAAATCTTATGTCCCAGAACTATGCCCTCCTTCACCATGAAGTGGCATTTCTCCCAGTTCAGGACCAGATTCGTATCCTCACACCTCTTCAACATTTTTCTCAAATTTTCCAAGCAATGATTGAAGGAATCCCCAAATACCGAAAAATCATCCATGAAAACCTCCATGGAATCCTCGATCATGTCATGGAAAATTGCAACCATGCATCTCTGGAAGGTCGCTGGTGCATTACATAACCCGAAAGGCATCCTCCGGTAGGCGAATGTACCGAAGGGGCATGTAAAGGTAGTCTTCTCCTGATCCTCAAGAGCGATAGGAATCTGAAAGTACCCAGAGAATCCGTCTAGGAAACAGTAATACAACTTCCCCGACAGACGTTCCAACATCTGGTCGATGAATGGAAGCGGGAAGTGATCCTTGCGAGTAGCATCATTGAGCTTGCGGTAGTCAATGCAAACTCGCCACCCAGTGACGGTACAGGTAGGAATTAGCTCATTCCTATCATTTGAAACTACAGTCATACCACCTTTCTTAGGTACAACCTGCACCGGACTCACCCACACAGAGTCCGAAATAGGATAAATCATGCCGGCATCCAACAACTTAATCACCTCCTTCTTCACCACGTCCTGCATATTTGGATTTAAACGCCTCTGATGCTGTGCACATGGTTTGTACTCGTCTTCCATCAGAATCTTGTGAGTACAAAAAGAAGGATTGATGCCCTTGATATCCATGATTTTCCATGCAATGGCTCTCTTATGAAGTCTCAGAACCTCGAGAAGCTGATTTTTCTCATCCTTTTCCAATGATGCCGAAATTATGACCGGTAGGCGACGCTCCTCGTCCAGAAATGCATACTCGAGATGTGGTGGGAGTTCTTTCAACTCCAAAGGCGTCGGATCTTCAACCGAAGGCTCTGCTTCCTCCTTTTTCACATGGTCAATTTCAAGAAATCTCTCCGGACTCTGGGAACCATCGTCACCAATCTGATAGACTGGCTGCTCGAAATCGTGGCCCTCCTGCGTAATGCCAATCAGGTCCCCACACGACAGACGTGTGTCCGAATCAATCTCGTCAATAGTACCTTGAAAATGAGAGCACACACATGCATCGACAATGTCGACATAGTAAAGCATGTCATCGTGACATTGCGGATGCTGCATCGATCTTTTGATATCGAATGTCACGTGCTCATCATTCACTCGAAGCGTGATTTGGCCAGCTGCCACATCAACAATCGTCCTCGCTGTATTGAGGAAAGGACGTCCAAGTATCAAAGGTACCCTTGAATCTTCGTCCATGTCAAGGATAACAAAATCCACGGGGAAAACAAATTTATCGATTTTTACAAGCATGTTTTCCACAAATCCGCGCGGATACTTTATTGAGCGATCTGCCAACCGAATGCTCATCCTAGTGGGTGACGGCTCACCCAGATCCATTTTAGTAAAAACCTTATACGGCATAAGGTTAATACTCGCTCCCAAGTCAGCCAATGCATGGCTAACAGACATGTTTCCAATCAAACACGGGAGCGTAAAGCTACCAGGATCTCCCATTTTCGTGGGCAGACGGTTTTGCAGAACGGCGGAACAAGTTTCATTCATCACCACACATGATATATCCT